>NC_058109.1:3507080-4722080 GCF_914725855.1 Thunnus albacares
AAGTACCTTTTAAATTGGTTTGCTCTGCTCATGTTGCACAGATGGAAAGAGAGTGTGTGTGTGTGTGTGTGTGTGTGGGGGGTGGGGGGGGGTGGGGGTGGGGGGGGGGGGGGGGGGGGGGACTGGGGGGACTGGTTAACGTCGCACAGTGGGGAGCTGACAGACGCTCTCGATCTTTAACTCGTTACCAGATAAGAGACGGTGGTTACTGATAACAGCAGATTAAAGCTTGTAGTTAGATGAGCTCCATGTCCTGACTGATAGCAGGATTTACATCACACACACACACACACACTTTCCCATGATTACCTGAAGGGAGGTCTTAGTTCTCACACAGTCAGTTTCAGCTTTGGGGGTCATAAGTCGGAGTTTTTTTTACCGCTCTGAGGCTCGTCAGCGGGTTCGGGGGGTAACAGGGAGGAAGGGGCCTGTTAGAGGGACGACATCTCAGCTCCTACACACCCACCGTTCTGCTCGACTTACCCTGACACCTCGCTCTGTTTCATCCCCGGTATTTACCAAACACTCTGTAACACTTCAACCTCCTTCACAGTGAAGTGTGTGTGGAGCAAACAGGCTCATATTGCACAGTCACAACGACGTTCCTCCACATGGGAAACTCCTGCGTTAGTTCTGTGGGAGATAACTTTTTCCCACAGATGATCTCGGGTGATGCTGGTCGGACAATTAATCAGCCACTAAAATGAAACCACTAGACTCAAGTTTGTATGTGACAGCAGAAAGGGAATTCCCAGTCTTCTGTAACTGTTGCTATGAAAGACTGAGCGTCATGTGTAAACTCAGAGGACAGCTTCATGAGTTCTTATTTTCTTTTTCAATTGGACGCACTACATTTATAAAGCACTTTTACACAAGGGGCTTTACAATAACCCTCTCATTCACACACACTCAGCAGTGGCATCGAGCTATGACAAGCTGGCCTGACCAGCGGAACAATTCAGTGTCTTGCCCAATAAAACTTTAACATGTGGACAGGAAGACCTGAGGATCAAACCAACGACCCTGCGATTAGTGGAGAACCCACCTGACACGATCAGCAGCTACATTAACATTAAAACATTAAAGGAGAAGATCAATATCAGTTGCATCGGAGAGGTAGCTCCAGGATAGGTTTATCTTAACTTAGCTAATAACTAGCCAACAAAGGTGCATTTTAACAACTCCATATTTACATGTTGTGTGGCGTATTACTAGGAATATTAATTAAAAAACAAGTCATTGTTGCTGAACATGTACTTACCACAGGCTGTATAAAAATATGGACATAGTTACCGTGACGACACTCGTTGGTTTCTGAAGCTCAAAGTGAGTCGCTCCAGCCGTCGCCATCTTGGCAGTGCATGACTCTGCCTAACTCCCAGCCAATCAAAAATGGGCAAAGAGGCGGGGCCGAATGGCTGAAACAAGCCACCTAGCGGCTGGCGGACCTGTCACTCAAAGCAGCCATGTCCTTCATTATGCAGAACTTTACGGCTTAATAATATTTAAACGGGTGAGTTATAAAAAAATTCCCCCCCCGTACAGTTGTCATGAAAGAGGAAATTAGCCTCAGAGACCAAAACCGTTGTTTGTACCAGACTGTAAACATGTTTATTTCTGTTGTAAAGTTGGGCATTTTAACATGGGGGTCTATTGGGGGATTGACTCACTTTTGGAGCCTGAAGTGGTCGTTCAAGGAACTGCAGTTTTTGGCTTCATTTTACAGCCCTGGAGGTTGCTGCTTGGTTATTACCTTATCAAAAGCAGCTGGGCATCGTGACTACATGCCAGCATATTGCAAGTCCTGTCCTTAATATAAAGTTGTAGATTTTAAATATTCACAACTCTCAACAAAGTCAGAAAGAAAGTTTTCTCCTCTTTATTTTGGAGGGTAACTTCCTCTGTGTTCAGTCTTTGTGCTGAGCAAAGCTAAACACAAATCTCTCTACTGAACACAAATTGTTGTTATTTTTCTCATCTTACTCTCAGTAAGTGAGTAAAAAAAGCATATTTCTTTAACCTCCTGAAGTATTCCATTAAGAAGGGAACTGGGAGCCTCTGACATCACTCACAATCCGTCATAAACTGACCCAGTAACCAAGTGATCCTGCGTCCATATGAGCAGCGGATAAATATAACATCCAGGCTACATTCCTGCAGGGATGTCAGCTAACGAACAGATATTTGAAGGGAATGTAAGAAACGAGAGTTCGTCAACCTCTCAGTTGCTTCTTACCATAAACAGCATGAAGGAATATTCCAGTTTGTCCTGTGGTAGAAGACGAGGAGTCCCTCAGGACTGTAAAACATCATGTTCTCATTTCTCCTTTAAGAAACACACACACACACACACACACACACACACACACACACTGAGTCCTGTCACGTATAAGAAGACTCAGATGCGGTTGTGTAATCTGTTTTTTTTAAATACATTGTGTTGTTTACTGAATTCAATTTTAAATTTGATTAGATTTATTCGTTCCTTATTTTAACAGTGTTATAAAAGAATGCACATATACATACATATATCATAACAAATTATATCAAACAAAGAAAGGAACATTATTGACCCTTAACAATACAAAACAATAGTCCCAAAATACAAAATCAAACATTTCATTTACCGTTATGTTCATACATCAGTTTTATATTTGTTTACTTTATTATTACGTTATTTTTGAACATTTTTTTAACAGTTTGTTTAACAGTTATACATCATACATGTTCCCCTAAAGTCCACACTGACTCTCTCTGGTTTTAAACATGTTTTGTAGACAGTAGGGATGTGCAGAAGGTCCAGTATTTGTATTTGTATCTGTATTTGTTGAGGTAGTAAAATTATTTGTATTTGTATTCGAATAAAAGTGGAAAAAGCTTAAAAATCCTGTTTTTGTTTTTATTACACTTATAATTTTAGAAAATTAAAGATGACAATTAAAAGTGATGTCCAAATTAAGAAATATGTGTCATGTAGCAGGTGGATGTGACCTGCTGACCACAGCGGAGCAGGAGAGACGCTGAGATAGCGACTATAACTGACCTTTGTTTTTTTCTTCCCAAAAACAAATAATTAAAAAAATATTTGTATGAAAAAAATATTGGTAAAAAAAACCCCACTATTTGTGCTTTGCCAAATAACATATTTGTATTCGGGCACACCCCTAGTAGACAGTCAGGAAGTTATTTTTTATTTGTGCTGTTTTAAAGTCAACTGACTTTAAAACAGACAGTTAATAAATAGTGCTTTGGTTGATTCGTAACCATTGGTTCATGGAGTCTCTCCTCCATGTTTCTAAATAAATCTAATCACTTATTTTGCAAGTTATTTCTGAGTTGTACAAAAAAAAGGATGTTGTGTACTTTCAGAGAACAAATATAGATAAAAAAGTTTATTTCCTTCATATAAGAGCTGCACACTCTCATCCTTAAGCTACACGACTTTCTGCTTCTCCTGTTTTCTTTCCTCTCGTCTCTTCCTTTTATGTACATTTCCTGAAAATGTTTTCTTTACCATTTAGAGAAAATTCCACTCTGTCATTTAATGTGCAACAGGTGATGTATGTGATTAATGTAGCTGCTGGAGAAGGTAAAGTATTTCAACCAACTCTTGCTCTTAAAGCTTACAGCTGAAATCACTCCGTCCCCACAAATCTTCCCCACTCCGAGTTCAACAGACAGTGGGAACCATCAAAAATATTTTTTGTACCGCAGATCTCCCGCAACGACTGTTTTTGTAAATGTTGCAGCAATTTGAAGAACTCTTATCAGAGTCCAAGTATCAAATCATCAGCGGTTCTGTGACATCTGTGGGATTGTTGTACAGCAGGAATTTATTCCAGCTGCTCTGCTGTAAATCAGTAGTTAGTATTCATCATCAGGATGCATATTGCATACAGACTGTTGGCCGTTATCCATCTTCTTCCTCATTAATAACAAATGTACATGTTGGGAAGAGTGGTACCATCTTCCCCTGTGACAGGAAGAACTGGGTTTTATGGGAAATATGGTCTTAATTTTGAGGAACACACAAAAAACACCTTATGAAGTAAACTCCAAAATCACTTCCCTTCATCTTCTTTCATCTGTTTCCTTAATCACAGTGTTCAGATGCTGCTACTGGGCACTACTTTACACTTAAGATGCAGTTTATTTAACAAGACGTCCTTCTGTTTGTGATTTTGGTAAAATTACAGTCTTTTCTTTGTGGCTGCTGTTACCCTGTTGTGATAAGTGTGTGGCATAAATGTCTTTTTTTAGGCGTATTAGAGACTTCCGCTGACCATGCCGACTGACTTCTAGTTAGTCCTGGGATAAAAATAAGTTAATTGTGTTGCTCCTCTACACTTTCCAAATGTTATTGGACTGATAATAGAAGAATCATTTTACAGCTGCTCCTTTTCCAATGATTGTGTGCAGGAAAAATACTTTTTGGGGCTGATTTTGACCAGTTTGTCAAATTAGCTTCACAGCTCGTTGCTGTTCTGGAGTCTTTCTCTAAACGCTTTGTTTTCAAATCAAACCAACAGGAAAAAATGAAAAAAGAGTTATACATAAGTGTGCTAAAAGCCACAATGCACGAGCCAAAATAAGCAAGCCGTCATGCAAGATTTATGATTTTATGAGTTGTAGCGTGTTGGTCATAGCGAGCTGTTGCCTGTTGAAGATGATTTGTGGTTTTAGTTTGAAGGAGAGGTTGTGGTTTGGATCCAAAGCTTTTGGTTTCTTCTCTCTGACAGTGAAGCAGGTTTCAACTCCACAAAGTTAATGTGTCCATATGTTTCTGTGAGTGTGTGTGTGTGTGTGTGTGTGTGTGTGTGTGTGTGTGTGTGTGTGTCTACACTGCATCATACAGTGTCTTTATTATGAATTTGCACTCAGGTCAAGTTGCAATTTGCTTTACTTGAATCATTTCTTAACACACACATTTTGCATACCAGTCAGTTGATTTTCATGCAGTTTTCCAAATCATTAGTGATGATGTTTGATGTGTGTAAAAAAATATGAAAGTCCTGTAGACAAAAAAATAACAAAATCAGGAGACTATACAGTCAAAAAGTAAAAATTTGGCATTTTGTTCTGGAAAAGTGAATATTTCCCCGTTAACTCCATCGCTAAAAGACGCCCCCAGGCTCTTTTTCCCTTTAGAAAGGTCACGGAAGGATTCAGATACTTACAAATCTTCGTCACATAATCATTTACAGAGCTCTTTTCTAAACATTTCCGCCCATTATATGATTGCTGTAAATTGGATTTAGCTGCATGGTCCTCCCTCCCTCGCTCTCTGTTGGGATACACTAATCTGATAAAAAATGGTGGTTTTACCCAAACATATTCCAATATAAATCAGTAAATCTTTTTTTTTCCCCACACTTGATCAACTGATAAACTCATTCCTATGCTGTAATAAATGAGCACATATGAAGAGAACAGTCCTTCAACTTCCAAGTCTAAAGGAGGCCTGGCATCGCCAAATAATCGCCAATACTGTTGGTTCTTTTTTGGATATAGATATGACACCAGGTGAACAACCCCAGTGGGCCCTGATGGAAATGTCCTCTTCCTGTCTCTCTCTTAGCTCGGTGGTTTGTTCCCAGTTAAGCAAGTTGCTCTGAATCCAGTTGTAACCGACACTTTAAAAAGTTGGAATCAGGAGACTTGGTCTACACGCACCATCAGGTCCAGCTACAGTCTTTCACAACCAGCTATTCCTGCGGTTGGATCCAGTTTTCCAGACCAGGTCAAACAAAGGTCTGCTGACTATTAATGACCTTCATGGTAAAGGTTTTTTCTTCCTTGTTTGCAAGATTTAACCTTCCAAATACTCACTTGTTCCACTTCTTCCAGATTCGGTACTTTATGCAAAACCTAATACTTAGTTAAAGGAGTTCACTTCAATCATATGTGACTACATTTTCAAGGTAAATCCAACTTGTTTAGACTCCCTAAGAATCATCTGGGACCAGGACATTGGGATTACCATGTCAGATGAGCAATGGGGACATACTGTACTGTATACTAGACCTTTATATGCAAGACACAGTCTACTGTAGTTACAGAGTCCATTTCACCAACACAAGACAAGCCAAGTTAGACCCTGACAGAACTGATACATCGACGGCCAAAGCGCAAAACCTCCTATCTGCAGAATGTTCTGATTGGTGGATTTCACTTTGGATGATGAGAACAAGGAAGGCTGCTCATATTCAGATTGTCTGCAAGATAATCCCGCTCTTCGTTGTGACAGAAAAGTCACACAACAAAACAAAAACACAACGTAGAGTCTCTGGATGTGTAGAGAGGCCACAGCACGAATCACTGAACATTCATCTCCAGCAGACGAGGAAGCAAATACACTCTGACCCTAGTATACTAGAATGTAGTAACTATTACATTTACTACATCTTTTTACCTGAAAACAAACTTAATTTTATTTTTAATTTAATTTTAATTATTAACTTAATTTAGAGCATCTTTTTGTAGAACCTCTTCCAACTCGCACCAAGTGCAAAAGCTCCTATCTGCACTTTGCGATGCATTAATATCTATAACACATAATATAATAATATAGTCCAAAAACAGTGTATAATGTATTGGGTGTCCTTAACAAATAGCATTCTGCAAGAAAACAAGTTTTTTTTAGTTTTCTCAAAAAAGTGCATTTTTCAGATCGGAGGTTTTGCTCTTCGGCCGTCGACATGTTTCAATCATGTCCACAATTATCAGAGTTTTAACCTGCAACATTGTGTTCTACGGTAAAACAGTAGACGCCGACCTCATCTCTGCCTCTTCCTTTTATGCTCAACGCACCCAAAGCCAAACAACAAGTTATTGCGTTTACCAACCTGCTTGCACGGAGGCTTATTCTCCTTAAATGGACACATCCCTCCCCACCTACTCATAATAGATGGATTCATGAGATACTGCAGCGCGTTAGTCTTGAGAGGATAATGTTTTCCCTTTTTCCCTGGCTATCAACAAAGAAATCAACAGATAAATAACTCAGCTGAAAACCCCCCATTTATTTATTATCTTATTTTATTTGCATTTTATTTTTCCCTTTGTCCTTGTATGCATGTGTGTGAAACTTCTTGGTGGGCAGGTGGGAGAGAGGGACCAAGGGACCAATAACTGGTGTAGGTGGGAATAGATAAGCACAGAACTGTTAACACAACTGTCAACATGTTATTAATCACTGTGCAAAACCAATAAAAAGATTGGGGGGGGGGGGGAAACAGCTGTGTGTCTTTCTAAACGTCATCAGTTTGGCTTCGTTTCATCAGTTCCAGAAATCTGTGATCAGCGCAGGTTTAGAGTCATTTAGAAAATGACTTCAGGGTCCCAGCAGGCGATTTTATATTTACAGTATCTAGATACGAATCAGCAACAACGGGGTGGAGGAGAACTATTGTTAAGAGCAGGGAAGTGAACAAACTGTTATTGTGTTGGAGATGACGAGATATCAGTGAGAAGCTGGAAGCCTGCGGCTCAGAGGAATAAGGTGTTTTCCAGTTTCTCTTGTCTTTGAGTCATTACTGCATAATTACCGAACACCGGTTAATAAAAGTCGGATTAGTGGAAATAAAAACAGAGTGAGATATCATTTATTAAAGAAAAGCAGTTTAAAGTGATGGGAGGGTGGATTGCTCAAACATTTATGATGGTTTAATTGGTTGGAGGTTTGATTTATTACTACTGGTACAAGTCTGTGTTCAATAAACTTAATAGAACTGCAATAAAAAATATACTGCCGAAATATTTTTATTTTGACATTTATTATTTAATCTCTTCACATTATGAAACTAGAAAAGTGTCAAAAAGGTGAAAGTCGTGTTTCTTATTGTCTTGTCCTGTAACATGAAACCAGTTTAAGGACTGGTTTAAATAAGCAGATCAATCTTTCTATTATATTAAACCGAAACAAAGTTTGACACAGATTTTAATTTTAATGTTATCAGAAATTATAACTGAGTTGATCATTGTGAATATTTGTTTATTTAAATATTTCATACAATTTTTTATCTCTGGAGCAGATGAATAGTGAATCGTGAGGATTGTAAAAGCTTGGTGTCAACTTTCTATTGATCAGACTGATCAGATCAATAGAGCTTGATATCAATTACTTATCTGAGATTTTACATTGATTAAAAAAAAGGAGGAGACAGATTTTGGAGGGATGTTTAAGACTTGACGGACGTTTGTACAAAACTATGATGTATGTTTCTGTCTGTGAAGATCAAAGTTTAAATCTGAGTGTAACGCAGCATCGATCATTAGTGTAACCTTGACCCTTGACCCCGCGCTGTGATTTAGAGCAAACGGACACACTGGAGCTTTGTATTAAAGTCATATGTGTTCTCTGTCTGCTAAAACTAGAAGTAAAAACAGTAACAGAGCATATATTCACATGATGGAGAGGGAATCCCCATCTGGGTTGACATTGTATCTTATATCATACTGACGTTGATGGTGATTTGGCCTCCGTGCGGCTCGGCGGTCCAAGATATGTGTCACACATTCTGATGTCAGGGCTTTGAATCCTGCTCATAGCTTTTCCTTTTTCCTTCATCCTGTTTGTCGACTGTATTGTACTACATCACCCTGCTTTGGATTCTTTAAAAGACGACCAGTAATTCTTCAAATCCCTCAACACGATTTGTCACTACGATTGTTTCCTGTTACATTAAACATGACGGTTTAATCCGTTGTCAATATAGAAATATTGGTTTTTGCAACTTTATAGCCGCATTAACTGATTTTCTTTCCAACTTCTCATCAGCAGAAACAAGAAGTTTTCATCATCAGCTTTTAAGTGGATATGTTGAACTTGTTATCAAACAGTTGTTTATTTCCACATCCAGCAGTTACGGAGCAACATTATAAGTCCATAAGTCCAATATTCACTCTCTTTTAGCTTCTGTTTTTGCTCTCTACCAACTCCTGAGGGAAATATCTGGCTCTAGCTGCTAAATGTTCCACTATGTTCACCAGCTAGTCTACAGCTAACTGTGTCTGTTTGCAGGTAGTGTACAGCGGCTTTTTACAACTTTTTCTCTGAAAACGACGCTATGAGACGCTGAGAGTGAACCAGAACAGTAAAGTTGCAGCCGGACAGATAAACAACGAGCTGAAACTCACTATAAAGCTCCGTAAAGCTGAGAGGAGCTGCAGAGTCGCTGATAATTCTCTGTAGGTTCATCACTACGAACCAAACACATTACACACTGACAGACCAGACACTGTTATTGTAAAAATATTGATTATAGCTGCTTTAAGTACAGGACTTGAGTAAATACTTTCTGCTACTACATTCCACCATCGGTGTATTTGAGCTTCTCATCATCTGTGACAGCTGAGTTTCTGCAGACGTTGGAAGACATTTTTAACTCGTTTTCACTTGAAATTATTTATTAGTTTCCTTTGCAGCAGAAAAAACCCTGTTACATGAGCCTTCAGATTCTCCTCCAGGTTAAACTGAGCTTCCTAAAGAGAGTCAAAGATGCTGCCTGAGGTGAAAGAGTCAGTTGCTGCTGCGGACCCAAAATGACGCTATGAGAGCGCTGAGAGTGAACCAGAGCAGTAAAGTTGCAGCCGGACAGATAAACAATGAGCTGAAACTCGATATAAAGCTCCGTAAAGCCGAGAGGAGCTGCAGAGTCTCTGATAATTCTCTGTAAGTTCATCACTACAAGCCAAACACATTACACACTGACACATCAGATAGTGGAGTTATAAACACAGATTATCGTTGCTTTAAGCTTTCCTTTATCTGTTTGCCTGTGAAATTATTTGTAATTCTGTTGAGAGAGGTGAAGGTTATCCAGTAAATAAAACTCAAACAAATTAAGTGTCGAGAACAAATTTAAAGAATTATTTAACACATGCATGAACTTTGAAAAGTTTAAAGTCAAGTTAAAGCAAATGACAAAAGCTTTGTTATGTTTAAATTTGGTTTTGGGATTTAGCAGCATAATTAAAAATATTTGCTGAAACTAAACAGTTCAGTCACAGCAGAAAGCTTCTTCTCGTGTGACGGCAGTGAAACCTCAGACACGTCTCGTCCCATTTTCTGTGAAGTGCCAACGAGGCTCGTCATGGTTCCTGACATCAGGCAGCCTGACAGGTTAAATTAAGGATAAATAAATGTGACCTGACCAGAAGATAATAGCCGGTTAAGTCATTTAAGCTATCTGTCTGACGCAGTGTCCAAAACGCTCCTCCGAATCCTGAAACCTGATATATTAAACGGCTGCAGTTATCTGTGTCAAGGTTCAAAGGGAAACTCTTTAACAGTGATTTAGAGCTTCGAGCCGTGTGGAGAGGAGCTGAACTGAAGAAGATATGAAAAGTGATGTTGATGCCTCTTTGGAGAAGGATCAAAGACATTTAGAGATAAATTATGAGAATGAAAAAAAAAGTATCACCATCAAAATCTGTTTTTTTTTTTTTCTTACTGTGTAAGTGAAGAAACAGACATGAGACTCAATGAGTTTCCACTGACGCACGGACGACACAATGCAGAGAGGAATGAACCCAAGCCAAGATTCAACATAAACAATTAAATGATTAGGAAGAGTGTGTGTGTGTGTGTGTGTGTGTGTGTGTGTGTGTGTGTGTGTGTGTGTGTGTGTGTGTGTGCTGAACTGGAGACAGTGGAAGGAGAAATGGAGGCGCTCGCTTTACACTTTAAGAGATGTCATCATTCTCTGTCCTTCAGATAATCCTTCTCCTCATTTATCTTCCGTCTCCTACTTAAAGAAGAAGAAAATCATTTTCTATACGTTGTGTAACGCAGCAGAGACGAACATGAACCATCTGCTGCGTCTCCCGGGATTCACCTTCATACACGACTAAACTGCAACAGCAAATGTTATTAACGTACAAGTTGCAAAAATGTTGATACTGAGACACTAACCTGGTTTGCTTTTTGTTTTGATCTGATCTTGCAGCACAGTATCCGCTAGTAGAAACTGCAGCATTATTAAACTTTATATGGTTGTGTTCAGACTCTGGCAGCACTCGGTTAATGTTTCGGGAAAGCTTGTGGTCTTGGTTTAATACAGAATAAAGTCTGCAGTGACTTGAAAAACAAAGTGTTTATTAACATTTAAGTAGCACCACAATCTTTCAGTGGCTGGTAAATGGAGTATATAAATGAAGTCCATTTACCATTCAGAGTGCTTTTGTTGCCTGAACCAGACCACATGAATCCAAGTCTCTGATGTCAGAGTGCTGCGTCTCGTATGCCCTCCGACTTCAGAGTGATATATAAATATAAATGCAGAGCTTCATTCATTTAAAAAAACATTAGTCATGAACATAATCCAGGCAGCAATTACGTTTGTCAACGCGACGTAATTGGGAAAACAGTTTAATGTAATTTCTAGGAGACAGGGGTGCTGTAGACTCACTTTTGTCAGTCTTTTCATAAGTGTAAATTAAAAAAAAACAAACTTGGTGCCGGATGTCTGGTGATGAATTAACGCTGGCGGGGTTCGGACTTGGAATGATGCCTGTATGGAGGATGTATTGGAGTATAATCTCATGGTTGCTGGAGTTTTGTTAAGGAGAAAGTTTGAATCACAGGACGATGAAGAACTTTAGCTGCGTCTCAAATCACGTACTCCTGTTAGTACACTTTCATGTAGTACACTGTGTACACTATATATTACTGGCGTAGTGCGCAAATTTTGACAGGGTAGTGTCGTCTCAAATCAAACACGGCCATTGTGCACTTACCAGAAATGAAGATCGCAAATTAGCATTAGCTAGCGTTAGCATTCGCGTTATCGTTCACGCTACCAAATCATTACAGACTGCTAAATTAACCCAAAAAACATACTGATGGCTTATATCCAACAACAGTATATTGGTGCTTAGTGCTAAAAAACACATGTGGCTAACTAACCATAGTTATTGATCCCTCCCCTTCCGCTACGTAGCCAAGATGGCGACCATTGAGGGCAAGAAGTGTCCATAGTTCCACACTCAACTTTCTAACCGTTTTGAGTGCACCATCCAGGTTCTCACAGTGCACTGTGTTTCCCATACTGCTCAGTGTGAACGCACTTATGCACTCAAAATGTTACGTGTAAGTACAGAAGTATGCGATTTGAGACACAGCAATTGAGTCAAACAGTTTGTAGTCTAACTGGAGCTCAGAGACACATGGAGGGATGTTTTCTAAGCCTGTTGCAAAATACAATGATGATGTGTCTGCAAAGTAATGGAGTGTAAAAAGGAAAAAACAAAAGTAAAGTTGTATGAAAAATAACATGTTGTTGCTTTGCTGCAACTTTGTAAAGCATTTTGTTTTAACTGTTTTGACCGTTGCAAATATGCATCAGTGTCTACCATCCCTTTGGTTTCTCCCAACTGCTTTAAAGAGGAAAAACCACTTTACTGTTTTTAATGGCCGACCAGTCTGACCACACTGTATGTTTATATTATAAGAGAAAACCACAGAGAGAACTTTATTCACTCAAACTTCTCAAGAAGGTTCATTCTTCTGCCAGTTTCAGTGAAGCAACAATAGTTAAAAGGTTATTTCTCTCTCTTCACTGAAATTCGATTAAATTCAAGATGATCGGCGGGTTGAAGGGGCCATTCTCGTCTCTGTGTGGTCCTTCATTTGGATTTTTTTGTGTTATTAATGGTTGTAATTGTAGAGAATTCTTTCACTTGAGACTCTTCAGAAAAGAGACGAATGAAAAGTAAAAGTGCAACTTAGGAAACATTTCTAAGCAGCTGGAAACCGGTTCTGTCCTCTGTTGTCTTTTTGTCTCCTTTTGTCTGATGCCACGTCGACAATGAGAGGTTTGTTAAGGAGGGAAGAAAAGAGATAAATTGTCTTCTTTGTTTCTTCAGTTTCCTACAGTAGAGTGGACCAGAGGTTGTGTGTGTGGGGGGGGGGGGGGGGGGGGGGGGGGGTAATGCGATGAGAAGAGAGACTGAGGTAAATGGGGGGGAAATAAAGGACAAGGTGGCTCAGGGAGGAATTTCAAGGTTGAGATTTTCTCAATGAACCGGAGCAGTGGTGAGGTTGAGGAGGGGGGGGGGGGGTCGTTTAGGCAGCAGAATAAAAACAGGAGAGGGTTGAGGAGTCAATATAGAGGGGGAGATGAATATGTGAGTGATGAGAAGGGAAGACAAAAAGAAAATAGAAGAAACTGAAGAGTAAAGGGCTGACAGACGAAGCCACGAGCATCTGTCCTACATCATTGGCTTTAATTGGCTCTCGGTGGCTGTTCAGCCGATTTAGTATGTGAATCATCATCAACAGCAGCTGTCTGACTGTCTGCTCACACTAGAAAATCACTGCTTTCACCTCTTTAGTTTAGTTTTTACAGTTTCTATTTAGTTTTTCGGCCTACTCATGTTTGTTTTATTCAGCCATGAGTGAAAGCACACAGGTTGGCATCTTTACTATAAAAGCAAAACAACACTTTTCACTGCAGATTTTCTAATAATCTACTTTTATATTTTAGACATTTACAGAAACAGTTTCAGTGGTGGCCCAGTTTGTTTTGTTTGTCTTTCCAAGATGTTTTTTTGGATGAAGAACAAAGAAAACACACACAGGTTATTAACTTTAATGCGAGCACATAGCATATATGCATATTAGCAGACAGCTGGCCATCAGCTGTAGTCTTAGTGGTGTGTTCAAGTGCAACGTTTAACAGATGTAATGCAAGTTCTTTGAGGTCAGTGTGGTGTGTCAGGGCCCTAAAGAGAGCAGAGATCTGTTCAATTTCACCCAAATTGTTAAATGCATCATCTGCTGAGGGGTTTTGAATGGATATTTGTGCTTTTTCACATCACAATGAAGGTATTATTTTCCATTCTCAAGACATTTTGGCTGCATTCCTCAGCTAGTTTGTTAAGATGGTTATCATCTGAAAAGGGTGAAAAGCACCAAAACTGTACAAAGGATCACACAGAGAAAGAAGAAATGAGGAAAGAATTTGGTATCCAACGTGACTTCAATAACTGATGAAGACAGACGACTGAAGATCTGTTTACACAAAAATATCAGACATTTCCCATATATGAAAGTCAAGAGTTCCTCCAGAAAGCAGCTATAGAAGGAGTGAAGTAAAGAAGTGTTGAAGGGAAGCAAATACAAACATCTTGTAAGTTATTGATACTCGGTCACTGTCCTTGACTTCATCCCAGCGTCAGCTCACCGCCTGCTACTGGATCCATTATAAAAAACAAACATCTTCTACCACCCAGACCAGGATGTGTTTAGATTGGGCGAAACATGAGACGTCCTGGAAAGTGAAGCAACGCCAAGCCTCAATCAGTCAAATGTTATTTACATAGCACATTACCACAGACTGACCACAACAGAAACATGAGAACATCTGGACTGTTGCTAGCAGCTAGCAGCTAGCAGCTAGCAACTAGCATCTAGCAGCTACTGTAGCAGCCAAAGGTGGTGTTTTATTTTATAGCAGCTTCTGAAAAATAGAGTTAACAAAGTGTTTAACAGGATAAAAATAAGAAAGCACTAATTAGTAAAATATACAAAGTAAAGACATAAAGAAGTCAGAACTAGAAGTTTGATTAAAATGAGGAAACTCTTTGATCACAGAGTCGGATGCAGTTGAAAAGGTTTTGTCCGGATGTGTCCTGGCAGCGCTGTCAAATAAACTGAGAAGAAGAGAAGGGAGACATTGCTACCTGAACTCACTAGAATAACAAACAGAAGAGTTGAGTTTCAGACCTCAGGAATCGTGTGTTACTCTATACGTCGCTCTTGTTACCCAGAAAACAGACGTCAGGAGCTGCAGGTAAGATCCAAGTTAAGTTTCTTTGCTGAGGGAGGAAACTACAAACTTCATTCATGTAGATTAGTTTCCTCAGCAGCCAGTGTGGGTCCATTACAACCATTTGTCCCTTTGAAGTGTCCTTGAGCAACACAATGAACCTCAAACTAAAACCTGATGCTCCAAACAGCTGTAACAGATCTATCACATCCCACAAATCCTAGTTCAGTGCAGTTTTACCGATCACTTTTATACACAAGCTGTTTATTTTCTCTCTGCTTTCCTCTTTCATCTCTGACTGTTGTCTTAAACTAGGCAAGACCGCGGATCAGTCGCCCACGATTTTTAGAGTCGAGCCAATATCTTGCTGGATCAGTTGTTGTTTGATGTTCAGTTTGAGGTCACAGTCAACGATCTGGCTGTCAGACAATCAGGTATGTTGGGCTGCAGTTTGAGCAGCTCCTCAGTCAAGTTTCCCATCAGTTATAAACTGAAGTGAGCTTGTTTTAATATTACTGGAATATATTATACATGTTGTGGCTAAAACTGTCGTCTGACTGAAACTGTTGAGATATAGAAGTGAACTCTGCAGAACAGACAGATCATATTGTCTGCATCTTCCATCCATCTGTGGCTCCATTTATATACATATATATATATATTTCTTCTTACTTTTGCTTGGTAGTAGCATTGTACAAAGCAACGCTGCCTTATATACAGTACTGTGCAAAAGTTTTAGGCACTTGCTTACAAAAAATTGTTATAAATTGTTTTAATTTATCAATTAACTTCTTACAAAGTTGAGCAAACAGCAGAAACCTTAAGTAAATCAATATTTGCTGTGAGCAGCTTCTCCTCGGTTCACTTTAACACAGTTTTTCATGGTAACTTGCAGGTAGGTTGTTGTAACCTTCCTGGAGAAAGAATGATCTTCTGTGGATTTATTGTTTAGGCCGTCTCAGGTGCTTCTTCATGTTAATCCCAGATTGACTCCATGATGTTGAGATCAGGGCTCTGTGGGGGCCAAACCATCTGCTGCAGGACTCATCATTCTTCTTGTTGCTGAAAATAGTTCTTTATGACTCTAGCTGTATGCTCGGGGTCGTTGTCATGTCATGAATACATTTGGGACCAGTCAGACGGCTCCCTGATTATTGCATAATGGATAAGAATCTAAACATCTAGGGTGCCTAAAACTTTTGCACAGTAATCTATATATATATATATATATATCTTCTTACTTCTGGTTCATGGTAGAATTGTACAAAGTAACACTGCCTTTTCTCTCTATTTTTCAGTACTATAGATGTTTAAATGTGCCTGCATAGACCACCCGTCACCACAGTCGACATTGTTGAGGACACAGTTTGTCTCGCTTGAATAAACTTTGTCACTGGATAAAACCGACCGACCGCGGGTTTCATGCTTGTGTTCGATGTGAGCGCCACATTAATCTGTAAAGTGTGAGCATGAAAGTTGCAAGTTCTGTTTGTGCAGAAAAGATTAAAACATGAAGCGTGAGTCAACACAACACAACATACAAGATGAATAAAAACACAGTAAAACTACATGAAGTCCCTTCTGCTGCATTTCATGTAAAATTTGCATTTTGACTTGAGTTAACTTTTTTTCCATTATCATAAGCATGATTAGGAACATTCAGCACACCATAAAACCACCATATTCATAAGCACATATTAAGATTCACAAAATACCATAATTATGAATGACAAGCTAAATATACCCTAAAGTGCCAAAGCTCGAATAGCTTCAGCGTATGTTCTTCTTTGAGTCTCTTTTCTGAACCTCCTTCCAGCTGACATTTCCTAAAAAGTTGGGAGCTGATAAGAATCGTAACGACATTTAAAGCGTTTTGGTGAAACCAGAGTTTATAAATTGAAGACATAAGTGGGAGAGATTCATTTCAGCTGACGACCAAACCAAACTGTCACAGAGAAAGTTTGAACACTCTTGAAATGTTTTCAGCTCACCACAATATTTCTGATTTATATAAGGAGCTACTGCACAGATGTTTGGTGTAAGACACGGCATGAATGAACAGCGTATACAGAACAGAACAGGAGCGGCTCAGATTTTCCTCCCCGAGACTCAAAAAGCTCATCAGCATGGAGCCGCTGACGGAAACAACCTGCTTCAAATAAGTCGACTCGCTGCTCTCGCACGACATTCTTAATGTATCAAACCACAGAAGACAACCGCTAAAAACATTTTATGGGTTTGTGTTTCCCTCTCAAAGTGCTGTCAGAGTCCTACATGTACGCACTTAACTCTGCAGATTGTAGTGGAGATAACAGCGCTGCTACTTTGGTTTCCATGTCTGTTCCTTTCACTCTTTCTCTTTTTCCTCATCCTCTGGTTCTATTTGTCATCACTATAAATTAAACTCATTCTACAGAAACTTCTGTTGAAATGTCTCAACTTCCTTTTGTCCCTTTGTTAATTTTAAAAACCATACAAAGAATTCATCCTTTATATTTACTTCATACTTCATTTTAACTAACTTTAACTTGTGTTTGCCATATCTTAGCCCCCCACCTCCCCCCATCTGTAAAAACACCTCTCAGTAAAACATGCAGCCGATTGTGTTTTTGTTATTTTAGTGAACTCTAGTGTGTTTTACCTTGATGCCTCACAGGGAGGTGGACGATGTGAAATGGCTGCGATTAGTGTCAACTGCAAATATGCGTGCAAGTATGAAAAAGCCTCATTCATGTTCCACTGGGAGTTGTGTGCAAAGGCAGCTTCCTGTGTAAATGGAGAGAATAAGGTACCTCACAGGCCGGCGTGTCAGGAGTGTCAGGACGCCTGCGGTTTGGTTTCTATCATCGTACGGCTTTCATTTGGATCCAAACCCTGAACCACATGAGCCGTGAGATGCTACGCTCCCTCCGGTCCTCTGTAAGTGTTAGCATGTGCTAGCTCGATGCAATGTGTGACACTGCTGACGCACATGAAACATAGCGGACTGATTGTGAATACATCTGGGTGTCTTCTTCGGGATAGAACACATGTGTGATGCTTTGTGTTGGAGAGTAAAACAAATGTGTGTTGTCCCAAATATTGACAAATGATTCATCTCTGGGATGAAATTTCTCATATATTTGACTTTGCTCTGTTGGTCATTTATCTGCTCAGTTTTAAAATGTATGAAAAGTCACGCCAGGAATAGGAAAACTATTTTTCTTACTAAATATTTTCTTACATCGGCAAAAACAACAAATCAGGAGGACAAAGTGCTTTAAATGAAATGTTCTGTCAGTGTGTTCAATTCCAAATTGTTCAACTTGGACGACTTGTGTCTCGCTTCTGTCTTCCAGTAGATGTGTCATGAGTCAGTGGATCCTACTCGTATCCCACAGATATTTTTCTTTTCTTTACACTTTTTCTGCACCAAAAATGTGTTTTTCTAAAATTGTACAGTCTCTACAGTGTAATCCATTTGGATAAAACATCAGGATCATTTATTTCAAAGACAATAAAAACAAACTTAATGCAAAATTAATATCTCGTTCACCATTTTATCATCATGGTGGCACCTTTAGATTTTAGTCTCATGTTGTGCTGCAGCTGACAGTGTAACGTCACTTACTGCAGGCTGTAATAATCTCTCCTCTAGTATCTCTGTGACCCAAATGACCCTCTCGTATTAGTCATGGAGCCCTTTTTTAGCTCATAACTTCATGTCAGAGCGTTCCCTCTTTATTTCTGTCACAGTACAGTAAAAGCTCTGCAATGTCGCCTTATGAGGCAGTTTTGGGAGCGTCAACTATACCGATGATCGAATCTCATAAATACGCACCTACCGAGGAGCAGCTGACATTTACCAGGATGAAACAATGACAAATGTATTCAGTTATGAAAGTTTGGTGAATTCAAACCTCACAGACAAAAATAAAAAAGACCCTGCAGAGATTAAATGTCTGAGACTCTTCATCAGTAAATGACGACTGAAGAAGCTTTTTGAAGAAAAACAACAGAATAGTTCTAACGTTCAGAAACGACCTCTAGTTACGTTTACGCCACCTGGTGGCCGTAGTGATGATGACCGGGGGAAGTGACGTAGTTCAGATGACGTCAACATAAAATGACTTGATGAGATGATTTTTGTCTTGGACGATGGCAAAAAGTGGATTTTTCTGCAGGAGAACACTGTCGGGACATTTTTTTAAAAACTGTAACGTCGTTGGGATTTACTGTTGCCATGCCGACGAAGGTTGCGTAACTTTAAGGAAGTATAAACCAGTTGTCAAGTGATCGTTTTAACCCAAACCATGATCTTTCCCTAAACCTAACCAGACCTGAACCACAGCGCTGTGACATCATCAAACATCTTTATTTTTTAACGGTCCTACAGGTCATTCTGGAGTTCATTACTTCGGCCACTAGATGGCGTAAACGTAACTAAAGGACGTTTTTTTGCCGTCTATATACTGTTGTTTAATTATGAGGATGTGTTGGCAAAAATAACCTGAAGTAAGATCAGTTGGTTTTGACTCATCTGTGATCTGTGACTGAGAATCTTCACAGATGATTGAAGGCGTAGCTGAAGAGGAAAGAAGTGTCCTCACTGAAAATAAACTGGGGTAAATATTAGACTTTAAGATACTTGCTGAGATCATTTTGCTGCAAGACATTTGAAATGTAAATTCAGATACTTTCTGTAGCTGCAGTATACTAGAAGGTTAACTCTGCAACTAACAGTTATTTTCATTGTCGATTAATCTGCCAATCATTTTCTCAATTAATCATTTTGTCTGTAAAATGTCAGAAAATAGTGAAAATACCTTTTATAACTTACCAGAGTCGATGGTTTTGTCTTTAACTGTCTTGTTTTGTCAGATTAACAAAGATATTCAGTTGATTATCATGTATGAAACAATTAATATAAAAAGCAATTAATTTTCTGTCGATCGATGAATTGATTAATCGACTAATAGTTGCAGCTCTAGAAAAAAATACATAAGTTATAAGCTTATAAGAAAATAAGTTAACTTTTAGGGTACATTATTACTCTTTTAAATCATCTAAATGAAGTTTTGTTTTTTAACCCTCCTGTTATCACAAACATGGATTTCTTTCATCTAATCGCCTGAAAATCACATTGATGGTTCCATACCAAGTAAAAGTAATGATCACTACTTTCATTGAATTTTAGGTGTTTTATTAAATTTTATAGCATCAAAATTGACAAAAGTTACGTGGTCGATGGGAAGACAACAAGAAGGTTAAACAAAGGTCCCGATAACGTCAGCGACTGAATATTTCTGAATAATACATTTTACTTCTTCGATGTCGGCTTTCAGATGAACTCTGATACGGTTTCTGTTGCTGCCAGACTCTCTGTCAGAGTTCAGCAGAGTACCAGATGTTTTGTGTGTGGCGTGAGAAACATCTCTCAGCTGACACACACCAGGTTACTCTCCTACAAACACACACACACACACATATACAACCCATCCATACCGAGCACATGTGAGAGAACGTGTGTGTTTTTGTCATGTATATAAACTGAAGGCGTTGCCGGAGTGTTATAATGTGTTTGGTATTTGACAGGCTGTGATAATCAGAAATATATGAGAGAGAGCAGACAGGCTGTCTGACAGGTGAGGAATCCTGTCACTTCTTATCTAATCTGGGTGTTTTTATCTGTGAGCGATAACACGCAGCAGCCTCGCCTTCCTCCCTGCACGGCTGAGGTCGCCGTCACTCATGATGTCAGTCACACTGTTTAAGGGAAACACTGGAGTGACGGAGATGTAAATCATGTCACTCTTTTGTCTTTTCTTTGCTCTCAAGTCTGTTTTTTATTCTTTTCATGCACATTTCTAACAGCGGTTCGACCAGACTGGGTCTCGTTATTTCAACGGAGGAAAAGTTAATTATCAGCTCAGTAAAATCTGAGGTTACGCTTCTGAAAGACAGCTGGTTCTGAGGTTGGAAAGCGCAGAGTGTCGTCGTGTAATTTAACAGAAACTGTACAGTAAGCACATTTTCATCCTCTAAGGGTGTAATTTCCACCAGAGACTCTAAAAAGATCCAAGAATCGATCACAAATCGCTGTAAAAGACATCGATCTTTGTAGTAAAGATGGAAATAAAACATTATTAATGAGTTTGATGGTTCATTGTTGACATTTGAAGTATTAGTTTAGTAGTTTTTTGTGATATATTTTTAATACAACCTTGTAACATCATCATAAAGTATCAGGTCATTATGAAGGAACTTGTAGGTGATTTTAGGTTTAGTGCTTAATGCAGCGATTCATTTTATCCCCCCAACTTCTGAAATCAAACCTACGTCCATCCTCATCATCCTCATTTTTTTAAAAACACATGAATAAAATTGACATTAAAGATGATTCACTAGCAAGAACCACACCACAACAATACGTCGTTTAAAGGTTTAATGGAATACAGGAGTTATTGAATGTTGAGGTTAGATGAATGGATGTGGATGAGGTAGAGGGAGATGTCGTCTGTTCGGCTGGTCTGGGAGGATGTATTGAAGACCGGGCGGAGGGAGACTCAGTCTCAGGCATATATATCCGCACAAGCTGATCACTGGCCCCCCAGACAGCACCTAGAATTAGACATGGGAGAGGTATGCACCGGAGTGAATAGGAAAGGAAGGGATGAAGGGATGAGGTAGGAGGATGAAGGGATGAAGGGATGAAGGGATGAAAGGAGGGTGGGTTGAGAAATCTGAGACAAACAGGGTAGGATGGGTTGACCCGGCATAAGAGGGCTTGGCAGGTGATTAGAGGTGTGGTTCTGCTCCCGAACCTCAGTTAACAGGTTAACTACATAAAGCATTTTAACTCTACATTCAACTGCACTTTAAATAGTGTCTGTCATGTTATTTATGAAGCCCAGAAATGTTTTGCGCTACCTATTTCCTCATATTTTGTGAATAATAGAGCTGAAACAACCTATCAATTGACAGAAAATTAATTGACTTGATAATTGATTCATCATTTAAGAAACAAACAAACCAAATTCCAGCCGTTCAGTCATGAGAATCTGTTGTTTTTCTTTGTCTAATGTGATAATAAACTTCATATTTTGTGGGTTTGAATGAAAGAAACAAGCAAGATTCTTCTGTTGAAAATTGTGACTGACATTTCTCAGCATTTACTAATTTCTAAATTCATTTACTGAGAAAACGACTGAAGTATCGATGAATAATGAAAACCATTATGAGTGTCAGTCTAATGTTGAAATAAATGAGTCAGCTGTTTCACCAACTGCTCTGAGGTTGTTGAGTACATACTGTAAGTGCTGTCAAACTCAAACCAGAAATGTTTGTGAAAATATTTCTTTAATGGTTTCATCATTACGAGCTTTTGATATTTTAATAAATAACAGCCAATGTTTTCGAGTGCTACCCATAAATATTTCACCATAAAGTTAAAATGAGAAAAAAGCTTTTGAGCAACTGGACTCTGATCAAAGTCCGTTACGCTGAGCGGGCTTAGTAGCTGCGAGCACACATGACTGAATGTTTCTTCTTCTTCTGCTACTTGGTGGTGTGTGTGTGTGTGTGTGTGTGTGTGTGTGTGTGTGTGTGTGTGTGTGTCTGTGTCTGTGTGTGTGTGTGTGTGTGTGTGTGTGTGTGTGTGTGTGTGTGTGTGTGTGTCTGTGTCTGTGTGTGTGTGTGTGTGTGTGTGTGTGAACTGGAGACTGTAGAAGGAACAACGAAGGCGCTCGCTGACATTTTAAGAGATGTCATCATTCTCTGTCCTTCAGATAGTCCTTCTCCTCATTTATCTTCCGTCTCCTACTTAAAGAAGAAGAAAATCATTTGCTCCGTGTTGTTTACTGCAGCAGAGACGAACATGAACCATCTGCTCCGTCTGCACAACTCCGTCTCCTAGAATTTACTTTCATATACGAATAAACTGCGACAGCAAAAACATTTCGCTAACATAATGCTGCTGAATCATGTTTTATCTCAACATGTTAATTAATATGTTTGGCGAGTTGCAAAAAAGGTTGATACATACATGAAACTACTACTTGTGCACATGTTTTTGTCTACATTATGTCTGCGTGTATTTGTGTGTGTGTGTGTGTGTGTGAGAGAGATAACAATGATTCACACACACACATGATGAAAACTGAGGAAAGAAACATGAAATAACCAAATACGGAGTTAAAATCTCAGACACATTTTTATTTATTTAACTTTTACTGATGCATGAAAGTTTCAGTCTCACAGATTACACTGCAGGCAGGAAGTAAAGCAGCATGTGGTGCGATTTAATCCATCGGGATTCAAACTGGTTCACAGTCCGCTTCCCTCAGGACTTCTTTTAATGATCTCATTCACTACATCAGTGTGCCGATACTACAGACACTATATACTGTATGTAGTTTGTTTAATAGTAAAGATCTGATATTTTCTTCAGGAGAGAAGTAGAGGATGTGCACCTGCAGCTGGCAGCACACAAACCTGCTGCATCATCATGAAATAATAAACCCAGAACTGTCAAAATCTCACCAGCTAGCTGATCCTTTATTTCTGGAAACTCAGCTTCTTTATGATGTGAATGTTTCCCATATATGTACTTTTATATACAAGATACAAATCTAGAGATGGAAATACCTACCAGATTATTTCATGTTTCATTTTCAGACTCAATCATAGTTTCACTTTGACTCAGCCAGACTGTCTAATCTCTAAATCACAGTTTCTTCTTCTCAAACATCTCACAAGCACATACAGACACGTACGTAAGACATCAAAAATGTTTGCTTTGTTTGCTTTTAATAATAGTTCGTGTCTGATGTGGTTTTCCCACAGAGAAGTTAGATGACCTTGTTGGAAAGTTTTAAAAAGTTTTCCTGTTGGACACAAGACGTCTCCTCCTTCACTTTAAAGTTCATCCTCAGTGTTGGAGAATGAACTGGAGGCTTCAAGTTTCCACATCACACTTGTGTAAGTTAAATACTGGACCAGGATTGGCTCCAAACTAGATGAGATGTCATAAATCCTGCTCGTAGGTTGATGTGTTGAACTGAGATTTAAGGTGAACTCAGAGAAACTTTCCTCCTTCAGCAGATGAATAAAAACAAAAATCTGCACAGAGAAGAAACATCCAACTGAAGGAACAAGAAGAAACACAGTTTTGAGTTGACGGAGACTTTGATTAAAGTTTTACTCAGAGACGAAAATGAAAAATCAGATAAAACGAGCAACAAAGAAACTGTCGGTGTGAAGCAGACACCTGATATAACCGAACACACACACACACACACACACACACACACACACACACACACACACACCATTTTAATGAGGCAAATCCAATTTTAATCACCTCCCTGATTGCAGGCAATCAGTGTTAATCACAGGGAAAAATCAATCATACACACGCACGCACACACACACACACACACACACACACACACACACACACACACACACAGATGTCGGACAGACTCCTAATCACTGTTCTGCTCTCTCACACTCAGAATAAAGGTCTCTCCATTGGTCTCTATCACTCTATTTCTCATGTTTGCAGACTTTCTCTCTTTCTCTGTATCTTACTGGAGCGCACACACACACACACACACACACACACTAACTGTATGTGTGCTGCGCAGGTGTTCGGCACACACCCAGCAGCTCTCCCTGTGCCTTTGTTCTGCCTGAGATCTTTAACAAATGTTTGCCATTATCCAAACCCGCTCTCTGTCTTCTCTTCTTACACACACACACGATCTCATACACACCTTTCAGCACAGACTCACATTCACGCTTAGTTTAGTGTAGAGTCGGTTTCTCGGAGGTTGTTGGAAATGATCCTGTTGATTAGTCTGTAACAGGACATGACTGAGTTAAACAGCGGTAAGTCATTCTGCTGCATGTCGGCTCAACTGGAATGAAAACCAGCTGCAAAACCGTTGTGAATGAAAAGTTCACCTGACATATATTCACATCTCACGTTAAAACCAACACTTTAAGCAGCATAAAAATGTTTCATAAATGCTTTCTATTCACACTATGATGTCATATTTTCTCATTATGCTGACAGGCGACTTTATGTATTCGCTGTTGCTAGGAGACAGGATTGCTGATACTCACGCACATCCAAGATGCAAAACTAAAAGCTGCACCTGAATCAAGATTGAAAGATTGAAAAGATTGTGACCTCATGCGATCGACCAATCAGAGCTAATCCAGATCACCGCCGCCCAATCAGAGGCAATCAACATCAGCTGCGAGCCGTGACTGAAAGGAAAAGCAACATTTAGCCGTTTAACTGAATTACATCCAGATTCAAGGAAGCTTCCACTAATCAAATAATCATCATGAGGTCGACAAGAAAGAACTGCACACGCACGCCTCTAATGCATCTTTATCTTCAAGTAATTTACTCCCAACAGTCAGAATTCTAGTGTGGAAACTTTTGTCTTTACAAAAAAAATTTAAATGCATTTTCTAGATGCTGTTGAGTTAAAAAAAAAACTGTGTTATCAGGAGAACTAATGGAAAAAACCTCACAGCAAAAAAAAAAAAAGACAAATTTGATCACACAATGGTTTTTGTGTGACGTTAAGAATTCGGTTTCCTCCCCTTCTTCGGTATTTCATGTCATATTTTCTCAGCGCATCCCCCTCAGGGAGAGCACGGTGAGCTATCTCCTGCTAAGTTTTCTTTCATCATGTGGTGGATTTCCCATCTTTGGCTCACTTGATGGATGAGAACTTTAGGAGTCAGTAAGGCAGAGCCAAAAAGCAGCAAGGTCCATAAAAATGAAATCCTGCCTACTTTTATTGTCTCCAGCTCTCAGAGGCTCACGCTAATACCCTGCAGTATGTCTGTGCTGAAACGCTCTGTCTCTGCATCACTTTGTTAAAAAAGATATTTCTTATGGATATATATATGTGTCATAGATTTGAATACAGAGATGATGGTCCTAGAAGGCATTTATTGTGTTGGATTTGGTTTGTTTACATGAAAAATGACAGAAATAGTTTTAAAAAGTTGCAGTAACAGAAGTGGACGTACGTATCTCCTCCTAATCCGTGGTTGGACAGACGTGTGGGTGGGGGGTTTCTGCTTTCCCACCACCTGAGGAGCAGTTCAGTTCTTATTCCATGTTCTGCTCCCACAACGTCTATCAAAGCCGGTGATTTACATCTGTAGGATTATTAAAAAGACATTGAAAACCTTGCGTGTGTGTGTGTGTGTGTGTGTGTGTGTGTGTGTGTGTGTGTGTGTGTGTGTGTGTGTGTGTAGATTGTGTCAGTGAGAAATGAGCTGTGAAGATCTCATAATTTCACCATGAACAGATGTGACAGATGCTGTTAGATCTGATTTCAAAGGAAGAAGAGCTGAAAGTATAAGCCTGATGTGTGTGTGTGTGTATGTGTGTGTGTGTGTGTGTGTGTGTGTGTGTGTGTGTGCGCGCGCGTGCGTGCATGCTTGTGTGTGTGTGTGCTGTACCTTAAACACCTTTTTCCAGGTCATAAGATATCATTCCATGTGTGAGAATCATCAGGACTTGCGTGTGTGTGTGTGTGTGTGTGTGTGTGTGTGTGTGTGTGTGTGTGTGTACTGTAGGTTGTGGTGTAGAAACATTTGGAACAGTTTGTGTAATTTTTTTTCCAGAGCTGCAATCTTCCAAAAAAAACCCCTATACACCCAAGAGAGCAGATTTAATGTTATTTAAAAGTATTATTATTAACTTTGTAAAGTGTCTGATATCTGTGTATGTAAAATATGATTGACAGCAGGTTAATACGAATCCTTTAAATTGCTTTATAATCACTAAACTTTAAGTTTGAAGTTTGAAAAAACTCTGGTGGGCTGGATTTGACCTGTAAGTGAAAAGTTTTAAGTTCAGTTGTGTTGTTTATCTCAAGCTGAAGGTCTTGAACTTTGGTCCTAAATGTGTTGAGAAAACTTTGATAGATATAAATTTAAGTTACTGTCTGAAAAGTAATCTTCTAATAGATTCTAATACAATCATTGAGGTTGTTCACCATGAAATTTAATATCTTGAAACCTCAATTTCTTTGTCATATCATTGATTTTTTGCAAAGAAAAGTGTAATAGTCACCTTTTTACATTCAAATAAAGAGTGGCCTTCACTCTCTTCACTGCAAAATACTCCAGTTCTCCAAAATTTTCCAAGTTTTTGATGTTAAAATGAACTTTTAAGCATTTATAGCTGAAGAACATCTTTAGGGAAGACAGTCGTTAACTGTTAAACACAAAATCAAAAGACAAACATGCTCACAGAAACAATGCATTTAAGAAAACTGAGTGTTTTTTCTTCTCAAATTTTCTTTGAAAGGCTGAATAATCATTTTCATTCATCGCACCATCTATTAGACTTTTATGGGAGTCTGTGAAACTCTTTAAAGACTAAATGTGATTAAAGGCTGTTCAAATAAAGCAGACTACAACACTTTTCTCTTCTGCTGGTTCCCTGTCAGCCCTGATGAAAGCCTTGTGATGAAGCAGTGATTTATTTCTTTTTAAACCTGTTTTGTTGTTGCTGAAGTGTAACAAATGTGCTGCGCTGCATTCAAAGCTGCGACTTGCAGCAGTGTCTCTCTACACATGAAAGTTTGTACTCAGGATCCAGTGTGGGGTCCACTGTTTTGTTTTTTTCTTCTGTGTGTGGACTCATGTTGAGTTTCACGGTTAATTTCCTTTATTCATTCAGGTGATTATCTGTAGCACCATCAGGCCAACTCAGCTGACTCACAGAGGCACGAAACCTTTGAGAATTTCAAGGTTAATTTGACGTTTTTACTCGAGTTTAAAATTACATCTGGAGTTCATAGATTTATACATACAGTAGACCCCGAATTCAGCAAATTTATTGCAGGTGTAGAAGTTAATAGAACATAACAGATTTTTGCATATGGAGACATAGAAACAGGTCATTGTTTTAAGAAATATCACACAGGAAAAACAGGCTCAAGTGAGCAAAAAAATGAGGTCAGTTAAACTTTTGATTAAATAAAACATAAAACTTTATCATTGCAGACAACCTTTGGTATAAAATGTATTTTCGGACTACATATTATTATTGGACTATACATCTTTTGGAGTAATAATAGCAGTTGGGCTAGATGTTGCATTTTTGGAATAAAATCCAGTTATCCCTCTGGGAGGCCGGGCCGACAGCATTACAGAATAAACAGTGTGGTGACTGAGCAGCAGGGCAGAGGCAGAGTTTCAAGGTTAATTTGCTGTGCTTGTTCAGGTCGTTTTCTGCCTGCTTTAGCACCGACTCCCCAGAGAGACGAGAGGTAGCGGCTCCGCAGCCCCGACTGATGAACTGCTCCTGCTGCTGCTGCTGCGTGTGGGTGTGTATGTGTGTGTGTGTGTGTGTGTGTGTGTGTGTGTGTAAGAGCAGCTGATTGAAAGAAAATCATGACTAAATGAAGACAATGAAAGCCTTGTATGTTCCTGTTTGATTAAAATGTTACCCTCTCTCTCTGTCTCAGACCTAAAGAACAGGGGGGCTGTTTTCTGGAAGGACGGGGTCAGCGGTGGATACCAGACCCTGCTGTTGGACGAGGATCAAGGCTGGTTGTTGATTGGAGGGAAAGACCACATCTACCTGCTGAGGTCTGACAGCTTGGATCTGCCCACACGCACGGTAAGACGTTAGTTCAACCTACCGCAAAAAATGAAATTATAAAACTCGTCTGACTGCCTGGATTTTGATAATGATTGTTGTACTTAAAAATACTGTAGCTGAGAACTGGACGTTTGTTTATTTATTGGTTTATTTATAAGTCTGTAATCATTCCTCCTGCTCATACTGACCATTAGAAACCTTTCCTAATGTGTTACAATGGAAGTGATGGTCAAAAACGCATTTAAAAGTAGATGTGAAACTCATATTCAGCTTCAGCAGTCTGAGTTAGTCATATCAAGTGGATATCTGACACATTTACAGTCTTTTTAGCATCAAATTCCCTCTTTGTGTTTCCCTGTTGAGCTGCAGGTGGAAGTATAGTAACAAAAAGAGGAACTTTGGCACTGAAAAGACTGTAACGTTGAAAGATATCTACTTGATTTGACTCATTTGGACGCTGAAGCTTCATATTAACTTCAGATAAACTTTTAAATACATTTTTGCACATTTTGTCCTCCATCAATTACATTGTAAGTGCATTATGAAAGGATCTTCTAATGGTCAGTATGAACAGGACGAATGATTACAGCAAGAAAAAACATGTTTCACTGTTTATTGTTTTAGGACAGACTTGAGAAATTGTGAACTTGTCCTTTAAATAAACAACTCCTATTTTTCCTCAGTAGTCCCTGGACAGATGTCACAAAGTCAATCATTTATAAGCATGAAGAGCAATAATATAAGGAGAAAAGTTCATGTTAATGTTAGTAAAAAGGTACAATTTAAAACATAATACAAGACAAACAACGCAATGAAATGGGGGAATATTAATGTCAATAAATTAATGGTACAATCAAAGAAAAGACATACATGCAGGTGGATGAGGACAGACTGGCGACAGGTGACTGCAGACAGCACAGACACACTGAGGACAGACAGGTGTATCTGATTTGAAGCGATGACATCTCTGAAAAGTTTATGAGCTCTAGATAAACTGTTTTTGTCTGGTTTTCAAATAATGTGCTGAGACTGAGTTTTATTCTTGCTCAGCGTTAACAGAGAACTGAATGAAAACACCACATGTGTTTTATTTTCTCCATCAGATCTACTGGCCTGCTGCCAAAGAACATGTGGAGCACTGCAGGCTGGCAGGGAAAAGTCCGGAGGTAAGTGTCTTTCAACTGGAGGTGAAGTCAAAGTTAGAGAAGAAGAACAAACGAAACATCTTTATTTCTTTAAATCTGTTCCTTATACAGATCTTGAATCCTTCTGTGAAACAGTCACAGGTCAGATTTCTTGCTCAACAGCTTCTCAGCTGTAGTTGAGAACTTAGCAAACCCACAAAACTTGTATGTAGACTAGGGGTGTGCTCGAATACAAATATTCAGCAAAGCACATATAGTGGGTTTTTTTACGAATATTTGTTTCATACAAATATTTTAAAAAATATTTGTTTTTGGGAAGAAAAAGAACCATGTCAAATACCAGCGAGCAGGTCAGTTATAGTTACTATCTCAGTGTCTCTCCTCTGCTCCGCTGTGACGTCTATCAGCAGGTCTCAGTGAGGGGAGTCACATCCACCTGCTACATGACGCACATTTCATTAATTTGGACATCACTTTCATTTTCATCTTTAATTTTCTAAAATTAAAAGTGTAATAAAAACAAAAACAAAAACAGGATTTTTAAGCCTCTTTCCACTTTTATTCGAATACAAATACAAATAATTTTGCTGCCTCAACAAATACAGATACAAACACAAATACTGGACTGTATTAAACTGGGCAGACGATGTATGGATTTAACTTTATTTTAACCCCAGATTTGTCAGTCCAGAGTTATTTGATTGGTTGTGATTTGACGTGTAGTTTTAGATCACGATGCCTGATTAATTACCTGATCAATCATTGATCCGACTGTTGACAATTGGTTGGATTTCTGGCAGGTCATAAAAATTCTTTGTCTTTGTACAATAAGACATGCTTGTGTCTCTGAATCGTAGTTTCTCTTGTATGATAAGTGATGTCAGAAATATAACATTAAAATAAACTGCTAATATATTTTACTGTGTTTTCAGACTGAATGTGCAAACTTCGTGCGGCTGCTGCAGCCCTTCAATAAGACTCATGTTTATGCTTGTGGCACCGGAGCTTTCCATCCTCAGTGCACCTACCTGCACTTAGGACACAACACAGAGGTACAAAGAGTTCATTCATTCACACATTCATTCATTCACTCTTTCATTTATCCCATCAATAATCAAGCATCAAGCTTCAAGGTAAAACTGTGCTCCTTCAGTGCTGCAGTGCTCATGATCAGAACAGAAGTGCAATGTATGAAACGTGCCAACACACACGTAAGGATGTTTCATTAAAAACAATAGAATCATTTAAAGAATAAATAAAATGCTTGCAATTACACTCTTAATAACATGTACATAACTTCTATAGGACAGAAATTAAAGGAACTGACAGGCTGTTCTGCTTTGGAGCAACTAACCATATTCTCAAAATGAAAGATAAGAACTTTGCTCGTTTGTGGAGCACAATTTTGACTTGAAACTATGCACTGATTTTTTTGTTTGTTTGTTTGTTTTTGTTGTGTTTTTTGTTGTTTTCTTCTGTTTGGGGTGGAGGTAATTGTACACACTTCTGTTAACGTTCATGTCTCATGTGTTAAATTCAATAAACATATAAAAATGGAAACAGGAATATTAAAATGCCATTAACAGCATGTGTGTAAAAAGTGTAAAAAAAACCACCCTCACAGTTAGTAAAGATGGTAAAATACAGTAGAAATTGAAACCTACAATGTAGCCTCTAGTAGTGTGTAGAATTTAGAAGAAACTGACATTTTCTATTCTTTTTTTGTCAGATTTTAAAGGACAAATCCACTCTGTCGCCTGACTTTCTGGGCACAATTTGTTGTTTAGTGACGTAATTTTTCTAATTCCTGTTGATAACTGTCCAAACACAATGTGACCAAATGTTGCAGCTACAGTGGAGTCTGCTGGCATGATCAACGTCATGTTTTGGTGTTAGAATCAGCTCGTCTTTGTAGAGTTTCCATTTTACACTAACAATCAATAATCATACATGAAGAAATCCATCACAAGACAAGACAGAGAATCAGCTTCCTGTTTGGCCTCATGTCATCGTGTGTTTGTGTGTGGTCTCTCTCTCTCTCTCTCTCTCTCTCTCTCTCTCTCTCTCTCTCTCTCTCTCTCTCTCTCTCTCTCTCTCTCTCTCTCTCTCTCTCTCTCTCTCCCCCCCCCGCCGTAGGAGCCGTTGTTCATGTTGTCTCATGTGGTCGAGTCTGGCAGAGGAAAATGTCCCTTCAGTCCCAGAGAGCCCTTCACTGCTCGACTGACTGGTAAGTCTCATCCGGTCCACACACATAATGTGCAGTGTGTCCACCCACACACACACACACCCACACACACACACACACACACACACACACACACACAGGAGGCCAGAGAGACTGGATATATTAAATCATCTTCTGTCATTCTCCAGCAGCCATATTCATATCCTGGTGACACTAATGCTCCGCAGCACACAATCCCACCACTGTCTCATTCCTCGCAGCAGACCGTCCGTCCAGCTGTGGCGTGTGTGGTCCACTTGAGTTATTTCACATGCTGACGTCCACTGTTGCCCCATGCGACATTCAGGACGTAAAACACATCAGCTACATTTGGATGTGCCCCCCCCCCCCCCCTCTGTAAAATCAGTTTCTTTTTTAAATGGGATGGTAGTTCATGTGTTGACAGCTATAAAAAGAGGATTTGAGTTATAATTGTTATTTAAACGCCTCAGGAGGCAATAAAATGCTTTTACCGAAAAACGAGATATCTGCTATTTGAAAAATGTGGCATCAACCCGCAGAAATAGACAGCTGGACTTGTGGGCAACTTAGAAGTGGTTTTGTCAGTTTTATATTCTAATAACTGAGCAATAAACATCAAGGGACGCTTGTTAAACTGATATTTAGAGCTTTGAGGTGAAAGACCTCCATACAAGGTTTGCTGGACACGGACAGAACTGCACTTATGTTTGTTATAGAAATTCATAAGGAATAATTATTGTGAGGAAACATATTGAGCAACACGTCCGGTGGTGTGAAATATTCACTCCCCAGATGATTTGGATCGACTACATGAACACATGTTGCCTGTTTAAGGATTTATTAAGTAAATTTGGATCCAGTCACGGTGTGATGTGGAAACTCAAAGCTTTAAGTGCGCAAACACTTAGAATAGATGACGCAGGAAACATCTTGTGTCCAGCGGTTCAACTTTAGAAATGAAAAATATTCAGAGATTCTGGATTTTTTCAAAAATTAAATGAAATATTGTTTTTAGAATTTCCGAGAGGGTAATTGAACTTTTTTGTGGGAAATAAACATATCAGACACAAATGATTATTCAAAGCAGAATATTTTTTATATGTTTTATAACAGATCTGGAGGACATCTTTAACCATACTTGACCTTAAATATTTCGGTCTGTCTGCAGGATAACCCCGCCCTGCGTTGTGACAGAAAAGTCACCTGACGAAAACCTCCAATCAGGTTCGCTGGGAACATGTTGAGGCACAAAACCTCCAATCAGCACCAGACCGACCCTAGTATACTATAATAATTATTACATTTACTACACAGGCCCATCTTTTTACCTGAAAACAAACTTCATTTTATTTTTATTTGATTTTAATTATGAACTTAATTTAGAGCATCGTTTTGTAGAACCTCTTCCAACTTGCACCAAGTGCAAAACCTCCTATCTGCACTTTGTGAGGCACTAATACCTAGTCAGTATTGTTAACACATAATGTATTAATATATTATTAATTAATTATTAATAATTATATACTAGGGGTGTACTCGAATACAAATACATTATTTGGCAAAGCACAAATAGTGGGTTTTTTACAAATATACAAATATTTTAAAAAATATTTGTTTTCAGGAAGAAAAATAAACCATGTCAAATACCAGCGTGCAGGTCGGTTACATCACTATCTCAGTGTCTCTCCTCTGCTCCGCTGTGACGTCTATCAGCAGGTCTCAACGAGGGGAGTCACATCCACCTGCTACATGACGCACATTTCTTAATTTGGACTCCTGGAGTTGGGAGTGTTCCTCGGAGATAAAGCTGAACTACTGACACAAGCTTCATGAACACTTATTGTAACACTTTAATTTTCTAAAATTAAAAGCATAATAAAAACAAAAACAGGATTTTTAAGCCTCTTTTCACTTTTATTCGAATACAAATACAAATAATTTTGCTGCCTCAACAAATACAAATACAAATACAAATACTGCACATCCCTACTACATAATATATAGTATTGTAATATTTTATAAGTGTTTCCTAAACATAACCATAATTATGATGTAGTTGATGTGTTGATTTTCATCTTGGTTGATTACGTTTCACCTAAAATGAACCCATCTAATGCAAAACTCATGGGGATAATACTCAGGGAAACAGTTGTGACACATGGATATTATTATATTAGTGTAATACAAAAATATTCACACATTTATTACATATTTATGAAGATAACATATATGACAAAATGTACTTTAAACTTATGAATCAGTCCTAAAAGACCTATTAGTGACATATAATCAGCTGTTTGTGTAATACTCTGCATCTCAGTTTGAAACAAAACGAAATATTACAACAAAACTGTGGATCATTTCTTGTCAGAAAGTACAATAAAAGTATTTTAAACAAGACCTTTGTGAGCCCTTTATGTTCAAGCTTTCTATCAAAATGAATAACGAGACCCTCCTGATCAATATGTTGTCAGTTTGCTCAGAAACAAAAGACCTTCACAAAATTAGTATCCGTGTTGTTCAAACCTTTAATCTGTTTATGTATAAAATATTACGTCATGTAGTTACAAGTTCTGAGATGTTTACAGCCTTTTCCCAGTCTTATTATCCAGACTCCAGCGTATAATTTCTAAAAGCTGTTGCTTAGTCGTTGCACAAGTTGAATAATGGCGTTAAAGCTGTGAGAGTGAACATATGCGCTGTAACTGGACGTGTTTCGATGCCTGAGGGGGGGAAATGGTCTGTGTTGTTGGATGTTATTTCAGATTAAAAACTGTTACTAAACAGAGATGTTTACACATTTGTTTCAGAACAATGGACAATAAAACGAGGTCAACCAGTTTTATATAAATTTGTTCAACTTGTTAAAACCAGAAATGAAACACTGAGAGCAAATCAGACAATTCTTTACCTTTTACTGTAAATTACATCACATTATTTACATTAATTTCATTATGTATGTTACTAATATGTATAGTTTAAGTTGCAGAAAAGAAAGCTCAAGAAGAAGCTCAAACAGCAGCCATTACAGTGCGACAATACTGTCTGTTGGGTGATGTTTTACTCAATAAATAAAGCATAATTTTAATAAACGAACCACTGTGGTTTCAGTGAATCTTTTGTACTAGAGCAGAGAGGAATATATCTTCACTGTATAATTTAAAGACCGCTTGCTAAATCAGTTCTAACGTGTGAGATCTACGTGTGCATTCTGTTGCATCAGCTTGTAAATATTTACTATCTCACTGGGACCCAGTACGAGGCCCAGACCCAAGACCACTGTAGTCAAGGGAGGGAATAAAACAGACCGTATTGCTATTAATGTTGCAACGATCTCTGCATTGGTCAACTAGTAATCACTCTCAGTAGGAAAATAAATTTCACAAGGAAAGAGGTTATTGTTTATTTAATGCAAACATCGTTATGATGTGTCTGCCGTTACTTTGCTGAGTAGTGATGATCTGTGCTTTTCTTTCTTTCCGTCTCCCTCCCTGCGTAGATGGTGAACTTTATGCTGGTACCTCAGTAGATTTCATGGGAGCCAACGCTGCGATCTTCCGCACGTCGGTTCATGGGAACAGTCAACATTACATCCGCACTGAAGCCTACGACCACAACTGGCTGAACGGTGAGAACCTCCATCCATCACCGAACGTGTATTTGTGTCGTCCTTTTCCCTCTTCTCTCATATTCCTCGGCTCCTCAATTAATCAATTTGTCACCATGGAGACAAAAGTGACCAAGTGTCTCCTGTCTCTCCCTTGCAGAGCCGGACTTTGTGGACTCTTTCTCCATCCCGGACACTCACAGTCCGGATGACGACAAGGTTTACTTCTTCTTCAAGGAGCGAGCGGTGGAGGCCGGACAGTGGGACAAGAGGGTGTACAGCCGAGTGGCTCGAGTGTGCAAGGTACAAACACAGAAACACGGACACAAAACGCGTCGCTGCTACTTCTCGTCACTACTAAAACATTTTGTTAGTAGTGAGAAATAAAACAGTCCCAAACAGAAAACCACGAGTTAAAAGCACAGAAGCCCCCCTCACACTGGTAAAATTAGCATAAAACAATGAAGTAGCATAACACTCATTCTGGTTATTATCTTTGTAACATTAGCATGTATGAACATCCTGCTAAAAATGATTCTAGACACTGAACCACAGTATATACAGGCACAGCTTCAGTCATAAGAAACTATGTCAATATAGGATTTAATAAGTATTATTTATTAGGGGTGTGCCTGAATACAAATACATTATTCGGCAAATAATTTTGCTGCCTCAACTAATACAGATACAAATACAAATACTGGGTTCTCGGCACATCCCTATTATTTATTTTACAAGCTCTTTATATGGTTTGTAAGCTCTTATGTTTTGTATGTGAAATCCTAATTTGTAAAGTATCTATAGCATCAAATCATATTAATGGAGTAAAAAGGACAATTCGCTCTGAAATAGTAAAAGTACAAAGTGGCATCAAATGGTAATACTCAAATCAAGTACAAGTACCTCAAATTTGTACTTAAGTACAGTACTTAGTGGGATAGTTGTAGATTGTAAATTGTTGTAAATGTAAATGTAGATCTGTAATGGGAACAAAATTAGTGAATTACAACTGAATTTGTTTTCAAATGTTTCTTTTCTCTTTCATCTATATCTTCCATTCTTCCGTCTCTCCTCTCTCCGTCCATCCAGAATGACGTCGGAGGAAAAAGGAGTCTGATCAACCGCTGGACCACCTTTCTCAAAGCCCGGCTGGTCTGTTCTGTACCCGGTCCGTCTGGAGTCGACACCCAGTTTGATGAGCTAGGTATACCAGTCGTTCCCTTCCCTCCTTTTCCTTCCTCTCTGGCTGCCTCTTCACCTCCCTCCTTATCTCATTTTTCTCTGGAACAGACCTTTGATATTATGTCCTTGCTGTCCTCCCTCCTGTTCTCTTACTTCATTCTCTTTTCCCTTAACTCTGACAAGAGAACATAGTTTGACAAGCAATAACTGCACCTCCTTTCCTTCCCTTTTTTCTCCTCCCATGGTTTTTGGAAAATTTATTGGTTGTCAAAATTGCTTTAATATTATTATTTGACAAGTTGACAACCATTGTTCACTCCTCAGTCTGAGAAACAAGCACATTTAATGATAAATCAATGATCTTGATGATGAATCTTTACAGTTTTTAGAGATCGAACTGATTCATAATGATACATTTGAATGCTGTCACTGTGTTTTTCTAGAGGACATCTTTATTCTGGAGACCAAAGACCCTCAGAACCCCACAATCTACGGCGTCTTCAGCACCTCCAGGTGAGAATACGTTCACACACACAATCATTAGCATAGTTTACATATTTTACAGAAAGCACTTTTAGTGAAACAATTGCACTAGAATTCATCAGTTTAGCAGTGACACGTTCTGGTATGAACGGGTCAAACAGTTGAAAAAGAGTCATTACTGCAAGTCATCCTTGGAATTTGTTTATTAAAGTTGCATCATAAACTTCAGACCTGCTGTTTCTCCACATTTTAAGTCTCCTGCTCTTGTAGTTTGACATTCAGTAAATACATTATAATTATACATTATAATATTACTAAGTGTAATTGTTTTATTTAAATAACAAAACTTGACTTTTTGTCTTTGGAAACAAAGATGCAATATTGTCAACTTTATGAACAAGCGACCAACCAAAATCTGTAAATAATAAATAAAAATAAAAATAAAAAAATTTATTAAAAATTAAAAACAAATCACATACTTTCATATTTAGTAATTCATTTAAAGTGTGTAAACAGTAGTATGAAGCCTTTTATATCTCCAAAGGGAGCTGTGTGAAATCTGATAAATTAACTCGAGTGATGTCACTGATGATGTCACTTGAGTCAGCATTGGTTGGAGATGAAGAAGTTTGAAAAGTAAAAAAAAATCTGGAGGTGTGGAGTTAGAAAGAAGTGAGGTTAGCAGACCTCTGTGGCAGCTCCAGGCTACATTAGCCGCTCCTAGCATAACACAACCTCAATCTCCTACAGAACTGTCAATAGATAGAATTGCATTGTGGGTAATGTAGGCGCCAGGTTTTGACAAGGAAGAACAATCTGTGGAGTAAAAAAGGTGATATCTCTGTTTCTGCTGCATCAGTTTTGATACTTTTTTAAAAAACTGTTCATCATGAGTCCGATCATGTTATAGGAGCAGAACGCCGCTGTTCTCTTTTAAATATTCAATTATATTTCCTGTAAATTTAATCTCTCTACATTATGGTCATTTGTCAGTGTAGAATACTTAATTCTTTTCATCTTATTTTGGCAGTAGTTAAATGTAGTCTAGTAAGAGAAGCTGAGTCATAGAATGTAAACTCTTCTTTGTAAATGGACGGCATTTATCTTTCTAGTCTTCCACCCACTCAAAGCACTTTACACTACAAGCCATTCACACACATTCATACGCTGACGGCAGAGCCTTTCAGGAGCAATTTAGGGTTCAATATCTTGCTCAAGGACATGTGGACCGGAGGAGCCGAGGATCAAACCACCGATCTTCCAATTAGTGGATGACCCGCCGCTCCTGAGCCCCCCCAATGTGTGATTATGATCCCCCAAATCACCAGAAATGTTAATACCGAGGACATGACTTCAGTGTCTATGGTCTATGGATGGACTTTCAGGTAGCAGGTTAATTTGTATGAAATTTGCTTCAACAATAGAAGGAAAGACCGTCAGGGTGTGAGGAACAGCAGATGATTGGGAGGACCTTCTTTACCCTAACGTGTGCACTCATAGCCAGGATGACACGTGCACGCCCAGCGGTGTGGAGGCTCAGAGGTCGGGTGTGGGTGGGTGTCAGGGTCAAAGGTGAAGAGGCCCAGCTGGTTGTGTTATTGTAACCCTGATGTATAAAAGAACCTCCGACCTCTGCTTTTAATTTGCCTCTTCAACCACCCTCTTCCTTCAAACCCTCTACCTCTCTACTGTACCTTCCTACCACGGCCAACACCAACAACCCCTCCTCTTACTCCCACAGCTCTATATTTCGTGGTTCAGCGGTGTGCGTGTACTCCATGGCATCCATCCGTGCTGCTTTTAATGGGCCATTTGCTCATAAGGAAGGTCCCGACTATCGCTGGGTGGAGTACAAAGGACGCATCCCCTACCCAAGACCTGGAACTGTAAGTACAAACACAACCACAACGTCTGGTTTGTATTTGTCTTACGAAAGCCACAAATCTTAATACCACATCTGACTAATAGGCTAAATAACGGTGAAATTTCCAGCGGGGATGTCCCCCTCACTTTTACAGTTTCAGTTTGATTCATGTACTGAATTATCTCTAAACAGTGTCCTCTCTCTGTCTAGCCACTGAAATCCTATTGGGAAAAACTCTGAATTGATCAAAAATGTTAATATGTTGATTTTCCCTCAGTTATTACTGTGCACTGAAGCTTTAGAGCAGTAGCAAGAGATTTGAAGACTTTATTTCACCCTGGATTTCACCTCTAAGGCAAAATATTGTACATGCTGCCCTAACCTGCAGACATTACTCAGGGCTGAAACATGTCTGTGCACTTCCTACACTTACTACAGCTAATTCTCATAAAAAGATGCTAGAAGTGATCATCACTCAAAGATAATGCAGTAAAAGACAACACTATGTGTATTAAAGATGGAAATATGTAATTGTTTAAACGTTCATTGTTGACATAGTTTGAATTTTTTATTTACTATCATAACTTTATTAATCATATAAGTACAAGTACCAGGTCTTTATCAAGGTTAGTGTGTTATATGTCGGTAGATTATATGCATTTGTATATAAATGTTATACTTGCCTTTTTTTGAGGTTGACGACCTGTGAAACCAAACCTACGCTCTTAGTTTTTGGTTTTCTGTGTTAATTATTTTGGTTAAAGGTTTGTTTGAATTTCTAACTGTGAGAAAGCAGACACAGCGAGCTGCAGACCAGTGTTTCCATCAGACTTTAAACACGTCACAAAACTCCACCCAAAACGTTTGGTGAATAAAACATGGTGTACAGGTTCAGGTCAACCAAATCATACACAAAACATATTTTCTCACTTACCTCTAGTGGTATGTGAGATATCCATCCCCTCAATCCCCCAGTACACTCCAACTAACATTTGAACATTTCAAAAAATCAACAGCATTGTGTTTCCAGTAGTTCATGAAAGTGAGGTCGATGGATTATCAGTGTAGCAGGGACTCATTTTGTGAACATATATTACATTGTGTCCATTCACCTTCATTGTAGTCAGATTGCAGCAGAGATTTTAGAGGAAAATATCTCAAAACTTGCAAATAAAACCCAAATTCTTTGCAAGGGGAAATATATGACAAGATATCTGTTTTGGCCGGAGTTTCACTCGCTTCAATGTAAAAAAAAAAAAAGTGCTGTATTAAAGTTCATGTAAAACTCCATAACTCTTGGTAGATGTGGTGAAGACAGGTTAGTATTTATGTTTTTGTAAATAACGAAGAATTTCCTGTGAGATCAGAATCCAAAACACACAGCCAATGAAAACAGGCTGATGAAGCAGTGAGAGGGTTAACCTCTGGTGATTTAACACCTCAGATGTGAACTCCTCTGGGAAACTTCAACTTGTCAGGAAGGCTGAGTTTTTAATGTGTGTGTGTGTGTGTGTGTGTGTGTGTGTGTGTGTGTGTGTGTGGTGTTATTTCATTCTCCCTGGTGGGGAATTCACCTCTCTTTGGAGCGGTTTTGTATCATGTGGTTGATTGCAGGGGTGAGGTCAGCCACGTCTGTGTGTGTGTGTGTGTGTGTGTGTGTGTGTGTGTGTGTGTGCGTGTGAATGATTAACAGCAAACTGAAACAGTCGACGGGATGCTGTGGTCACAACCTCTGATCGCTGACTCGCTGCGTGCACACATGTGTGTTCTGCAGAGAAAATGATGGTTTCCATGTTGCTGACGTCTCTAAATCAGTCTCTCTGACCAAAGTTTAATCTAATTCACCTAATTTCACTGCACCGCGTCTTCCTCCTTCCTCATCTATCAGTCTACGTCAGCATATCTACCTCTCTGCTCTGCATTGTTCTCCTTCCCTTGAGAGAAACATACGACTTTCTCTTCAGATCAACATGTGCTTTGACACAATCTGAAAATCATTTTTTCCACACCAACCTTCCTCTCCTCCCTAACTTATCCTTCCTTTCCTCTTTTATCTGTGTTTCTTTCTTGCTTCTGTACTGTTTCTTTTTTTCTCATTTTCCAATATTAATGGAAAAAGCTAAAGATTCTGATGTGTTTTTGTCTGTTTTAAGTGTGTTTAAATGCTCTTAGATGGAGCGTCTGACATGTGAAAAAGCTTAAAAAGAAAGCTTTTGGATCTAAAAGGCCAAAGGATCACAACTCAGTGACTATTTTGGCTTTTATAAATGAACATTGTCAGTTTGAGAACTTGCCCATTTAGCTACGGTAACACAGACAACATGAACATCTGTTTCCCCAAAACTTTGTCTTTCAAAGCATATTTTTACTATAACTGTAACAATCTGATTCATTTATTTAACGTTCAGCCACCAAACACCTTCATCCACCTTTTCACTCATAATATCTCTCTGACTTGTCCTCCAGTGTCCCAGTGAGACTTACGACGCCCTCCATAAGTCCACCAAGGATTTCCCAGACGAGGTTGTGAGCTTCATGCGGCAGCACCAGCTGATGTGGGAGCCCGTCCTGCCTCTGGGTGGCAGACCCATCTTAACCCGGGTCAACTCGCCCTACATGCTCAAGAGGGTCGTAGTGGACCGGGTGGACGCTGAGGACGGACCTTACGACGTCCTTCACCTAGGCACAGGTGAGGAGGAGGAGGGAGAGAAGGAGAGGATGGGAGTTTAGGATGCTGTTTGTATCTACTGTATGTAATGAGTTGCAGTTCTCATAAGTGAGCAAGAGGAGTGGGAAATGTTAGAAGAAAAGAAAAGATATATGGTGAGGGTGAAAAGTGACACTTTTATTAACAAAGTTGCTATGAGGGGAAGAAAAACAGATCGCAATGTGAGATAAAGCAATAAAAAACAATGAAAACACAAGGAAAACACATGTGGAAGAAGAATGGAAGCAAACTGATAAAGGCTGTCTTATAAAAGCACAAAGGGATTTAAAAGAAATTCAACAGATGACAGAGCGAAGCGTTTATGTTGATGGATGTGGTGGCAGCAGACATGGAGGACAGAAACTGTGGGCAGAACTCTTCACTATCTCCCAGAGAAAATGTGGGAAAAAGACGAATCAAGACACTGAAAACAAGCATCAGGAATCAGATTTCCTTTTCACTTCTTTATATTTTGTTGTTTAAGGTTTCCAGCTCACACTCCAACAACATTCTTGTCACTCTAAACTGATCATACAGGTGAGAGAGTTGATCTAAGAGATGAGAATAAGAGATGTTTAGAGAGCATTTAGCTAGTTTTTAAGTTTTCTAATCCAGACAAATGTACAATGTAAACCAAATTTAAAGAATTTTGGTATCACTTTATTATTTGTGTTACTTTCTATTGGTCTGTTGGTACCACGTTAGTATTTTTCTTGTGTTGTACCAAACAAGCGAGGACATGTGTTTCTGGCTTCCTGGAAAGGAAACAGAGTTGCAGAAACAGGTTGAAAAAATCTTTTTTGTCGTGCAGCGGACAGAAAATCTTTTTAACTGAGATGGTGAGAAGAATATTTGAGGATTCTGGAAATACTTTAAGAACAATACAGTAGAACCTTTTTGGTTTTTCAAAAGTCGCTGGGTGTTTTTTGTTTATAGTTATAAAGCATGAGAGGCGCATACTGGGAGGCTGAGTAGAAACAAACAGGACACAACCATGAAGAAAGAAAAAAAAAAAACTACCACAAGAAAAATAATAATTCTAAGCGTCTTTCCACAACTTCACATTTTCACCAAACCACATTGTTAAAATGTCGTTTATAATTATCTCTCACTGTTTTATCCTGAAGCATCACTTCTGATGGGGTGAACGGGTTCCTGAGTGTGTCTGGGCTTTGTAAGTGTGTGTGTTCATAAAAACCCTGAAGCTGTATGTCGGTATTTGTGATCCTGTGTGTGTTTGTGTGTGTTTGACCGTGAATGGTGAGTGTGTGTGTGTGTGTGTGTGTGTGTGTGTGTGTGTGTGTGTGTGTGTGTGTGTGTGTGTGATAAATGGCGGAGGTTATTTAACCGCTGGTGACAGGCCGCGGGGCCAGAGGTGCCCCAACGGCTCCATACATCTCCTCTAAGTGGATTCCTCTCCAACATCTCTCATCTCCCCATCAGCAGCACATTTACCTGCCTGATTAATGCACTTTGTGCTCTTTCAAGTGCTCTGATTTGCACACAGTACGACCAGAGTGAATCTTTCAATGTCCTTTTTTTTAATATATCACTGCTCAGCCACGCGTTCATGTCGAGGCAGATAATTCTGAAAATAAAATATAGGTTTGTAAAGTGTACAGGTTACTCTGAGGTCATGCACTGACCTGTGTAGTGAGTTGTACATGTTACATGTCCGTCCCTGTTAAATGCTGCAGTTTTAACTGTTTTAACTTTAAATCCCTATTTTTCTTTTATGACCGTCACTGTTGGCTGAGATATCGTGTGTGACAGATGAAAAGACAAACAGCTTTCATATTAAGGGAACAAAAACTGATTGAACTGTGGAGTTAATTTCAATAAAACAGCTCATTATCGGCTTAAATACAAAATGACTCCCAATACAATGAACTTTGAGTAAGTGTTTGCCTCACAACATACTTTTACAGAGTAAATTTTGTGTATTTTGTAGATAGATTATGTTGTACTTCAGTTTATTTTCTCCAACATGGTCATTTATAGTGCACATACATCTTTTGGAGGAGCTTTCCAACCTTTTAAAGTTTTACCTCGCTGTTGATTTGTTCACCTTATATTTTTGCCATATTGGGTCGAGACTCAGAGAAAAAGAAACGTTGGAGCACAAACGCAGTTTCCAGATTTTATCTCAACTCTCTTGAAATTAAATGTTACAAAGGTCTCTGATGACATCTCAGTACATCATTAGTCCATGTAGGGTAGGCTTGTTTTCCAGACTCATACGCAGCCACACGCATGCATAAACACACACACACACACACACACACACACACACACACACACACACACACAGAGCATGTAATAGTCATTCTGGTACAAACATAAGAGATTTCCCACAGCAGGATTTCTGAGGTTTATGAGGTTCCTTGAGAACATCCTGACATTATGTGTGTGTGTGTGTGTGTGTGTGTGTGTGTGTGTGTGTGTGTGTCTTCTTGTACCTGAATGAATGTATTTTATGTGTCTGTTCAGGTAGAAATGTGAGCCTATATGTTTCCACATTAATTGATTTGTGTGTTTTTGTGCTCCTGCATATGGTTTTAGTACATTACATGTTAAGTGAATCTGCTTTTACAGTCACTGTCTACTTTATTAGATACACCTGTACAATCTAACGCAATCCAGTCCAACATCTTGGCCATAAATTCTACTTTTTCAAAGCTTATAAATCGTCCGTTTTTTGTTGACACAGTCAGAAAGGTGATAACTCTACTTTATGTTGATTATTAAGGTTGTAGCTGGTGATGATGTTGTACTGAAGTGCATTATATTGAAATCTGTTTTTAATACATGTACTCGTGTATGTAAATGGGGCAGACTAAATATTAGAAACATCTTTCAAAGTAATACAGTCCAGTTCAGCTCCACCACCACCCACTACAACCCCAGTGAAAAACAAGTGTCCCAGTTTCCATGATTCTAACAGTATCCAGGTTTCTAATCATCTGTTTGCAGTTGTGTCTTGATATCTCACAATCTCAGCCCCCATGTTCTCCAGGCAGCATATCCAGGTTTCTCAAAACCAGGATAAGGGTTTATCCAGGTTTCCGAAAGCAGGATAAGGTGATTATCTAGGTTCCTGAAACCAGGATAAGGTGTTTATCTAGGTTTCCGAAACTAGGATAAGGGTTTATCTAGGTTTCCGAAACTAGGATAAGGGTTTATCTAGGTTTCCGAAAGCAGGATAAGGGTTTATCTAGGTTTCCGAAATCAGGATAAGGGTTTAACTAGGTTTCCGAAACCAGGATAAGGGTTTATCTGGTTTCCGAAAGCAGGATAAGGGTTTATCTAGGTTTCCGAAAGCAGGTTAAGGGTTTATCTAGGTTTCCGAAAGCAGGTTAAGGGTTTATCTAGGTTTCCGAAAGCAGGTTAAGGGTTTATCTAGGTTTCCGAAACCAGGTTAAGGGTTTATCTAGGTTTCCGAAAGCAGGTTAAGGGTTTATCTGGTTTCCGAAACCAGGATAAGGGTTTATCTAGGTTTCCGAAACCAGGTTAAGGGTTTATCTAGGTTTCCGAAAGCAGGTTAAGGGTTTATCTGGTTTCCGAAAGCAGGATAAGGGTTTATCTAGGTTTCCGAAAGCAGGTTAAGGGTTTATCTAGGTTTCCGAAACCAGGTTAAGGGTTTATCTAGGTTTCCGAAACCAGGTTAAGGGTTTATCTAAGTTTCCGAAACCAGGTTAAGGGTTTATCTAGGTTTCCGAAACCAGGTTAAGGGTTTATCTAGGTTTCCGAAAGCAGGTTAAGGGTTTATCTAGGTTTCCGAAACCAGGATAAGGTGTTTACATGTGCAAAACATAACCAGGATACTAGTGCGAATGTAAACACACTCCAGAATTATCACCTCTCTGACAGCTTTGTGAAAGTAGAATTCATGGCAGAGCTGTTGTATTGGATCGCAGTAGACTGAGCAGTGTGTAGTTTCACTGCAACAGCTGGTGTTTAGTAGTTGTGACTAAATCTCATAAATCCTCTCTGATTTTACTTGTGTGCGACTCACCGATGTCGTCATCGCAACTTTGTGAGTGGAAATTTTCATCTCAGAGTTCACAAGTTCGTTGATGCCTTTAAAGCAGTTGGTCGCCTGGAAGTAATTTTTTACATTTTTTTGTGTTTATTTGTTTTATTGCTCCTTAATAAGGCATTAAAATACGACACAAATCTTTCATCGTTTTTGATCAGAATACAAAAGTAGCGCCCTTCTTTGTTGTCAGCTGCCTAGCGACAGTGCTCTCATGCCAAGCATATCATGCACTCCACGAAATTAGGAACTCGAGTTGTGTTTGCGGATACTAATAGTTTCTGAAGCTTGTACGCAGTGTGATCATGTGCAGCAGCAGGAATGGAAACCTGCAGGCCATTGATTTCACCATGAACTCATTAAAATCTCATTTTCCACATCTCCCATTCTTCATGGAAAACATATTTTCCTCAGCCCCGCTCAAATTTTTAAAGTTCAGGGGATTCACTTTCTTTTCCTTGACGCATCACATCTGATATTAAGAGGACATGGTTGGTTTTTCCACCAGTCCACATCACTTTGTTTTGATGTTATTAAAATCAAAACATACAGTAATTCCCTTCTATGAAATTATTGGAAGGAAATACAATAAAATATGTAGAACTGCTATGTTCAATCAGTGATCAGTATACTCAACCTGCATGTTACAACTTTGAGTATTTCTCCTACATAGAGACATCCCCTGTGAGACAAAAAAGTCAAGTTTCATAAACTTTTTTGGACACTACACATCAGTTTTATTTGTTTTTCCAAAGTGAAATCACTGTCTTGAGACCCTCTATCCTCGAGGGTTTTAGGGTAGATGTCAGCCGGTTGTAAAACCCCTTGTGGAAGATTTGTGATTTTGAGCTATTTAAATAAAATTTATTTGACAAGATCAGGGGAAAATCAGAGTTTAAAGAGCTGAAATTTGTGTGCTTTTCTCTCGTTTCTCTCTGCTCAGTGAATCATGTGTCTGTTTTGACATATCAGTAAATGTTATCCTCTGTTTTGTCCAGATGATGGGAAGGTGGTGAAGGCAGTCTCGGTGATCAAAGACAACTGGGACACAGAGGAGATCATTCTGGAGGAGCTGACCGTCTTCCAAGTGAGATACAACAAAATAATGTGAAATGTGACTGTTTCTGCTTCTCATTTTAACACCTGAACGGTCGCTGACAGTCTTCTTGTAAACACTTAATAGCACTTGTTAACCCCTTAACATCCACCCTTTTTATAGAATTTTCGCCTATTTGGCCAAATGGAAAAGCTTATAACAGAAGAACTGTAAGGCCATGATGCATGTATCAGGCTTCATTTAACAAGTGACATCTTCTAGTTTCTGGAAATGTATTTGTTTAGCATGTGGCAAAACTACATCAGTTCAGTCTCAGTCTATCATGAGTCATATTTGAATAACAATAATTAGGACATGCTTTATGCCAGAACTGTGCAGAATACCATAAACCTTCTACATCTTGTCAACCTGTATAATATTCCAGACCTAACCTCATGGGAGCTCGGGAGTTTTTAGTTTGGTGTCACTGGTGTCCCTGAACCTCTCCAATCATCTCCAATTGGCTAAATTGTGCCATTACTCATTGTTGTGCGATGCTACCGCATACAACTGGCTTAAGCGGGTCGCCGGCGACTCGGTGGATGTTAAAAGGTTAATACTTCCTTTACAAAAAACAGGACACATTAGCGAATTTTCACATGAAATGGCATCTTGTTCTTTTTCTGCTGGAACCAAACATGTTGGCCCACCAGTCCACACCTGTTTTTACAACCTGAACCACTTTGAACACCTGAGAAACGACTCCTAACTTCATTCCTTCTGCTCAGATTATGCCGCAGAACATTTAATACCTCACTGCAGAGCTAAGCACACACATGAACTGTAGTTACTCAGGACTTTTATGGCTAAAATCACAGACCCAGTTTTCCCAGTGCCCATCTGCCGGCCCTGCGCCACACGCATGTTGTTTCCAGTGGAACATATTTGTCGGGAATAACTCTACTAAACAGAAAAACAGATAGCAGGGCACATATTTCCCAAGGTCTTCTCTGTAAATAAGCGTTAGAGAAGACAAGAGGACTGGGGGAAGAGAGGAGGACAGAAAAGGCAAAAACAGGAAGAAAGGGGAAAAGGAAGAATGTTTTTTAAAAAAAAGAGCAGAGAATGAGAAATAAGGACAGGAATAAAGAAAAGATTAGATGAGGAAGTGAAGCTTAAGGAGCATTAAAGTGGAGCACAGGTGAAGGGAAGGAAGAAAAACCACAACAGCCACAAACAAACAGGATACCAGAAGCACATTGTCCGTTTACTTATAGTGAGATTAAAACAGGAACTAACCCATTTCCATCAGCCTCACACAGAACAGGGACAGGGGTAAACCAGCTGGCACCGACTGTACGACCATATGATGAACTGCCGTGTTTATACAACCGTTGGAGGCACAAGAGGCTGGTTTGCTCCCTGATTGGTCGGTCAGTTTGTTGGCTGTGACGGGACATATGATAGCCAGATCACTCTCCCTTTACCCTTTACCATAGTCTGAGTCTCCTTTATCTCCCCCTCCTCCATCAGTTCGACCTCTGCGCTCGGAGCCTTCAGGGGTCGTTGACTCCCTTTGTGAAATGCTGAAATGAGTCAGTGAGCTAGAAAAATAGAGAAATCGAGGAGTAATTTAGACTTATTAGATTTCTAATCTGAGTAGCTGCCCTGACCTCAAAGCCAGCCGCAGCATTTAAAGCATCTCTGAGACATTCCTTTGCAACCTCTGCAAGGCTGAACTATCAGTTTTGTTAAAGACTAACACCGAAGGCCCCCCCCCCCAATTCCTTACCTTATTCTGCTGCTCACAGTCGACAGTCGACACAGTTTAGTGTTTCTGTGTGTGTGTGTGTGTGTGTGTGTGTGTCTGTCACAGTATCAAGACCACATAACGCATTAAATCACATTGATTCCCTCGGTCATCATAGAGATATATAAATGATGAATGATTGTTGTCTGTGTGATGCAGCGAGTATCTAAATTCATCCGTTTTCCTTTTTTATCCTGCAGAGTCCGTCTCCCATCCTGAGCATAGAGCTGTCAACAAAGAGAGTAAGTTTATCTGTCTGTCTGTGTATTTGTGTTATTTATTCAGAGTAGAGAGCAAACTAAACAATGTGTCATTATGTGCTGTCATCAAAAAAAAATTAAATGGTTTCAAAACAGTATCCTGACTAAGAAATTATGAATTATTTTAACTGTAGTTGAGATCAGAGGAAAATATGTTGATGGATTACGGCAGACTGGTCTATGTAAAAGTTTAGTCAGGATACTGATGACAGCACATAATGACACCAGGGTTAAGGAGAAATTAATATACAATTTTATTGGCAAACTGGCTCATTTAACAAAACTCCTGTTTCCTTGTAACAGTAACTATGACTTGACTTTTTTTTGCATAAATGTAATAAATTAAATGTAATTCTCACAGTGGATGAGTGATGAAGTAAAGGAGATATGTTACCTGCTAACTAAACATAAATAATTAGAAAGAATAAAAAAGAACATAAAGATGTTCAAGGCACAATATTTTACATAAAACATCTGCCATAAAAATGAATTTTCAGAAGTTAAAAGTTTAACAAAACTTGGATGAACTGTGTTCAAACTTTATTGTCTTGAGGAGATACTTTACAACGACAGATGAGAAAGGCGTTGTTGGTTTTCTTTTACGAACATCTGTTGCCCTGAAGCAACCTCCAGAGACGGACTTCTTCACGCTCATCCTCCTCTATCTCTTTGTAACAGTAGTAGGAGGTGTGGTGGATTTACAGGAAGGTAATGAATCTCTTGTTTTTCTCTCTCCTCCACAGCAACAGCTGTATGTGTCCAGTGAGCTCGGCGTGGCCCAGCTGGGGCTCCAGAGGTGTGAGCTGTACGGGGTCGACTGCGCCGAGTGCTGCCTGGCCAGAGATCCCTACTGCTCCTGGGACGGACAGACCTGCTCCAGATACTTCTCCACCAGCAAGAGGTAGAGAAGGAGGATGAGTTACAGGTTTAATCTACAGAGGCTTTGTCAGACGTGTCTAATGTTTTGTTTCTTTAAGCCGTGCTAGCAGCGAGGCTCTGTGGATGCCAGTCTGGTTTCTCGGTCCAGACTGAAATAGCTCAACAACTGTTAGATGTATTTCCCCAGATGATGAATCACACAGCAGCTGCTTTCTAAAAATATTTCATTTAGATTTTCCAAATATATGTAACCTACATTACACACACACAAACAACAACACACCTTCATCACACGTATAAAACAAACAGGATCTGATCAACTTATATGAATTACGTTAAGTATAACTGGCCATAAACATGAGTCTGATACTGTAAACTCTACAGCCACTGAAACCTGACCAGACCTTCATCATTAGTGGAAAAATTATTGATGTTTCAACAGGATAATCATCTCATCAAGTGTTTCATTCTCTTGAGACTTTCCTTGATTCCCGTCCTGAGATGGAAATAGCCAAGTCAAGAAAGTTAAAAAAAGATTAGTTTGGATTTGAGTGTTTACACTCATAAAGAGAGAGAGAATACTGACAGGAAGGAGGGGAGAGAGAGAAAAATGAACCTGGCATCTTCTGAAGAACAAGAGGAGAGAAGCATGAAGGAAGAAATGAGCAGAAAGTGAGAGAGTCGGTATCTTTTCGCTGACAAAGTATAAATGTGAAAACTAATAGTAAGGAGATGAGAGACCTGCTGCTGAGGAAAGACAAGCGAGACCATCAGTTATGTTACAGTCTAAAGGACATAAAGCAGGAAAGGAAGGAGCAGCAGGGTCACAAAAGAGACATGACAACACTCTTTACCATGACTGGAACAATATTCTGTATTTTCACAGCCTGTCTTTGCCCCATGTTTCCTCATTCATAATCGCAATAACTTCATATTTTCACCTCCGAGGAGTCGGCAGAAGCCCAGAAACAACAGTGAGAAAGAGGATTTAATGCTGTTTTACAGCTTTATCTAAAGGCAACTACATTATCTGCTGCTGTCAGGCTGTTTAACTGATGAGTCTTCAGTGTACTCCACCGCACACACGTCAGTCACTGACAGTACCCACATTATTCACATTTTTTAGCTTGTTGTCATAGATACATAATTTGTTCATAAAGGGGAATAAAGATTAGATGAAACAATAAGGTGACTAACAACAAGTCATGTGCGATAAGAAGTTTAATGATAGTGGGATAAATAGATTAAAGCAGAAATTTATGTGAAAAAGTTACTAAGAAACTGTGTGTGTGTGTGTGTGTGTGTGTGTGTGTGTGTGTGTGTGTGTGTGTGTGTGTGTTTCAGGCGCACACGGAGACAGGATATAAAGTACGGCGACCCCTGGAGTCAGTGCCCAATCACCGAGGATGGTAAGGATTTCCTCTGTCTGATATGAATAACCCGTCTCTGTGTCGCTGTTTTAAATATTTTTCCCGTCATAAGTTACGTAACGGACGGCCGGCGCGGTTTAGTGAAGTGGATTTCCACTTCCACACACACTCTGTGATTGACAGAGTATTTTGAAGTGGCGTAGCGGTGGACGGACTGTAAGACGCCACAGCGGAACAGCTGTTTGGTTGGCGTCTGCAGAAGAGATCTGCATGAATCAATGACTGTGTTTGATTCTTGGCACCTCAACTTAAAATACATACATGAATAAACAGATTTAATGTTAAGAACGTCAGAAGAGTCCAAATAAGAGATGATGCTATAGGGATGTATCTATCTTAAGTTCATTGTTTAATCTAAAGTATTAAAGATCTTAAGTTACCTGCTATATTGTAAATTTGTTCTGCTATCATTCATTTTGCAGGAGACCCTAGAATATGCAGTATAATATAGAATATATGTATAAATGGATTCTTTACTTTTTCATTAAAACTTGAAAGTTTCATCCCATTGGATGAATTTAAACTTTTAAGAGACATCTGGGATTGTTTCTGATGTGTTTGTGTGACTGGATGCACTCAGGTCTCTCTTCTAAAGGAGATCTTTATCAATAATAATAATAATAATAATAATAATAATAATAATAATAATAATAATAATACAGTCCTTTTTAAAGGCACTCTGAGATGCTTTTCATAGGAAATTGCACACAACAACAACAACAACAACAGAGCAGCAGGAAAGACAATGTTAAGAATAGAAAACAAATGCAGTATTATTAATTAAAGGTTATATGCTGCATATAAAATAGCTCCTATTATTATTGTGATCTGTAGGCAGGAGTAGGGCGCACTCTAGGGGACGTACTGTGTAACTGCAGTTTTCTCTGCTACACAGCAAACCAGTGGTAAAAGTTTATTACAAATAAGGAAAAATAATAATTAGAATATATTAAAATTTAAATCTTCACATAAATGCTCTATAATATGTAATATATATGTTTTTCTTGAGTGTCTTGAGGCTGTGATGCACAGTGTCAACAGTAACTGACACACTAGATATTATCTGATCATCCCTCCTTTTTTCTAGTCAGATTTATACTGAGCAGTTAATATTTTATCTGTCTCTGTACAGCATTTCATATAAAACCTCTCAGGATGTGACGCTTTGAAAGAAGGAAACAACAGTAAATATATTTCTGCTATTTCCAACTGTTTCAGATTCACAGTCTGTTGAGGTGAAGTCAGTGTACGGCGTGGAGGGAAACTCCACCTTCCTGGAGTGCGTTCCTCGGTCGCCGCAGGCCGAGCTCAAGTGGACGGTGCCGCAAACAGAGAGCCAGCAGCAAACTCTCAGTCAGATGCACCAAAGCAGAAAGGTGAGTCACATCTGTATATCTCAGGAGAACAAAGGTTGACTGTAGGGATGATGCTGCAGCGAAGTTTTGCTTGTCGCTGTCATTTGTGTTTCTATCGCTGTAGTTACAATTAAGCTAATGTTGAGTTAACTCACCTCCACGTATGGAGACATCACTCAAAAACTAGCAGACTGTGACCCACCGACAATTCTTCTTTTCCAAAGAAAGAAAGATGTCATGACTGCTGTTGCTTAAAAAACTTGAGGGATATATTTGTGAAAAGCATCACAAATAGGGATGCACGATATTATCGGCATGTCATCTGTATCGGCCGATAAAAGCTCTAAAATGAAATATCGCCATCGGCCATTTCTGATGATTATGAGAGGCCGATATGTCGCCTTCCCCTCCACCGCCTGACTGTGCTTCCCTCCACGGTCTGTTTCACCCCGACGGTCCCGGTGTTTCCTCCACAGGCTCCACTGCTTCTTCCTACTTTAACCTGAATAACAAACCAGGGCTCAGTGCTCTAGTTGGATCCACATGCAGAACCGGGGCTGGGGGGGGGGGGTCTTTTTGGTTTATAGCGGCGGTTGGCAACCAGCGTATTAGGTGCAATACCGCCACCTTCTGCTCCGGAGTGTCAACCAGAGATTAAATCCGACATATTAATCCTGTCTGTCTAATGAACTCAAAGAAAACTCGGCTGCTGCTCCCACTTGGCAGGTTCATTAAAGTTTTAATGCTGAGTTTTCCTAAGTTCTTCCTTCATATATTGTCTTTCTTGATCATACTTAGTACAATCTATGCTTGCATGCATAATAGTCTCCTCAGACATATGGAATAAAATATGTGCATATATCGGCATCGGCCACAATGAGTTGGAAATATCAGCATATCGGATATCAGCAAAAAATCCAATATCGTGCATCCCTAATCACAAACATGCATTATGATGATTTTTGAAGGGTTTTGACAGGTTTTTATAAGCTAAATTATACATTTCTCCCATATCACAGATATATCCTTATCCTTATAATCCTTCATCTTAAAATATGAAACTCCTTTAAATTTAGTTTGGTTTTAAAAACCTGATTTCCGTGGTCTAACGTGCAAACTTTAATAAATATTGCATGGTGGGTTACATATTAATGTCAACAAAACCATGAGAAGTGCTGTTAGTAGTGGGGATGTGAATTACAACAAACTCACAACTTGAACATCATCCTCTGATCTTCTCCTGTCTCCTTCTCGTCTGTTCTTTACTCCCTCAGAGCAACGACGGCCGCTCCTTCTACATGAAGCGAGGGTTGCTGATTCAGCGCCTGGAGCTGGCTGACGCCGGCGTCTACACCTGCACCAGCCAGGAGCACTCCTACCGTCAGGTCCTGGCCCGATACCGCATCCACATCATCCCCAACCACAGCCTCCATCCGGCCCGCTACCAGCAGAACCACAGCCCCAACCAGCAGGGCCCCGCGGTCCACGGGAGGATCGGCCCGTCAGCTGGGGGGGTTTCCGGGTTTCACAGCCAGGCGGGAGCCCCTAATCCGCCACCTTCGCTGCCGGGAAACAGGAACTCGTGGATTTCCCAGCATCCTCAGCTTCCTCTGAAGAGCTACAAAGACCTGCAACTGGCGGGGAGCAACGGTCTGAGCGTGGACGAGTACTGCGAGAATCTGTGGTACCGCGAGAAACGCCGGCAGCAGAAACTCCGCACTCTGAAGCTGAGACAGGAGAGCAGGAAAGCCCGGGTGAGGAGGAACAACCCTCCGGAGGTTCCCCTCTAGTCACCTGGAGAACACAGAGACTGACAACAGATCCTGTACATGCAGTGGACAAAGAAAGAGCTAATAATGGCGGCTGGTAGAGTGATACCACCTCTATGCCTTTAAAGACTGACAATAATATTCAAAAAAAAAAAGAGAGAGAATTAGTATATCCTCATCCTGAATATGTTGACATTTAGACACTTCAAAAAATGGAAATGGAAATGTAGAAGTTATTTTATGTCTGAATTTTTATTATGAGCAACGTTCATTATTGTTTCAGTTGGCTCCAGAATGTTATTTTGTAAGTCAAAGATGGAACCAGCATCTGAAAGATGAAATCACACCTTAGAATCACAAATGTGCCAAATATTATGGGTTTATGACACATTTAAAGGGAAACTTTGCTATTTTTTTCAACCTGGACCATATTTTCTCATCTTTTTGTGACTAATGGGGTCAACGCTGTTTGAAACTGGTCCAGTATTGAGCGAAACAGGCTGTAATGTGATCCTCTGGGGCTTATTTTTGCCACTGACAGGCTCAGATTGTTATTATAAGTGTCTGAAAACATCATGGGAAGGACCATACAGAGAAGTAAAACATATTTCTTGACTTTCACTTGATCCGTCTGTTTATTAACTGTGTCTAATCAAATCTGACTCAAGGAGAAAAGTACCTTGACGGTGCGTTAGTGTTGGATTACATTGGAGCCCCTTTCATGGCTGCTGGCTGAAACACTCTCACTCAATACTGGACCAGTTTCAAAAATTGTTGCACCCATTAGACACAAAAAGATGGGAAACAGGGTTCAGGTTGAATACCAAGGTTTCCCTTTATGCATATTTGTTGCTGACAGGTTACAAGACAACATACTTACAACATAAACGAGTCAGAAGGGAAGTGATGCATCTGATCTTATTTCGAGCTTCATTAGCTTTCAGTACAAGCTTCTAGAGAAAATATAATGCTGCTAAACAGCTTGGTAGCAGTGCCAAAAACTGTTTGAGTTACTATTTGTAGTGTTAGAAAGACTTGTGGCATGAAGTAGGAAACATTATCAGAATATTTACCTTTTCTTTAATGTTATGAATTCAACAATATCTCAGCTTTCCTTCTCTAGTATGTCCTCTGCATACTGGAAACAGGCCGCTGACGGGGAATTTGTAGCAAAAAATATCTGAAATACAGGTGAAAGGTTGAGGTGAACATGTATCAGGATCTCACACACGATGCAGACTGAAGTATATATACGGTATAAATTAATGACAGAAGACTAAACATGAAAAGTGTTTGCCCTATTTACTGCCACACGTTTAACTGTTTAACAAAAACTTATAGTGTTTTCTACAAGTATTTATGTTTGTTTCATACATACCTGATGGATTGAATAAAGGCCTCAGTGGAAACGCACACGTAAAACGAACCTTGCTTGAATGACACATTCTGTATTAATTCTGCCATGTAACTAATAATTATTATTATTCACATCAATGTATATTAAAGAACTCTATTTTTGATAGTTTTCTTTCTTTGTATACTAGGATTTAGTACATTTTCTGTGTTTTTATAAACTTGTGTGTTTCTCTTTTTTTTAACTTCACGACTCTAATAAGCTTCGAGATGAAGAACTGAATAATGGATTTTCTGTTAAACTGTATGTGAATAAGCCACAAAATCATAACTTACCTGTAAAATAAAGAAATAAAAACATTCAAGGGTTTTGATTTATTTCTAAAAGATAAAATAATTTAAAGTCAGAAAAGCTTTTTCACTCTGAAAGATCAGAAACTTTTTTTTTTAAATTAAATTACATGACAGAGTCGATATGTGACTCATCTTTGACTCATTTTGAAAAGAATAACACAATTTGTTTTCAGTCAATATCATAAGAGGCTTCTATTATTAATCATCATAACCATCTTAAAAAGGGATTTTTTTGTGTTTGAACTTGAGTGGAGAAAGTCAGTGCAGCGCTGAAATATTAGGTAAAAATGCGGAAACTGTCTTTATCATTTTAGTAATTTTATTGTGTATATTCCCAAACAAATGTGCAGTTAAACAAATAACAACAAAGTAACTGCCAAACAGTGAGTTTAGGACCTTTAGGGCCCCGTTGAAAGTAAAAATAAATCAACAGCAGCAATATAACAAGAAAAAAAAGGACATTTATATTCAAAAGTACTGGAGGAAATAGAGACTCAACAACAAGACACAAACTGCACATTACAGGAAAGCAACGTTGTTTATATAACATGCAAATATGTGATGGAGAGACATCCAGACAGGACACATTTACTGAGCTGCAGGATTCAAGGATTCAAGGACCTTTACTGTCATCTCACCACAGTTACATTTATACTTTTCAGTTTCAAATGCTGCCTATGAAGAAAGGACATTGTGTTTCCTGAGTTTGGTGAAAAGATAATGTAAATACAACAGACATTAATACTTTAGAAGAATTTAAAGTTAAGATTTGATAAAGAAGAGAGAATATAGAGAATGTAAGAATATAGTGAGGTTGAACTGGTCACAGGCATTGAAAAACTTCTATATACTGTATTTGACAAATGTTCTAAGATACAGAAATACAGGATAGTCAGAGTGCAGTAGTGCAAGAGGATCAGGTGATCCAGTAACTGACCATACAACTCTGTTGAGATTGTGCATTTGGATGGAGAGTTTTGGAGATGTTGGTTATTTACACTGGTTCCCAGTATGTTTTAGAAGTGATTTTAAGGCTGTTCATGGCCTGTCTCCCTGCTATATCTCTGACCTCTTGGTACTAACAAGACAGTATGGCAGAGGTCTTTATCTGTTCCAGAGGCCCGGCTGAAAACAAACGAACAGAGTGTTTGCAGTCACAGCCCCGAGGTTCAACAGCAACGAAATCAGGTCAGCTGAGTCAGTGATTTCTTTTAAGTCTCCTCTTAAAACATATTTTTATCAGAGAGTCTTTCCTGATTCTACTTGAGTTTTCTTATTTTATTTGAATTGTTTTTTTATTTCCATTTTAATTTATTTTAAAAACGTGTCTTGTTTTATCTTACACTAAATTGTTTTTATAAGCTAGTGTTATTTAAAAACCTAATTATTTTATGATTTGTTTTATTTTGCTGCCTTTGTGAAGCACTTTGTTAAGTGGATTTTTAAAAGTGCTATACAAATAAAGATATTATTATTACTATAATTATATATAAATTAAATGTGTATATATACTGTTAAATGAAGTTGTTATTTTCTGGGGGGGTGCATGGTGAGAGGCGTCAGTACCTCCAGTAGATGTCAGTAATGTGCAACAACAACATGACTACAAACTGCAGTGAAACACCAAAGAAGAAGACGCCGGCGTTGTTTGAACTACACTGATGGAAACCTGATGGAAACGCGGTTAATGAGAAAGTAGTCAGAATCTGAAGTACTGTCAGCGGCGAAGGTAAAGATGTGTTCAGATCAAAAGCCTTAAAGTTCACTCTGCGTCAGTAGTTTGTGTTTTTAAGGGACACTTGCCGAGTTAACGGCTGCTGCTGTCAGTTTAGGGTCAGTTAACTTACCGTTAGCTGTCGCTAGCTAGCCCGCTTATGCTAACCTGCATGGTTGACTGACTGACTACCGTTAGAGTCCGCCGACTGAGTTTTCCAGTCAATGAGAGACATTGTAGTCGGATTAACAGTACACACAGTTATCATCCTGCTTCCTCAGCACTCACTTGTTCCCGTCACCAGCTAACTTTAAACTGTTTTCTGCTGAGCGGGCTAACAAACTAGTGTTACCCCTGCTAGGCTAAGCTGTGACGCCACTTTAGCAAAGTAAAAAGTTTTGTGTGTGTTTATCGCCTCCAGGTTGGATCCAAGTGGACTGTTCATAAGAGGGAATAACCGTGAGGGTCCTACATGGCTGCTCCAACGTTACAACAGCCCGGTTTCCTTCTGGTGAGCCTCTCATCCTGATTTAACTAAGTGAAAGAGATTTAGCACCTAACCTTCAGATGACTAATTGTGCTTAAAGGACGGTTCACAGTTTTTCAGGTGTGTCTCAAAACAACAGTCAGGAGCCCAAATGTCCAAACTGCTTATATGGACACCTGACTGCTGGTTTAAGACACACTTGAAATCTTAATAATTTTAGTATTATATATATAGTGTGTATTATTTTTGTCATCTGTCAGAGTATTATGGGTATCTGAATTGTGTGTGTGATGTTGTTTCAGGCCAACCTGAAGGCTGATTCGTCCAACAAACCTCTCATCCAGCGATGCCAAGAACTGGTGAAGATCATAGATGAATATCCTGCAAAGGTACCGTTAACTCTCACACCACTGTCTTGTCTTTGCACACTAGTTTATTTGTTGTGAATGGCAATGAAGATGCTGTATATACCTGGTGATCTGTGGACAGACCTTCAGAATAAGCAGTGAGTGTCATTAAAGGACAGATGCAGTCACTGTGCAACGTTTCTCACATACTGTGTAGCAGAGAGTTCAGTGGAATTATCATCTGTGTCAATAGAGTGTTTGAACGAGCTAATTGGATAGAAATATTTGGAAAGGAATGTCATTGGATTTGTACACACAACACGCAGAGTGAGTCATGAGTAGATCCAGCAGGCTGACCTGACCTTTAATGTTGAACGCTGTCAGTATGAGGAGACAGCTGCTGGGACTGCGGCTCAGTTTAGAGTTGCAACGATCAGTCGTCCGACAGAATTAATCAGCAACAATTCTGATAATCAAATAATTGTTTTAGTCATTTGTAAAGCGAAAATGCAAAAGATCTTTTGGTTCCAGCTTCTCACATTTGAAGATTTGCTTCTTTTCTGTGCTTTGTATCATTGTAAACTGAAGATTTTTGGACTGTTGGTCAGAAAAAATGAGGTGTTTATCATAGACAGAATAAGTAATCAATTAACCGAGACAATAATTGGCAGATTAATTGATAATGAAGATAATTGTTAGTTGCAGCCCTGTGTGAGAGTAACTGTGAGTATGTTAGCTCACTTTTAAAAGGTAACATGTACTTTGTGCTCTCTTATGTATGTTGCCTACAGTAAGATGCAGAGAAATCCAAGAGTTGAAACTAACGCTGATAGTTGAGATGAGTACAATCACTGATGCACTGAAATAGTGCGGTATGTCATAAATTCTTGTTTCTCTGGTATGTGAGGGCGGTGTCGTGGACAGTTGAGGTTCTGTTTGAGAGCAGCTGTTGCTGCTTCAGTGAGTGACACAAAGGATGAGTGTGAGGCAGCAGGACGACAGTGTGTGTGTGTGTGTGTGTGTGGGGGGGGGGGGGGGGGGGGGGGGGGGGGGGGGGTATTGTCATCTGTAGCTTCAGTACCATGTCACAGTGAGACAAGCTTGTGTCACATGGGGCTTCTACTGGGGCAGTCTAAACTTGTTGTTTTTGTTTTAGGCTCTAACTGTTATATTGCAAACACGTCTTGCCTGCCAAAAGTCAAATATATTAAAAACAGCTGGCAGAGACATAATGTTGCTTTTACTAACTCAGTAATTTAAATAATATTTGCATTCTTCTTCCTCCAACACTTGCTAAGTATGACTGTTGTTGTTGCACCGTTTCTAGTACGACAACAGTGAACTGCTGCCTGTCAGTGTTAAAATGTGTTGCCTCTCACCAGTTTATGATGTGATCGTGTGTGTGTGTGTGTGTGTGTGTGTGTGTGTGTGTGTGTGTGTGTTTAGGAGCTGCACACCATCTTCCCCTGGCTGGTGGAGTGTGTGTTCGGCAGTCTGGACGGCATCATCGCCGGTTGGAACCTGAGACTCCTGCATTCACGCAGCAACGAGTACAACATCGTTCTGGACTTTCTGAGCCCGAGGTACTGTTTCCTGTCTGTAACATCACAGCAGAAATATGTTAATATGTTCACTGTTTGTATCGCAAAATGATCAACTGTTGTTTATCTCGTCAGCGGTCCGATGATGAAGCTCGTCTATAAACTTCAAGCAGAAGAATACAAATATGAAATACCTGTCAATTATCTCCCGGTAAGAAGATTTGTGTCTGTTGCATCACTTGTTTCTCTGTCGTTGTGTCCACAGAGACACAGAACGACTGCTGGATGATAGTGATCAATAAGGCAATATTATGTAATTCAGACGTGATGCTCTGCTGAATGAATGAAGCAGGAAAACTGATCAATGCAGAGCTGTGATTCTGATTCTTCTACTTATAATATGCAAAGTTTTAATTGTAGCTTAAATTGATTGCAGAAGAGAATTCAATACAATATACGATAATTATAGATACAATCTTAATAAAAATGCAAAAGTTTAATAAAGTTCAGTTTGGGGAATTTTGATATTTAATACTTATATCTGCTGTTCATGTTTGTGCATCAATTTTAACACATTTTCAAAATAAAAGAGAAAGTCAGAATGTTGAATTGTGTCGTTGCAAGTGAAAATAAAGCTTTTAATTTGATAAATTCTACTCTATAAAAATAATCTTTTGAGCATTTCTCATCAGAATAGTAAGTCATGTATGATGTAGCACATTAACAAAGAGGAAAGCTTTATGGTGATTGTTGCTGGTATGTGTTTTACAGTCATATCCACGTAAGTTTATTTCACTGACTTGTCATGCTGGTGTGTGTTGAAGGGTCCAGTGAAGGCCTGCATCCAGGAGGGAGTTCTCCCAGACTGTCCTCTCTTCCACAACAAGCTGCAGTTTCCTCTGTCTGGTCTGCTGATGCTCAACCTGGCGCTCAGTATCCTTCCTAACGACCTCTCATCAGTCTGGGTTTCCTTCATGCTGTCAGTGACGGATTATGAGAAGTTAAAAAAACTAACTGAACGTTAATAATAGATATAAATATGGAATAGATACTCAGCCCTAAATGATTTCTTTTTGTTCAAATTCATGTTAAAGTTCATTGATTTGTCTGAACTGACAGCTACAGTTGTTTATCATGTGACATTAGTGCACAGTAATGTTCACTATTAGACAGCATTAGAACAGAGGGGATCCATATAAGACAGTTCTGTTCTTCCTTAATGTTCTGCAGATCCGTTTGAATTCTTCATGTTCAACTTTGCGTACTGTCTCATCACACCAAAGGTGAGATTTCCACAAAACTATCAGTGATGTTCTTAGTTCAGTGCATACACAATAGACACAACACAGTGACGTAACCTGAGTCCTGACCTCACACCCCGCATGCTGTTATTGGCTGTGGGGCGACACACCCACTGCCCAAAGGTTGACGCCCAGAAACGTCCCGAACACAACAAAATAATACATACATTGTTTTTTAGGAAAATCCTTCACAATACGCCTTTAAAGCTGACTGACTATCATTAATAAACACCTTGATGTTAGACGTATACCAGCCGTATTAATCCTCACAGGTAGAACTAATCGGTTCTCTTCCTGTTTTCAGATCTACCCTCAAGGTCAGAATGGAAGCACCACAGACAGCGCCTACTTTGTGCTGGTGGACACTTACCTGAAATACTTCCTCCCCAGTGAAGGAAGCGTGCCTCCTTCTCCTTTCTCTGACTCCAGAGGCTCCGTCACCGCACCTTCACCCAGGTTAGTTCAGCAAGGAAGCTTTCAGAAAGAAGATGTTAATATTAGGATGCATTTAAACCTTCTGATGAGTGACACCTCAGTGCAGATTGAAGGACTTTAACTCTCTCTGTGCCTTAAATTCAACAGATCTTCCAGTGTCTCTTTCGCTGGTTATGGTGTTCACAGTCCCAGTCTGCTGAAGCATCACATATTTCATCAGCCTTCAGTTAACGCAGATCCTGCAGCCCAGGAGATCTGGAGGTCCGAAACACTCCTACAGGTGAGACACAAATCAAGAACTGGGCTCACTCTTTACTGTCATCTACAGAAGTTTAACAAGTTATTATTTATAAATGCTGTTACATGAGGACTTTGTGTCTTAATGCTAAAGAGGCTGTGTGTGTGTGTGTGTGTGTGTGTGTGTGTGTGTGTGTGTGTGTGTGTGTGTGTGTGTGTGTTTGTGTGTGTCCTAAGATGTTTGTGGAGATCTGGCTCCATCACTACTCCTTGGAGATGTACCAGAAGCTGCAGTCTCCTCAGGTAAAGGTAAGACAGCAAAATATGTCCCCCACACATCTCTATCTCCCCCCACACACACACACTCTCCTGCACTGCAGCGTTGCACGGCTGGCTGTTGACTGGCTGACCACAGACTCATCCTCCACCCCCCCCCCCCCCCTTCCTCCTCCCCTCTGATGCTGTCATCAGCCCTGCAGTTATCAGTCATTGTATCAGCCGTCTCGAGGTTCTACTGTGAAACCATGTTCTGTATGTTGTGTATGTTCTGTATGCTCTACGACAAACAAGGAGACATGAATGAACTGAGTGAAATGAAAGTTGCTTACAGTGTGAATGAATGTACAGCAGACATCTCTGTTCCCACTGCGGAAACATAAACATGTCTGTGTTTGAAGTATAGAGGGATGGGAGCTGTAGAGTAAAGCTACAGCGTTAAAGGGATTTGACTGGTGTTCCTGGTAGTAGTGGTTTTGCTTCCTTTCACCTTCTGTGCATGCTGCGTGCATGTTCACCTCATCAAGAGTCTGATGTGATGATTTATTCTCTGTGTGGTTGCATGTGAGACGCCAACATAAAGTCACAACACACACACACACACACACACACACACACACACACACACACACACACACAACAACTTTATCCCCCTAAAAATGTAGTCAGGGATCTCCAATCATCAGCTGTACTGGTTTTTTATTCCAATCTGTGTGTGTTGTTTACTATTTATTATCAGTTCTGTTGCTACTTCAAGTTAAATATTCTCCATTTGAGTCAAACACAGGCTGTAAATAACATTATAGTTAAAATGTTCAGTAACTCAGTAAAGAATCACAGAGACTGAAACCTCAACAGCGTCTCTCATCAGGGCTTCATATTGTATCCAAAGCAGGTGCGACGTTTTCTAACTGTTTTTATGGAAAGGAAATATATTTTATTACACAAAGAAAATGAACTAAAGACACATGATTTGTGCTGGAAGTATAGAGCTCTCCATATATTGAATCTTGAGTTTATAATAATAGAATAGCAGCATCAGAAACTCATCTGAGACGTTTCTCAGTTGCAGTTCGTCACATTAACACTTAACATGTCATTTTTAATCCCAGATTGTTTATTATTCAGTAGATTTGGTGGAAGTATCAACCGATACTGGATTTTTGGGTCCGATACCAATATTAAGGAGTAAAAAATTCTGATATCGATATATCGGCTGATAATCTTAAATATGTACAGAATATTTACATAAACACACATTTTTTGTAGATGTGCTTATCAAACACTTGTGACAAAGCAGTGTAATGGAGACATGATATCTTAATAATAAACTTTGTTGTATAAAAAGACATCACTGCACTGAAACAGTAAATTTCACTGTGAATTTAATAATGATAAATAACTATAAATTAAAAAACACAGAACAAAACATTGATGTATATATTAAACTTGAATTAAGAAAAAGCATCAAATATACATAAAATGCTGCTTATATAATTAAATAAAAGCAGATATGGGTGCATATTGGATACATATACACTGATATTGATATATCTGTGATAGACTGATATCAGCTGATAATATCAGCTGACTGATATATCGTTCAGGCTCTAATCTAAAGCACAGTGAGACTTTATGCTGGTGTTTTTGTTTAATCTATGTGTATCATATACTGTACATGTCTGATATTATACTGTTCACTCTGACATCATGTGTATTGATTGCAGCATGTCAGCTGACACTCTGATGCAGCTCTCGCTTGTCTGCCTCATAAAACCGTTTCCTCAGTATTTATGCAGCAGTCTGTCACCTCCACATCTAAACTAATGAGCAGAGCTGCAACCATTGATCGATCAGTTGACAAATATTGAATCAATCTGTGACAGTAAACTGAACATCTTTGAGTTGTGGACTTTAGGAATCAGTGATCACTGTTTAGAGACCAAACAACTAATCAATTCATTGATAAAATAATCAATAATGAAAATACTTCCTAGTTGCAGGCCTCATTTCAAGCACTGCTCCATAAAGCTGCAGAGGAAACAGTGAAATAATCTTTCTACTCGTCTTGTAACATGTTGACCAACGAACATCTTCAATGTTTTGCTGTTTTTGTCACTTTTCTTCTTCTAAAGTCTCATTTCTTCTAAATGTTTTAACCACTGAGTCATTGTGTCGTGTTCATCCTGTTAAAGGGTCAACTTGACATGTGAGATTTTGGTTTGATTTCAGCTTAGACTACACACACACACACACACACACACACACACACACACACACACACACACACACACACACACACACACAGAGGCTTCAGATTAGAAATCAAACTGTCTCACTTCTGGATGTCATCAAAATGTTAATTAAACTTTATTAAAGCTTGTAATTAGTTTGTTTATCAGACACATATTTCCTGTTTTCTGCCTCTGTTGGTACTAGAACTGTTTACCTGTATTTAGCATTTAGAAGCAGTAAACATGTAATAAATGGTTTATAACACACTCTAATGTAGATATTAACAGTAACATGGGTGTTTATTAATGTACAGTATTTGTCAGCAGTTATAACTTCTCCTATGAAGACATATTTAATATTATTAGTTATTAGTGTCAACAGCAGGAGTTATAGTTGTTGACAAATACATTAATAAACACTTATATCTGCTTATGACTATATTATGTTTTATATATGTTTATTAAATGTTTTTATACTGCTCATAAATGCTAAATAGGGTAAACATGTTACCAAACTAATTAATAAAACAATATTGACAAATATTAAAGTTTTGGCGTCACGAAAACCAAAATCTCACAGTCTTGAGTTCACTCTGTTCAAATATCATGTTAAACATCAGGAATGGGAATTATTAAAGCTGATATGTCAAATTATATTTATATGTTAATATATCCATATGGATGTGTCACACTGGTTACTGGTTTATATTTGAGACCAGTAACTCTGACACACTGGACATAATCCACTCAGCTGTCCACTAATATATCACAATATACTTTAATCAATAATGAGCCAAACATGATGCTACATGTGCGCCACTAAAGCTAATAACTCTGACACTAATGAGGCTTTATTAAACCTTTTTATTCTTTGACATGTGTGAGATGATTCCCATCCCTACGGTCATGTCAGTCATGTGATCCTCTTCGTCTGAGTGAAGGAGAGGCGTCTGCATCGTCTCCATCAGTTCCAGCGTTGTGTTCCCACAGTCAATATGTTATTTTTGTTTGTCTCCTCTCCTGTTCTCTGCTCCTTTTCCTCCTCAATGTTTTCGGCCAATCGTTTCTGTCTGGTTGCACTTTTCCTTTTTTTTGTTTTGCTGCCTCCTTTTCTCCTCTTCTCATGTATTCCTCCTTCCCTTCCCTTTCCTCCTCCTCTTCCTCTCTCTTCGCTGTTGTTCCTCCTCCACCTTGTGTTTGTTTTTCTTTCCTCTTCCTCATCTTCCTCTCCCTCCTGGTGGTTACGGGTGAACAGCTGGCGCTGCTGCAGTACCGCCTCAGTATGTCCAGCATGCCGTGCCAACCCCACGCCCCACCAGGCTCTGGGACCCTCCACACCTACCAAGTACTTTTACCTTTTCATTCAGCCCCAGCCCTCTGGGGCCTCCTGGAGGTAACCGTCAGTCAGTTTCAGTCAGAGTCAAGGGTACTTCTCTCATGTTGACACGCACGCTGAGACTCCAGTCAGCAGCACATATCAGCTGATACGTTTTTATTCATAACCAGCCCTTATGTGGCTTTAGCTACTTTAAAACGCAGCTTATCAGTGAAACGGTGACCTGTAATGTTCAACATATTGTCACCATCGACCCAAATAATAAAACACACTCAGACTCATTGACTAGTTCTACTTCCTGCTTCATTTTGGCTTCTTTGAATCCTCAGTTCAGGGAATAGTTCTCATCTCTTAATGTACCAGATTTTATAACTTTCAGGTGAGGAAATAAGACTTTTCTCCATCTTTTCTACTACTAGCAGCAGTTTACAATCATCAGCTGTTAAACTCTCTAGTGTCTCACATCCAGTCTGACTGTAAATGTGAACAGAGAAGTATCCTTGACGGGAAAAATAATCCTGGAATGAAGCTTTTGGAATCTTTTCAGCAGAGTTTTCCTGGTTTTGGTGTGGTTCTCTTTGCTGTTTGTGTTTTTTTTTTTTAAAGCATGCTGCTGCTGTTTTGTTTTGTTTTTGTTCACACTGTGTCTGATGTGCTTTGTTGCTTTCCATGTTCATGTGGTTGATAAATGTTTCTTTCTAATGACACGATGTAAAGCAAAAGATACTACTACATCTTAAACAATCTTGATTTTTTTTTTACATGCCAGGATAAAAAAAAAAAATCATTTGATTGGATAATTAGAACTATTAATATGATAAATGTTCAGAGGTAATGTTTGTGTTTGCTGGTATTTTCCAGAGGAGGAAACATTGCTTTATTTTGACAAAGCAGCTTTGCTTTAAGCAGTTAACAGAGTACAGAGGTCCCACCAGTGTCATTTATTAATATATGATATGATCTTTACACTCAAATACAGTTGTGATGAAGAGCTAGAAATCTTTATCTGTCCCTTATAAAATGGCTAAATTATATGTCAGTAGGGCTGTAGTCTGCTGGTCGATTAGTTGGTCGATATGCTCTCGTCTGACTAAATTCTCATTGGTCGAATAATCTCCGTGTTATTTTCATAAGGAGAAAAGTGCTACATCAACAGCTTTCCAGGATTAATCCATTATTTCCTGCGGCGGGAGGGACAGACTAACAAATTACCTGTGAAAACAACGGGGGTGTATTCAAACCCCCCCCCCCCCCCCCCCCGACAGTCCTTCACTGTCATAGTGTTAAATACCATGACATCCTTAATCTAGGATGAGAACAACTGATTTATTTTTAGGATAATTTCAAAGTTTTTGGTTTTAACTAAAGAGAGAGATGGGTGTCATGTTGTTCTGATGTGCAAATGATGCCATCTGAAGATTAAATGATATTAAAAAGAAAACAAAGAAATTCATACTAGAATAAACACCTTCAGTCACCTTTGTTTCTACAGTTTGGGAACAAAAGAGCTGGAATGATAAATCATCCAGACTGATATAGAAGTAACAAGAAACTGCAGAAAGTATGTTTGAGTTCATTTAGAAACAGTCATCATCATCATCAGAGAGCCCTGACCAGTGGATTTATCCTGCTCAGTGTGTCTTGGTCACACAAAAAAATTGAAAGAACACATGTGACATTATAGAAAGATGTGTTTTATATGTGATTCGTGTGTGTGGGACCTCTGTTCTCTACATAGAAAGCGCTCTGAGCCTTTTTGGTAATTGTTTGGCTGCTTTTGTTCTGGGAAGCATCATCATCGGCTGCTTTTTTTTAAATTTTGAAACTGGGAGCTGACTGAGATGATGAGAGAGTGTGTGTGTGTGTGTGTGCAGCACTTTGTGACCGGTCGTCTTTTCAGGAACCCTTCAGCCCGACAGAGGAACACGTGCTGGTGGTTCGTCTCCTGGTCAAACATCTGCACGCCTTCTCCAACAGCCTGAAGCCCGAGCAGCTGTCGTCTTCACCCTCGGCTCACTCGCACACTCACACCAGCCCGCTGGAGGAGTTTAAGAGGTCAGTGTCATCGTATATGATACTGTTTCATACTGTAGTGACCTCTTCTCTTGTCTACCGTCTCTACATCATCCCAGTGGTAGAAAGAGGATGTTTAAATGGGATTGACTGATGTTCCAGTAATAAAAGGCTTTGCTGTAACTTGTTTTTCTGTGTTAACTTATGCACATTGTTTTATGTCCTTGGTGTCTACAGAGTGGTGATGCAGCGGTTCGTTCAACAGAAACTTTACCTGTTCCTGCAGCACTGCTTCGGCCACTGGCCACTAGACGCCTCTTTCAGAGCTGTGAGTCTCCGTCACCTCGACTAGTCTGTAATGTTATACTTTAATATTTGTGGAGGTGGGAGTGTTCAGTCTTGTGCTCTTGGCAGTGAGGGGATTTGGGTTTGATTCGTTGCCCAAGAGAAGTTTGACAGTAGCTGTTGATAAAGAGTAGAAATGTCTAACTACAGAGTCGTTATTTCAGTTTTGAAGGCTGTGATAACACACTGGTTCAGCATGTGGTTTATCTATGTTGAGGTGTTGGAGACGTGGCTGAGCTACATCCAACCGTGGAGATACACAGGAGAGAAGAGCAACCCTCAGCCAGACCAGAACAGAACTGTGCCGGACAAATGGTGAGTCTGACAGCTTTGTTATTTGGGCACCTTTCTTTAAAATGTTTATAGTGACATGAATAAAACAGGAATATATACAGAGTATGGGTATAATTGATCATTAGAATCTGGTGGTTATTGTCCTGTTAGGCCTTAGATGATTATTATTATCATTGAATCTGCTCTTGTGCAGGGAGTCGTTTGTTCAGGAGAACCTGCTGGTCTACACGAAGCTCTTCCAGGTGTTTCTGAACAGAGCAGTAAGAACAGACCTGGTTAACGCCAAAAATGCACTGATGGTCTTCAGGGTGGCCAAAGTCTTCGCTCAGCCAAACCTCTCAGAGATGATCCAGAAAGGTGAGAGACAGAGACGCAAACAACACTGACGTGAACCGAGCTGAAGACATACATTTATACATCAACCAAATCTAAACTGGATAAAATGACATCACTTACAACGCAGGCTTGAGAGGATCATGCTTGTGCTACAGAACTCAATAACATTTATATGATATTTTTACCCATCTGGACATCAACAGCATCCACTCTGTTACATCTGAGGGTTTTTTCTGCACCGCTGGCAAAGTCTGGTAGAAATCAGATGATATTTTAAAAGCTGGAATACTTTGTTGATGAGTTGAGACTGTAACACCAAGTTCTTGGATGATAAACTGTGAAAGGATCAAAAAATCCTTCACACTGTTGATCACTAGTACTCACTTTACTTACCTTCATCAGGAAATGTTCAAATCTTCACGGACATTTGAACATTTCCTGATGAAGGCAAATAAATATATAAATTGAGAACATAAAGCTAAATACTTCAGGATACTAGATAATAAGGCTTGATGAGAAATTGTTATGGTGCCTTTTTCCAGCTATAAACTTTTTTCAGAACTATCTCACAGATCTATACAAACATATTAAAACAGAAACCGTCGTCTCTCTGCAGGAGAGCAGTTGTTTCTGGAACCCGAGCACGTCCTCCACCACCGGCAGCCCCGCGGCTACCTGACGCCCAGCCAAGGAGGCAGCTTCCTGTCGTCACGGCAACGGGTGGTGACAGACATGGTGTTCAGAGTGAAGAGTCAAGTGTACGCCTTGGAAGGCCAGGACTGCCAGTACAAACAGATGTTTGGCACCGAGCTCAGAGGAGCCGTAAGTTCACCTCGTCTCACATCTGCGGGGGATTCTTATGTTGGATTGACGTCAGGATCGTCTGTATTATCACCCTGAAGTCTCTGTTCTTCCAGAAGTGTGACATCATCCTGAAAAAACATATCGTTATTGCTCAAAGTGTTGATTTTCAATTTCAATTTCAATTTTTGCAGATCATGAAGTTAATCCAGATCATTGCACAAGCCAGACAGACGGCCAAGAGGATATCAGATCAGTCCAACGAGGTGGCGGCGAACACCTCCTTCCTGTCCTGGTTTGGCTTCGGCTCCCCCGATCTCAACAACACCTTCAACGGGGCCGAGCCCGAGGAGAGCGGCGAATGTCTGAAAAAGACCCACGAATTCCTGGAGAGAGCTTTAGAGAACTTGTGTCAAATCTTCAAGGTCAGATTGATATGATTGTTGTTTAAGGTTTTTTCTCCTGATTCAGATGAGATGATTTATGCTTTAACCCTGGAAGATATTCACTTGATTTGACTCATTTGGACAGTTTGTCCTCTGACAGGTGTCCACTTGGTTAAAACTGTCTTTTTTTTGTTTCATAGCTGAACCAAGTGCAGCTGACTCAGCTTATATCCAATCTGAGTTCTTCTCAGGACGACGGCAACTACAAGCAGCTGCCGGACTGCATCCAGGGAGAGAACGGACTCATCCTCACTGACCTGGGCAGGAGGCAGGTCAGTGTCTCACATTAATGCACAAGAGAAGGAGGACGTTTAAAAGAGCTGCGAGCCGTGCAGCAAAGACTAAAACCCCTGACTCTCTGTGTGTGTGTGTGTGTGTGTGTGTGTGTGTGTGTGTGTGTGTGTGTGTGTGTGTGTGTGTGTGTGTGTGTGTGTGTGTGTGTGTGTGTGTGTGTGTGTGTGTGTGTGTGTGTGTGTGTGTGTGTGTGTGTGCGTAGATAATAAACGGACTACGCAGGTTTGATATTCACTACCAAGGAGACCCGGAGCTGCAGCCCATCAGGAGCTATGAGAACGCCCTGCTGGTCAGGCTGTTCTACAGAATCTCCTCTCTGCTTAATGACAGAGTAAGTGCTGTCTGGATAATAATATTTATGATATTGTAAAAGAAAAAGCCCAATAAAACCCTGTAAAGTATGTCTGAATAATATACAAAGAAGAACCAAATAACAAATATTCAATTTATTCATTTATGTAACGCCAAACAGGTCAAGACCCAGAAATACTGGAGGTTAAATATTAGAATTTCTGCTCCAAAACATCCAAAACATGGTGCAAAATTTTACTTGGTGGCATTTTTATATTTGCCTCTTTAAAGCTGCTGTAATCAATATTTGTGTGTTTTCGCTCGTAGGGACAAAACCCAGCGATAATTATATAGAATATAATAATATGTAGAGCAGCTGGTGAACACAGTGCAGCATTTAGCGGCTAAAGAGTCAGATATTTCCCTCAGGAGTCAGTAGAGAGCAGAATCATGACTCAGAATAAATGCTTATGTTTATCCGTAACAGCTGGATGTGTGAATAACCAGCTGTTTGCTAACAGGTTCAACATCTCAACTTTAAAGGTGATAATATGTCAGACTTTAGACTGTACAGCTTGTTTCCGCTGCCCAAAAACATCAATGAACGCAGGTTTAAGGACCAGAGATCAGAGTTCAGTCGCACCAAAACTGCCTCCAGTACCTAAATTAAAATGTTGTCCGTCTATTTATTCTATTAATAAATGCAGCGTAACAATGAGAAACACAACCACAGATTAAATCTCTCTCTCATCTCTCTGTTCTCCTGCAGTTCGGAGGGCACATGAACGCTCTCTGCTCCCGGCCGGACTTCCTGGGCCGCCTGGGTCGTCGCTACTTGACGGATCCCGATTCAAGCAGGAGAGTGAAGCACAGCCCGCTGACCCGGCAGACGACGGAGAGGAACCGGCAGCCCAGACTGAGCCTCCGCGTGCTGGCCAGCTACCGGACGCTGCTGCTGCTGCTGCTCTTCTACATGTTCGGAGCCCTGCTGTCCTTCGGCCCGTTATCCAGCACCCTGCTCATCCTCACCGCCGGCTTCCTGTACGGACTCGTGATGACGCTGTTTGGAGACAAACTGAAAACGCACTAACTGAACCACAGCGATCCTACCCGCAAAAATACACACGATGGAAGTAGAATAGTGTCATATGTTGAGAAATTGCTACAGAGACGTCAGAGATCAGAGTCTTGTGTTTGATGAAGAGAAGAGTTTAGACAGATATGAGCTTCTTTAGTGTGAGAGGTATATTTTTGGATATCAAGGACTTTTGAAGTGGAGGATGTGTTGGAACCCTGTCGGACTGCTTCTCGCTTTTCTTTTGGCTGCTTTACTGTGTTTAATGTGGTTCATGTAACATTGTAAATATTTTTTAAAAAAGTGTTGCTGCTCTATTGATAGAGCAAGTTGTTGTTTTTTGTTTTTTTTTTCTCAACAAGCATCTGAAAACAGATGGAGGCCAAAACATTCAAAGTGCGCTGATGGAGTAAAGTATTTTTCTCAGTGAAAGCAGAAAGACTCAATAAACTGCATTTGTTTGTAGTTCTTGTGGCCTCGTTTGTTGACAGGAAGTGTGTCTTCTTTTATTATTATTGTTATATCATGAATATAACAGACATTCAGCATTTAAATAGATGTGCATTCTTGTGCAATTCAAAATATCGTAATTACAGGTGTCAAGTAAATAAAATATAAGAAATATATAAAGATAAGTAATATTTAACATTTATAAGATCCTTATAATAAAATATTGAAAAACAGTAAGATACAATAATAACTAGACTGTGTGTAACTGCTGATTAGACTGTCAGCTGCTGCTCTAAGTTTGTTTTTTTTATTGCATGTGGATAAACTATCAATTGATAATTAATAATTAAAAGCTATCAATAAATCAATTTTAATCTTGAATGAAACTTAGTACACAAGTTCTCCATGAGAATGTGCAGCACACTGAATCATGTTACCAACAGACCCACCATACAACTTATTAACTGCTGTATCTCTTAAATGTAATTTCCATGGCAACCGAATTCCAGTAAAAGTCGTACAGATGCTGAATAAGTCTGTAGCACCTGAAGGTGGCGCTACAAGATTTAAAAAATGCTGCTGGAGCTTGTAGTTAGAGATAAACTTCTCTATCTTTCCAGAAGGTAGTTCACAGACACATTTTTTTTACTGCATGTTTTTAAATTGTTTTTGTTTCCTCCAAACTTTATTAAACAAACCATGAATTACAAAACAACATACAGCTTAGAACCAGGAGACACAGACATGAACAGATCAATAAAAGAGAGCAGCGTAAATTATTAAACAGTAAAAAAAAAAAAAAAAAAAAAAAAACGATTTTAAATAAATAAATATGAACTCAGATCTTTCGTAAGCCTTGTAAATATAAATATTTTTGGAAGCTTTAAAGGCGTCAAAGTAACTCTTCAGCTCAGTTTTAAAAACAAGCAGGAGATGAGATTTAGTGAATTTACATTGATGTATGTAAAATTTAGCAAAAAATAAAACATCTATTTAAAAAAAACATCTTCCTTTTGATAATCAAAAACAAGAAAGAAAACAAAAGTCATTTAAAAAATACATTTAAATAAAGTTGATGTAAACGGGTTTTAACTGAAACTTTATGCATCATAAAGTCTAACTGTTAACCATTGTGAACTAAAACTATAATCAAGTCTTGTAACAGGAAATACAAAATAGTTAAGAACTACAAGCATATGACTGTGACTACAAGTCCCTGTAGGAGGCTCTCCGCGTGTCGTCATCTAACGTCGCCTGTCGTTCGGTGACGTAGCGTGCGGTCGCCGGGAGAAGTTTGAAAATAAACGTGAAACTTTTTCTCCCCCCCCCCCCTAAACATTTAATGTCAGCGTCGTTTCACCGGAACCTTTACGGACAATTTAAGAAGAGTTTCTGAAAGCGACGAGTTAAAGTGAGCAGCAGCGGCGCGCGGAGGACGTTTATCTTCAGGTGAGTCAGTAAGAAACAAGAGAAAACTGCGAGTCAACCTGCTAGCTGAGCGGTTCGTGTCTGACATGAGGCTCCGCTACACGGACCGGTTCACCGTTACAGCCTCGACTCACCGCGATATTAAACACAAACAGGGGAAATGTGTGGTTTTTATAGCGGAGAAGCTGCGTAGATCCGGGCAGGTTAGCTCAGGGTGCTAACTGACCCCCTTGTTACCGCGTTAGCTGCTCACAGAGCGGACTGTGTCCTCTGAGCTGCCCGGACCGGAGGACACCTGTTGGGGCGGGGGGCGGGGGGGGGATCGTAGACTGCAACTCAGCCCCACAAAAGGCTGCTTCTCCTGGGATAGAAAGAGAGAAAGACAGATAGATAGAGAGAGAGAGAGAGACAGACAGACAGACAGACAGACTGCAGCCACATGTGTGAAAGCGCAGCATGGAAAAATATATAATTTAAGGAAGTCATCAGACAAGGATTTATGTTTATTGAGAATGATTATTTATTTGTATGAAGGGAAAAAAGGGACAAAATAAATCAAGTTTGCTGTGAATACTTGAAGAATTGTGATTGATTTGGCTTTTTCAGCTTCACTCTTTATTTTCTTTATGTTATTATGTTGAACGCTGCAGCACTTCCAGGTTCACTGCAAATGAAAAATGCAGTACAAATTCAATTTATTATTATCATTATTATTATTTAGTTTATGTGGATATAGTGTGTATGACTGTATGTGTGGTGGATCCCAGGAAGAATAACCGATGCTTGTACTGGTGCTAACTGGGATCCTAATAAAGAACAAAAGCGATGCAATGAAATTATGGAGGATAAAAACACAATAAAGCTTATTTCCATCATGGTCCTGTAAAGGGAAACAGGGTTATTCAAGTCAGGCAAGACTGACTTAAACACAAAAAACCAGAATAATTACACAACAAGCAAAGCAGATGTGTGATTGGCTCTTCATCACTCTCCTCTCCTCCTCTTCTGTCTTCCAGGTAAGGATGTCTGTCCCTGAAGAAGTAGTGTCGTCCGCCCTGTCGGCCGCCGTGTCGGCTGCCATGGCCGTTGCCATGGCGGTGGACGCTAAGGCGGAACTGGCCAAGCTGCTAGACGAATGGGAAGAAGCACAGCAGGGCACCACAGAGGAGCTGGTCTCCATCCTCACCAAGTAAACAGAGATTTGTTTTTTTGTTTTTTTGAATAACTGTGATTTTAATGTAAAATGTTTATTGGATGAGACGCAGACGGACCTTAATGTGTGTCCTCATGATTGTGTCTGATGTCTGTTTTCTGCAGAATATCTGAGCTGATTGAACGAGAGACGGGAGAGTATCACAAAGCAGATCCTGACCCCTTCGATGATCGTCATCCAGGTTTTCATCAGTTTTCACTTCCATAAACATTCTGTCTTTTCTTATTTTTTTAATTTTAAATAGCTCTGAAAATCCAAAAGCTTTCAGAAGAACAACGTTTGTGTTCCTAATTCAGCAGCTGATGTGATTTTCAGCGTTTCACTGTGTAAATGTTCCAGTCAGGGTTTTGTGAGCTGAACTGAAGCTTGTTGAGTTATTGACACTCGTATGATGTTGCAGGACGGGCGGAGCCAGACTGCATGCTGGGACAGATCCTGAGGATGCTCTTCAGGAACGACGACTTCACTAACGCGGTGAGAGCGGCTGATTCTTTACTGAGTCATGTGATTTATGGAAGCTGTGTTCATGAACATTATTTATTATACTATTTATTATTATACTTATTATTATTTTTTCTCTGTTTTTTGTGTTTATGTATGTAAATAACAGAAGTTTAAATTGCTACAACTTTAATTAGTTATTTTTTTGTGTGTATGTTTTGCAGCTGTTGGACACGTATATAATGACCAGCAGAGAGCTGAGCCTCAACACGGCCGCCTGTCGTCTGCTTCAGAACATCATGCCGGGCCTGGAGACCGCCGTCATCTTCCAAGAGAAGGTAGAAAAAGATCATTCTAGCTGCTCTGCATCCAGAGCATCACACCTGCCACTCTTTTCCCCGCTCTGCTGTCTTTATATGCCGGGGATGTTTTACACAGAGCAGCTTGTGTCTCTGGAATTTGCTTATGAATGTATATAAACACCTTTATTTATCAGCAATCAACTTAAAATACATTTTTAAGGATGTATTTAAAGGTGCAGTGTGTAGAGTTTAGTGGCATCTAGTGGAACAGACTTGGCAGAAATGGAATATAATGTTCATAAGTGTGTTTTAATTAGTTTTTAATTACCTGAAAATAAAGTGAAAATTGTGTTTTGTTACCTTAGAATGAGCCTTTTATATCTCCATCACAGAGCCTGACACTAAATCCTGCACACTGGTCCTTTAATTTGTTTCTGACTTATTCTACGTTCACCCACAGCGAAACGAGAAAGAGACACCCAGTTCACCTTCCACTCTGTTCCCTCCTGCTCTCTATGATCACATCTACTACTTTAATATTCATCATACAGTTCCTATTCATGTTTTTTACTGTCTGAACCAGCAGTCACCACCAAGCTGCTGAGATGCAGATAAAATCATTATTTTATGATCTGAACATTTGTCAGACAGAATTAGTAAAAGTGCACGTTAATGACAGTAAACTGTACTGTCAGATCAACTATATTAACATTTAAAAAGACAAAGGATAGAAGTTCAGACAAACAGCATCTGTTCCCACTTTTATGAGCTACAGATGTGTGTTTATGCAGATAAAACAGATGTGGATGTTGGAACCATGATGGATGATGATGAACAATATAACTACAAGAAACAGAAGAATAATTCATCACATTAACAGTGATTTATTAAGCAGCTCTGCAGTTATAGGAAATCAGTTTTAACTTCCTAAACCAAAGATATTACCTCCCAGACAAGTAAACGATAACAAAACAATAAGTAAGTGTGTTTTCATGTAGAGGTGGCTGTTGAGCTGCTTCTTTACTGTGATTACCTGTGAGTGAGTCAGGTGTGTTCTCTGTGTGTGTGTGCGTGCATGTGTGTGTGTGTGTGTGTGTGTGTGTGACAGGAAGGTCTGGTGGAGATGTTGTTCACCTGGGCTCGTGAAGCAGAGCGACCGCTGTGCGTCTACGCCACAGGCCTGCTGGCCAGAGCCATGAGCAACCAGGAAGTGGCAGCCAGCTACCGAGAGGAGAACGCTCAGCTGGTGGGTCTCACACACACGTATAGATGAGTATAGTGTAGTTCAGATGAGCGAGAAAGTGTCCAAACCTTTTGACTGTACATACAAGCATCCAGTGATTCAACGTGCAGTCGCACCTTTTTGCTCATGTTTATATTTCAGTTTTTTCAGCTTCTTCTGGTGTCTAAAAAAAAATTAACACTAAATACTCATCTTTACTGAACAACTGGACATTGTCACAGAGGATGTTAACGTAGCAACGAAGCATCGGCACGAACACGTCTCCATAACTGCACTATGGAACTGTTAAAATCTGTTCGCATTTAAAAGCCACAAAGAAACAGAAATAAAATATATTTTCTTCTGTTGATATTTCAGTAGAGATGTTCAGAGGTGTTGATTTAAATCAAGTTGATTTTGTGTTTTCAACATTAGTTTCTGCTCCGGCACGGTTTGTTGCATGTCTAGAAAAATGTGAAAATATAAAGACAAAAGAGTAATAATAACGTCCATGTTTTGAAACAGATCATACATTTCTTTAATTATGTACAGAACGAACTATAAATGGTTGCAAAATTAACAAAACATAGCAAGCAGGTGTGTAATACAGTAAAGACAGACATGTGTCTAAATGGAATCTGTTAATGAAAAGTAACAGGAAGTGCAAATACAGGAGGTAATGTACATACTGTATAATATCATATTTTCTGATAATTTGTCCCATATGGAGGAACTAAAAATGTTTCTGGAAGAATGAGTGACTGTTAGCGTATTAAGCTTAATAGCTCTTTGTTTCCTGTGAATATCCAGGTTCCCATCATGATTCAGCGACTCTGTGAGCTGCAGTCTGAAGGACTCAAGAGAGCAGAGAACCTCCAGAATCTACCTCAGGACTCTCAGGTTGAAGGCACCCGAACCTCAAACACCTCGACGGACCAGCAGGACAGGACGGACGAAGACGTGGAAGAGGAGGAAGGCAGAAGAGAGAGAGACGGAGAGAGTAGCAGGAAGGTGTTAAAGGCCAGTTTCAAACCTGCGTCGCTGCTCGGTTCGGCCCAGAAAAACGGCGGCTGCAGCAGCAGCAGCAGCTCGACCCGACTGATCCCAGACTTTGTTTACCAGGCGAGCCCGGACATCGCCTCCAGGGAGACGGAAGACAGGCAGGGAGGAAGAGGAGGGAAGAGACAGGCGGTGAAGGAGAACGGGAGGAAGGCTAAGCAGAAGCTAAACTTCACCTCCTCCTCCTCCTCCAGGACCGAGGAGGAGGTGGAGAGGAGCGACGTCGCCGACCAGCAGGCCAACAGCACCTCCTGGTCCGAGATGAGCTCCATGGTGATCGGCTCCGACTACCGCCTGTTACCGCTGAGCCCGGCCATGGAGCAGAGGCTCATCCTGAAGTATCTGACGCCGCTGGGCGATTACCAGGAGGTGAGACGAACCGTCCGCTACACATCGTATCCATAGAGCCGCGTCGCTGATCTAAGTCTTATAGAGACGCTCTCCTCTCAGGCTGCAGAGGGCTGTCAGGATGATGAATGATGTCTAAATCTTTCTTTTGCTCTGCTGTGCAGTTGCTCGCCGTCTTCATGCAGCTGGACACTCGGGCGTTGTTGATGAACTACATTGACCTCCGGCTGACCAAGGACGTCCAGCTCACCTTTGATGCTCTGCTGGTAAGACTTCTGTCGGCCTGAAAGAGCCAAACAAACAACATGTGGAGGCAACAGACTTTGTTTTATCTGTTGACTACTGGCAGCCAGTCCTGAACAAGTCAGCCATCATTCATTCTGCAGATCAAAACTCATACTCATAAAAGACACATCAGCCAATAAGCAGTCAGCTCTCTGGTCAGTCATAGAATCAGATTGTAAGTTGCCACCTGGTCGGTTCATCGGCAGCTTCAGAGCTGTTAAGTATTGAAGCGTTTTTGGTCATTTTTCAGCAAAAAAAAAAAGAAAAAGTATGTTTGAGACATGAACACACAAATGGAGAAAAGCTTTTATGTTTCCAGACTGTTTCTCCATCACTGAACTTCAAAACGCAGGATTTTAACTTCTTATGTCTCCTGTGTTTATTGGTCTGTTTCAAGACGTAGACGAACATCAGACAATAACTAAGTCTAAGCTATAAATGTCAAAGTTATAATCAGTTGTTAACTTCTTCAATTATATATGTGAATACATTTATATATACACTGTATAGTTATACAGTCCAACATGTACTGACTGCTGGTTGAAGTCAGGCAGGCTTTTATCTCATTCAGATGTCGCGCTCCTCCCCGCAGCAGAAACGTGTCTGTCAGTGAAGGATAATCTGAGCCTGTGTGGGTGGGGCTGTGCTAAATTTACCAACTTTAACACAACTGAAACACCACAAACAGTGATGAAAACAAACCCTGTTGAGATGATGTAGGAACTGATGTAGGAACACAGTCAGGATTCTGTAGTGAGAAGTTAAAATGCAGCCACATCTGTTCTCTTAAAGGTCGAGTCAGTCGTTCTGGAGAAAGATTGTTGATATTTGAACTAAACACCAAAAGAAAGACCGGATTCAGTAAAGACGTCACCCTTTCGTTGGTTTCTGAAGAGCGGTTTTGAAGCTCAAAGTGAGCCGCTCCGGCCGTCGCCATCTTGGCAGTGCGTGATGCTGTCTAACTCCCAGCCAATCAAAAATGGGCAAAGAGGCGGGCCGAATGGCTGGCGGACCTGTCACTCAAAGCAGCCATGTCCTTCATTATGCATAACTTTACAGCTTAATAAAATTTAAACAAGTGAGTTATAAAAAAATTCACCCCCCGTACAGTTGTCATGAAAGAGGAAATTAGTTAAAGAGACCAAAACTGTAAACATGTTTATTTCTGCTGTAAAGTTGGGCATTTTAACATGGGGGTCTATGATTGACTCGCTTTTGGAGCCTCAAGTGGTCGTTCAAGGAACTGCAGTTTTTGGCACTTCCACATTGGCTTCATTTTTCAACCCCGGAGGTTGCTGCTCGGAGAAAACACTTCCTTTGTGAACTGGCCACGGCCTCTCTCTCTCCAGTTCACCAGTCCTCCCACCATTCAACGGGTGCTGGAGACGGGAGACTGTCATGTCCTCACACAGAACAGACAGCGAGCGAACCGTCATTTGACAAAAAGTGTATTAAATTAGAATCACTGACTCCACCTTTAATGGATTGAGGACTGAACATTAAATGTGTTTTCTATCTCTTCTTCTTCTTCTTCTTCTTCTTCTTCTTCTTCAGTATCTGGCCTCACTTCTCCTCCATAAGAAGTTCGCAGCGGAGTTCATCGCTCACGGAGGAGTCCAGAAACTCCTGGAGATCCCGAGACCTTCTATGGCAGCAACTGGAGTTTCACTCTGCTTGTACTATCTGGCGTACAACCAAGACGCTATGGAGAGAGTACGTCAACATACACAAACACACAACCGGTTTGAGTCATAGACCTTCACACAAAGGCAAGTTTATTTGTGTAGCACATTTCAACAACAAGGCAACTCAAAGTGCTTTACATAGAGCATAAAAGGCATCAAAACAGAATATAAAAGCAACACAAGTAAAAAGACATATAAAAACAATTAAAAAGTGTAAAATTTGGAAATAAAAATAAAAAAAACAGATAAAACAAGAGAATAAAAGTTACAGTGCAGAGTAGAGTAGTCCAACAGGAGAAAAAAGATAAAAACCAGAACCAGAAATATTCTGTTTTTTATTCCATTCTTTCTTCTTCCTTGTCAAAAACCTGGTGCCTACATTACCCACAATGCCAGATTTGGGTATGTTATGCTATTAGCAGCTAACATAGCCTCACAGAGATCTGATAACCTCACTTCTTTCTAACTCCACATCCTCCAGATTTGTTTCATTTTGTAGTCTTCAGCCTCCAACCCCCGCTGACTCAAGTGACATCACTTGAGGCAACATCAGATTTTTGCACAGCTGCAGGAACTTTTTTTTTTTAAACCTCGGCAGATGCACCTGGAAACCTCAAAAACTAATCAATTAAAAGACAAAATAAATCAACTATGATTATGACAATGAGCCATTTTTGCTGTTTATCAAGTAAAAATACAAAAAAATAACATTTACAAATATTATCTATTTGATTTTCTTCAATTCATATCACTAAAATGAAAACTTGTAGATTTAAGCAAAATGTCTTTTTATTATACAGAGATAGTGAAATATTGGGTTTTATAGGCCACTTCTTCTCTCTGCTAGTTTTATTTCCATTAAACTTTCAGTCTGATGTGAAACAGACAGAAGTAGAGCAGAGAGGCTGGAATGAGTAACTCAGGCTGTTTGTCTTTCTTTATCTCTCTCTCGTGTGTGTGTGTGTGTGTGTGTGCGTGCGTGCGTGTAGGTGTGCACGCTCTCAGACGGCGTGCTGTCCGACATGGTGTCCTACGCTCTGTGGCTGCTGGAGTCGTCCCACGCGTCGGGCGTCTGTCACGCCACCATGTTTTTCTCCATCTCCTTCTCCTTCAGGGCGGTGCTGCAGCTCTTTGACCACCAGGACGGCATGCGCAGGCTGATCAACCTGGTCAGCGCCGAATATCACGCCTTACATGACTTTAATATTACTTCAAGCAGGAATATGTTGTTGTTAAGAAACCACGGTGTATTAATGAGTCTCCTTCTCTCCCCTGTAGATCAGTACTTTAGAGATTCTTAAAACGGAGAACGAGGTGTCCATAATGAGCGATGACCAGGTCTTCTCCAGCCGACAGACGGCCAAACACACCTGCATGGCCCTGCGCAGGTACTGAGACAGATGAATAGATCGAAGTTTAGTACATCACTGAGGCAAAAACACCAAATATCCAACTCACACTCTTTATTTACATTCTTTTGTTTTGTTACTTTTGATCTGTCAGTGTGTAATGTGTTGGTTGTGGCTCGTAGTGATGAACCTCAGAGACTCTGCAGCTCCTCTCGGCTTTACGGAGCTTTATAGTGAGTTTCAGCTCGTTGTTTATCTGTCCAGCTGCAACTTTACTGTTCTGGTTCACTCTCAGCGCTCTCATAGCGTCGTTTTCAGAGAAAAAGCTGTAAAAAGCCGCTGTACACTACCTGCAAACAGACACAGTTAGCTGTAGACTAGCTGGTGAACATAGTGGAGCATTTAGCAGCTAAAGAGCCAGATATTTCCCTCAGGAGTTGGTAGAGAGTAAAAACAGAGCTAAAAGAGAGTGAATATTGGACTTACATTCACCAGGTGGACAGAAACATGACTCCACATGAATGATAATTAGTTACTGCTGGATGTGGAAATAAACAACTGTTTGCTAAAAAAGTTCAGCATATCAATTTAAAAGCCGATGATGTCGGTGACGCTACTTGTTTACGCTTCCAAGTGGCCAAAATAAAGAGTTAATGCAGGTTGAAATGTAGCATTATGAGTCTTAAATTTAGTTTGAATTGTCAAGAAAAAGTAAAGTTTATGGGATTTCTGACATCTTGAACACTTGAGTTTTCCTCGTGTAAACTTACATCTACTTATTAAACTTCTACATTTGTTTGACTTTGTAGATACTTTGAGGCTCATCTGGCTGTGAAGGCTGAACAGGTCAAACAGTCTCTGCAGACGTCAGAGGGAGGACACATTGTTCCCCAGCAGCCCTTTTACAAGGTATTTACTGTTGTTTTTATCATCCTTCTTCTTGCACAGTGTTGTTTGAAACACCTGTTTTCTCTGCTCAGTATGGACGCAGAGTCATTGATGTTAAAGTTACCAATAATGGCTTAAAATTGTACCTAAAATTTAAAATGAAAACCAGAACGACCGCTTTGATCTATATCAGTATGTGTGTTTCCTGTTTCCAGGCGTATACGTACACCAGAGATCAGGTGGTCGAGATGATGGAGTTTCTCATCGAGTGTGGACCTCAGCTGCACTGGGAACCAGTGGAGGTTTTCTGCAAGTTGTCCTGTGTTCATTTAATGCTGCAGCTCATATCTACGGCCTGTGACTGGAGGACCTACTACGGCAGGTAACGTGATGAATGCAGACGTGTTTCCACACTCACTTCATGAAAATATCACAGCATTCACTTTGTTTTCTTCCTCTGTGTGAGTATGTATTGACTCATTTACAGCATTGATAAGTCATATTTGTCTGTCCAGGAGTGACACGGTGCGTTACGCTCTGGACATCCTGGCCATCCTGACGGTGGTTCCTAAAGTCCAGTTGGTGCTGGCGGACACTGTGGAAGTTCTCGATGAAACCAGGTCGGCTGTTTCCACCGTGGGTGAGTAGAACTCCTCGGTTTTCACTTAACTCAATTCTGCTTCAGTGAAAAGTTTTGGACGTGCATCACTGTGTGTCGTGTCTCTGCGGCAGGTATGAGCATCATCCTCGGTGTTGCAGAGGGCGAAGTGTTTGTCAATGACGCTGAGATCCAGAAGTCTGCACTACAAGTAAGAAGCTGCCTTTAGTTAACGACAGGATGGTCCAACACTGGTCCAGATTGAAATATATTAACAACTATTGGATGGAGTTTGCCCATAGACTGTATAAAATATGGACGTAGTCACCGTGACGTCACCCGTTGGTTTGCAAACTGCTGTTTTGAAGCCTGGAGTGTAGCGATTTGACCGTCGCCATGTTTGATTTTTCGGAGCCAGAAGTGACCGTATTTGGACGAGAGGGTGGAGCTGACCATAGCGCTAGCTGCTAGCTTGGTTAGCACAGTGCATTTACAATCTATGGTCAACAGTAATAATGCTAATGCTAATTTTCGCTAGCTAGCGATAAACAGGCTTAAAACCGTTAAAACAAAACGTACTCACGTCTCATCAACTTTTGGATGGATAATCATGAAATATGGTGCAGACATTCATGTTCCTCTCTTTAATGAATTAACTGTAATAACTTTGGTGATTCATCGAACGCCATCATCAGATCAAACTTTAAATGTGTTCAAATATCTGCAAATCTAATGACATTCATTGTGTCGTATTATGAACTGTGAGATTATCTGTGATGCATTAATACAAGTGGAAAAGATTCTTTATTTTCTATGTTGTAAACAGCCTCCACAAGAACACTTGATGGTTTCACTTGAATCTAATAATAATCTCAATATTCCCATTAATTCAAATAAAACTAGAGAGACTTAACGCTGATCTTCTCCTCTGTCCCTCCCCAGGTGATAATAAACTGTGTGTGTGCTCCAGACCAGAGCCTGAACACTGTGGGTGCTTTCGCCGTGGCCCCCCTCAGGCCGTCACTCCACCCCCAGCAGCCCCCCGCCCCCCACAACAGGGTGCTGGCCCACATGTGGCAGGTGGTGCAGAACAACAACGGAATAAAGGTACGAATGAAACGACAGTAAACGACAAATAAAATACCATTCAGAGTCTTATTTTCTTCTTCAATGAAATATTAAAACCAGGAGAAAGTTCCTCAGTGCCGTGTGTCATGGATCTTATATTTCGTCTCCCACCAGGTGCTCCTGTCGCTGCTGTCGGTGAAGATGCCCATCACAGATGCAGACCTGATCCGTGCTCTGACCTGCAAAGCTCTGGTCGGACTCTCTCGCAGCACAGCCATCAGACAAATCATCAGCAAGCTGCCGCTCTTCACCAGCGGACACATTCAACAGGTGAGCACAGAAGACACGACTTTCAACAAACTGTCAAAGATTCTCTGACAAAGTAAAAGGCAAAATTCAGAATAAAAAAGAGAAAGAAAATAGAATAAGATCCTTTATTTAGTCCCTCAGTGGAGACATTTACAGTGTTACAGCAGCAAACAGGAAGGAACAATAACAAGAAGCATCAATTAAAAAGCAAGATATGATAAATAAGCAGTAAAGAAAGAAAAATATAATTAGTTGACAGACTGAACGGTTGAATTCACATTATTGCACATAGAATATTTTGATATTCATACAGTTTAGTGTATATTGATATTGGACATGAATCATCAGTTTGGGTGTTTTCGGCCTGCTGGGACCAGTGTTTATTATAAAGTATAAAGTAATCTGACTCATGAACTGATCATCTATCACTGTGTTTATTTGGCATTTTGAGGTTTTGCAGATTAAAGATGTTCTGTATGTTTTATAATCTTAAATCAGAGGATTATGCAGCCGTGTTCATATGTTGAAACCATTTAAACCACACCGACAGTTAAAATAATCTTCTTCTCTGTCTTCCTCTCCAGCTGATGAAGGAGCCGGTGCTGCAGGACAAACGGAGCGAGCACGTCCGTTTCTGCCGTTACGCCGCGGAGCTGACGGAGCGGGTGTCCGGAAAGCCTCTCCTCATGGGTACCGACGTGTCATTGGCTCGCCTGCAGAGGGCCAACGTGGTCGCCCAATCACGCATCACCTTCTCTGAGAAGGAACTCCTCATGCTGATCAGAAACCACCTGGTGGCCAAAGGGCTCCACGACACGGCCAACACACTCATCAAAGAGGCCAATTTAGCCATCCCCTGTCAGAACTCTTCATCCTGCGTCACCCCTGCCTCCTCCTCCTCACTGATTCCCAGGACTTGCCGGTTAGCCGGCGGGATCGCGGCTCGTATCGCCGGCCATCTGGGATCCTCACCGGTGTCCTCGGTTTCCGCAACGGCCTCCCCTTCTTCTTCACGCTCCCCGGTCCTTCCTCACCCTTCGTGCTCCTCTTCGTCAGCCCTCTCCACTCCTCACCCGGTGCCTCACGGTCAGGGCTCCCCTCTGGTCGGCCGCATTTTGTTCACGCGGGAACGTCCGATGGCTAGTTGCAGCACGGGAAAAAAACTGCGAGCACTAAAGCAGAAGTCTGATCACGGAGCTTTTATACAGGTCAGTGATGAGTTTAGTTTCCTTTTGTTTGATTGTTTTTAATCTCACTGAAGCTTTTTACCAGCTGATTGTTATTTTGAAGACATTTATGTTTACTATTAATCACACCTGTTTCACTTTTACAGATTGTAATTTATAACATCATAATATGAGGGAACCCAGTGACAAATCTTCACCCTCTCAGTCAGTTTTAGTTTCACCAGTTGTAGGCTGTTCGCTACCCAGCAGCAAACCCAGTAACTCCACTTTACTCCTGTGGTTCCCCCTTCATATATAAATATAATTCCTGTACTTAATTATAAATACTAAACAATATAATTCAAATAAGTCATTACTTGTTTTGTATTAAACTTTAACAGTATTTTTACGTTTCATCACTTTGTTTCGGCAGCAGCTCTGATCTCAGCCCTCTGATGTTAAACATCATCCAATCCAACAGTTATATTTTGTTATGAACTGTGATATTTCTGCAGAGTGCTCACTTTGCTTTAAGTCGTCGTTTATTTATGATTTGTAAAGCAATTTAGATTTGATATCTACACATCAAGAAATATTTACTGCATTTCAGTTTTCCCCTTTTTTATGGTTCCCTGTTATATTTAGTACAATGTTTTACTTTGTTTGCAGCAAAATAAGTACCTCTCTCTCTCTGTCTCTCTCTCTCTCTCTCTCTCTCTCTCTCTCTCTCTCTCTCTCTCTCTCTCTCTCTCTCTCTCTCTCTCTCTCTCTGTCTCTCTCTCTCTCTCTCTCTCTCTCTCTCTCTCTCTCTCTCTCTCTCTCTCTCTCTCTCTCTCTCTCTCTCTCTCTCTCTCTCTCTCTCTCTCTCTCTCTCTCTCTCTCTCTCTCTCTCTCTCTCTCTCTCTCTCTCTCTCTCTCTCTCTCATAGTTTCATGACACGTTTCTTCGCTGTCAGCCACAAACAAACCGGACCGGCCGACAGAGAATAAACGACCTCAGTCTGTCACTGATATTGATCATTATGCACTATGACAGATTAGTTGTGACTTTGCCCAAATTTCACTTTAATTTTACATGATGTCTAAATAAACATGATTATCAGTTTCTCTCCTGCTTCCTCTCTCACATGTGCACTTCCTGTTACTCTCCCTCTCTGTGTCTCCTCTGAAAGCTGTTAGTGGTTGTGATGCTTTCCTGAATACAGATGTGTTACCTTCATTTAGACTCCCCACCCCCTCCCCACCCTCGATACAGTCATCATCATCGTTATTTGAAACTGGGGCTCAACTGTTGATTCATTTCCTCTCTTTATCAGACTCCAGCCATGAAGAAGCAGCTGGAGCGCCACCTGCCTTCCCCCCCGACCCTCGACAGCATCATCACCGAGTACCTGAGGGAACAACACGCCCGCTGCCCCAACCCCGTCACCACCTGCCCCCCCTTCTCGCTCTTCACCCCCCACCGCTGCCCCGAGCCCAAACAGAGGAGACAGGCGTCACCCAACTTCACCGCCCGACTGGGGAGCAGGGTGCTGTACCCGAAATATGAAGGTGTGGACAGAGGGTGTCTGGATAGACATCTGATATTTAGCAGGTAATGAACACACTCCACCTCCGCAAACCACCACATACAACACAGACTTCTGTAAAACCTGAACTAGACGTCGTCCCGTTCATCATTTGTCTCCCCCCGCCTTTATTCTCCAGGTTTCGACCGATGTCCGTCTTCCACGAGGGCGACGGAGACGAGAGCGGTTTCACCTGTTGTGCCTTCTCAGCCCGCGAGCGTTTCCTGATGTTGGGAACCTGCTCGGGTCACCTCAAACTCTACAACGTCTTCTCCGGAGAGGAGACGGCCAACTACCCCTGCCACACATCGGCCATCACACACCTCGAACCCTCCAGAGTACGTCTGGGAGAGAATCTGAGTGATTGATAATGTTTTCACTCTTTTCTCTTTTATGTAAAGGTTTTATATATCACATTAAATCTGTTTGTTTCTCAGGATGGGAAACTGCTGCTGACCTCGGCGTCTTGGAGCGTCCCCTTGTCTGCTCTCTGGTCTATGGACGGTGTCTTTGGCATGAAGTAAAACTCTCACACACACACTTTAACATGCTTTCCCTCTTCTGGTTTAATGAGTCATTAATGATCAGTGTTTGTTCTTCTTCTGTCTCAGGAACTCATTTGTAGACGACCACTATGTTGAGTTCAGTAAACTCTCTCAGGACAGAGTCATCGGCACCAAGGACCAAGTCGCCCATGTAGGTTATTCATGTCACAGCTAAATGCCACTTTTTCCTTTTTACTCCAGTTTATTCTTGCATCACATCATTCATTCCTATTTACAAGTGGGCAAAATTTCTTCTTCCAACTGTTCTGCTTGGTCTTGTCTCTCCTTTATTTTTAAATATTTCACATTCAGGCAGATCAGAAAACCTGAAAAACAGAAACTGTATATTCTTGTCTATATTTTTCTCTTGTTGTATATAATTTCTCCTTCTCCGCTGCAGATCTACGACATCCAGACGGGTCAGAAGACCCTGACCCTGAACGACCCCGGTCTGGCCAACAACTACAAGAGGAACTGCGCCACCTTCAACCCCACAGACGACCTGGTGATGAACGACGGCGTGCTGTGGGACGTGCGGGCGTCGCGCGCCATTCATAAGTTCGACAAGTTCAACATGAACATCAGCGGCGTTTTCCATCCCAACGGGCTGGAGGTCATCATCAACACTGAGATCGTATCCTCTGACCACTGCTTTTTAAAAAAAAATTATCCAAAGTGACATAAATACAGAAGCTCAGTAACTATTTAGTTTTTTTAGCCATGTCGACCTTTTCAAACACGGCGACCTATAAAGCTAAAGGGCAGAAACTCTGTACAACTAAAACAGAGTGACAGAAAGACAGAATAACTCCTGGTATGTGCTGTAAGAGGAAAATAAGAGGTGTCTGCAGTTTTCATCCTTGACAGCAGCGTCAGTGGGACCTGAGGACCTTCCACCTCCTGCACACTGTCCCCGCGCTGGACCAGTGCAGACTGGTCTTCAACAGCAACGCCACCATCATGTACGGAGGTACGGGCTGTTTGTCTCTGATACTCATACATCATGTTGTACAGTATAGTATATTACTGCCATCGTTGCACATTATGATCCTCTGTTCTGTCCCCACACACACACACACACACACACACACACACACACACATTCTAGCAATGTTGCAAGCCGATGATGAGGATGATGCGATGGACCAGCAGATGAAGAGTCCCTTCGGTTCATCCTTCAGAACCTTCGACGCCACCGACTACAAGCCCATATGTAGGCTGCACTTCCTGTTTACTGCAGACTTAAAGTTTATCATTTAGTACATTTATGTTTTACTGACTGAACCTTGATTTTTATTTATTGTGTCAGATTTCTACGTTTCTGTCTTTACTCCTAGACGTAGTGTTTCTGGTTTGGTATTTTTATGTGACTTGTTTATAAGAGTAATTTAAAGATAAAATACAACCATCCTTTTCCTTTCTAACTACAAGCCTCAGCTGCTTTTATGTTCCAGTTATTTGTCTTCAGTTTATAACGCAGAGATCGGTTTTGTTTTTCCAGCCACCGTGGACGTAAAGAGGAACATCTTCGACTTGTGCACTGACACCAAAGACTGCTACCTGGCTGTCATCGAGGTACGTCGCTTGACCTTTAACCTCCATGTCACCAGTGTTTGCTTGTAAGTGGTCGGAAAGGTTCGCGTGTTCTGCTGCCGTCATGGAAGTCAAACGGAGCAACATGAATACAGATTATAACAACAACACCAGCTTGTTACGATTGAATCATTACAAGTGAACAAAACTATTTTTAGCTCCAGTCTCAACTTTAAATTCTTGTATTCTACATTTTAATAGATTATTAATCAAGAGGACTTTCACCTTTTATTGGATATGTTTAAACTAGTTTTAGAACTACTACTAGGTAGAACTACCCTTCCTCCTCCTCTCCTCCTCCTCATTCACCCAACAGTATCGTTTCATCCATCTGTAACCCAGGCCTCGACCAATCCAGTATGAAAATCTGATTTATGATCCACATATTAGATTTGGTGCCGGTTTTACACCAGACGCCCTTCCTGACGCGTCCGTCCCCATTTATCCAGGCTCAGGACCACTAAGAATGTGGTTTGTGCATCACCAGTAGCTGGGTTACCTTGAAACTGTGTTGATTTTATTAAATTCCTTCAACTGTTATGTGAGTCTGGATGTAAACTGCACCTTGACTGGTTGGCGGAGGCAGACGACCATGAGGAGATATTTCTAGTTTAGGAATATAATGTGTAATAAACCTTTAAAGAAGTCTGACAGGAAGCACGTTTGAAACCATTTTCATGTTTTTTTTTGTCATGTTTACTGTGTAGAACCAGGACACGGTGAGCCTGGACACGGTGTGTCGTCTGTACGAGGTTGGACGACAGAAACTAGCAGAAGAAGGAGACGATGACGATCAGGTGAGACACACAGACCTGAAGATGGTGTTGATGACATCGACACAGTTATGTTTTTGGTCTTTTTGTTTGTTTGTTTGTTAGATTGTGGCTTAATTGTGGGCAGCATATTAAACACTGTATGCTTGTACATTATGTCAAGATGCTTATAGGTAAAACACGTCCTCAAAACAGCTTCACTAACAGTCAAAACAGTAAAAAGAATCATCTCACTGTAAATAACAATCATGCAGCTGATCTAGATGATGTCGACTCAGCAGAGTTTCAGACTGAGATGATTTTGTTTTTAATGTATTTTATTCTCTTCCAGGACGATGAAGACCAGGATGATGATGATTCCTCCGACTCGGATGACGATGATGATGATGATGATATAGACACAGACCCGCTGATAGAGGAACTGGCCAATAACGACGACGGGGAAAACGGAGAGAGAGCCCGCTCGCCCACTGATGAAGAGGTACTCATCTTCACAAACCACAGCTGCAGCTTTTCTTTATTGTTGTGTTTGTGGTGCGCAGGACGTTTCAGCGCTGTTTAAACATCGTTGATTGAGATCAGTCGTTGGTTGTGTGACATCATCTCGGGGTTCACCTGTCTGCGCTACACGTGGCTTTGTTTTGTTTGTTTTGTTTTGTTTGTTTATTTAACAGGGACGGTGCACATTAATAAACATTGCTGTAAATGCGTCAGAGTTTCATCTGTAGTTCCTGGACAGATGTTACAGAGTCGCCCAAAGTTACTGAGGTCATTTATAAGCATGTGGAACATATATAATATTAATAAAAAACATCCTTAAAACATGCAACACACAGACTCATGATACAAGATATGCAAGACAATAAATACATGAAGATATTAATGTTCATAGATGAGTAGATTGAATAAAACCACACTGAGCACAATAAGACAATAAGACATGCACGCATGTACATGAAGGCAGACTGGCGGTAGCGAGATGGCAACATAGCGACAGGTGACAGCAGACAACAAGGTGCCACTAAGTCTGATTAGTGCTGACGGAGCTGAGTACTAAATTAACCAGTAGCTCGTTACCCTACTGGGAGCAACTGGTGCTGCGTCACTCTCTCTGCTCTCTCCTCCACTCACCTGTTTTGGTTTGCTTTAGTTCTGTTGCTGCAGTTTTCTAATGTTCTACTTTCTTGCACCTTAAAACACTCAAACACACATCTTACACCCAAACCAAACACCACTGACACTACTGATATACACACCTTGTTCTTTAATTATACTTCCTCCTTTAGTTTGGCTTAATTTGGGTCATTTTGGTTCAGTAAAGTTTATTTTATTAAACCAGCCAGCCTGTATTTACACTATTTACATAGTGTTTATATACTATATAGTATATATGGTGTCTTAATGTTGACATTGTATTATTTTGACAGTTGGGTTACAAAATACAAAAGACTTTGGAAACTTTACTTTAACTTTTCAAGTTAAAAAAACTCACAAATGGTAAAAACTGTTTCTCTCTGTGTTCAGTGTTGATGAAGGTCGAGGTTTAGAGGATGAGAGGATTAGATATCTGATCTAGAGAAGTGCTTCAGGTTTAGTTTCAGTGAAAAAGAAAAGTTATTGTGAACAAACCAAAACGTGAATCAGATCTTGTGGTTGTAGCTTCAGTCGGTTTGTTCTGTCTCACTGATGATGATGATGATGATGATGATGATGCTCCAGTCTCCTTCATGTCTGAATTAATGTGGATAAAAAGGCGACTGAAAAACAGCAACACTATCTGTGCAGTAACGTGTCCAGATGTGTGTTGTAACGTCTCACTGGTTTGTGTTTTGTCCTCCAGATCGCAGATCTTCTCGGCAGCAACAGCGACGATGGTAACGACGACGAGGACGACAACGACGACGACTCTGACAACTCTGACTACACGTTAGGAACTGACGACGGATCCGACGTCTTAGATTGTGAGTAACGCTGTCGGTCGATCAGCCTGAACACACGACGCATGAAGTGTTTATACTCAACAGATTTTATGCACGTTTTCAATTTGAAAAAGCTGGAATTAGAAAAAACAAAGTTGAAATATTGTGTGTGTCTGCAGACTTCCCCGAACAATCAGACGACGACGACACTCAGTTCATCCGTTCCCTGCGTGACCGATGGTTCTCCTGACCGGAGAAAACGTTCTGCTCTGCTGCCGCTGACAATGTGAAACCTCAACAAGGACCTTTTCTTTTCTTTCCCCTTTTTAAATTATCATTTCTAATTTAATCAGGCAAGTTGACTGTGAACACGCTGATGCTCTCTCTATATATATATTCTAAACTTTAAGAGAGACGACAGTGATGATAAATAAATATTTCCACAAAGAGCGCGAGGCTCCGATGAAAACAGAGCGTTCCTCCTGACCTGTCTCTCTGCTTCCTGTCTCCACAGAAGCGAGTATCTGTGCAAGTTTTGAATAAAACATATTTATGATGTTTTACCTGCGTAATGTCGCTGTGCTGGGAATAAGATGTTGTGTTGCTTCACTGTTGAACTCACAGTTTTTTAATATTCATCGAGACTCAAAGCCACTAAGGAAACAAATGCAGTTTCTAGTGTTTATCAGGTGTTTCTTTACAGGAATCATTCAGGGTCGATATAAAACTCATAATGTTTAGAGCCATAACTTGACATTTAATGTTAAATTGTACTTGAGAGTTGTATCCTCAGGCTGCGCTGTACTTCTGTAGAGATTCATTCAGCAGTCAACAGTCTTCCATACATGTTTTATTGTTTGTTTGTTCATAGCTAAAAGCCAAATATTCACATTAACACAGAGACTCATTCTACAACTATAAAAGCTTCTTGATCCTCATATCAAATATTAATTAACATTCAGAGAAAATAAAGAATGTTTTGTGCCGATTTAAAGAAGTTAAATGCAAAATATGTGTGAGAGAGGTTATCTAGAATCAAAGAAATATTAGAAATACCTCAATATCGTCATGTACAGAATAAAAAAAACACACCTCTGTGTTGTAAATAATCCAAATGCTGACCTTTAATAGAGATAAACACCTGTGTCTGCAGGCTGAGAGCACTAAACTAACGCAGGTTTCTGCTACTAGTGAACGGATCACATTTCCATGAACATTTTGTATATTTTACCCACAAAATTCAACATTTTTTTTTTGTTTGTTTTTCTGAGAAAGCTAGATGTGGCAGTGTTTTCAGTTGTGGTTGTAATTTTGAGATGATGATGATGATGATGATGATGTTTAATTTATTTTTGCTTGTTTTTGATTTAATTTATTTTTAGTTTAGAGGGTTTAACAGCTTTTTGCATGTCGGGACAAACGGAAGGAAGGAAGGTTGTAGTTTTTGATGACTGGTTTCAGCTCCTGTATCTTTAAACTGGCAGCACTGGGCAGATGCTGCTCCCAACTGGTCTTTTTTCCTGCCAGTTACAACTGTGTGTTGACTGAACACAGAGACAAAAAAACTCCTCTGCAATCAGTGTTAAAGTCAGTGTTACACATGAGTCATGACTGTTTGTAGCAGCTGGTAATGTTGGCGAACGAGAAAATCCCAGTAAATGTGATAAAAAATTGTAACTTTCAACTTTTAGTGATTTTTTTCACTAATGTCTTAAATCTTGTAATAACTCATAACGATGTCAATATGAAAACTACATGTTTTAATTATTTAACGTCAGTCACAGATTATCAGACGTTCATGTCGATGAATATTTTGTTTCTTTCATTATCAGCTGCTGCAACGTTTCATGAAACACAAGGTGGGAATATGAATCATATTTTTTGTATCAGTACAGTTTGTCTATTTTACAGCAGCTCTTAACGAACAGTCAGACTTTGACATTATTACCTTTTGATTTGATTGTTGGATTATTTTTCCAGCAGTTTAAACAAACTTCAAAAAGATAAAACAGCAGGTTTCATCATTACGGGTAAAACAATATTCAGCAGGTTTGCAGTGCATGTTGTTGCAGAAATATGAGTATTTTTGAAACTTTAACGCCAATGTTACGCTGATTTTAATTATTGTGAAAGCTGATTTCACAAAGCTGTGAGGAGCTTTTCTTTCTTTTCTTTTTAAATTATTGCTCTGGTTGTGAACCAATCAGCATCGCTGCTGTTGGATGAAAAAAAGTCAGGGGTTTAAAATATACAACTTTTATTTTAAAATGATCCCAGAGGTTTGGTTGTGATATGTTGCTCTCCCCCCCTGCAGAAATACAACATGTATTTGATGCCACAGCAGCTTTTCAGATTCATAGAATCTACAGTTTTACATAGATTGTGTTGTCTATTAATCTGTGTACATTGTTGTAAATAGTTAATGAGACTGTCGGTCGATGCTTCAGTCAATAAGTTCTACTTTAATAATAAAAGCCACTTTTCTCTCTTCTTTATAACTCTTGCATTGTCTCATAACACTGATGCTGCAGCGACTTCAGGAGCAAAGTGTTTCACATTAAGATAAAGATACTGTTTGTATAATTCACCATCACATGAATTTGGGTAAATTTCTGAAATCTTTTATTAGTCACAGTTGCAGGTCATAAATCACAGTTTAAGAAAATATATTTAAATTCTACAAAATCACAATTCTCAGCGAATGCAAATGTTCAACTACAAATCATGACAAATGAGGACGCTGTGTATGTTCTGCATGTGGTTTTAGGGAAATCTGAAGCTTTACCTGTTGATGCATAGTTAGTTGAATCATCACTAGAGGTCAGTGTTGCACTGACAGGATTCTGCACAGCATCTCTGTCTCTACACATGACAACACTGACCTGAAACAAGCCCTCATCACACAGGCAAATGAAATCCACAAGCAGTATAAAGGCCAGAAGTACTTCTTCATATACACACCACATCCTCCTGATGTCCAATAGGATGTGTTGTAATAAGCTTCAACCTGCAGAAATCTTCTTCTTGTGTTGCTTCCAACTGTGATATTTGAGCAGCTGCCTCTTTATGTGAGTGGGTATGTATGTTTATACTGTGCAAAGGGTTTTAGGAGGTTTTCTTCTCTATAATGCAACACCGTCAGTCTGATCATCTGCAGCAGGACGACGAGCCCAAACATCCAGCCAGAGTCATGAAGAACTCTCTTCATCAACCAGAAGAACGAGGAGTCCTGCTGTGGCAACTTCTCCAAGATGAAGATGCAGGAACGACCGACCTGCTGAGAACCTGAAACACTGAGAACTGCTGCTGGTTTAAGGGTGATGTGAGGAGGGATGGAGACACAAGAAGAAGAAGAAACTCACTGAGGCCTCTTTACACTCTCAAACACCAGATGATAACAATCTTTCTTATTTTCTTTGGTACCATGAAGTTATTTCCAGACAAGATTCACTCAGATGTTTTGTTCTGGTTTCCAGTCAGCAGCATCTGCTCTGTTGAAAATAACAAGGTTTAAACATGCGTCCCTGAAGCCAGACTGAGGTTGGTTATAGAGACAGAAAGAGCTGCGGGGTTATCAATATAATATCAATACTGTGATAAGATCAGATATTATTTGAGCTTTAGCCTGTAGCACCATACTAATGAAATGAACCACAGCTTCTCGTCTCGCTGTATGGACACATTTTCACTCCACAATCAATGTTAATCTACAAACTGTTGCTACATCATCTACTGTATATACAGATATATTGTGGTATTTCATTTGTCATCATCACTAGTGATCATTATCATCATTGATTAATCTGCCAATCATTTTCTCAATTAATCAATGATGCATTTTGTCTTTAAAAGGTCAGAAAAAAGTGAGAAATGTCTGACAAACAGTCCAAGATAAGAGTCCAAAACCCCAAAAATATTCAGTTTACCATCATCTGTGAAAGAGAAAAGCATAAAATTCTCACATTTAAGAAGCTGGAGAAGTCAATATTTGGCTTTTTTTAATCAAACTAACTAATATCTAATTGATAAATATAAAAATACTTGGCCATTGATTTTCATCATCAATTAATTGAGAAATCGTTGCAGCTCTAATCATCCAGGAGCCCTGACGGGAGAGTCACAGGTTCAATCCCTGTAACTTTAGAAGAACTAAACACAACAGATGAAGGACAATGACAAATAAAAATAGATAATGAGGGAATAAAACATTACAAAACAATACAATAAATGATTAAACAGAATAAAATATTCTGATCAAAAGCTTAAGACTCAGGTTTTATTATAAGATATAAACACTTTCAGCAGCTCTCAGATCCTCAGGCAGACTGTTCCAACCGCTCGGAGCATAAAAACTAAAAGCTGCCTCGACAAAAGTTTTGGTTTTGCACTTTGGAACAACTCTGACAGAGTCCTGGTTCATACATTACAAGCATTTCAGACAAATGGGCTTTAAAAACAAGTAAAATAAGTTAAAAGTCAGTAGTGAAACTGACCATTAGAAGTGTTTAACAACAGGTGTGATGTGTATCAGACAGGAGAGTCTGCTGGATAGAAAAGCTTCCATTAGTCTCTCTCTAAAAGAATAATGGCTGCACTTCAGCAATATTTTTGAGGTGATAAAAAGCAGATTTGCTGACAAACCCCACATGAGCCTTAAAGTTCAGCTCTGAGTCAAAGATGACGTCGAGGTTTCTGTCCCGCTGGCTCACAGTGAGTCCTGGAGGATTTCATGTTGTGACCTGTTTCTCTCTAAAATCTCTGTTTTATCCTGGTTGAGCTGTTGAAGGTTTTATGACATCCAGGCACTGATATCTTAAAACACATCTTAAAAAAAGAGCATCAGGTCATAAAGCAGCACAATACCCAACATATAATCAGGATGGAGGCTAAAGCAAACAACAGAGCGAGGCGTCCCTCCTCTGTTAGTGTTACTTCCATTAAAGGTTTTATTTCCTTAAACAAACCGAGCGTCTACGTGTCATATGTGCTACAGACTGAATAAACAGTCTGAGGTAAATCTGAGATGTTAAATTTACTGCTGAACTCAAAAAATGAACAAACCTCAGCTGCTGTCTGTTGTCAGAAGTGTTTTTAAGATCTTCTCCTTGAGCACAAACCAGCGTTTCACTGTTTTTCACTCAATAATCTGAAGGTTGAACTTCCAGAATAAACTGTATCTCAAGTCATTTACAAAATATGTCCACAGTGAGTCTAGATTCTCTACTTTTACTGCATCTACATCCATCCTGGAAGAGAGATCCCTCCTCTGCTGCTATTCTGGAGGTTTCTTCCATTTTTTCTTTCCTGTTGAAGTTTTTTTGGTGAGTTTTTCCTTATTTGAACCTACGCTGTACAGACTGATAAAACTGTTGGGGGTAAATTTTGGGCTTTATGAAGAAAATTCATTTGACTGAAGGGGGAGTTTCAGGTAATATTGATATCTTTATTTCTGGTTGACATTGTGGGTGTTTGTGATGTGTTGTTGTGTGTCGCTTTGTATTTTGTATAATGTGTCCTGTGTGTTGTTTTTTTTGCTTTGTTCTGTTTGTTTTTGTGCTGTTATATATGTTAATTGTAAGGGACCGCAGATGAAAATGAGCTTTAAGCTAAATCTGGTTTAACACTGTACATGCTGCCAAATAAACACAACAACAACCTTCTCCTCGCTCACAAACCAGCATTACACTGTTCTCTCAGCTTGCAGTGTAAAAGTACACATATTTATCTGTTGAATGGTTGAAAATCTATAGATGAATGAATCTTTTTTTGTTAATACTGAGAGTTTAGAGGACTATTTCTTTTCTATAATAAATAGCTTTGACTTGTTGTCTGTGTCTGAGTTATTATTCTTTGGACAGGTCGTTCACTCTGTCTGCTACGTCTTCTCTTTTCTGTCATTTGTTCTTCCTGTCTGTTCTTCTCAGTCCGCCTCGACTGGACCAGAATACTAAGTTTATTTCAATGTTTCAAACTCTTTGAATCACAACTTGTCATTCCCAGTATGCCAGCCTCTTGAATGTGACCCTACAAAAAGAACTTAGTGGTAATAATGTGATAAGGACTCGACACAGAGACAGCAGTTTTTAAGGTGATTAAAGGAATCAAATGTGGTTGTTTAACACATCAAATATTAGTTTTGCTCTTCTTATTCCAAAAGACACACACACACACACACACACACACACACACACACACAGGAACACTTATAGGAGGTAAAGTGTGTATGAACTGGTTGTTACTGGTTGTTAGATATTTCATTTAATGTATTCTGCTGGTTGCTGTGTGTCTCCCTCCAGCACGCACAATAAAAACCTGAATCAAAACTTAAAAGTAATGCATCTGTTAGTGATATCATTAATAACACGTGTGACTTTTCTGCTATGACATTTCAATCAGGAACACAAGCTCAGGTGTAATTAATAACTTTGATTAATGATGGCTGCATCACATTAAGGTGTGTCAGTGTCACATCTGCTCACATTTAACATTTAAGTGGAACAAAACCAATTAGTTTATTCCACCTGACAAGTCAAAATAAATAAATAAATAAATCCACGACTTCATAAGTTAAAGTTTTCTGAATCACATGAGTTCAAACATTATGACCTAGTTATTAGAGCTGCAATGATTAATACATTCATTGATTAGCTGTTAACGATCAAATTAATCTGCAACTATTTTGATAATCAATTTATTGTTTTGAGTCTTTTTTTAAGAAAAAGTAAAGGAAATTCTCTGATTTCAGCTTCTTAGATGTGAATATTTTCTGGTTTCTTGAGGCATATTTGATGACAGTGAACTGAACATATTTGAATTTTGGAAGAAACAAGATATTTGAAGACGTCATCTTGGGCTCGATCGACAACTAATCGATTCATAGAGAAAATAATCATCAGATTAATCAATGTTGAAAATAATTGTTAGTAGCAGTCCCACTAGTAAACTTTACTTTTATGACTTTATCTTTATTATCAGTTTTTATTATTAGTAAACATGAAAATATGAGAATCATCAACATAATGAACCATGCAGCTCAGTTTCTCTTGTCAGGAAGCTTTAACCACCTAAATGACTCATAACCTCATATACTTCATGTACTTCATATACTTCATATACTTCATGTACTTCATATACCTCATATACTTCATGTACTTCATATACTTCATATAGCCTACTTCATGTACTTCATGTATTTCATGAACTTCATATACTTCATATACCTCATGTACTTCATATACCTCATATACCTCATATACTTCATGTACTTCATATACTTCATATACTTCATGTATTTCATTTCATTTTGAAGGCTTTTTGGAAAGATATTTGGGATAAAAGCAATTTGTATTAAAGAAAAGTAAATACTTTCGATTTACACAATATGCACATGAACTGTAATTTTCTTATGATAATGATAATATAATAATAATAATAATCTGTTTCTTTCAGATGACATTAACTAATAATGTTTTGGGAATAAATAAGTGAACATTTTACCATGACGGTAGTTTCTTACTGTAGTTTATTCTTGTTTTTGTATGTTGTTGGTCAGATGAAGGTTAAACAGCTTCTAACGGTTATTTCAAACCGCTCAAACCAAAAGAGTTAAGCAGGTAACTGAAGCTGACTAGTCGGCTGTTAGTTGACCAGTTGAGGTTAGTTAACTAGTTCTAAGGATCTGCAGCAAAACTAAGGTATGAACAAATGAAACACTTGTATTTATTTCAGTTTTAACCTTTCTGTCTCTTGGACTTTTCCATTTAGCTACTCTGCCCTTCCAGAAACTTCTTTGGCTCTGACTCATTGGGATTAGCATTAGCTAACTAACGCTAGCTAACGCTAGTTAATGCTAATTAACGGTAATTAACGGTAAATTAAATGTTAGCTAGCTAAAAATTCAAACTGACAAAACTGGGTGGGATAGCTGTTTTTGTTGTTGTTGGTCAGATGAAGGTTAAACGGCTTCTAACGGTCATTTCAAACCGCTCAAACCAAAAGAGTTAAGCAGGTAACTGAAGCTGACTAGTCGGCTGTTAGTTGACCAGTTGAGGTTAGTTAACTAGTTAGTCAAGGAGCTGCAGCAAAACTAAGGTATGAACAAATGAAACACTTGTATTTATTTCAGTTTCAACCTTTCTCTCTCTTGGACTTTTCCATTTAGCTACTCTGCCCTTCCAGAAACATCTTTGGCTCTGACTCATTGGGCGTTAACTAACTAACGCTAGCTAATGCTAATTAATGCTAATTAACGGTAATTAACGGTAATTTAAATGTTAGCTAGCTAAAAATTCAAACTGACAAAACTGGTTGGGATAGCTGTTTTTGTTGTTGGTCAGATGAAGGTTAAACGGCTTCTAACGGTTATTTCAAACCGCTCAAACCAAAAGAGTTAAGCAGGTAACTGAAGCTGACTAGTCGGCTGTTAGTTGACCAGTTGAGGTTAGTTAACTAGTTCTAAGGAGCTGCAGCAAAACTAAGGTATGAACAAATGAAACACTTGTATTTATTTCAGTTTTAACCTTTCTGTCTCTTGGACTTTTCCATTTAGCTACTCTGCCCTTCCAGAAACTTCTTTCTTGCTCTGACTCATTGGGCGTTAGCTAACTAACGCTAGCTAACGCTAATTAATGCTAATTAACGGTAATTAACGGTAAGTTAAATGTTAGCTAGCTAAAAATTCAAACTGACAAAACTGGGTGGGATAGCTGTTTTTGTTGTTGTTGTTTGGTATAATAATTGCTTAAAATAGTGAAAAATTGCCATAATTTAGGCAATAATTAATTTTCATTGTAGTCAAATTTGAGATCTTCAAATAGTTAAACACTAAGCTAGTCCGACCGACCGTTAACTCCGGGTTTTGTTCAGTTAACGGTAACGTTAGTTAGCTAGTTAGCGACATCAAATAGCTGAGACAAAGAACAGCATCACATACTCGTTTGATGAAAAAGTGAAAGGAAAAATTACACAATAAAAAAATAATCCATTATATCGATATGTATTTGTTGGTTGACGAGTAATTAGCGTTAATTGACTAACGGTTATCATTTCAGGGCTGCAACTGGTGATTATTCTCATTATCGACTATTTTACTCGATTATTGTTTTGTGTATAAAATGTCAGAAAATAGTGAAAAATTGTCATTCTAATTTATTAGAGCATCTTCAAATCTTCATCTTCAAATGTATGTTTTGGTCATGATTCAGTTTACTGTCACGTATGAACCGAAAAACTTTAAGATTCTCACTAAGCTGCAGCCAGCAAATGTTTGACATTTTTGCTTAAAACATGACTAAAATGTTGCAGATTATTTTCTGTTATTGATCATTTCTCATCGTTGCAGCTCTAATATCAACTCTAGTTCATACTCTAGTTTACTGCTTCAATAAATAACAATAAAACAATCACTTATTTTTTCATCTTGAAGGTATCATCTTTAATCTTTTATTATGACCAGGCTTCATAAGCTTCTCTGTAGATCACCATGGTTACCTTATGAACCAATTACAGTTGCAGGAGTGTCTGTCCACGTTGATCACACACTTTGAGAAAAAAAAAAGTTTGTTGCTCATGAAGATGCACATGGTGTCACCACAATATTGACATGCATACACACACACACACAGAGAGAGACCAGTCTACTGTAAATCACTCTCACTTACTGTACAACATGACACATATTATGTCACTGCGGTGTCATGTTATGCAGTGATGACACAGTTCCATGAGTCATGTAAGTGTGTGTGTGTGTGTGTGTGTGTGTGTGTGTAGCTGTATTATATGGATTTGTACAGTATGTTTGTGTTTGTGATAATATGTTGAATATTATATATGTGCGCCTTCATGTTTATGAAGGATCAGGACTGTACAGTTTGTGCTCTGTCCTGTAACGTTACGCGCGTCATGTCACCGATGACGACCTTTAACGATCTAGTGGCGCTGCGGACCGACGGGACTACCTCTGCCCACACACACACACATACACACACACACACACACACACAAACACACACACACACACACACACACACACACTCTCTCAGTCCATGTAACCCACTCTATCTGGAGGCTTTCCATTCGCCTGATCCTCTTAAACTGATGTAGGCTTCCCTTCTGCTGCTGCCTGCGCACGACTCTCCCGGTCCGACACCGAACACAGACGGGACTGGACTGTCTCTAATTTATTTATTTCATTTTTTTCCCATACACTCACGACAAGTTTAACAGCTGCAACGGGCGGAGAGAAATAAATACGCACATAATAAATAAGAAGAAATGACCAACATAACGGGAGCTGGAGAGGCTGAGACGTGCAGCGCTGATTGAGAAGAAGGCAAGAGACGAGGCTGCTGGGCTCAACTTAACCGAAAACACGATAATGATCATTTATATCATTTCTCACTATTGGCTCGGAGTGTTTCACTACTGTGATAACATGCTGATAACATCCTCATAGTGTCCTCAGCAGACACTGTCTTTTAATTATCCCATTCAGCCACGTCGTATGGAGACTCGCAGTATTTACGGTTCAGCATTCACTATTATTCTGACCTTTCTAATATGTCATCCCTAAAACTATATGATTTGGTCTGCTAGTGTCGCTGTGACGCCTTTGGTTGAATTCCTGGTGGTTTTGCAGGAGGGTTTTTCCGGCACCAGCAGAGATGGACAAACACATCGCACCATGCGTCACTGCGAAGCTGACGGGATATGAAACATCATATCTTTCGCTCGTCGTTTAAAAAAAAACAACTTCACTCTATTGTATTTCGACATCAGGAGAGTGATATTTTTTCTCCCATCATCCTGAACAGTTGAAGTAAACTTTTCCTCTCCGGTCCTCCTCCTCTTGTCTCTCTCTCCCCTCTCTCTGGTGAAACCTCCGTAGGATTTCCATGAAGCGACGCATCGGGTGATTATACTTTTCTTTGGGGGGATTTTGCTCTTTGTACACCGGGACATCATGTGGACGCCGACGGAGGATGAGAAAATAGGAGTGGGTGAGTAAATCCGTGATGTTTGTGTATTAATCTGTGTCCGGATGTATTTGTTGTGGATGTGAGATGCAAAGGACCAGAGCTGATACTGAACGAAGCTGTCCGGTTGCACACTGTCGGATATTCATGTATCTATCACGGACAACACACAGTATTTAACACAGTTCAGTTTTCATCTGCATAATCCCATCAATAGACTATATTGAATGTTTATTCATTTGTAAAGCTTATTATACAACACATTTGATAATTTAGATTCATTTTGACTCGGTGGTGAATCGTGATGTGAACTCAGTCTATATATAGGAAACCTGTGTAGTACTTCTAACTTCATCTCTACTCAAGAGCGGCCTGTTTAGTGACCTTATGGTACTTCATATTATTTGCTGTAGCAACATTTTTAATTCCTGTGTGTTTGTGTGTGTGTGTGTGTGTGTGTGTGTGTGTGTGTGTGTGTGAGTGTGAGTGTGTGAGAGAGAGAGAGATGGTCTGTGGTACTTGACATCTCTTATGATATCTCAGTATTATAGAGTCTTATCCTTCATATTGCACATATTGTTTTGTAATATCTTGCAGAATGAAGGCTTGTTGAAACAAGAGGCTGTGCAGTAGTAATATATGAATATAGAAACTGTATGATGAGGGCAAAGTGAAATGTATGCACTGCTGGCAAAGAACAATGCACTGTATGTATTATGTGTGTGTTAATGGACAGTGCAGGTAACAGAGCTCACAGCGGGGCAGCAGCCATTTATCAGCCAGTATTATATTGCAGTATAATGAGAGTGAATGTTTTCAGATGAGAGTTGGTGGTTTAAGGGCCATTAGCCAATGATCCACAGTTCAATTATTCTCTCTCACTCTCTCTGCCTCTCTCCTCTCTCTCTCTCTCTCTCTCTCTCTCTCTCTCTCTCTCTCTCTCTGAGTCTCCTGGCTATTCACCCCCCCCCCCCCTTTGTATCTATTACTGCACACAGTCCTCTTAGACTCACAGTCTCCACCACACTCTGTAGCCTATGCCTTTTTTGTAACACTGCTGACTGCTTTCTGGTGACTTTCGTCATCATGTGTGTTTCTGTCCTCTTTCACTTTGCTCTGTACTCCTGCTGACTTGGCACATTTTATGAAATGCCAGTTTGTTGCACCTGCTGCAGGTTTTCCCTAGATTTGCATGTTTTTGTTTTGTGATGTTGTTTCTGAATGGTAGTCAAAGCTCAGTCATCAAGACTACCTCTCGAGTGCACCTGATTAAGTTGGGATACAGCAATCCAACCTTTTTATTCCCAACATTGATTCTGATGCCTCATCTCAGGGTATCAGCAGGTAGCTCCGGGTCTGAAAAATGAAGCCAACGCGGAAGTGACTTAAATCTACATTCTCCCTAATCGCCAGCAGGGGCGACTCCACTGGCTCCAGAAACAAGTCTGATTGTATTGAAGTCTATGGGAAAATGACCCTACTTGTCACTTGATTTATTACCTCAGTGAATAGTTTCCTAATTAATTTATGATCTCAATCACTAGTTTCAAGTCTTTTTCAATACAGCATGATGTTCATTTTGTAGATTATGGTCCCATTTAGAGTAAAATAGATGATGAAGCAGCGTCTGCTTTAGGGTGTTGCTACCTTGTGATTGAAAAGTCGCTACAAAGGTTGGGTGGCACCGTGGTCGTTACAACGTTGATTAGGAAACATAACCTTGGCGTAACCCCAGATTCAAAGAGTATAGCCATAGCTGTCATTATTTCAGTGTGTTTTCAGTTCATGAAAGTTAATTGTAACATTTTGGTTGCCTTGTTCAGCGTTCGGTTGTACTAAAAGACCCTCTAATGAGTCGGATGTTCAGTTTTTCTAGTAAGTGCATTTTGTTTTAATGGTTTTGATTTTGCAGAAATTAGCATTAGCGTTAGCAGTTTTAGTATCACAGTTAAGAATGCACGGGACTAACCAAGCTAGCAGCTAGCGTTAGCATCAGCTCCACCCTCTTGTCCAAATATGATCACTTCTGGCTCCAAATTTCCAAGATGGCGACGATCAAAATGCCAAACTCAAGGCTACAAACCAGTGGGTGACGTCACGGTGGCTATGTCCATTATGTTTTTTTTTACAGTCTATGGCTGATACTAATTCCCAAACTGATACCAGTGCTCTCCTTTTCCCAAATTTAAAATCTGTATTCCATACTGTGGAACACACAGGTCCAGGTCCAGGTCATGTTCAGTGAGCTCTTCACAAAGTCCCATTCAAGTCAGATCAGTCCCTCAGATGGTTATCTGAAGCTGTTTCCACAATCTTTCCTTACAATACTTTCTAGAATGTTTTATTCAGTTTATACCCTGAGAAGAACAGAAAATACTGTCATGATATCGTCCAGTCGTCTCTGTTGTTTCTGCCATGCAACCAGTAAAGATGATAAAATAATTCACATTGTTTTTTGACTGATGAGGCAAAACTCTACACCAGTGTCTGCAGTGGGAGGGAGCAGGGACTCTGCTGACAGGAAGTCAATGTGGGGAATCATGACTCCAGCACTCTGTTAATTGGAAAGAGACATTACTTGAATTTGAATGAGAGGCTGTGTTGTTGTTTTTTTTTTCTCCTTGTTGCTTGATACCTTCAGTAGCAGCCTTTTAACACCAGCTGTGGCTGCATGCTGAGGCTTCTTGATTTACTCTGCTAGCAGCCTTTTAACATCAAAATCAGAATCACATCACAGCTTACAAGGTTTCATAGTGCACGCTGGCAGACATGATGAAAGGAATAGGACACCCTAATCTGACAGCGCAGTATCGTGGGGAAGGCGACTTTATTGCCCTGAGTAGATTATATCACGCAGAACAGTAAATGTTCACATGATGCATTTCACTGCCTTTCCTGATTGGTCACACTGTAAAAGATAAATCTGCAATAAAACATGAAAAACAAAAAACATAAAAACTTAAGAGTTAGCGGCCGTATAACAGCATCCTCTTAAAGAAAACATCTGCAATTATAGAGACGCACTTATTTATCTTCAAGTGAAAGCAGTAAGTTCCAGTTCCTGTCTGTTCTCCAGGGATTATCAAATGGCATTCTGGGAAATGTAGTAGCAGAGACTGCAGGTTGGAAGTGGGCACACTGAAAAAGCACAACATTTCATTATGAAACAACTGATGTTTTGCTTTAAACATGACACATTTGTGACATTTGACACTGTAAAAGGATGTCAGGTGGGTTTCCCTTGTGTCTGTGTAAGCAGCGCTGTCACTCGCTGAGACTCTATCATGTTATTGTCAACCATCCGTTCCACTGTGTGACATTTGAAAATCGTTCCTGTTTGAATAAAATGCTGCCTGTACTTTGTCTTCACAATGGCAGTAAATTATCCCTGGCATATCAGAGTCAAGTGAAGACAAAGCAGGTTCACACAAAAGATGAAAGAAAACAGGAAATCCTCAATCTTCTATAATAAGAAGAATGAGAGTTCAGTGTCCAGAAATCCTCAAAAAAAAAAACCCCATCCTTTGAAACTGGAGAGTCAGGCATCTCTTCAGTGTTTTCATGTAAGTGTGTTTTGTGTCTTTTGTTAACCAAACCATTTGTGTTTTGGGTGGATAAGGCTTTGCATACCAAGGCAGGGAGAGTGGTAACTCATAGAGGCGTTCCAATGGAGTTGGGATGACTAGTGCCTGGTTGTAGAAAACAGCTATTCAGTTGGATGAATGCAGCTTTGTGGCACCCATAGAGGTTCCTGAATGCAGCTTCACCTCCCCCAGGGCTGCACAGCACAGCACTCAGTTCTCACACTCACAAGATAACACAGAACACACACAGACAGACAGACAGACAGGCACAGAGACAAGACAGATGGACAAATGAAACAGACATCCCAGACACACTTATGAAATGCACCTGCTAAAGGCTTTTTCTACAAGCCACAATAATTTCATTTTAATATGCTACTCTACCAATTTTCAAGTTGAAATCGTGTAGAATTGGATTGTGGGTTAATTTAAAACTCGCTTACACATGTAGGAGCAAGTTTATAAATCAAAGTCGACATTCAAAATCACAAGTGGACTGAAAATGCCTCCAAATTTCTGCAATTTTTTGAGATACGCAAACAGACTCATGGGACTGTGGCGGAGATAAAAAACACACACTACATAGTTTCCCACAAATTCTGATGCTTGTTGAAATATGAAAGCGTCTGTAAGAGATGACAGACGATTAAAACCGTCCTTTGATAACCATTAAACGACATGTTTTCAGGATTAGTAACCCAGCAGAGCTCAGTGAGCCATGATTCCTGGTCAGCAGCAGGGGAGATGCATTCAGATTGACAAAACTGACACACACTGATATGTATGACGCACATGCCACAACACATTTCTCACAGCCACACCGGGCGTCCACCAGAGTACACCGCTATAAATCTAGGTCACAGTGGAAGTGACAGATGCGTACAGGTTGTCCTTCGTATGTCTGCACCTTTTGTTTTCTTTGTTGTTGTTTTTTTTTTCCCCTTCTGGCCTATTTGTTCTGAACTAGCTTTTCATTTCGCTGCTCATCTGTCACTGTTGTGTCCTCACATTTAAAGAGATCCAGCAGGAGAAACTGTCTTTTGATCAAAGCTCCTCTTAGAGCGATCTGTCTGACGTCTTTAAACACACTGTAATGACATTTTTCCTATGTGTCATTTGTTTCTCATATCTTTGGGGTCAGGCTTTCGTCGATCTGTCAAATGTTATATCTCAGGTGAATCTCAAACACTTCTGCTCCTTTTCTTTGAGGGATGATACATTTGTTCCACTATTTAAATAATGACATAAGGGAAGTGATGAAACAGGAGGACAAAATCTACAGAAGCAATCATTCCTAAAGCCCTAAAGACAAAATCTACGTGTAATAAACGTTAACTGTAATGAATTTACGTGATAAAGATTTAGATGAGACTGTCAGTTACATCCACACTATAATTTAATCATTGACTGTGTTCATTCCAGCATAAAAGCCATTAAATTACTGTAAGAAAAGGTTATGCAGTTCCATAAAACCATATTTAGAGTCTTAAAAAATACATGACTTACATGTGACATAAAGAGGGTTTTATGCCCCTTTTTTTCTCAAAGACAGCAGAGTGTTTGTGTATAAGCCTACTGGTTCTCCCGCCTAAAGCTTTACATATTCGAAGCGATGTCTCTGAGGAATTATATTCCCTCCCGTTTCTTTAATGACTCTCCCACTGGCAAACGTTTAAAGGCTCCAAGTATTCTCAAGTCCTACATGCTGATATATCCACATCGCCTTTGGAAACTGACAGCAAATCAAGTTGATTGCTTTTGCTCCCGCCTCATCACTCCTTCGCTCCATCTTCCCCTCCCCTTTTCCTCAGGGAGCCAGCTTGGCCTTTTAATCACATCTCAAAGCAACAAGTTAACAAGCCATACATCACACAGACTCTCTTTGCTAATATAGTCCATTTTTTTAGAGGTTTGTATGTTGTGTTATACAGTAATTTTCTCATCTCCTTTGGTGATGTGGGAAATAGGCGGTCCTTACTCTCTCTCTCTCTCTCTCTCTCTTCCTGCTGCCCCCTTTGGAAAGCTTCAGCAGGTCTCACAGATACTGTTCAGACATGATTGTTACGGCTCTGTGTTGTAATGTAGTCATTAAAATGAAATTACAGCCGTTAGAATATATGAACCAGCTCTATGTCTCTCTGTTCTGCTGCACACTTTCTATTCAACTTGATCGATCCGTCCATTTTCTAAACCACTGATCCTCTTCCTACCCAGCATGCACTGGTCAAGAGGTGGTTTACACTCTGGACGGGTCACCAGCAAAATCTGTTTTAAAACTCAAGAAATGTAACTTCACATTTAGTTGGAATATATTTCAAATATATTTCGGAAATATCAATACCTGAGCATTCTTTACATATAGATGTATATAGTAGTAGTACAGTATCTACTATGGCTGGTAGTCTAATATGACTAGTCTGAACTCAAACTAGCCATGTTAAAACTCAGGTAGGCTAACTAGTCAATCAAGCTAACAGATAATTACATCAGATCTCCTACATCCTGTCTCTTCTGTTTTTCTAAAGTTATATTGTAAGGAAAGCAGTGGTTCTTTGTCTTTATTACAGTTAATCTTAATGAATATGATTATTTTTGCCAGGAACGTTTTCTATAAATAAAACTATAATCCGCATTCAACTGCCAGCTGGTTGAAGCATCCTTGGACAGGAAACTGAACTCGTACCTGCCCCGTCACTGTCAGCTGTACTCAGTCTGAGCTTTGAAACTGTAAAACAATCACAGCGAGACATTTAACAACTTATCATTCCTGTGAGTGTTTACTGACCCAGATTTATAGCTTTAATCATACAGCTTCTGTAAAATAAAATCTATTCTCAGAGGATAAAAAAAACATCTAATTGGGAAGAGATCGCGCATGTTTTTTCCCCAGACACTGGAACCTAACCAGGTCAGTCCTCTGCACTGGAAACTGCTGACAGATATAATATGGTACAATAGAAAATAATGTTAATGCAATATGTAAAGCCAACCCATGATGAAAGGATTCAGGTCACTGTGTGACTGGTGCAGTTACAGCTACATGTGTTTGACATCATGGTGATGACAAAATAATGACAATAAACACATTGATCATATCCTGATCATATCCATCATATTCTTACTCACTAATCATATCAGATGTTAAGAAGCAGAAGAAGTAGACTGAAGAAATAAAGAGGGAGACAGAACAGATATGTAGTGAAACAGAGAGGGATGCTGAGCTGGTAATGTGATGTTGTGTTTCCAGCTGAGGATGAAGTCATCACCACAGTCCCCAACAAACGCACACCCAGCGCTCACACTCAGTACAGCAGCGGGCCTCAGTGAAATGTTTTATTCATGTGTGTGTACAAGTAAGACGCAAACAACCTCAGAAAACAACAATTCTTAGACAACAAGAGACACTACATTTGAATAAACATTGCTAGCTCGGTTTGCATTTATCTGGATCCAGCCTTGTGCACTAGTTTCACACTAATTATTAGTTTTGACTCTGCCTATTTAGCGGGTAATGCTTTTGTAAGAGGCACATCACTGAGTCATTAATTCCTGTTTCATAATTCTGCATATAAGCAGTTTATTAATTGGTCTTTATGGGAGTAAACTGGGTTATTTATGGGAAATTTCCCACGAAGAAATTATCTTATTTGTGAGGAATAAAAGACCCAAGTAGAATTTAAGAAAGCCTTTGAGATCATCCCGGCAGCATTTACAGGGTATAATCAGGCTCTAACGTGAATGCTCAGGTTAACCAAGCCTGACTGAGCTGCTTCATGTATTATTCTCTGTGTAGGCAAGTTTCACCATGAGAAGGAGCTGCATTCACAGCACATGTATGCAATCAAGCCCAGACCACACGCAAACAAAACAGACTTTAATATGAATTATTTATCCAGGAAAATTTGCATTAAAGGCCATAAATTATGGTTCAACGTGAAAATAAAGTAGTAGCACGAGTGAAAGAATAAATTACATTCTCCATAACCAAAACAAGAGAGTATCAGAGGACAGATTTCTTCTTTTAAGGGACAAAAATGCAATATCTGGATTAGATTTACTGCTGTGGGGAAAGGCAGATCATCTGTGTAGGTGACTGTGCTGGTCTAACCTTGGTGAACACTGATGGGTGCTGTCCTTGGGTCTAAATTTTGCCAGGCTCAGTGTATGTGGGTGACAGTGGGTGGGTGATACATCCTGTTAACATAAATAATAACAAGTATTGCTGTCAAGTGAGGGGGGGGGGGGGGGGGGGTATTGTAAAAGGACTCACCATTGTATTTTTCAATTATTCCTTCAAGTTGTAAGTATTTGTAAGCACGCAACGTGAGGAGGATTTGAAGATTAAACTGTACGATGAAGCTGTAGAGCTGCTGGCTGCTGTCCGTGGTGCTGAAACACACCCAGCCAAGCAAAGATTTAGATGAAGAGGAGAGGATTCCTTCTTCGCTCCTCGCCTCCACTCTTTATTTTCTCTCTCCTCCGGTGGTGAAGCTGACAGTAAGTCACGATGGAGAAACTGTGGGGTTTTTCAAACGTAGGCGGGAAGAAGTTTCTTCACAAACAGCAACTCTACGCTGCGGTGTATGTGCGTCACGTGTTTCTTGCTGCTCATTCAGCGACGGTGCACCACCAAGAGAAAATCGTGCATCAGATCTATAACTGGGATCAAAGCTGAAATGAACCCCTTCTGCAGGAAAGTACGCTGCATGTCGAACAGCAGGCAAGGACGGAAGGAACCCAAAAGGAAAGAGAGGGCAGAGGGATTATATGCAGAGCAGCAGGACCTCAGCAGCTTAATGCTGCCTGCATGATGCATGACAGTGTCCTTTAATTACTTCCCTCCATGATAAGCAGTACATTATTTACACATATCACTTAAAAACCATAGCTTCTTATAGATGTAAATAGTCCCTTTTGATCTATGTGTCTAATTGTACTGACATGATTGTGTACATGTGTTTGTGCTGTGTGTATGCAGGCTTTTTGTATGTGTGTGTTTCATGTAACTCATGGATTATTTGTTTTTTCTGCATTTTTTCAATCTATTTGCATGTATATAATCCTGCTTTATGTGTGAGGCTTCAAATAACTGACACCCAGCGCTAGTATGTGTTGACTGGGCCCAGACACTGTATGCTGTGTCTAAAGCTTTGATATCAGGAGCCCCCCCCCCGTGGACTCTTGGAGGGTCTTTCTTCTTACTATCCTCTCAGATTCTCTTTACACTCGAGACTTTAATCTCTACCCCCTGAATGTCTCTGTCACCGTCAGCCTTCTTTCTCTGTATCTCAGTCTGCTGCTACCATCTGTAACTCCTCCTGTCTTTATCCGCCTTTATCTGAAAATTCATAATCTCATGATAAATCTGTCTCTCTGTACACTCGGCCACCACTTTTTACCGCCTGTGTCTGCAAAATAGAAATGTCCTCTTAGATCTTCTTCCAATGGTCTCCGTTTAAATGAGCGGGGAAACACCAGCTCTGTCATTATGTTGTTCACCAAGATGCACACACATGTCGAGAATAATGAAAATATTCTCCACAAAAAGAATAATAAAATATTATAAACAATACTTAATGTCAAGAGCATTTTCGCAGCAGTGTTGGAAATTGTCACTTCTAAGGTGGTAGTATGACGTTCACCCACCTTATCAGCAACAACATAGTTAATTTGTTTATATCATATTCATTTTAAAATTAAGACAAAAAAGTCTTTTGCTGTTTGTATCCTGACTGGCTGTAACTGGGACAGGTTAAGACATATTTTGTGACAGACGTTTTTTTTCCATCCTTAAAATACTGCAACTGGCTTTTAAAGTTAGTGGATAACGATCTCTGTCTCCGCACGTCGCTTCTTCCTCTAGTTTGCTTCTCTCTCACCCCCCATGGTTTTGGTTTTTGGGGGAAGTGAGTTTCGGTTGTGTCTAAGCAAAGACCTGTCATCTAGTTTATATGCACAAAGACGGTGGCTTATCCTTTGAACCGGGAGAGTAAGTTTTTTTTAAAAAAAAGTTTGAAAGAGAATGAAAATCATAAAGTTTTAATTTGTGGTTCATGTGTCAGAGAAGGTAAAACTTTCTGTGTTTCTTCCAGCGTGTGGAGTTCTGGTTTAGATGTGGGCTGCAGCTCCTAGCTGGCAGTCAGCCAGTGGGCGTATGCGTGTGAGTGTTTGTGTGTCTCGAGGGTCTTAAACACAGCAGCATTGTAGAGGAGAGTTCCGTCGTTGTTATGGTTACGCTCGGTTTCCGAGGACACCCTGGCAAGACTGGTTCTGCTATCGCCATAACAACGGTCCAACTTCTCAGCTTCCATCCAGAGGAGAGAGGAGGATCGCAAACAACTCTGATCACTGCCTCACACTGACAACACAAACATCGTGGCTGTAACCTGCTAAAGTGATGATAGACATGTTAAATGGGACAAATTACTCCACCAGTAAACTGTAATATAAAGTTAGCCAACTACATCAGTTCATCTTTTATTAAATACATTTGTCACTTATTATTGATTTTCCCAGACTCAGCTAGCATTGAGAAAACACTTAAAGATAGAATCAATGGATATTAACTCTGTGTATAATTGTTTTCACATAATTAATCCATTAATATAGTGTCTGTAGTGGAAAAGCTCAGGTGGCCAACGGTAAATATTGTTATTATGCACTTTGTCAACTTTATTTCTCTGAGAAAAGTTGACTAAGAATCATCCATCGAGTTCAGCAAACCCTTGTCACTCAGTTGATTTAGCGCTGTAACACTGTTGGTGTCATAATGGCCGCAGAATCCAGATATCTTCTTTTTTATTCCGTACATTCTTGTTTCTTGTCAAAACCTGGTGCCTACATTACCCACAATGCAACTCAACCACTGACCGTTCTGTCGGAGATTAGGTTGTTATGCTAGTAGCGGCTAATGTATCCTGAAGCAGAGATGAGGAGCTACAGACGCCTGGTAACCTCACTTCTCTCTACAATAACTCTACACCCTGCAGACTTTTTACACTTTTCAAACTTTTCTTACACTGGTCAACAGCTCTGATTCAACTTTAAGTGAACAGTGTTGTAAATTAAAACTTAGATTTTGACTGTACTTCCTTTATTTTTTAGATTGTGATATAGTTCACAGAGAACAAAGCAGAAGAAGGGCTAAGTGTTTAACTCACTGTAACGTGCTTGTGTATGACTGTGACACAGACAATAAATCTTCCTCCTCCTCCTCCTCCTCCTCCCTCTGTCTCTCCTGACATTCACTTTCTCTCTCTTGCTCTCTTTAACCCCCCCCCCCCCCCCCACTCGTTCTCTCCTGTGATCAGAATAGAAAGGAGTCATCAGCTGTTCCAGACATTCTCTGAGCACCATAGTTTCCTGAAATGCAACGCCAGCCTGTCTGTCTCTATATTTATTGATTAGCGCTTAAAAAAAGCTCTGCTAGTTCAATAGTTCTGCAGGCCTGCAGCTGATCCAAACTATGTTCAAAAGTTACACTTTTCACAGTGTTAACAAATTCCTTCTCTCAAGTTTATTGATCATAGCTGAAGACAGGACTGCATTCAGAGTAGTTTACCAGACCTGAGATTAACATACACAAGATCAGAAAAATGTTTCTCACATGATGTAGTACCAGCAATATACATTTAAATTATAAGTCTCTATTACAAATTTAAATTGAATCATATTCTTCCAAGACATAATATGGGAACAGATTATTTAAAAGTGGAAACCAGTTGGAGAACCAGTTTGTCATGATGACTTTAAGGGTGATGATGATATTTCTATAGAAGCTACGGGTGGTTCTCCATTTGTTTTTGTGATCGAAAAACTATTTTTTACAGACATTCTCCTTGAATTTTCTTAAACAGTTGGTCCATGTTGGTCCATGAAAGAAGGAAGATAAAAAGACAACAACTCAAACAGAAGAGGTGTCTTTAAAATGGCTAAACATCACCACCTCCAGCTCAGAGGGAAAGAAAACAATCATTCCAAATGTCAAGACAAACGTTACTTTAATAGTTTTCTATTTAATTCATAAAATATCCCTTTTGGAGCGACGGCCCATGACCCTCTGCCTACTGTACGTTACATTTTGCTTCACTGCCCACCATGTATTCCCAGGCTCTCTCTGCAGTGACTCATGCTCAACGGTGTCCAGCTTAAAGCCAGGGCTACGTTTTAATGAGCCTGGACCCCATGGTGAGAAGAAAAACAACATTGGGGCAGCAGGGTGAATAAAGTTTACACACCCCTTCATTTATTCTGTGTTTGTATTTATCCCTGTGTTGCAGAAGGAAGATTGTCTGTTTGTTTTTGTCTTTTTTTTTTGGACTGTGTGTGTTTCGCCCTGAGCCTCGCTGCCTCTCTCTCTCTCTCTCTCTCTGCATTGGGAGAGGAGACAAATGGTGGGTGACACTGCAGGCTGGGGGGCTACATGCCATGGCCCAATTATCTGTCTGTTTTCTCTCATTTCTTAACCTCTTTTTCACCCTCTCTCTCTCTCTCTCTCTCTCTCATTTCTTCCAAATTTATCTCTCTAAATTCTTTCCTCCTATCTGTATTTCCTCTCTCTCTCATTCTCCGTTAACCTCTCTTTCTCTCTCACATCTCTCATCTAAATCTGTATTTTTTTCCCCCCTGTACTAAACCCCCCCCCCCCCCATGCATCTATCTCTCACTTAGTCTAATGAATATTTCACATAGAAATGCTATTTATAGACGTGACATCGTTCCTCCGCTCCATCCATCAAGCCGAGCTTTTTCTCATCCGCACGTTTCGTTCAGTCGTTATCAGACGGAGGTTGAGTTTCACGTCACTTTCAATTATCCTCAATCGGTGGAATGAAGTTGTTTTTTCTTCCCGTCACTCATGCAAGCTTCGCTCTAATTTGTTTCATCGTAGATCAACTTTTATTAACGTTTTTGTCACAAAGGAGATACGATCGCTGATGTGATTTGATGGAAGTGATTTAAACACAGAGCTTTTCATGTGTTATTCTACTATAAAGCTGCTTATTCCCAAGGAGTGCTGGCTTATTTTCCTTCACTATGCATTATAAACAGTTTCTATATGTGTGTCGGTCAGATATGGCAGTAAAGACACCTGCCCACTCATTTATCCTACTGCCAAATATTTCAGCTTTTAAATTGCTCACTTTCCATATAAACCAGCAAGAAATCATGCAAATTAGATCTAATTCTACCAGCTGGGAGAGAGGGTTTCTTTGGCTTTACTGATGTAAAGTACACAGTCTGTCTCTGAGTCCTGACCCAGAACTTCAGAAAAAGTGTAATTAATAGTGTAAATGGTGTAATAAAAAGACACATATGGGAGCAGACCAAGAATTGCCATATATATATATATGTATATATATATATACATACACACACACACACACACACACACACACACACACACATATATATATATATATATATATATATATATATGTATATATATGAAGGTGTGCCAATGTAACTGAGTTTTTTCCCGCTTTAATACTGTAGCTCAGCCTGTCACCAGTCATATATTATTAGACAGTTTATGCCTTGTCTTTGCTTAACTGACGTCTCATTGATTTATATTTGTTTGAATGAGATTTATGAATGAGACTCTTTGTATGAGGAGCTTTCCCTCTCTGTGACAGCATGAGGACGAGCTATAAGCAGTCAGTCTGTGTGACGCTGTAAACCTCCCAGGCTCTAAACTCTTTACATGCCCCCCCCCCCCCCCCCCCTCTTTAACGCCCCCCTCTCTTTAACCCATTAAAGCTCTTTCACCCCACTGCCTGCTCACTCAGTCACACAAACTGGATGGCAGTATCGAATGCATGCTTGACCATGCTCCACTGTGTGTGTGTGTGTGTGTGTGTGTGTGTGTGTGTGTGTGTGTGTGTGTGCGTGTGTGTGTGCGTGCGTGTGTGTGTTAATGCTGAACAAACAGACAAACAGACTGACAAAATTGGACCTTGGAGACATCGCTGATGAAATCAAAAGAAACAGCCTCATATTTCAGTGTTTTCATGGAAACTAAAGATAAATATTGGCTTTGAGTTCGGGGGTAAAATGTGCAGCAGCACTGCAGAGGTTTTTAAGCTTTAACACACACTTTTTAAATTGGATTATTATAATAATAGAGCCCATTTTAAGAGTGCTGGGACCTGCCCTACAGGGTCTAAAAACATCCTGTTATTCACTGAAATGCATCCATGATATGATATATACCTACTGATGGTCCAGCTCACACATACTAGACATAATATATTATTGATGGCTTTCATCAGCCGTTACTTCATAAATACGAGTGATTACATCTTCAACATGTGACTGTTTTTCCGATAAAGTCATCCTGGCTAATAATGTAGAATGAGTGGGAATTATAAAGCCAGCAGGTGGGAGTCTTCTCATTTTAGGAGGGAAGTACTTGATGGTGTTGCCACTTAATTTCATCAGACGGCCCCCTCCTCAAATCTCACTGTCTGCTTTTTATTGTTGTGTCAGATTAAAACACTGTGTTTGCTGGATTTATTAAGGTTTCTTATAATATTTTTGTTGTCTGTGTGTCTTTTTTTGTTTTTTTCTATGTAACTGTGATATGTATATTTGCTGTATAGTGTTATCGTAGGAATTTGTCCATGTATACGTGTATTTATATACTGTACTATATTCTGTACATGCATGTCTGAATATGCATGTGTGGAAGGGTGTGTATGCTTTTGTATGCATTTGTTTGTGTTTGTGTGTGTGTGTGTCCTGATGGCTTCCATGCAGGCAGCATCCCATTGAATTACTATAATGGGCTGGTAATGGGCCTCACTGAGTGGCTGAGGGTGTGGAAAGCCAGAGGTCAATGTGATGCTCTGGAGTCTGAAGGTTTGACAGTCTGTGGGTCAGACGGGTTTACAGAAGCATCAAGGCTGACAGTAAAAAGCTTGATCTGAAATAGCTGTTGCACTGAGTGGACCGGGACTCTGGGAAACAGGATATGTCGGTTTAAACAGACCGCTGAATGTCTGAAGGAGACATCGTTTGGTGTCAGCAGGTGCGGTGGAGAGAAAGAACAGCCTGCACTGCCACAGTTAAATCTGTACTATGACTCACTGAACACTGATTTAGATAAATGTCTAAATGTTTTCTTTGAATGCTTCTGCTTCTTTTTCGGTGCACGTTTCATCTAAACAATACAGCTTATGTTTTAGACCTGGTGCATGTGAAGATATATTTTGCTCTCTAGCACAAAATAACAAGAAAAGATGGAGAAAAGATTCCCCAGATTAAATTACTCACTTAAAACCAAAGATGATGGAATTAATTGTCTTACATTGTTTGTATCTTTTGACCTCCTGCTTTGATCTGATCTCTATAATAATTTTAAAATTAGTTCCCACATGGATGACAGCACTATTGTTCCAAAGGCTGAGAGGGATTATTTGAAAAGTCACAGATGTTTCTCACACTGACATATATGACTCTATCATGACCTGTGGGCTAATTGACTGGGATTATGTCACGCTCAAACTGGGCATGAGGTCATTTCCACATCAGTAAAACCTGCAACAAGAGCTAAATGTGTCATGTGAGATATTATAATAATGTAGTGAATCAGTGCTGCTGTCCAGTAAAAGTGATCGACAGCATCATCATTCTCTATATCCACCAAAGTTGAGGAGTATTTCAGTGCCAAGCGGCAACAGTTGGAGTTATGGCAGCGCCGCGCATGTGAAGGAGAGTGTGAACGAGCGCGTAGGAGAGCAGCCTGCAAGACGGGGTCAGAATTAACATCAATTAACATAAATTATACACCTCCCATTTCAATGTTTTATCGCCGTGTTCTTCCTTCTTCACGTCACGCGTTACTTCACCCTCACTCACTCCATCTTAATACCTCTCTCTCTCTCTCTCTCTCTCTCTCTGTCCTCTGATCCTTGCTGTTATTTTCTCTCACTGTCATCTTTTCTCTCTCTCTCTCTCTCTCTCTTTCTCTCTCTCACCCTGTCACTCTTCCCTTCACACCCACCTCCCATCATCCCTCCCTCCCTGCTTCCAATCTAATTCCAGTTGATGGACTAATGGACATTTCTATTGACCTGATTAGGCTCTGCTGTCTGGCAGCAACGGTGTGTGTGTGTGTGTGTGTGTGTGTGTGTGTGTGTGTGTGTGTGTGTGTGAGAGAGAGAGAGTGAGCATGTTTTTGTGTGTTACGTGTGTGTTTATGCATCTTATCACTGACAGATGACCACACGCATCATGTCTTTCCCACCGTGTGATCTGTCCCGTCCTCAACATTTTAAAACCTTCTGGCAAGGTAACGTCATATTTTGTTAATAAGACACTGTCATATATTGCCTGTCACAGGATTTACAGATATTAGTGGGCTGCTACTAGATCCTGAAGGAGTGGACGCTTGTGTTTTTCACTTCAACTCAACTGAAGTTGCAGATGGCGTCAGTGTTTCTCCAGGTTGGCACTTCTCTGTTCAGGAGCAGCTGAGACTGACACTAAAACGAGAATAACTGGTCCACCTACAGTGAGCCTGGTCAGGTTAGGCTAACCCACTGTCGCTAACTTCGGAGCTAACCTCCTTCACTTCTAAAGCAGTTGGGGAAACAACAGATGATTAACTGACTCACTGCAGCCTGTACTGTACATTTACTGCCAGATTGACAAATCACTGCTAACCTTTTCCTCTGCTCCGCTCACATTCACCCTTGCTCAACCACACACTCACTACACACATTACTCACACACTACTCTTATAACAAGACCTTTGATGGGGGGATTTGATGCACTAGACTCCAAACTATTCCATAATAACATGGGGTGTTATTCTGCTCACACAGTGTGCGAGAGAAATTCATTAGTAGCCCACTGATGTTAATGATTGTGTGAAATTTTAGCAGCGGCGCTCATAATTCGGAAGTGGTGCACCGACGCTGCAGAATGAATATAGGAACATTGGGACGGAGGGAAGCAAAATATCTAAAATAACTAAAACTGAACTGTTAGTTTAGGTTGATACTGTGTGGGATATAACTATTGAATAAAATTATCTTTTTTTTGGTCTGTGTGGCTATGATGTAAACATTGAAAGGGGAAAATTAAGCTTTCATTGTGTGACCAAATATTTAAAGTTCCCACATATGTAGTGATGTTGTCTGACTTTCTCTTCAGTCTGATACTGAGTTCCCAGCAGTACCAGAGCTGCTGACCTCCAGCTGACCTCCAGCCTCCCTTTGGGTTTCAGCAAATAATAGTTTTTCACCTCAGGCATTACAACAGTATCACATAATTAAACAATAAATGAATTACTCAAATTAATTAAAAAAAAATACATTTAGTCTTTGAGTAAATGAAAGCACCAGAACATAGTCTGAAATGTCTTGTGGATGCTGAACTCAGGATGTGAGCAGCTGCAGTGATGACAGACAGGTTGCTTTATTAGTGTTTCACAAACTAAGATCTTAAACTAAGATCAAAAAGAACATCTTTTTATAGTTCAAAGTTCATTCGGCAGCTGTCCGCAGCCTACATATGTGGTTGCATTAGCTTTAGATCATACTCCTGATGCCATCCGGCACCATCACATCGTATTTTCCACTTTGTAGTCTGCAGTGCAGCGTGAGTGCATTTGTGGTCTTATATGTGATATAGTACAACTGACAACTGTCAAAACAGCAGGTCGTGCAGAGTTCACAGCATCTGAGCAGCGAGCTGCTAGAAGTCCATTTGGCATCATCACTGGTACTATAAATAAAACTAAAGTGCTGCAGGTGGTTGTGATCAAGAAGAAGTAACAGATATGTGACCACGTCTGAAATTTCTTGCATGTTGCATTTAAGATCTAACTTTGAAACTAAAATTATGTTTGATGCACAGGAGGCAGAAAGACAAAAACAACTCACAGAAGAACAAACCTGAAATATTATTGTCCAGTTGTTATGCTAATGTGTTAGCAAACAGTTGCATGCTTACACATACAGCAGACACAGAACATGACAACAGAACATATATATTCTATCCTATATTTCTTTTTATCTTGAGTTTGGGGTCATGCAACCCCCTGAATATCTTTGTCTTTTGTTTCTAGCCAACCATTCACACACTTCAATACTATAAATTCATGTTGTCTGAGCCTGTTTGCTCTATATGGGGGGTTGATGAAAGCAGTGAGACTGAACCTTACAGTCTTTGCAGCAGGAAACCAAAGCGATGAATTTAAAGAGGCTAAAAGAAAGTAAAAGCGCCTTAAAGCTGCAGAGTTTGGTGTTAACTGGTGCTACCAGTGACCTCTTTAACATTACACCAAGTCATTTGGTTCAATGATAAAACTGATCAGTTCATGCTGAGTTAAATGGAAAAACACATCACTATATTACAAGTCAGCCTGTCAAGTGTCTCTCAAGCTGCAGTCCCCTGTGTGAGAGTGCCTGGAGGCTGGATGTGAAGTGCTGTGATCATCAGACATCATTAGATAAGAAACGAGCACAAATCAGCTTTGCATGTTATCACGTTGTTGCTAATTGATTCAACACACGAACATGGCTTCCTCTTGGACTGAAAGTCACTCAACACTTGGCAACAGTGTTGAAATGAATTTTCACTTATCATCCAAATAGTTGTATCTCTAACCTATACAATGTTGGTTGAAATGATAAATTGGCGACTAAACACTGAAACTCTGAGTTTATCTAATGGAATCGTGGGAGGATTTTTTACACAGAAGTATTGTGTAACTTTATATGTAATTCACCTGCAGTTATAATTGTTTCTCCTCCACTCTGTTTGTGGATAGAAATGTTAGTTGCTCAGTCACTGTGCACGTTGATGTTAACACCTGTTTGCTTTGTTTACTGAGGCGTTCTGACAGACAGTAGAGCACAGAGAGCCAATAGAGATGTCTGACATGTTAAAGAGACGTTCTGTCTCTATTCTCATGTTAATTGGCCCCGTGCCAATTGTCTCATTAAGAACTTCAAAGCAGATTCTCTCTAAGACTGTTTGTCTACAAACACTCTGCTTGTCCCGGGCCTGAAGAACACAAACACAACACACTGAGAGAAGGAAGACAGAAATAAACCTGCCATCAGATTGTCTTTTCACAGTTTTATCTTTTTGTATAAATCTTGAAATGAATGTGAAGGCCTTGCTGTAGCCTGCTCTGTATTCAGGACATTACCTGAGATTATCCAACATTATGCTCTATCTCATGTGGAAGAGTGAAGACACCTCATTCATGCTGTCGTGGTATCACACTTATTCACACACAGCCACTGCCTTTAGACATAGATGTACTTCTTTCTCTGTCTTAAGTCACGCAGATACATGGACACACAGCGCTCTATTTTACACATGTGAATAGTAACCTTTGTGAGGCTTGCGTGACAAGTGTAAAGTGTGTACAACCTATATGTGTTCATTCAGTTGACAGGAGATTCTCTCTGTATCCACCGCCTCGCTGCAGGCTGCAGGCTGCATTTGTCCCAGCTCTACTGTTTATCCTACCCTGCTCTGTGTGCTGTGAGAGATATATATACACACAACTACACAACTACACACTAAAACACACTAAGAAAACTCAACAATATAATAAAAACACACACACACACATATATATATGTATATATATATAAAAAAGCAATATATGCAGAAACTATCTTTTATTCTTATGCAAAAGAACACTAACATTATAACCTCAATGAAGGAAGGATTCACTGCAGTTAGTTTTAGTCACTAAACTGAAAACTGAGTGTGTATCTTGGTTTTGTACATTTTCTGTAAAATCTAAAAGAAACTATTGATGGATAAAAAAAACACCTGACAAGAACGTCTGTCGTTGGCTAATCCAGTGAATTAATTAATGAAATACTCATCAAATCAAGTTATGTCATCATATTGATGCAAAGTTAACATGAAAATACAATATTGTTATATAAATGCTAATAAGCAGCACTGAAGAACTTGTACTTTTGTTTGCGAGCAGCACTGACAGCAGTTCAGAGCAGATGGATGATGGATTGCAGAGATGACTCAATCGTCTCTGTAACTTCTTAAGTGGGATTAGAGTTTATAGCTCGATTTTTTAGTTTGTCTTTTGGAAGATTGTAATAATAAAAACATACAGACAGAAGGAGAGAGAGAGAGAGGAGCGGACATCCAAAGTTTAGAGGGAAAACTGTGTAGATCAACTGTATTTGAATCAAGGGAGACGTTTTCTACAATTGTTTCAGACCCACTGACCTTCATAGGAAGTTAAGTCATATATATACACATATATAAACATCCAACACAGCTGCAAAGTTTCCATCTGACAGCAACAATATGCACCTTTTACTCTCGTAACTATGACAGCAACAAAAGCACTGCAGTTATGTTGGAAGTTAGATCCAAAGATAAAACATTACAAGTTCATGGAAGTGGTAATATTTTATGCTGCGGGCACCTCATTACTCTCCTCTCACTGTAAAACTATATAGACAGATGCTTGTGACTCATGTCTTTACAGGCCGAGTAGACGTACGTTAAACACTCGTTCAGATCCATCAAAGAGGAAAAAAATAAACACGCATTTAATCATCTCAGATATGAGTTATTGAACCAGCGTTAGAAAACGATTCAGTCTTTCAGGCTCACTGAGTTCTTTGAAGAGCCTAGAGTAAAGGAATAGTATGTTTTTGCTCAGTATAGTTTGACCAGGTGACCTCTGTCCACTTTAGCAAGCCTGAAGCAGAGTCATAATGAAACACGACACCATCTGCTGTGGTTGGAGATACTGACAGTGCTGTTTGAGAAGCTATGACTAGATTGTCAGGTCGCTTCTGGTCAACATAAAGCAGAGGCCAAAATAATGGATAAACAATGAGGATTTAAATGCAGGGACTTCCTGTAAGTGTGGTGCCAGTCAGACTTCCATCAGCCCAAAGTGGACACAAAATATTTCACTTCATATTGATTTTAGAGTTAGGTTAGATGGACATCACTCTGACATTAGGCTCTCCATAAGCGTAATGACTCTGAGGGCAGGTGGAAGTGGCCTCAGAGCTCATTAAAGGACGATATAAAACAGGAGCATTAAAAAGAAACCGTACATCATTTATGCCCAGGCTCTCGCTTTTAAAGCCTTGGCCTTTTCTTTTGAAGAGTAATGTTTCCTGGATGAATGATGAGTCGCTGATGCAAAGTGTTAGCTGACTCAACTGTGACCGCTAAGCTCGCTGCTCGCAATCAATGAGATGTGTAACCCGACACCCATCCGTTCCCCCTAAGAAGAAGCACGGCGTGGCTTGCGGGAAGAAGGACGAATGAAAGGTGACATCACCGAGCCGTGCTGACCAAGCCCTTTTTTTTTTCTGGGGATGACACAGCTCGAAGGGAAGACGGCAGACTATTAAATCCCTAATATGCAACAATCCGCCGCGTGTAGATGAAAGGTTTAACGTCTGAGTAGCGAAGAAGCAAATTGAGAAGGACGGCAGAGGAAAGTAGAACAGTCAGACTCACACAGCAGACAAAGATGAATGAACACACACATACTCACAGAGGAGGAGCACTTATTTAAATAGTGTCAACTTTAAAAATTGATTCAGTCTGTTTCTGCTTTCGCTGTTTTTCACTTTAAGACCAGGAAGGAATAACAGGAAAACGACTTATTAATCATTCATCCACAGTAAAAATACACAATCCCAAGTGGGACTCCAACAGAAATGAAATCTCTAATTGAGGATAAATTTATGCCATTTTTTTTGTTCAAGAGGTATGACAGGATGTATGAGTGGAAGAAGCTTCTAACAGACAAAATCACCAGTTTAATGTGATTATTTTCCTCTTTCTTGCATTATTATTTTTGGCCAAGTTGTAAATACAACATTGTCACCTCATAAAGTTGATACAGTGATACAGTTGACATCCAGCAGACATGGAGAAGCATTAGCATTCATCTCGAATGCTCTCATTTGGTCTCCACAAACTCCTGAGGGAAATATCTGGACCTTTAGCTGCTAAACGCTCCACTCTGCTCACCAGCTACTCGCTAACTTTGTCTATCTGCTGTTTGGTGTTGGGCAGGTAGAATACAGGTGATTAGTCAAAGCTTTAACACTGAAAACAGCTGCCTGTCACTGCTGGAAGACAGAGCAGAGCGGTGAGAGTGAAACAAAGCGGTAAAGTTTCAGGCCATAAAAAACAAAACTATGTTAAAACACTCAATAGAACTGATTGGATGACAGAGTCAGTGATAGTCACTACTATTACTTATGCATTGTCATTTGTTATAAATATAAATATAGTGATTAGAGCATCTTTAATGTGAGAAGGAGAGTTCATGAGTTGCAGTGTGAGAGTTTGCTAACAGATGAACAAACACAAAGAGCTGAGTAGAGTAGAAGCCCCCAAACAACTGGAGACAAAGACAGGTGGTGCACAGTGTGAAACGTGTACCACCTGTGTTCGTGTGTGTGTGTGTGTGTGTGTGTGTGTGTGTGTGTGTGTGTGTGTGTGTGTGTGTGAACGGTGATCTGTCCCAGTGCACCCTGGGAGGTCTAAACCTGCTGAATCAGGAGAGTGATGATAGACACGCAGAGTGAAAAAAAGAAGACAGCACAGATGTATGATGGTTGAAGTTTTTTAGACTTTTTTTCATATATTCATTGTAAGTTGAGACATTTATCTCGTTCAGAAACAGACAATGAATCATGAAACCTGCATAAAGACCTGAACTGTATAAGCTGCTGTGATGATATGAATCAGTATCATATTTAAACTCTAAATCATGCAGATCACAACATTTCAGGTCAAACGCAGAAACACAAACTGTCCGTTCACGTCTTGTACAACAGGTTGTCATATGAGAAAATTGGTGAACGCCACAAATATTCTTAAATCTCTTGTATGTTTCACTTAAGAATGAATCTGAGTGACTGTTGCATGAAGCCCACTGAGTAATTTACTGTTTAGTAACAAACGTAACACACAGTACATGATACCAACCCATCTGCACTCAGAGCTGAGGGATCTATTGGCGAACTGGCACAGTGGAGCCACTGCATCGCGCCAGGCCAAGATGTCAGGCCGGCCTTGGCACCTGGGGAAGCCCTACACACACACACACACACACACGCACACACTCATGCTGTAACACTCACACATTGAATTGGATGGCAGATGAAGGTTGGCAGTGCCAGCAGCTCTCTTCGCTCTGCCAGCGGCGCCCGCAGTGCAGAGCGGGTGTTTTCCCGTGGCAGCGTTTCTCCACTCTGACCCGCAGCTATGCTCATTAATGTGTTAATTGACGTGCACCATCGCAGACACGCCGCCAAGAGGAGATGGCCTCAGACAGTTGGTTAATAACTTTAAAACTTAAGTGTTGGACTGAAGTCAATGGGGACGAGTCTTCCTTCACTAAAGAGCTGTATTTTAAGTCAGAGCAGCTTCCTGTTTCTTGACAGTAGACTCAGCAAATTAATCTTGCCAGAAAACAAATACATTCTTCATCAAAAGGTCTTATGCTAATTAATCAGTGTTTACCAGAAAACAGATACTTGGCTTTTTATCTCAGAAATACAGTTCAGATCCAGAAGATTAAAAATGAAATGAAATCAAATTGAAAAAATAAGAAGAAAATAAAGGTTGAAAGGTGGTTTAAAATAATTTCCCTCTTGTATATTTAACAAGTTTCCTCACAGCAACATGTACGCTCCTAAAATATTTAGTAATGAATAGATGTTAAGAGTAATGGGACAGGCACACTACTCTACTAGTCATGGTAACAGTCAATGATTGTCTCTCTAGAGACACAGTGCTACTAAGATTAGACACACACACACACACACACATCCTCTAAAAGCAGCAGTAGTGCAGAGTGCTGTCGGGTGATTAGTGTGTTTTAAGCCTATATAATGGAAGCTTAGCCCAGTGCTCCACTTTCAGGGCAGGAACAGCAAGCCTGGCCATCTGGACGCTAGTACACTTTAATGCTGGTACACAGAAGGCTACGAGGCCACGCTAGTGAACAAACAGCCTGCTTCTATAGAGCAGAGAAGCCAAGAAAACAATGTGACACTCAGGAACACGTTGGTGCTTCTGGAGCTCACGATGAGTATGAAAAAAATAAACAGGAAGAAGAAGAGCACCATGATGCACACATACATGTAAAAAATCCTAGTATACACACACACACACACACACACACACACACACACACACACACACACACACACACACTCTCTCTCAGCCAACACCTGACAGTGCAGCATGTGTATCAGGCACTAGCTTTTACTTTCATAGAAGGATAGGCGCGTATTTACTTATGCATGAGCACACATGTACAGTAGACGCAACCGCTTTTGGCTTCATGCACACAATGCACACACACACACACACTAACACACCAAGATGTACCGACAAACATCTGGCTGATCTGCCTGCCCCACATTATTTTTATCTGGCAGTGTGTGGGTGAGCGCCTGGGGGAGGGGGAGGTGCTGAGTGTGTGTGTGTGTGTGTGTGTGTGTGTGTGTGTGTGTGTGTGTGTGTGTGTGTGTGTGTGTGTCCATGTGCCATGAGACATTAGGGGCATTGTGCCAACATGTGACTGTTTTAGTTCTTATGGACACACACACACAAGTATAGGGAGGTAAACGGAGAAGGAAGCGTGGCATGATGCAGGGAGAAACTGTAAATAAAGGGAAGAGGGGATCTGACATGTTATTTATGACAAGGTGCAAAACTTTTCATACTTTCAAAAATGTTTGTTAATAAATGTCACTATTTTTGTGAGTAAATTGAAAAGTTAGTGGGAAGAGCTGCATGTAGTATTTTTCATCACATTGACCAGTTATACCAAATACTGACCATTGGAAAGCCTGTTTATTTCCCTTTTAAATTATGCAACATTTGTAAGGAACATGTATTTGTAGGATGAGCAGCAGAGCTGAGTATGTGGGTTGCGCCCATGAAAAATTTGTCAAATCTTCTCTGCCAATGCCAAACAGCTTATTCTGCCATTGACTCTTGTTTGGTGTTTGGTGGATTAGATGATTGACGTTTGAAGAAACAATTTATTCATTTAACAAACAGGAGCCGCAGTAGTGTGTGGAAGAACCATACACAGCCACAACAGCCTGGCACCTCCTCCTCATGCTGCTCACCAGCCTGGTCACACACTGCTGTGGGATGGCATCCCATTCTTCAACCAGCATTTGAAGAATTATATGGAACTTGGGTTTCACTTTGGAGATGGTACGAGGGCTCACTCCAAATAATGCAACTTGGTTTTGTGGAACACCAGCATGAAGTTGCCCTATCCAGATCAGTCAAACGTGGCATGCCGATTCTTGAAGCTGACACCTACTGACTACTGTAGCAGTGCCCATGCTCACAGGTGCTGTCAATCAAGTGCCTGATTGGCAACACCTGGGGTACCAGAAGCTCAAAACAAGAGTCAGTAGCAACAGCAGAATAAGCTGTTTGACATTGGCAGAGAAGATTTGGCAAATTTTTCATGGGCACAACCCACATACTCAGCTCTGCTGCTCATCCCACAAATGCATGTTCCTTACAAATGTGGCACCATTTAAAAGGGAAACACAAACACAAATTTCCTTACTTTTTGTGCTAAGTTCATAAATATATTCACTTGTCATCTGACATTGTGACTGGATTTTGGACAAATTACAACCAAATAACCATAGTTGCGAGTAATTTTAACACATTTTTCATTCGATCAATAGACTGCTCCAGAAAATCAGAATCTCAAAATACCGAAGAACATGAAAAGCATCAAATGGTCCAGCGTCACTGCAGTGACTGTTATGGTTGTGAGGCTGCTGTTTTCTGTATCAGAATATATTTATTTATCTCCTTTAGGGTTAAAGCGTGAAATATGCTGGAAGAAGCTCAACAATTTGTCCAGTGAGCTCTGCAGAGATTCTTGCCATTGTTCTCATGAATGGGCTTTTTGACATTTAGGAGAGCTTGATTTATTCACTTCAAACCAGCTGGTGGAAACACATGTAATACGCATTTCATTTTTATGTGACATTTTAAAAGTTTGACTAAAATCCACTCGACAGCTGGTTGGATAAACAGAGGGAGGAAATAATTGAGGAGAAGGAAAGGAGAAGGAAGATAGTCTGGAGCAGCAGTGGGAGTTAAAGGATCATCCTCAATAATATTCAATATGTGGAACTGCTGACTAAAACTGTCACTGCTTCAATTCTAGAAAAAAAAGGGAAATCATCTGTAAGGAAAACAGCCCATAACTCCTGTTAGTGAATTACAACTTCAATTTACATTTTATATTGAGCCAATTGAAAATCAATATACCACAACCTTGGAAAACAGGATGGCTGGAGGAACAGTAGACGAAGACTGACAAGTGAGGAGAGTGGGATTGAAGAGGGATAAAAGATGAAAGACAGAGGAGGAGGAGGAGGACGGTAAAGGTATGTAGAGAGAAGAGGAAGTAAGCAAGTGAGGTGGAGGAAAGATGGTGAAGGCGGGGACATAAGATGAGGAATCAGCAAAATAAAGATGCCGAAAGGATATAAAAGCAGGAAGTGCCGTCAGAGCGATGGAGGGAGGTAAGAGAGGGACAGACTGGTATTCAGGAACAAAATTAATGACAACAAAAAAGGAAGGTAAGAAGAGAGTGACGGACTTGGGAGCGGTAAAAGATCAAACATATAGGTGAAAAGACTTTATCGAAGTGTTGTAGAGAAAAAAAAAAGATGGCCACTGACACATAACATGAGGTGACAGACGGCGAGCGGAAGCATGGAGGGTGAAGAGAATTTAAAAAGCAGCATGTGTGAGACAGTAGCAGGAAGAAAGTGTGAGAGTGAACGCCCAGAGCATCTTCTGCATCCCTCATTCAGCCTCTGCAGATAAGTGCTACTGACCTCATTACTCCCCCCCACCCCCCACCCCCCCACCTTCCTTTCGTCTGCCGCTCGGCTGATTGAGTCGACAGATTGCGGAGTAAAAAGATGGGAGGAGGAAAGAAGAGATGCAAACAGGGAAGAGGATAGCACGGCATGGAGGGCAGGTCACTCTGTCACAGCCAGCCTTTCACTTCTTGACTTGAGGGATGTTTGCTGGTTTGGTGCAGGACTCTTTGTCTCCATCTCATCCTGTTATTTCAAGATTTAGATTGAATGTTAATGTTAAAAGTTATGGCCTTCCTCTATAAAAAAATGAGCATGAAAGGAGGCGAAGACCTTCAATAAACAACAAAATAAATGAGTTTGTCTGTTTTCTATCTGATATAATTTGCAGTAGAACTGTTTCACTTTGTTTTACTGTCAACATTTGCTTAAATGCTTTATTATTAAAACAGAAATATGAATATAACAGTAAGTTGTGTTCTCTTAAATTAGGGCTGCAGCTAATGATTATTTTCATTATTGATCTACTGAATATTTTTCCATTTAACCGTTTAGTCTATAAAATGTCAAAAAAACAATGAAATGACTTTTCAAATATCTTGATTTGTCCAACCAACAGTCCAAAACATATTTGTATATCTAACTATATTCTGTATATTGTAAATTATTTATACTGATATAAAACAGATCAACAGAAGATCCTCACATTTGAAAAGCTGGAACCAGATTTTTTTCTGATTATTTTTCTTTCAATCGGCTAATCATTTCAGCTGTACTTAAATACAGTATGTATATATTTTCTGTTTAATATTAATAAGCTGTGGAGCTTTAATGTAGAAATCAGTCAAAGTAACAGTAAATCTTTTTCACAGCAGACATTTTGACTTGTCATAGCTGGAACAGATAAACTGATGATATTAACGATGGTTCAGTTCTATTCAAATGTTCAAGTGTAACCATACATGTGGACTATACTGCACTATATGGACTGTACCAGGGTCAGGAACACTAAATGAGATTCAGCCATCGTTAATGTTATTAATTGTATCTATGCTTCTCCTGCTTCGACATGTCAACATATCTGCTGTGACCAGTTTTTAACAGGGAAAACCTGAATATGAAAAGTTGAAAGAAATGCAATAAAAGGCTGTCCTGATCTCACATGTAAACCTTCAGCACAGCTCCAGAGATTTCCAGCCTGCTCCTCCTTCAGCTGCATTTAGTGGCAGTTACCAAATAACAAACACTTCAACAATTCAGTTCACAATGTTAAACAGTTTGAACACAAGGTCTACATCATACTCACGTTCTAAAAATGTATCTGTTCATACTGAAACGCCAAAAAGAACAGCTAAATCTCTAGCTTCATGTTGTTTTTGTCAGTGAAGGCATGTTTGATTGTTTTAATCTACTGTAGGGATGGGAATCACAAACCGGTTACATTTGAGAACCAGTTTAATTTGTCTAATCCATCTGAATCGTATGTCTCTGAGCGTATCAGTTCCTCTTATCGATGCCCAGACGCGTGATGTTGACAGAACAAAAAAAGGTGGAACTCAACTGTGAGGGCATCACAACCTCCAGACTGTCCACAGAGGACACACACTGGAGTTATCTTTGGCTATGTTGTCATTTATCTACAAGAAGGCAGTGGTTGTGAGCATTTTTTGATTTAATGAATAAATAATTACCTTTGCGAGATGAACGTGAAGTATACACCGTCACTCAGAGACTAACATTAGCACAGCGGAGCGGAGCAGTGATCAGCAGTAATCAACACATACACACACTGCAGCATTAAACTACTTAAACCAAGTCTGAGATGAGAAAAAGAAAAGAGTAGCAAATAAGAGGAAAGTAACTCGGTGCTCAGTCTGTTTCACCTTAAAAACCCTGCGATCGTTCAACGCCTTCGTTCCCTGAAGCTAACGGTGCAGCAGAGAGGCTGCTCTCCACTACTGCAGACACAACGTTAATAACACAGCAGAGCAGTCTGCCTCCTGCTCAGTTTGTTATTCTCACACAGACAGGAGACTGTAAGATGCTTTCAAATTAATTCATTCATTAATTAATGCAGTTAACTTTTGGTTATCAACCATTTATCTTATCTACCAGTTATGTTTCATATATTCATCAGCATGCAAGATCATTGATAAACAGTGGAGATAATGAAACAGTTGCATTGACACTGAAACTCTGTGTGGGCCTACTTTTCTCACACAGAAAACTGATCAGGAATCAATAAGAGAATCAATAAAGAAACGGACCAATAAGCAGAATCGATAATGGCACTGTTACCAATAAAATCTTTACAATTCTCATTCCTGATCCACTGTAGAGAATGTGTTCAATAAGCTTATTTTTGTTATTAGAAACATGAAGTTGATCAGAGTCGAGGCTTTTACCCGCCGCAGCCTTGCAGCAGCACAGATAACCTTCAGCAGCAACCAGCAGGAAACTCTGTTTGTTCTTCCTGCTGTTTGTTTCAGCCGTTGGCAGATGTCGCAGATGCAAACCCCGACCGTTCTCTCAGTCGCCGACTTCCATAACGATGCCGATCGGATATCTGAGCAAGTTTGCACAGTGGAAGCCGCTGTGAACGTTCCCATCATGCATCTCATTTATTCTGTCGCAGTTCACCTCCATCCCTCAAACGTTTCTGCACAGACACACACATCCTCTGTGTTTTATCATGTTGTTACAAAAACTGACTGGTCAACAGAGAATTCAACAGTTTTAATCTCTTTAATGAAGGTTCATGGTTTGATTAAACAACACAACAAATACAATATAGTTCTCAGTATAGCACAGGCTCAGGTTTCTGACAGTGTACATGAGGTTGTGAGAGAGGAATGATGGGGAAAACAAATAAATAAAAATCAATATCTTCTCTATTTTTGCTTGCAGGTGTTATAAGGAAGGAAGGATATGCCGACTAGCTGGTTTAGATTTTGGTTTTATTGAATAACATTACAGCATGATGATGTAAGACATGCTGGATTGAAACATGAAGGGTGAGGTCCCACCGCTGAAGTCAAATAATGTTTGTTATGATTACATCTCCTCCCCCTGTATCCTGTATCTCTCACCCTCCTCGGCTTTCCCCCTGCACATTGTAAACTGTCTTTTATACTTCTTCATATTTTCAATATTACATGCTAGCCAGCTGTTCAAGCACTTGTAATTCTGCTTTCCCAGCCCTGCACTTGTTGATGTGCAGTCATAGCATGTGTTTGTGTGTGTCAGCTTCAATGAGAAATATTGTTGTATTACAGCCCATCAAAGGTGTTCCCAATAAACTCACAGCACTTCTCTTGTGATCCAAACTCATTTCTAATTCTTTGTGCTTAGGAGAGCACTCAGTATGTGGTTTTATGCTAGTTATGTCCTGTGTTTTTTAGCTCGCAGGCATATGCACCAGCTGTAACCCCTGCTGCTCGCTGCCGTTTTGGTGCCAATTACATTTCTCTGTAACCCGGGTGGGCCCGCTGTGCGAAACACGCTCTCCATCCCCACGACACCCCTCATTTTCTAGGATTAGATGAGTTTCTCTTCACTTCTAATTTCTTTGTCTTTTGTTTAGTTTTTATTTCTTCTCTTTCTCCCACTTCTCATTTTCATTAACGGCATGTGTGCTATGTTGTTATTATAAATTCTCGAATATTCTTCGCAGCGGATTCTATTAGAGGGAGTCCCCATGAGTTTACTACATTCCTTCTATATTAACAAGCCTACGAGTGTGTGTATGTGTGTGTGTGTGTGTGTGAGAGAAAAGAGAGAGGAGGGGGTGATGGAGAGTTAGAGAGACAGAGCAATGCCCACACACAGGAAAGAGGTGGGAGAGAAGAAGAAGATGCATGCTATAGCAACATGATTCTCTCTCCTACGTTAGATGACGGCATGAAATTTCCCTGGGAGAGCGGCTTAGAGCTCTCTCTCTCTCTCTCTCTCTCTCTCTCTCTCTCTCTCTCTCTCTCTCTCTCTCTCCTACAGATGATATGATTCAACCCGTTCACTTTAATTACTCCTGTTTTTTTTCTGTTTTCCTCCCACTTCCATCTGCAGCAGCTAGAACATTAAAAAAAGAAATCTGGTTCTCTCTGAGTGAATAATTGTCTTAAACTGACTCCAAACATTGTTTCAAGGGGGTAGCAGCAGTTCTTCTTCCTCTCCGGAGCTGCCAGATGGATGACTGCTTCATCCATCAAGTGTGCCCAGGGTTACATAGCGAGGTGTGGAGAGAGTCCCAGAAGTGACTGTTATTGAGGTATTAAGATTTATTCTAGTATGGGGGAGAAAAAGAGCAAAATCCTGGTTTATTAAATCAGTTTTAACTCAGAGAAGAAAGGAATTCATACATAGACAAACAGAGTCCTGCATCAGCTGACAAACAAGACAAAATCTCTAATGTTTTCCTGCTTTTTACAGTAAACTAACACTGTTGTATTTATGAGCCACAAACCCTTCAGTGACACAGCAGCTGCAGCCAGAAGCCACATGTGTCTCTTTCATGTAAACGCCTCTTCCATCTTTCTCTATCTGAGTTTTCTCTCTGTAAAGGTGGATCTGTCTTCAGTGTGTCATGCTTGTCATGTTGTGTGTGAGAGTGTGAGACTATGACGTCTCTCTGTGTCACATGTACAAACAAATATATACAACCGAAAGAACACAATATCATGCTCTGAAGCTTCATATCTGTGTTGAACGGAGATGTAAAGCTGCTCTTTGCTGAACTCACTTTGACTCTTTGAAGGAAAACTTTGCTGATTAGTCTCACAGGTGTCGCTGGTGGTGATGACAGGTTCCAACCATAAACCAGACATGAATAAAATGTCACTTACAGTAATGAACTGCAGTCTCAGAGCTTAAACACTGATCCACTCTCACCTGCTTCATGACAGCCAAATCAGATATAAAAAAAGATCTTTATGACTCATGATACATTTGTCATGTCCATGTAGATCAGGCTGTAGAATATAAGTGCTGGTTCCAAATGTGCTGATAGAACATCCAGAAATATATACTGCTGTTGATCCAACAGTCATGTGGATATTTCAATTAACTTTCTTATTTTTGATTGTATCTGCAGAGCAGTGGAGAAGCTGAACATCACTGCTTTAACTGAGTCACAGTAATGGACCGCTGTTAGAGTATTATTCTGGTAATAAAGCATAGAGCGTGTATAATATTAGGATTATTGTCTCTGTCTGTGAAACACACTAACCAGATGAGAGCTCCGGGTCAACAGTTACACAGTAAACGAGTTGATTGTTACTGTAAATCAACAGTTCTGTACTGTAGTTAAACAGCAGCATCATGTTATAGCAAAGTCAAACTACACAGCTGCCTTTTAACTACAGTTAACTGTCATCATATTTCACCTCTTGTGAAGCAGACTTTAGTTGTGGAGTGGATGAAGGGAAAAATATGGGTTGGTAAGTAGCATATTTAAGCAGCATATAAATAAATAATAAATGGTTTATAACACACTATATTGTAGCTATAAGGAGATTTTAAGTGTTGATTAATGTACAGTATGTAACAATTATAACTTCTAAGAAGATGTATTATTTTTATATTATTACAACTAGAGCTGCAACGATTAAGCGATTAATCGATTAGTTGATCAACAGAAAATGAATCTCTTACCATTTTGATGATCAAATAATCATTTTAGTAATTTTTTAAGCAAAAATGCCAAAACTTTATTGGTTCCAGCTCCTCAGATGTGATGATGTAATGCTTTCTTCATTATTCATGATAGTAAACTGAATATTTTTATATTATAAAGATCATTTTCACTATTTTCTGACATTTTATAGACAAAATGATTAATCGATAAAAAATCGATAAATGATTAATCGATAATCGATATAACTTTATTATATTGTCATTCATAAACTATATATTAAGTGTTTATATATTGCTTATAAATGCTAAATAAGGGGACTTAGAGTGTTAGTGATGGCTTGTATCATTACATGGTGGAAGTGGATGCAGTGTTGTCATTACAGAATGAATGAAAACATTTGACACATTGTTGACTCATGTTTACTTCCTGGTTTGTTTGTAATATCTTCATAGCAAAGTCTAGCTGCACATGTGCTATTTATTCCTGTCTTACGCTGTCAGCAGGATGAGATGCAGTTTGTGATGTTAAGTGATATGATGGTTGTATTTCTACATACATAGTGTATGATGTTAGAAACAGCTGTAGGCCACTTTTCATCATGCTGCAGTCTGATGACAGCATGTGATGTAACAGCGTGTCAGAGAATCTGTGCTGTTGTGTCATTTAGAAAGAAGTTTGTTTGTCTGGTGGGACAAAGGGAAGTCCTGCAACAATGCAGCGGCAGAACGAGCTGCACGCTGTGAGGAATGCTTAACCGGCACATTCCTCTAACCCCCGTGTGTTCACAGACACACAGAGAATCTGACACCTACTCACGCACACACAATTGTGCATTGATCCGTATACAAAAGCACATGATCATGTATGTTGGCTGCAAAGGAAGAGCAGAGAGAACCCAGTGAACTCATCATCCTCCCCTCCCCTTCCATCCCTCCCTCTCCTCTCCTCCCTCTACTCCCTCTATCTCTCCTCTCTTCTCCTCCACCTCTCCTCTCCTCTCCTCCCTCTACTCTCTCTATCTCTCCTCTCCTCTCCTCTCCTCTCCTCTCCTCTCCTCCCTCTACTCCCTCTACCTCTCCTCTCCTCTCCTCTCCTCTCCTCTCCTCCCTCTACTCCCTCTATCTCTCCTCTCCTCTCCTCTCCTCCCTCCCTCTACCTCTCCTCTCCTCTCCTCCACCTCTCCTTTCCTCTCCTCCCTCTACTCCCTCTATCTCTCCTCTCCTCTCCTCTCCTCCCTCCCTCTACCTCTCCTCTCCTCTCCTCCACCTCTCCTCTCCTCTCCTCCCTCTACTCCCTCTATCTCTCCTCCCCCTCTCCTCTACCTCTCCTCTCCTCCACCTCTCCTCTCCTCTCCTCTCCTCCCTCTACTCCCTCTATCTCTCCTCCCCCTCTCCTCCCCCTCTCCTCTCCTCTCCTCTCCTCTCCTCTCCTCTCCTCTCCTCTCCTCTCCTCCCTCTATCTCTCCTCCCCCTCTCCTCTCCTCTCCTCTCCTCTCCTCTCCTCTCCTCTCCTCTCCTCTCCTCTCCTCCCTCTATCTCTCCTCCCCCTCTCCTCTCCTCTCCTCTCCTCTCCTCTCCTCTCCTCTCCTCTCCTCTCCTCTCCTCCCTCTATCTCTCCTCCCCCTCTCCTCTCCTCTCCTCTCCTCTCCTCTCCTCTCCTCTCCTCTCCTCTCCTCTATCTTTTCATCAGATCCCAGTGTTTTGCTGTTTGGAGTCTGATTGTGTGATTTAGGAGGAACTTCTCCTTTGATGGGCATTTTTTTGAAAGTTTGTGGATTAGTTCAAAGATAAAGTAAAGGTTTAAAGTTTTGGTCAGTTGGTCTGTTACTTTGGTTCAGACTTAAATATCTCAACAATCATTGGATGGACATTCATGGTTCCCAGATGATGAATCCTAAAGACTTTGGTCTTTTTCTCTAGCGCCACCATGAGGTTCACCTTTCTAGTTGTACATGAAATGTCTGGACAACATATTCATGTTCCCATCAGGATCACTGACTCTAAACTAAATATTCCCATCAGCCTCAGCTGTACTTTATGTTTCCCACTAGTTAGTGATAGCATGCTAACACTCCAAACTCAGATGGTGAACATTTTAAACATTAGCATGTTAGCATTGTCATTGTGAGTATGTTAGCATGCTAACTTTAGCATTGATCACTATAAAGTTCAGCTGGTTACAGACTCAGACAGACGTCTTGTTCTGATTTAAATGGAAGGATTTGAAAGTACAAGAGATACAAAATATAATATTTTGTCTATTTCTAGTACATTAAAAAGCCTTAAAACCAAACATATCTCTTTCATCTGCTGGTCTTTCCTTCCTTTCTTTCTTTCTGTTGTTTCTCATTGCTATTGTTCCTCTCTTCTCTTCTCTTCTCTTCTCTTCTCCTCTCTAAGTGTGTTTTCCCAATTTTAATATTTAAACACTCTTTCTTTCTGCTATGCAGTTCCTTTACTTTTTCCCCTTAATTTCCACGACACGTCGACACACACACACGACGGTACACACACACACACACACACATCAGACTCTATCTATGATCTCAAGGGTGGGTTTGTTATGTGAGTAGTTGTGTGTTCCAGTCAAGCAGAGTTTATCCAGGTCAGTAAGTTGATCTGATTAAGTCAGTTTAACAGTCGCCTGAGGGGCTCGATCTCCCCTCTCTCTCCCTCTCTCCCTCTTTCCTCCCTCTATCTCCCTTTCTCTCTCTCTCCCCCTCTATCTTCCTCTCTCTCCCTCTCTCTCCCTCTCCTTCCTCTCTCTCTCTCTCCCTCTCCTTCCTCTCTCCCTCTCCTCCCTCTCTCTCTTTCTCCCGCTTCTCACCTCGATTTTTCTCTCTTCTCCCCCCTCATGTTCCGTCTCATCTCCGACTTCGTCCCTCTGTCTTCCTCTTTCTCAGTTTGTCACTCTCTCTCTCTTTCTGTCATTTGAAACTGTCTGTGTGTTTATTAATTCCAGTGATGGAGGGATGGAGATGAATGTGAGTTTACTCAGCAGTTTGTATTGATGCAGATTTGATTCTCAGAGGTTACTGTTGTTATTTTAACAACAGCCTTTTATTGTTGTTTGTTTTGTTGCTTTTTTCTTTCCGTCCTCTGTTCTTATATCTGACTCATATGTTGCTTCATTCTGTCCACTTTTCTGTCTTTTCTGTCCATCTTACTACGTCCATTGATTTCTTTCTTAATATTTACTTCCTTCATATCTTCCTTACCTCGTCTGTCTTCTCTGTTTTCTCTAACTTACAGCCTCCTTCCTTCCTCTGTTTCTCTTTTGTTTCTGTTTTTTAGAATAGAATCCTTCTTCTCTTTCCCTTCCCTCTTCTCATACATATACAACATGTTTCATCTTTTTCTTTCTCTCTTCATCTTCTCTTTCCTGCCTTCTTTGACTTTGTCATCAGTTCATATGGAGTGATCAACAGGCCAGTCTAAACCAACCAGCTTCAAGGATTTATTAATCATGTTTAGAATGGAGAACGTTTAGAGAACAAGCTGCATAAACAACTATAAAGATGATTTTCTCTAAACGGAGTCATAATCAGAGAATATTATTATGTCCATGTGAGTCCTGCTGGTGAGGAGTAACTGAAACATCAGGCAGCTGTTTCTGTCAGTGAGACTCAGCCAACTTCAAATCAATATCTGTTGAATATATTCAGCACTTCACTACAGTTTTATGTCCTAATGAGTGTAAAGATTCATAGTCATAAGAACAACTTACTGTCTTAGTGCTCAACATCAACCCGTCACTTCTCTTCCAGAAACTAAGTATGAACTGCAGTTTATTCCAGAAAAGCAGTAAATGAGAATCTGATTAGAAGAAGTTAAGTAAAGGTAGTTAAGATATGAAGATATTCACTTTATTATAATAGAAGAAGAATGAATTGATTATCAGAATTGTTGCAGATGAATTTTCTGTGGTTTTATTTCTAACTCTGAGAGCTTCACAGTTTCTCTGTGTCCAACAGTCGTTTCTTACATAAGAGATGAACTTTAGCCTCATTTCATCAGGATTATTGAAGATGAAATTACTGAAATGTTGCAACAGAAATCAAGTTTATTGGCCAAAATGTTGAGATTTGGACCGAAGGACGAGGTGGAGCACTAGTGTCTGACCATGCACACACACTCTCTCACTCTCTCTCACACACACACACACACACACACACACACACACACACACACACACACACGTCTACAGATCTACGCAGACAGATGATCAGTGACAGGACCACGCACACACACACACACACACACACACACACTAACATACATAACCACAAGCCTTCTGCTGTCGTTTCCACCTGCCAATTAGTACCAGTGAATTTGTCATTTTAATCTGTTTAGACTTTGAGGAGGAGGAGTACAGGGAGCCTGTGGGGTTTTTTTGGGGGGCCCTGTCCATCAGAATTTCTTCTTGTTAATCCACATTAATCCTGGCTAATGCTTCTTTTGTCCGAAGACACGTCACCGGCAGGCCTCGTTCTCCTCCTGTCCGACTTCAAACAAATCAATTACAGCAGGACGAGGTGGCTGTACGGCGACAAACCGTTACCGCTGCCGCTGCATAGTGTTTCATGTTCATATATCTGGATATACAGTACACACACACACACACACACATCAGCAGACTGAGCAGCGGTCTTTAACGGCTCAAATGTTCTCTCGCCAACATTGAGAACATTGTGCTACTGTCACTGATGTCTGTTTCCCGTCCCGGCCCATATGTGGCCACAGTGAAGCTGCATTTGATGTGTAATCACGCATAATTTCCCTACAGTCAATTAGAAAAGCTTCTGAGTCCCTCAGAGCAAGATTTATCAAAGCCAGCTCCATCCAACACAACAAAATGGCATCTGTCTGTTGCTTTTTTCATTTTTTTTTTTAGTCTGAACTGGAAGGACTAGTAATCCCGCTCCTCTTCAGCTGTTGTACCATTTGTTAATGTCAAATAATTAATGAGCTGAGTTGGTGTTTTTGTTGTTGTTGGACCATCTGGTTTCTGTGTCGGCACACAAACTTCATGATAGTGACGTTAGGAAGCTTCAGGCTCTTTACAGTCATATTCTGTGGTTAAAGTAGGAATTTTCTATCAATTCATTGTCATATTAGTAGAGTAAGTAGAAGTGAATCTACACTTAATACAATTTTGGGGTTTTGTTGTTTTTTTTTAAGTATTTGTCAGTTTTTTTATTCTTGGGAAGAGTCCTCACAGACAGGAAGTGAGTCTTCAACATTCAATAAGCACAGCACACCAAAGACTCATGAGACTCATTTGTTCCTGAATACTAACAGAATCAATATTACTATCACCTCATAGTAGATGCCCATTTATCTTAGAATATGGACAGAAAACCCCAGAAAGAAATCAGTATGAAATAATACTGATATGACACGCAGCCTGGTAGAGTCTCCTGCAGAGTATCAGTTGCTGGGTGGTTACCGGGTGGTTACCAGGTGGTTACCAGGTGGTTACCGGGTGGTTACCGGGAGTTTTTAATATCCAGATGTAAATTTGGTCAAATCTCAGGCTTGTTTGCTGATGTTGTAGTTTCCTCCAGCTGCTACTAGATGTTACTAAAGAGCCATAGTTTACTGATAATAGTTGAAAAGCTGCATATGTCAGTTTTATGTGGGTGGGTGTGTGTGTGTGTGGATGTGCTCTTTTGTTGGTTTTTTTGTGTGGGAACCAGCTTGTGTGTCTTCTCTGCTGTTTTGATGTACAAACTGTCTTTATAACTCAGTGAGTCACGTTCTGTGTCAGTCACATATGTTACAGTATCTTCTCCTTCACTTTACCTGCAACCTCAAAGTATCTGTGGTATAAATACTGTGTGTGCATGTTGTAACTGCGGCTCTTACCGCCCCCAACAAACTATTTCACATAGAAGTAAGAAACCGGACAAAATATAAAAACTGACAAGTATCCCTCTGATGTACAGACGGAGGTTTCTGGGAAAATAAAGGTTCTGCAAATACATTCATGATGTTAGATATGAAAAACTAAAGGAACACTGGCTCTGGACTACGAATCATGAATGAGATGAATATGTATTAACACTGAGATTAAAATAAGTGGGGCGCATATCATGATGATACTTCAACAAATAAAAATGCTCCAGATTTCAAAGGTCAAGATCACTGAAGATGTTTTTCTCCTGCTTGAACTGTAGATGCAGAGACCAACTCACTCACTACACAGAAATACAGTTAAAAATACAAAAAGACAAGAGAAAGTTTGCAAGAGTTTTGCTTGTACTCGATAGTAATAGATAATGAGAAACCCATCTGGAGAGAAGATGATGCTGAACTTAATGTTACTCAGTGGGAAACTTCATTAAATGACCTCCTGTGTCTCTTCTATGATGCAGTTAGTTTAAACATAGACATGAAACAACTCAAACAATTTTTATTTACCACCAAAAGGCCCAGATGACCATCTGACCATCTGACTTCACAACTTATAGAAAAGTAAATAATAGAGCATGAATGCAATAAAATGTATGAAATAAAAAGCTTGGCTGGTTTACTTTTATTATTAGAGGAGCCCAAATGGCTGCAGTATCAGAGTATACAAACCTCTGGGACGTCGTCCAGATAATATTATTATATTTATTTGCTCTGTGTTCCATTTCAGTAAGTAGTTTCTGTCTTTTACCCACAAACACTAACAGTATCTAAGGTTTACTGGAGCTGAACAATTGGCGGGCACAACTATTACAGGCTTGCAGTTTATATTCATTTATCAAAAGTGCTCCACAAATTACATTTAGAGAAAGTTGCAAGGCAGAATAATAACATATATATTATATATATATATATATTGTTATCAAGGAAAATGGCAGAAAAGTATGTGTTGTCTCTAAATTCCAGAGACAGCAAAATTATTTGTATTTGTATTTGAATAAAAGTGGAAAGAGTCTTGTCTTTATTACGCTTATAAATAACGTATTTGTATTAGTGGCGTCCCGAGGCTTCAGTCTGCTGATGCACTTATGCAACTATAGGGCTTCGATTCATCCTGCTGCACGTCTCTTGTTTACCTGTTTCTCCTGTTATAGATACTGTAGATAGACACTAAAACCTTACCAGAAGTGCTGCAGATGTCCAGAGAAGGATGAAGTTCCCACTCTCCTTAAAAAAGCTAAATAATAAATCTAACCGTATTGCTTTTCCTCCCACCGAGACACCTCGGGGTTGTTCCCCTAGTGTAGGAATTTGCTGTAGACAGAGCTGGGCTTATGTAACAGAGGGCTTCACTCTGACCCAAATGGAAAAGACAAAGCCTGCAGCCGCTCTGCCGTGGGTTACAGTACTGTAGCCAGCAAATTTAGAAGCTGATGAATGATTCAATACATCACTGCAGGCAACCAGCTGAACTAAACAGTTAAGATGGGAGATTATGCTCTTGCCTCTGAGTTTTGGAAACAAAACACATGATTATTAAATCTGTTCTTTATTTATATTTCTATTTAATTGTGTTTTGTTGAGGGGAATATGGAGGCCCAGAGGTTAGAGACTCTCACAGGAGTCACGTTACATATTAATGCAGCAGAAGAGTCACGTCGGTTGTGGATCATCAACGTCCGTTCCCACCTCATTAATGACACAACAACTCCAAGGAAGGTTAGAATAAAATAAAAAAAAAAGATAATCAGAAAGAAAACCTATTTAAAAGCGCTTCAGCAGGCCGTGAGGAACATTAGCATCTGCCTCGTCTTTCTCTCTCTCCACCGACGATAACGCTGCTCTCGTTTATCCAGCATCATTTATCTCAGGGATCTCCCAATTCCAGCCACTTAATACGAAGCACTACCCTCGGCTCTCTGAGCCAAAACATTTATCGAACATCGCCGCGTTCAGCCATTAGAGGAAAATGGGTCCGTAGATGCTTTGCTTTAATGATAATGTGATACCTTATTGATCCCAGTATAGGGAAACTGTCTTTTCACATGCAGGTCAGAGGTCGACTCTAGACTGATAGAAACAAAACTAATCCTGATTTTTAAAGCAGTTACAAAGTTCTTCTTACTCAAAACCTACAAATCTAATAAAACAAAACAGACAGACTGGAGTGTTGAGATATTTCCCAGGTTAACTGCTGCTAAATAGGACAGTAAACACAGGCAAACCTCAGATTGCAGGTTTGTCAGTGTGACGTCTCCCAAAGGCTGTAAAAATATAGATGAAGAAGAAATGAACTCCCTCAGCAGCCTGGTCATCCATCTGAAGAGCTAGGGGGATAAATTAGTGTGAATATATAATGAGCGGTAACTTGTAAACACAGAAGTAATTGTCTCATTGTTTGGTGACACAGATCACACACACACACACACGAGGAACTCAACACTTAATTTAGAAGCTGATTGCTGCTACAGATGTCGCTTCAGTATGCAGCTTGTATAGTGTGTGTTGAGCTCAAAATCAATCAGTGAGAGTTTCCAGTCAAAAAAAAGCGCCAAAATCAATCATTTCTGTTCAATTCTGGCTGCTGAAATGTGCATATATTACCTGTAAACAACTACAATCCACAGTTTGATGTATGAAGTGAGAGAGAAAGAGTGAAGTAAGGATGAAGGAGAGGAACTAGGAAGCATTTTATGAAGTACTCATCCATGTCACAGCGTCCTTCACGGAGTCATCCAATCCCCACATCACATGTTTTATTCAAAGTGCTGAGTCAGCTATCCAATAGGCAAACACCAGCATCACTGGTCCAAAGGTCATCGCAGTGAAGTAGCTTGAATCCCAATAACGTGCTCCGGTATTCTTCATCATGTGGAGAGAAGCAGAACAACCACGAGCCCTTTAGAATAGAAATTCATATTTTATTAAGACTGTATAAAGTTCACTGTTTCTTTGTGAATAGTAAATATGACCGAGGTTCAAATGAATGTCACTGCTCTGTAAACTAGATGTTATTACAACATAAAAATGTATTTTAATGAATAAACTGAAAGATAGTGAAAGATAACGACATTAAAACTTTAAGATGCTTCAACCAGAGGATCTCTCTCATGATGCTCTGTGGAGGAAATAAAGACGCTTCCGACTGCTCCGATATTTAATAACATGATGCATAAATGCTGTCAGTGATTATTTTTGTCCATCAAATTGTCCACACATGTATTTAAAGGCTTAGAGAGAATTATGGACAACAGAACACGCCCTCATCGTTATAAACTGACCCGACAAAACCATTCATATAAGCAGCAATGACGGAGGTTGAAGTCAATATATTAAATGTGATTTATTGTTGCATAAATCACATCTCAGTCCTGTCAAAGCCTAATAAACCTGGTCTGCTTCTCTGTATAGAGAACATGTCTTTATCTTTGTGATTAATGAAAGTAATCAATAAGAAATCAGACAATGAAAGTTAATGTTAGTTAATTTATTGTAGTTCTCCAACATATTTTGTACAATGAGAGTAAAAATTTATGTTTTTTTGCTTGTTTTCTAGTTGTGTATTCTGCTCTAGAGTCAAAGACCAGACAAGCCTTTTTTGGGGTTTATTAAATGAACAAACAAGAGAAGTAAATACATTTATAACATATGAAGTTAAACTATATTGTCTACTTTATCATTTCATTTATATCTGGAGAAAATGAAGCGGAAACATATGTATGAAATAATGTTATGAACTTCAATATCACTATCACATTTTTAACTAAATATATACAATTCAAAATAAAAGCACACTTTCACTTTCTAGGTATATTGTTATGAGTGCTACTATTGTTATATTAAAAGGATTTTGCATTATTGTTTTGTTTTAATATTAAAATCAATGTTGGGTTCATTAGAGGTCATTCAGTGTGATCAGATCAGGAAGCCGTTTTGAAATCGTATCATAAACTGATGGTCATGTGACAATCTGTGACATCATCAAAAGGACCGCTGAAGACCCCATTAATTACCATTAATTAGTTTTTTTGAGTTTCAATGAAGTGCTTAAATATAATACTTTAATAAATCTTATACATCCTCTCAGTTCTCTTTGTATTATCAATTTTATTACACTGAATGACTGAATTTACGGGTCGTCGTGTAAAAATGTTTTGCTAAAAAAATATTACAGTGAAATAATAAACACTCTAATGTCCTGAACAAAGAAGACATTTGAAGTTGTAGGATTATTTTTTTGGTGTTTGAAAACCCAGTTTGGTCTTTGACCCTCTAGCATCATACATGTTTTTTTCATTAACAGCTACAGATTCAGTTTTGTTATGAATTAAACAAAAACGCTCCTCAATGTGTAACAAGTCTTAGAATGAATTCGATAGGAGGGAGTCCGTTTTCATCCTTCCTCCAGGTCAATCCTCCCAGCGTCAGGGCAGAGAGCCGACCCTAAAAACAAGCCAGGTGAATGTGTTGGTGTGTCTGATGTTGAGGTGGAGGTAAAGACGATGCGGTCACAGCTTTTTTGGACCGATTCCACCAACAAGTAAAATGTTTAATATGAGCAGCCAGCCTCCTCCCAGCTCTGTGATGTCATATCTAAATATGGCCACATATTTATTCATTTATTTATGTGGGCATTTACATATGCTAAATCCTCCTTGATGTTATATTTGTAATTAAATGCATGTATATTAATGCTAAACACTTGTGTTTATGCATGTGATGCATATAATAAACATGTTACATTAAGAATCTAGGCTAAATTAAATTAATCTGCTGCGGTTTGAGATGTTCAACTACAGGACATTAGAAGAGGCTACGCTGGAAAACAACATGTCCAATCAGGAAATGCAAGTATTTTTACACCGGAAAATTACCTCGTATCTCCCCTGAGCATGAATGAGCTCACGCAAACAACATATACACTGTAAACAGGACATTTGCACGCGATATGTTTCTCAGTTGGGGAATACAAGGCTTCATAATGTGGATCTAATATCTCTGCTGTGACCTTAAAGTGTCTCAACAATAAAGAATAAAGTAGTGGAATTGCTCGGCACGGTTTTGAATTTTTAACAACATTTGTATCTCCGTTCAAGTTGAGGTAGCTCAACTTGAACGGAGTAATTTTATGTCTTGCACTACCTTTCTGCTCCTAATGTGAGGTAATTGAGTGTGTTATGTTTTCGTGATGGCGTCTGTCTGAGTGTAGCCACATTATTGTAAACATCATACATAATAGAACCATGATACTCACACTGTCCCCTCTGGAGGAGAACATCTCATTAGATTTTATATCACCTTGCTGCATATGTTTAAATATTAATGAGGAAAAAAGTTTTATATAAACTACGTCTGCTAACTTTGTCAGATAGGACGGTCCTATTACCAGTCAGGGATTATATGAAAACACATACTGATGATAGAAAACATGTTGGTGTGTTTCTCCTCATGGTTCTACCTGTGAACTCTCCTCTGCTGCTCTACACTGATTCATCATTTTAGTCCCAACAGCTGTTTGTTTTCACTCCATTCTTCTTTTCCCTAAACCTCCTCATCTCATTTAATCTCCACTCTTTCTTTCCGTCTCTGCCATCCCCTCTTCATCTCTCCATCTCTCCATCTCTCAACTCTCTCTCTCTCTCTCTCTTTCCATCTCTTCATCTCTCTCTCTATCTCTTCATCTCTCCATCTCTCTCTCTCTCCATCTCTTCATCTCTCCATCTCTCTCTCCATCTCTCCATCTCTTCATTTCTCCATCTCTCCATCTCCATCTCTCCATCTCTCCCTCCTGAGGCAGCTGCTCTGTGACAGAACCAATCACAGCACTAATCACTTTGAAATAAGACAATAAAGATCAATTATGATACAACAATCATTATTCTGCAGTTCAAAGCTGAAACAATCAGATTCAGACGTGAGGAGGATTTAAATTTTCAATAATAAAAGTGCAACTAAAATAAATAATTTCCTCTGTCTTCATTTTAACACTGAATCACAAATACCCCAAAAATATGTCCTCTGCCCACTGACAACAGTAAACACTTCTCAGCCAGGATGATGTCATACTTCTAAGTTTTGTATTTCCAGTGATGCTGTCTGGCTGTTTGTCCCTGTAAATATCACAAGTGACAAAAGAGTTGGAGTCACTTTAACATAGCGTTAGCTGCTAACGCTAGCATCACTTGCCCTGTTGACTTCTCTCTGTAACCTTAAACCATTAACCTTCATTCTCTTAAATGAACAGTGAGGTCTGAAGGCTGCTGATATAACACCAGGTTAAACAGGCAGCGCTGCTAGAAATGCAGGAAAGCAGAATGTTACCTTGAAAAAATGGTTGTTTTTTACAGCCATATAGATTTTTTTTCTGAATGTAATGCTGACTTTGAGTTGGATCTGTGTATCTGTGTATCTCTGAGTCTGATATGCATCAGTAAATCCTCGCACTACTATTATCAATCCATCTCTAACTCTCAATCTCTTTGTTTCAGCTGCTTTCATTTTTCATTCCTCCAATTTAGCTCTGACTTCCTCCCTCATCCCCTCCTCATTTCTCTGTGTGGCCACTGCTTTATCAATCATCTCTCTCTCTCTCTCTCTCTCTCTCTCTCTCTCTCTCTCTCTCTCTCTCTCTCTCTCTCTGTTTCTCTCCACCCATCTCTCTCGGGGTAAATGTGCTCCGAGCAGAAATAAAGAATTCAATCCTCCCAACTTTTATTTCCCAAAGTGGTCCTTGTGTAACGATATTGGCCTGGCTTTTATTTTTTTTCTTCTTCTTCTTCTTCTTCTTTTAGCCGACTAAATTTTATTAGAGTTGTTCTTGCCAACAAAGAGTGTGTGAATTGGGACTGACCTCGAACTCTCCCGTCTTTGTCTGGCAGAGAGATTATGAAGCCATTTCATATTTCAATTTCACTCATCAAATCCCCTGCTCTCAGCTGGATGAAGCTCTCTGTCTCTCTGTCTGTCACACACACACACACACAATCACACACACACACACACACAATCACACACACACACACAATCACACACACACACACACACAATCACACACACACACACACACACACACACAATCACACACACACACACACACACAATCACACACACACACACACACACAATCACACACACACACACACACACAATCACACACACACACACAACACACACACACACACAACACACACACACACACACACACACACGTGCATGCACACAAACTGCAGTTTGCCTCAAATTTCTTTAAAAAATGCAGCATTTATTGTAATTAACCACTTAATTTATTCATTTTCTATTTTAAAAAGGTTTTTATTTCAACAGATACTTGAACAGAGAATATTTAACCAAACGGTTGACGGTCATATGGAAAAACAATCTTTTATGTGTGTGTTGAAGTGGTGATAAACTGTGTATTGTGGCGTTTTGTAGTAATTTAATTAAGAAAACCATTAACAGTAACGATGAAAAGATGGGAAATGTCTGTTTTTGACTAATCTAGTGAATTACTGTAAATACAGGACTAATTAAGGTACTTCATCACATTGATTAAACAGTCTTGCTCAGGGACTTGCATCATCGCCCACAGTGGACTTGTGGGATGTACTGAATAGACATTATATAGAAAAGTCTCTATTGGTTGACAAATCTTTATGATCTCATACTTAACATAACATTTTTTTTGCATTTAAGCAAGTTTGGTCTTTGACTAGACTCAAATTTTCCAAATTCTTTGCACAAATGTGAAAAAACAAACCCCTCTAAAAGTTGAACAGTGCAGTTGTTATTGCAGTACAACACATCTGCAACAGATCGATGCAGCTATTCTATCGCAGGAGACATTATGTACTCGATGCATTCAAAGTACAGGAAGCTTTTTGGCTTCAGTCCTGTAGTGCAACGATCTTTTCACCAAGGTTTTCTGCTGTCAAGGACTTTTTCAGACGTTTGATATGAAATAAATCCTCTCTGCTTGCTCGCCAGCATTGATTTTTTTATAATGCCTCTCTACCTTTTAGTCCTACATCTCAACATTAAACCAAGAGCACGCCATCATTCATTAGTCCTTCTGGTTTACAGTATCACTGGTTATGCTCTTACTGTTCCAGGAATATGTTTAAATAAAGCTTTAGTGGAGTGTGAGAGTGATCAAACCCAACTAACCCACTTGTGTAGCTGTTAAAACCTTCTTAGTGTCGACGGTGAGAGGTGATGCTGTAGCTGATAGTGTAGGCAGCTTGTTAAGGTCAGCCAAGTCTGTATATAGTGTGATGGTAAAGTGCATGTGGAACAGATTGACAGGGCGCACTAGTGAAGGCTTAGAGGTTACACAGCTTTATGTCACCTAACCCACTTTCAACACACACACACAGATTAACATGTTCCTGGGCTTTAGAAATAACGGCCAGTGATACGAGAGAGAGAGAGAGAAACAAGCTGTGAAGAAATTCAATTACAGCTGGAGACAAACCACAGGATGAGGAAATGAAAAGAGACAGATTTACAACGCAGCAGCCTTCAATATTAGTTTTTTTTTCTGTCTCTTATATTATACACGGACGTATTTTATTACAACTTCCTCGTCGGTGTACAGGAGACACAGAAAGCAACAGAATGCTCAGGCCTAAAAATATTCAGGTCCTATAATCAACTGAAAATTCAATTTATATTTTGTTTGTAGTTAAACCTTAAAGGAGAATGAAATATTTTACGAGCTCCTCTGGTCATTAGCAAATACATCATCATCAGTCTTATAAGAACGTAATAAGGTTTGCTGCTTTCATCGCTATACAAAAATGTGAATAGGTGGAGTTTATATAACATCTGAAGGAAGGTGGGAGAGTTTGTCAATTGTGAAACAGAGTAACTGCTGGAAAACGACACAATCACAAGTTAAATGTGTCATTAAAGAGCCTCTTAGGTAAAGCATTTACCTGTCACCGCTCAGTGACTGATGGTATGAGGTCGCGGTCGTGCTCAGCATCTATCTCCTGGCAGGAAATGTGTGTCACTCTATGAATATCAATGTTGAGATGCTGTAAAGGAGCATGCACGCTCAGCAAAAATTTAAAAGAGGCCAGCTCTGCAGGACATGGATCAAAATCTGTTATGAATGATTAATTATGAAAACAAAGAGAGCAGAACTGATGTGTCTGCCTTGGCGTTTAATTTATCTTAAGTTAGATGCCTCTGTCGTTGTTCTTCTTCCTCACTATTTCACAAACTAGGAATCATCAAATTCTTTCTTGCTACTGATTTTGACAGTATACATTGTGCTGTAAATATAGAGAGAATGACAATTTTATCATATTTCAAGATCCTTTGCCTCGTCTTTTTCTGTCAGACTTCAGTTGGATATCACTAGTTTTGGAGAAAAAGAAAGAAAATGTTCATCATTTACCTAATTTTTTTTTTCTCACCTCCTTTGTTTTTTTGTTTTTTTACGCTTTTCGATGAATTGATTCATCGTTCATGTCCATGAAAAAGTGAAAACTGTCCGTCCCAGTTTCCCAGACCCCAAATATTCTCACATCCTGTTTTGTCAGACAAACAGTCCAAAGAGATATTTAGTTTACAAGAATATAGAACACAATAAAGCAGCAAATCGTCACATCGGAGAAACTGGAACTAAAATATTTTGATCTTGTATTAAAGTAGTTGCAGACTAATTTAGTGTTGATCGACTAATTGACTAATTGCAGATTATCCTACGTTCTTGTGGAGCCCTCGTCACTGGACTGAGGCACCATTACAAGTTTTTTCTGTCTGCGGTAGTTTGACCTCAGCTGTGAGTTTTTCCTACTTATTGTCTAATATATGAACCATCCAGTCAGTCGGTGTGTATAAATGAATGTTTTGCACTTTCAGACAGACAATTTCACAGTTAGTTACAGCAAAACATCACTATCATGAAACATGTCACCATATCCGGCTGTATAATCTGAGGTTTCTACTGTGAGCTCAGTCCAGCTCAGTTATTGTGCAAACAGGCTGTAAGCAGGAATGTTTCCCCCCCTCTGGGTACGGCTCGGCATTTTGGTGGGAAGCTGTTTTGGCCGGCTGTTGAGAGGATTAATGTTTGGGCCATTTTGTCCTGTGGTGGCCGGTAAGGGGGGGGGGGGGCACATAACAGCAGGGGGGAGTCATAGTTGGTAGTGCTATTGTGTTTATTTGTGTCTCTGATTTGGTAGAACTGTACATTCCAGACCTTTTTCGTTGTTGTTATTGTTTTTTTAAGTACATAATGTCATCTAAAATTAAACATAATGAGAGCAAAAATGTGTGTAGGTGGAGGTTTACCAATATATGTTTTTCACTGGTATTTTTAGCTGCGTGTTACAGGAGTATTGACGTAGCTGAAGAGTTTGTCTTATAGATGGAAAGATCATTATTGGAAAAATAGCATTACTCTACTTCTACAGTATGGTGTGACTGACTAGTTCCTACATTCAAATATCAAAATTCAAGTTTCATGAATAAAATATCATAAACTCTGGTTGGTTTTCCTCCTGGGTGTGATTCAATAGAGCAGACCAAACTCTGACCAAAACAACCTCACAGAGACCCTTTTGTTACGAGGGACTGCAGAACAAGTGAACCCAGATGCAGAAACAGATGAGGAGACTGGAACTGAGTAAAAGAGATTTATTGCAGAGCACAGGGAAGTTTGGGCTGGCAGCTGAGAGCCAGGAGCTGGGTCAGGGGCAGATAGAGGCAGAGGAAGCAGGTCCAGAGTGAGATCCAGGGAGACTGAAGGGCTGAAGGCAGAACAGCAGGATTTGACCAAAACGAAGGGCAGGAAACTGGAGGCAGAGCAGGCGAGACTGCAGGGGAGACGAGACAAGAGCAAGGAAACAGGCAGAATCAAAAATTGCAATTTGCAAGGAATCAAAGAGGCTGGAAACGTAGCAGCACTAACTGGTAGCAGAGACTATGATCAAGCAGAGACTGAATATCTGTAGAGGTCCTGATTATTGAGATGAGGTGCAGCTGGTGCGGCTCTGCTCTGACACCGACACACCTGCAGACAATCACACACACAGGGAGAGGAAAGCACTCAGGCAGTGACAGCAGGTTAAGGAGGCTTTGAATTAGAGGTAGAGGGTCTGGTGGATGATGTTCCAGGGACAGATGTAACACCTTTACAGGAGGTGGTCTCGGTCCGGTCCCAAACAAACTGGAGAGGTTCGTTGTGATGGGAACGTGATCCAACTTCTATCTGACCGACTACAAGCTGGACTCTGCAGATTTGAGCGAAACGGCTCCTGTAGCCAGGTGCACTTTGCATGCTGGGATGCAGATGAGTGAAATCAACAGTTGCTAGCAGCTAGCTGGAGTTTAAACAGAGGTCCAACCTGGACTAACAACAAAGACTGTTGCATTTTTGATATTTGGGCAGATAGGATCTTCTTCTTTTGTTTCTCACACACATCTGACCAATGAGTGGAGGGAATGTTTTTATGTGGCTGATAGTTATAGATGCATTTTGGTTCAGTTGGATTTTTCTCTGTGTGAAAAGAAACCAAACCAAGTCGACCAACTGCTCCACTGATCCAGACCAGAGCAAACAAACCAGACCATCCTGGGTCCATGTCCTTATGACAACATGTGTTGTCAGCATAATATTAAAGGATTTTGGTCAGACATCAGCAGCTTCTGAACAGCTGCTTGTTTAGTTCGTCTCACATTCTTTCATCCTTCTGTTTGTCGTGTCTCTCTGTGACATGTGGTCCAGTTTTCATCCAACATCAGCAACCATGACTTTCATCCTCTCTCTCTCTCTCTCTCTCTCTCTCTGCTGTACTGTACTGTATATCTCTCTCTTCTTCCATCCCTCCATATCAGTGACCTTTTGGACTAATATTAATTTTTCATCTCTCCTCATCCACTGACATATAAACCCTTCTATTTTGATCTCTGGGACATTCAATTAGCTCAATTATCTCAACCAAAAACACACACGTCTTCCAGCCTTCTATCTTCGTCAATCATCCGTATCTCCCCCTCTTCATCCTTACTTCTCTTTCCTCTCTTCTTGAATCCCTCTCTGTGTCTTTCTCTCTCTGTTCCTCCGTCGTCCTTGCTCAGCTGAAGGTTTGTGCCCGAGAGCAGCTGTATTTTGCATCCTGAGTGACTTTTGACAAGAGAGAGAGAGAGAGAGCGGGGACGAGCGATGGAGTGCTCTCAGTGAGAGAAGAGATAAAAGCATAGCTGACCTTGTCCGAGATAGGCAGAGGATAAATTTCTCAGATGAAAGCAGCAGCAGCAGCAGCAGCGGAGGAGAGTAGCTCCCTGCAGAATTGTCCATCACAAATACTTTCTGCATTTGTTTACTTTTTGTTTTTCTTAAAGTAAACCTGCACTTCGCTTGTTTTAGCGTCTAATGTAAAACTCAGCATCATCTCCATCTTCCCTCCGTCTGCCGTCACAACACCATCCTCACCTCGCTATATTTATCTCCTTATTTGTCGAGTCATTCTCTCCGAACAGAGACCTTCTGTGTGTCTTTTATCCCATATCCATCCATTCCTCTTTAATTTTCCTCCTCTCCGCATGACACATCGTTCCTCTCTCTCTCTCTCCCCTCCATCCAATTCCCCTCCATCGCTCACTCTCTCGTCCCGATGGCATCTAATTCCCCGGCAATATTGTCACTGTATATCAAGTTTCATGGGCTTATTGCTCGGGCCTACACGCAAGTTTCTCCCTCTCCTCTCTTTTTCGCCCTGATCTTTTCCATCATTTCATCACCCGATCACCCCTTCTTCTTCTCTCCCAGAACATCTAAATCCCGGGTAATTCTTCCTGTTTTCAAGCCTTAACATCCATCTGCTCCCTCACCTCCTTTCTTCTGCTGTATACTCCACATGTACATGCCCTTTCCTCTGTTTTCACACTGTCCCTCCATCTCTTTATCCCTCGCTCTTTCACCTCTTGTCCGATATCTAGTTTCATGTTGTACGGAGAATTACTGACTCATTCGTGTCCTCTGAGTTCTCCTTATCTCCCTCTGTTTCATTTCACTTTTATTCCTTTACATTCTGTCTTTTCTGCCACGTTTATCATCCAAGATTTATCCTTCCTGAAAACATGTCTGGCCCAGCACTCCTCCATCCCCGCAGCCTGCTTTTTCCTCCTCCTTTGACATCTGTCCATCTCTCTTCTCTTCTCCTGTGCCTGATATATATATATATATATTTTTATCCATCTGCTGTTTGCTATCTGAAGTTATATTTTTGTCCCGGGTCCAGAGATAAACAGACTAGAGGCTGAATTTGAATCTAATCTGAAAATCTGACTGTCAGAGTTGGATTTTGGTGTGTTTATATTCTTGTGGCCAGACCATAATAATCCCCCGGGGACAGCAAACAGCCCACTTTACTGTTTATCTATCTCTGTGTCATTGTTTTGTCCCCTTTTTCACAGTGACTCGCGTCTTTTGGGGGGAAACTGGCTGCAGTGTGTGTGTGTGTGTGTGTGTGTGTGTGTGTGTGTGTGTGTGTGTGTGTGTGTGTGTGTGTGTGTGTCTTGGTGTGAGAGAACAGGGTTCGTGTTTGCACTAATGAGTTGTATATAATGAAGCTTGATGGTTATGATGATCATTTACATGTGAGTGCCTGATTTTCCTGTTTGTAAATGATTACACATTAAGCACTAATGATCCATTCAAATCTAATTCTTATAATTTGTGAGATTCAATAAGGTCTTTGGCTCAGGAAGCAAAGTTCTGCATCTTCAGGCTGTGAAGCAATATGCTCAGTATTAGATATAAATGTTTGTTAAAGTCTGTGTGCAGCAGCAGAAGAAGCACAGATGAAACTGCACTAAAAGATCAATGTCGAAAAAACTAATTCAACTCAAAATTGTGAAGATTAAAACTCAGGAGAGAAACATTTTATGAAACATGAATAGTTTAATAGTTTTGTTTAGTCCCAGGTGATGAAACATGTTCACAGATATACTGAAGGTGTTAAACTAAAACAAAACAACAACACTGGTTGTTTGTTCAGAACCTGCCATGTTAAAGCTGCCCTGTGGCGCTTTCCTGTAAACAAACAAAAGTTATGTTTACATTCAATGTTACTCACCAGAACATATTGTGTTGTGTGTATCCTTCAGGTCTAACAAAAGTGTTGAATGTGTTCCCTCCCTCATAAGTATTATATAAGTATTTTAAATCCTGCATTGTTTACATCTATGTTTACTAGCCGCTGCGTCGCTGCGTTTGTTGGGCGTTAGGAAGGAGAAGTGGGGTGACTGCTCCTCTCGTGAGCACGCAGAGCTCTTTGCTGCTGCCGTCAGAGTTCAGGACGGTTCAACTTTCGCCGTGACTCACCTTGTGACCATGGCAACCACAGAAACTACAGTGAGGGAAAAGCATTCAGGAAATGATACAGGAGCTGATTTTACTGGTTATTAGAGCTACATCTGCTTCAAAGTCTGATTATTTGAGGCAGTAAATAACATTTATGATACTAGTTAACAAAACTTCCTGTGTATCACCCACCTAGTCTTCTGTTTAAGTTACAATTCACTCTATTTAACAGTGTGATGAGATCATATTAGATGCATAGCAGCAGCCTGCGGGCCAAACCATCATCTTTCCCGACTCTAACCAAGCGGTTTTTATGCCTAAACCTGAACCAGGTTGGGTGGTTCTGGAGTGCATGGTACAATCAACCTATGTGGTCATTATTAATTAATTATGAGGACGTGTCGTCATTATCAAAGCGTCTGTTTTGCAAACTGGAGAAATGTTCAGCGTAGGCAGAGGTTTGCGCTCTGCTGAGTGCTTTACGGCCTGAAGGCAAACATGATGCGTGTTTGCATGAGAGATCATTTCAGTCATCAGTTAGAGAGGAAAGAAAGAAGAAAACATGAGATATGAGGTCTTTTTCAAATACTGATTGTATCTAGGATGCACCACTGAGGACAGGAAGTGAGCTGTCTCTTCTTCCTCAGCTGATTTTCCACATCAACACAGATCAATATTTTCCTCACAGTAAACGACTGATTTTAGAGCTTTTAGCTGTATGTGTATGTGCGTGTGTTTGTATGTTTGTGTGTGTGTGTGTGTGTGTGTCAGCACCCAAAGCTATTTTTGCAAAGCTGCAGTCTGTTGTGAATTAGTGAAAGTGGCTGGGCAGATATCAACATCTGTCTCTTGCAGCTAATTATATGAAGTACAGAGGAGAGAGTGTATAGTAGACGACTTCATGGATGTTACAAGGTCAATAAATTATTCAGTGTTGTTTAAACCTCGTCTAGTGAAGTGTCCTTAATCATGACACACATGCTCGGCAGCTTTTACAACCACTATTTACTCATTTCAGAGAGACACTACCCCACTGAAACACCAACATTGTTTCTTAGAATCTCAACACAAGTCCAAAGATGTTGCAATACAGATAAATAGACATTATTCAACCACCACAGACAGTTCTTATCATCATTTTATTCATGTAATGGTTGTTTGCCTACCATGAAATCTAAAACCAAAGAATATTCTAGCAAATGTACCACACCTGAACCCTTCCCTCGATCAGCTGTTGTCCAACTGTCTGGAGGCACCATCTTTGGATTTCTCCACATGTTGAAGTTGTGTACACGAGGCTGGAATATGAGCAATACATGTCCGGCTAACTAGCTTAATGTTACCTACAGTAGTGACTGAGTGTTACTTTCAAGGTCATACTAAGTTATTTTCTGGGGTTCATTGCCTGCTCATGATAATCCATCAAGTTGGTCTTGGATGTTGGAGAGTTTAGTGTAACGTTGGTGGCTCTGTCCTGCTCTGTTGGATTTGGGGCAGCCAAACTTTAGTCCTCACCCTAAAAGTTTTTATCTTATCTTCTCTCAATGATAAAATATACTGTTTGAAAATACAAACAATGAGGAATACATCTAACTCTGCCTCCAAGTATGTAAGACAAGCAGTCAAACAGTCTGATCTTACATTTTTCTTTATACGTATAACACTGAGGCTAACTAGCTCTATACTGTAAAACAAGAGGAATGTTGTTTCTTTATTTCCATGTCTTCTACAAGATGATGCCTTTTTTCCTGGGACCTTAGCATTAGCCTCATTCTTTTAGCACAATGTAATGTATGTAGCCATAAACTGCATATTTAAGACTCTTTTTGCAGGACTCTCTTTTTGAAACGGGTTGTTGCTGACGGCGTTTTCAACCAGCTTGCTAGTTACAGCTGATAAAATCTCTCAGCAACAAGTCAATTCAGACAAAATTGATGGTTGCCGGCTAGAAATGAGAAGCTGCTTTTGTTTACTTGTGTGAAATAAAGGACCCACTGTTTCAAAAATAACTAAGAATTTTGATGGTTAATTTGCCATCATTATCATTGTAAACCAGGAAGCTTCACACACACACACACACGCACACGTAGCAACAGTAACTAAGTGATTCAGGACGTAGTGAACGGTCAGTTCACGTAGCAGGAGCTGTCCGTTCAGCACCACAAAACCACAACACTAGACCACAGTGTAATACCTCTAGAAACAATACAATGACTGTGTTATTCTTATTAAATGAATTCATTCACATTTGTTCTGGTATTTAGACTCGCAGCAGGTTCAGTCTGCTGTATCATGATTGCACTTTTAAAATAATCTGACGCAGCAATAATCTTGTCAGAGTAAAGAGACAATAGTGTGTTTTAAAAATCTGGTTACTGGAGTAATCTTGTCAAAAAGACATGTTTATCTAAACACAATAAAACAGAACAAATCTCCTGGACTGAACTCTAATATTCCCAGTTGGAGTTTTCCAGCCATTTCAAGATGTTATTCATTGATCCAGGAAAACACACAGGGAGGATTGTTCAACCTTAACACCTGGTTTCATGAGATGTCTCTACATCACAAGAAGTACAATATATAATCAATATAATATTAGGGTCAAAGGGCAGACAGTGAGTTTTTATTCCATTTATTTTATTTGTAAGGGACCATGTACAAGATGAAACATAAATGTTACCATTTTTATGACACTTTTTTTTTATTTTTGGTCAAATCACTTGAGGCTTCGGGCTGGAATTGGCTCAAATCCAATTCCTGAAATAACCTCCAGCCTGTCAGATCCTGCTGTACAGGGTGAATATTATGGTCATAATAATAGACCTCTGTTGTGGTGCTGATTTTGCTGTGGGACGGACTTAACATGTCCCGGCTTCACATCGGACTAACAGCGGTCACATACTGCTGGAATCAACTCCATGTATAAATAAACTGCTGGTATTACTGTGAAACAACGTTGTCATTGTGGAGATAAGTGTGTCTGCCTGTGGCTTAATCTGTACAGACCCCGACCTCAAAGAAACTTTAGCCTTCACTGCCATTTTACACAATATACTGTAGCATGCGAGTAGTCATGTGACCAGACGGTTGTGATAAGGACATCTGACCTGTACTAACCTTTGTTATATGAAACACAGCAAAACACTACAGACAGTAGAGCAGACTGACAAAATAATAAACAATAGAATAGATACCAGAGTTAGGACTGAGTGATACGACAAAATCAAATATCATGATGGATATAATCACTAAGTGGGTAAAGACAAATAATAAACAGCTAGAACAGTCTGATAAGTTCAGAACATTACATCACTTTACTGTAATGCAGCTTTAAAACCAGGAAAAGACACTTAAGCCATATCATCATATTACAATATCTAAAATATAAGACGATATCTAGTCTCTTATATATTATAATATTGATATATTGTCCAGACCTGACCAGAGTTTCACATAGTCAACAGTTTGTCTGACCAGTGAGGTGATGATTTTAACTCTAGAAAAGACTGAAATGTTTTCTTATTTGTGCAAATATGTGCAGTGAAATCTCCCTTATAATGTTGTAATGTAGTAACCAGATTAGCTATTATATAATAACATAATTATTCTTTCTAAAAGACGAGAGACTGAAGAAGTTGTAAAAATTTCAAGAACATCAAAACAGTTTAGTTAAACCTTCAATAAGCTGTGAAAACAACCTTTTTAAGTAGATCTGTTGAACTGACTGTTGAACACATCCAGCAGTAACGGAGCAACATTATCATTTATTTGGAGTCGTGTTTCTGTCCACCTGGTGGATGTAAGTCTGATATTCATTCTTTTTTAGGTCTCTACTAATTCCTGAGAAGAATATCTGTCTTTTTAGCTGCTTAATGCTCCACCGTGTTCACCAGCTAGTCACTAATTTATTCTGCCTGCTGTAAACACCTGGTAACACTGAAAACAACAGTATGAGAGCAGTGAGAGTGACACAAAACACTCAAATTGTGGTTTTGGAAATGAAAACAATGAACTGAAAGACTCTGAAGGTAACTGCAGAGTCTGGCTGATAATTATCTGACACCTTCACATTATACAGTCATTTAATCTTTTCTAATCATAAATAAAAGATTAAAGTTGCTTCAAGAAAAGAAAATTAAGCAACAAAACCCTTCAACTGTCATACAAAACAAACACAAACAAAGAAACTCAACAAAACCATCAGTACAGTCATGTGTTCTGTCCTGAAAGCACCTGTAGGTGAGAGTCTGAAGGAGTTTGATGTTTTCCATCACAGTATTACTATAACAGCACCCAGGCTGGAATATTACAGAACAATTGTGGTCTAAATAGGATTGCATCCAAGCACAGCTCGTTGTTGGCAGAGACTTCAGTATTGGTCACTGAATGTTTATTGAATGGTGGCTCTCACAATAGTCATACTGTTGTTATTATTCTAGATTTCAGTTGACAGTATTTCTTTAATCTCTTGTGGAAAAGGAAAGTTTGAAAGATAACTGATAACTGATAACTTAAACTACTGCTAGAAGACTATTAATGGCTTGATTAAACACTGTTCACCTCAATTAAACTTCCATCACGAGTGTGAAAGGGACGTCTGTTACCAGATAAATGTGAGTAGGTGTGTGAGCAGCTTCATTCAGCCAAACCTTCGCCTGCATCTCCAGAGAGATAATTACAACGATACACTGACATTTACAATCTTAAACGCTCTGCTGTTAACAGACATAAGCGCTGTTCAACTTTTGTTACGCTTCAGACTATCTCAGGTCAAGATAACTACATTCAAGTCGCAGCATTTTCTATAATTCACCTGGAGACCTTTTGACTGGTTCTGTACATGGCAGGACATGCATGCATGAGGATCTGTATTTCTTTATGTTGTATAAACAGTATTGGTTGTCAAGACGTCCTGATGGAGGGAGGCTGCTCATTTAAGTTTAAAAGAATTAACAAAGAGACAGCAAGAGACGAGATGCTGCTGGAGTTTCCTCAACCATCGTCCACACTTTTGTCCTGCTGTGGTCAGAACGTTCATCTGCTTCCTGCATTGCCTTGTGGAATAATAATAATGATGCCTTTAACCTGACCAATACTGAATCTTTTAGGCTGATACTGATAAAGACTTTTTAAAGTTGAAAGAAATCCAACAACAATATGTCTCCCAATAATAAACATCAACACTTAACATGAACGATCTCAGATTTAGTGACAAAAGAATTGCAACCAAGATATGAACTAAGCAGGATGTGAGATGAAACAAAGTATGTAATGGAGACACTGTTCCTAAATGACTGAATTACTGGGATATATTGTCACTCATAGGCTGACATGTACAGCAACTGATCTATCAGTTCAGTGTCTGTCAACACAAAGCTCACAAGTCAAGAAAATTCAGTGTGTGTGACTTTAACATACTCTATGAAAGCCCAGCTTGATTTGGTATGTAATATGCAGTAGGGTGGAGACCGGGTGTGTTGTGATAGGCTGATACATCTCAACCAAACACAACACAACCCCAAAACAATCTAATATTTACTGACATCTTCTGTAAGTAACAGGGTTCAAGATGACAGATAAGAAAAACATGTAGTGGTTTATGTCCAGAGGAAGCTTGAGGTCGTCTCCTGGTCCTTCCAGTACAGAGTTTTCTTTAAGTCAGCATCTATCAGCCATCAGAGGAACAACTTCTCTACAGATTTGTTGTCAGAATTCATCTGTGGAAGTTGTACTCCTGAGCACGCATGCTCCTTTTCAGCAGCCCCCCTCTGATTTAAATTCACAACACACATCCTCTCCTGGGAGCTGCCCAGTACCAACCACCCTAACCGTTGGTTGGTTACTGAAACATCTCTACTGGAGCAGTTTGAGGGGTAAAGTGCAAGCGAGTAGTTTTCCCGTTTAGCCTATTAATAGCAGGGAGCAGATCTCCAGGCTCGACGTGACATACTGAGATCTGCGTCCCATCTGTGCAGCACAGTTTATCTTAGCTGTATGTGGGTTGGTGTGTGCCGTCTGTGCCGTCCCAGTCGCTACTGTCGGTTCACGGCGGTGGCCTAGTTCTGCTCTGTTACCATGCTCTTCTTCATTTTCCATCCCTTACCTCTTTTTTTTCAGTCTTAACATTTCATCTTACCGTAGGTTGTTATGTAGCTTAAAAGCTTACAGGAAATCTGCCTCACACACGCACGCGCACATGCATATGAATAAATAAATGAACACATGCAAAAAAAGCCGCGTGTCTCTCTCATCATCATCATCGTCTTCGCCTCTCCAGCTCTCTGTTTTTTCACTGTGATTTTTTTTCACGTCGTCACACTTGCAAAACCTCCCCATCAGCTGTGGAGCAGCAGCAACCAGAGGGTATGAGGAAAATCTCTCTCGCTCTCTCTCTCTCTCTCTCTCTCTCTCTCTCACACACACACACACACACACACGCACACACACACACAATCCATCTGCTGGAGTGCTGAGTGCACTTGAAACTTTGCCTGTGCGTGCCTGTGGGCATTGTGGAGGATGTTAAAATGACGAGTTTCATGTCTTGATTAGGATGAGATCTGTTCACGGGGCATGACGACACACACACACACACACACACACACACACACACACACACACACACACACACACACACACACACGATCATTCAATATCAACCAGTCCGCACGAACATGCAGTATATACTCTCCTGTACAAAGATATTCAATCACGAACAATAAACTTTAACGAGCATCTTCCTGTCATGTTCTCCATCTCTCTGCTTCATACATGCACACATGTGAGGTTTCGTGCCAGTGAACCTTTTCTTTATCTTTCCCTCCTTCTATCAAACACGCTGCAGATACTGCACGCTCACATTCCTACCAGCACCATCTTTCATTTTCTGACTTTTCTCCCTTTCACTTTGCAAAATTGCCCTCGCTCTGAAGATCTACACCTCAAATTGATTCTCTCTCTCTCTCTCTCACACACACACACTGATGCACACACACACACATCCTCCCCTCTGGTTCGGCGCCGCTCTGATTCACACTCGAGGGACTCCCATTTATTCCCTTTCATATGCTTATGGATGGAACACACAACTACGTAAATGCGCATGTAATATGTTTCTTAGGCAGCCACATATTACAGCAGCAGGCAGATATGATGCATAATACATGAGCACAAGTTCCACAAAATGCAACATAATATGCATTAGTCCTGGACTGTTTACAGTAAGAGGAAATCCATTAAGAAGCTTAAAGGGGAATTATGCTTTTTTTTTTTTTAACTTGCTACATTTTCTTGCATATCACATAGAATCATGGTGTCATTTTAAGTTGAAACTGTTGTTAATGTGGTTCATGACTCCACAGATGGAGGCTCATGCTGAGTACTTCTGCATTTCCACATTTCTTCTTTCTTTATGAAATGTTATAAATTACATTTTTGCTGTGCCTACTTGCAGTAATTCCCCTTTCTCTAATTCTGCTTTGTCTCTACTGTTTGTGGATGATGTGCATTTCCCAGAATACTTTTTGAAAACCTTCAAAAACGGTTTACAGTTTATGTGAGAGGGAGAAATCACTTCTGTATTGTAGAGGGAGTTCAGAGAAAGTAATATTCATACTCAAAACATCTTGAGGCTTCATGTGTTCTGGTCCATTAATTCCAGCGTCAGTAGAGAATTTAATATCTAAGCTGCTTTTGTTTTGCGTCTCTTCCTGCATGATTGTGGCTCATCAGAACAAGGCGGCAAGTTAATAAAGAAACACGTCTCCAGAAGCAGATATTTGCTGTTTGACTGTAGCTGTGGCCAGTTTTTGGAGCAAATAATCACTGTAAAGCAATAAAATGGTCCCAGAAATGTGAGTTAAATTACAAATACTGTAGATAACAGTGTGAAATACACATTTAAGTACATTTTAATGGATATTAATTTGATGATGACTTCCTATACGGTTTTTAATGAAACTATTTTTGGGAGGTCCAGTGTTGTATTGGTATGTGTTGTTATGTCTCTGTTTGTTTGGTAGATTTGTCTCTCTGTCTATCAGTGTGTGGACACTACAGTAGTTTTAGTGGGTCACTCCACCGTACAGATGGATGTACAGTAATAATAATAATATAATCATTACGGCGTTCCACTTTAAATTCTCAACTGGTGGAACTGCAAAAGATAAAATCTCTCATTTCCCTAATTGAGACCCTGTGGACTTGATTTAATTGCTAAAATAAAAATTGTCCAATATCCACTAATTTTTTGATACACTTCTGGGTGTTGAAGTTCCACATTTTCCAACCATTTATTCCGGATGCTGTTTGGATCAGTTGGAAGGAGTTTGTATTTAATAAAAGATGAGAATTATGCTAAAACACGATAGAAACTGCAGCCAACTTGTTTGAGTCCTTTATGATCTAATCCCCATGTTGTTGGTGTTTGTACACGAGTGACCTAAATGTATGTTGGACTTGTAGCACTAACATGAACATGGACATCTCATTCTAAACTACTGTATGCAGTATTCAGTACCACAGCACACAACGAACGCCGTCTTCTCTCCATATGTACAATCTTTGTTCCACTTCTGAAACTTCCTTCTTTAAATAATTCACAGCCATTAAATTTGTGTCAAATGTCCTCTTCAATTTGGGTTTTGGTGGAACTCTGGTGCAGTAATTAAATATTGAAACAAAGCTTTTGAAGTCGCACACTAGAAATTGAATTATCCTGTCAGGGAAAAATGACTCATTCCAGCGCCACACACACACACACACACACACAGATTCTTACACACAACTAGACTTCCATTATATATTTCTAGTGTTTCCTCTCTCACACAAACACATTCATACACAAACATACACACACATAAAGGCCACAGGCTAAGTGGTGTGACTGGCCTGACAGATGTGAGTCATTTGTCAGACTATTGACCCAATCCGCTGGATAAACTAAATGCCAATACCAGCCGGATAGAGCAATGCTAATCCATGTGTGTTCAGTAAGAATGTGTGTGTGTGTGTGTGTTTGCTTCCTCGCCGACGTCTCTCCTCTCTCTCTTCTCTGCAGTGCTCTCAGCTTTGTGTCAGACTCACTACAGATAGAAAAAAACAAATTACATCTCACAAAACTCTGAAAGTTTGTAAAGTTTGTGAAAGAGTGAAATAGTCAGAAATGTGGTTGAAAACAAAGAAAAGGAAAATGAATATTTGTTTGGTAGATTTGTCTCCACCTTCCTCTTTGTCTGAAGCAGAAAAGTTTCATTACTGTATATTTATAGATTCATTTTAATTTAATAAAAAATAATCAGAATCAGATCTTCCAGGGATTAACAGATCTATATTCCATTTGACCAGCTGGGATGAAACTTAATCTGAAAGATGTGGCATATATACAGGACATTTTTACCAATATGGACTCTGTGGGTCTTCTGATAAAATATAATTCTCATTTGTGATTCACTGTGATTGGTTAGTACATCTCTGACAGGAAGAAGCAAATAGAAATGCATCTGATCTTTAAATTAGTACGTTAAGTTATGGTACATTAAATATTTCCTTTTAAAACTTTATCTTGACAAATGGTAGATGGAATAGTTTGCTTTATTTAATTTCCTCCCATAAAGGTGTTGGTTTATTCAGATGTATCATTAGAACCGTTTACATTTGATGCTTTAATTTTACACATTAAGATGACGCTGCTATCAGGGCTAGGGTTAGGGTTAGGTTAGGGTTAGGGCTAGATTCAGGACTAGGGTTAGATTTAGGGTTAAGGTTAGGGCTAGGGTTAGGGGTTAGGTTAGGGTTAGGGCTAGATTCAGGACTAGGGTTAGATTTAGGGTTAAGGTTAGGGCTAGGGTCAGGGGTTAGGTTAGGGTTAGGGTTAGGGCTAGATTCAGGGCTAGGGTTAGGGTTAGGGTTAGATTTAGGGTTAAGGTTAGGGTTAGGGGTTAGGGCTAGGGTCAGGGGTTAGGTTAGGGTTAGGGTCAGGGGTTAGGTTAGGGTTAGAGTTAGGGCTAGATTCAGGGCTAGGGTTAGGTTTAGGGTTAGATTTAGGGTTAAGGTTAGGGTTAGGGGTTAGGGCTAGGGTCAGGGGTTAGGTTAGGGTTAGGGTCAGGGGTTAGGTTAGGGTTAGAGTTAGGGCTAGATTCAGGGCTAGGGTTAGGTTTAGGGTTAGGGTTAGATTTAGGGTCAGGGGTTAGGTTAGGGTTAGGGCTTGGGTTCATTCATGAATCACGACTGCATGTGGTTTAGCAGATTGTTTTTGACATAACTTTAAAATATTGTGCTTACAAATCATCATTCACAAAGCACCTCTTTAATGACATTTGTATTGTAGAAAAAAAGCACTAAACCACTGTGGAGACTTGAGACTTTAATTGTATACGTGAGTCATGAATATCTGTCTTCTTCAAGAACAACAGTAAGACGAAGTGAAGAACGTGCTGTTCTCTGCAGTCGTGACACAACTTCAAAACGGCCGCTGTGGGAAAACTTTCACCTCGATTACCCGCTGAACTTTACAGATGCTTTTGGATAACCGGCGGGAGGAGCAGGACGAACTTGAATCTAATTGTGTCTGACTTTAATGAGTCATTAAACTGAATCAAGGCTCAGAGAAAAAGTAGAAGGAAGAATTCATTAAAGACAACAAAGCTGTTCACAAAAAGACGGTAAGATGTGACAACAAGAGGAAGCAGGAAGTTCAGACTCATGTAGTCGCAGCCATGTTTCTCTATTCAGTGACCTCCACAGACGCAGCTTCAGTTAATATTTACTTTCCTCATTTGGACCGCAGGGCAAAGAGATCAAGACAGAGTGAGCACAGACAGCGTCAAGCATCAAGCAAATGACAGACTGACAAGGCCAATGACAGTGACGGAGTGACAGTGATGACAGCAAGTGACAATGAACAAATGAGAGAGAGGAGAGGAGGAGGAGGAGGGGGGGATGTCAATGACAGAATCCAAAACGGTGACAATCCCACTCTGACTGGTGTTAATAATGGAGACCGAGAGCACGACAGTGACAGAGAGAGAGAGTGACGGCGACGACAGAGAGACAAACGGTGACAATGACGGAGAGAGAGAGAGATAGAGAGAGAGAGAGAGAGAGAGAGAGCGGCGTTGATGACACAGAGACAGATGGTGACGGTGAAAGAGAGATGAAGGCAGACAGAGACAGATGCAAACGATCCCGCTGCCTTGAGGTGTCAGGTGTGTGTGTCCTCACTGCCAAAGTATCAGACTGCTGTGTGTGTGTGTGTGTGTGTGTGTGTGTGTGTGTGTGTGTGTGTGTGTGTGTGTGTGTGTGTGACTGATTTCAATTGGATTGTTTTGTTTTCTAAAATTCTTTAGATTTCAGTCCTGTGGTTTACTGGGCGACACTGGTGGTTGGTTACTGGTGGTTTATTAATACAGCAGAGGCAACTGGTGCATCTGTTTACAGTGCAGCCAAACAAATGTGCGTTTTAATAAAGAAGGCAGTCAATAATTGGCCTGTTTTCCATCTGATGTCATGCAGCAGGAGGTCGTTCTGTTGCTGAGGAGTTGGAAGTGTGCAGCCTGTTACCTTCAGCTGTTCCTGCTCCAGACTGTCTGATTCCTCTCTGTGATATTTACAACTCATCCACTGCCAAAACAAGATGAATTTGACAGCGTGTTGCCACTTTTCACCAGTTGAATGCTTTTAATGTGAAGCAGAGGCAGAAGGAAATGTTGTGTTAGCATTAGCAGTAATTAAAGGAGCTGCAACTGTTCATACTTTTTTATGTTTTTAGGGCTGTTGGAATGAATTTTAGGAGTCTTTAATTAATACTAATCAAATTCTGAAATTACTGTTTGATTGTGTGTTTTTAAATTTTTTATAAATGTGTTGGCTGGTTCTAGCCGTGGCATGTGAAAACGAAATGTTTTTGTCACGTCTGATGAACAATAAAGTTTTCTGAGTCTGACTGAATCACAGTCTGACGTTCAGTGTGCTAACGTTAACGTCTAACGTCACAATATCACCCACAGAGATCACCGTTCCTGACCATTTAAGAAGCGATGTGTTGAAAGTTTTTGGATTTCTGTCAACAAAGTAAAATTTTTTCTTGTTTCTGCCTGTTTAGGAGTTAAAGCAACAAATTCACAAACTTGATATAATGTGAATCAGTTTTATGTTCTGTGAGTCAGGTAGTATAAACAATGGCTAACTTTCAGCATTTTACCAAACATGACACACCAGATGGTTTGTTACACAGAACCGTCTGAGAAGTCGTCTTTGGAAACAGTTTGGAAAAGGGCACCAAAAACACCTGGCAGGTGATTGGATGAACCATCTGTCAATCACCATCTATCACCCTCTTACCTTGTGAGGCAGCTGGATTTGCAGGATCACACTAGAATCCTTTAGGACCGGTGGTTCAAACACAAGCGTGTAACTTGAAGCCTGACGAGATGGATTCTCCTGAGATGTTGTGATCACGCAAATCCTAAACACGCTAAAGCTAAAGTTTATGTAAAAACAAATTAGATGCTATAACTGATTTATCCAGGGTCTTTGGCAAAATTACACAAATATACAGTAGTGTGTCAGGTCTCTGTGTAGGATGAAATATAATATCACATTTAGAAACACAAGAGACAAAGTGAATATAAACAATGACACGTTCTAAACATAAAGCCTTGATAATACTGGAGATTTGTCTGGATTTACAGACTGTTAGAGCAACAGTTGCAATAACAGCCGAACACTATATATAGAGACAGTGACAAACAGAGAGACTGACAGTCATGAGGGATTGAAGAGCGTGACCATGTCTTGGTCATAACGCTGGCTTTGTCTTCAAGGTTGAGTTACCACAGACTGAATGAGATAATAACAGCAGAAATAAGCTGCTGTGACCTCCAGATGTACAGTCCTCAAACACAAAGAGACTTTATCGAAGCAGCCAGTTAAACAGACAAAGATGGAACAGATGGAGAGTTAAGATCTTGTCTCGCTTCTTCTACATTCAGAACAGACTGGGACACCAGTACAGACGAGTGAAAGTGCTGGTTTGCCTTTAGGTTAGTGTTTCATCTCCGACTTGGCAATTTTATATCCTTTTTTTTAATGAGTTTTCGACAACATAATACATTATGAAGACCAACAATTAAGACAAGACATGACAAAAACCCACGACACAACCCACAAACACAAATACAGAAAGAAAAAAAAACAAAAACAAACAAAAATCAGCAGTATTCACAACCTGGTGCATTTATAAAATGCTGTTTGTATGTACGTTAACTGTTATATTCATAACCCCCATACTCATAACTCTTGACCATTCCTCTTTCAAGTATATTGCTATTGGTGACCAGTCCCTTACAAACTCCTCAAGAGTGACTCTTAACACATATGATGGTCTTTCCAATGGCAAAATGGACATAAGGCTCTTCATCCAGCCATTTCTGTAAGATTGTGAGTCATGCCATATACAAAATAATTCTAATTCTTGTGCTTGCATTCATAACTAATATCTGACCCCAATATAAAGTGATGTGGATTTAGAGGGATTTCTATCCCAAATATTTTCTTCATCTCATTTTGGACTGAGAGCCAAAAAATTGCAATTTCAGTGCATGACCACATAAGATGACTATATGTACCAAGGCTGCTTTTACATTTCAAACATAATAGGGAGCACTTGGGATCATATTTACAATGAATAGCTGGGGTTTCATGTAGTTTGTGGATTATCTTATTATAATTTTCTTTGCGTTCATTAATTATGTTTCACCACATCACATCATCAAGATGGGACCCAAAATCTTCCCTCCAAAATGTTTTACTGTTGAAAGTAGGGATGTTAACAAACATTTGGTCATAAATATAACTCATAACTTTCCTCTTTAAAGAAGCTTTTTTATATCCTTTCAATGTTTTTAATGGTGTAATAAACTTAGACCTAAAAAAAAATGTGTTTTGCACTCTGGCAGAAGCGATACTGCTTTGCTACAAGGATTCATATTCCTCTTTTAGCACAACCTCAGGAGCAAACATTACATTCAAGACCAAACACATGAGAAGTGCACAACACAACAAAACTGCTGTGCACATACACATGTTGCTTGTGTGTGTGACAAATAAACCTTTGAATACTTTGAATATGTGGAGTTGATGTGTATTAACAAATATATTTTATTCTCAATACTTGACCAGAGGATATTTATCTTAAAAAGGCATATTTCTACTTCTCATTACAGCTCAATAGCCAATATCCAAAATCCAATGTGGTTTGAACTCGGCATCAACGCTGTAATCATCATATTAAACAGACAAAAGTAAGGAATGCATATAGATGTACAGGTGCGAGGAAAGAACAATATATGTTCTAGATTGTTTTTGTTGTTGTGTCTTCTTTGTTTCCAACCTTGATGAGAGAATCTAAACTTTAAGGGTCGACCATCTTACCTCAGGTGACATTTCAGTCCTGTGTTGAGTGACTAACAGTGACCCCAACACTGGAATAAGCTCTGAGGTCTGTTGTTTTCTGTGTGCACTGGTGCAGTCATGAGGAATATCAACTTGTGAATACTGCATCAACACTGCCTGGTACAGCGAGGACTGTGCATGTGTTCAGTCAGGCTCTGATGCTAACGTCATGCTGCTGTCACGGGACGTGCAGACAATGACAGTAGAATGGATGAAGGCACTGCTTTGGTATTCATGTAGTTTGTCAGTTATGCCTGAAAATTGCCATTGAATATTTTTGGAAGACTTAAAGAAATATTGCAAGATTAATCAATGATGGAAAATAAATAGCTGCTGCCTTAAAATTCAGAAAACAAACTGTTTCTTTTTGTCAGTATGTTCACAAATTTTTCTCTCTCTCCGTTTTTATCCACAGTGATCTGCAACTTCCGGGGCTCAGTGACTCAAGGTTTGGCTCTGGAAGTGGGAGAGACGGTTCAGATTCTAGAGAAATGCGAAGGTAAGACTTCTACCTGATGAATAGCTTCCTGTGACGTTTCATACAGCAATAATGCCCTCGATCATTGCTGGAATATTGCTAAAGCAGTAATCATTGTAAACATTCTCCAAGGGTTAGGGATAACTGTTGCAGCTTAAAGGTTTTCTTTACTGGAAAGAGAATAACAAGACAAAGCATGTATAGCATGTATATTGCTAGCAGAATATAAATATATATATTTAAAAAAAGGGAAATATGAGACATTTATGGGGGCAAAGAGGGGGTGAAAATTTGGGAAAAACCCAGGAAAAATGGGAGAGTTGACAGGTCTGAGCTGTGAGCTAAATGCTAACATGCCGATGCTAAGCAGGTGTAATGTTTATCACCATCTTAGTTTAGTGTGTAGCATGCTAACATTTGCTAATTAGCACTATACACAGAGTACAGCTGAGGGTGATGGGAACGACAGTTTTGCAGCTATAAACCAAAGTGTTGTACAAACTGGAATTTTGATGTGATGGTTGCACCAGTTAAAAGGCTAAATTATCACCCAAAGTTATTATAATTCATCCTGTGGGAAGCATGAATATGTAAACCAAATATATTAGCAATGCATTTTACTTAAAACCACAAATGTGAACCTGGTAGTGACACTAGAGGAAAAGTCAGTTTGATCACCAAAATCAGAAGGATGTGTCCTCTGGGGACCATGAATATCTGTAATGAAGAGGTGGACTAACTGACCGAACAACATTACCATCTGCAGAACAAGTAGATCACTATGCAGCTCTATCAATAGCACAAGAGCTGATACCTGTGGTTCACAGTAAGTTGTATCTGCACAGACTCCACAGAAGGACATTCAGGCGGGCAGTCTTTACTTAAGTCAGGTGGCAAAACCTTGTCTGGCAGGCAGAATAACAGCCCAAAAAGGAACAAAGGCTACAAAGATAATCTGGCCAAGGTCTTTGCAAAGTGGGCAGATAAATATGGTAACTGACTAATTAGGTCAATGAGGGGCAGCTGTACTGGCAGATGTGCTGCTTCCTGCTTTATAAAATATGTATCCTTGTGGAAATTAACCACATTAAGATGTCAAACTCAAAAGCCTTAAAAAAAAAAATCTGCCCCAGAGAACCTGTAATCAGATTTTCAAACTACTGCAGTCTGAATGTGAATAACATGAATTAATGTCACAGAGCAGCTCTGATGTTGCTATTCAGAGATCTTCCTTGTTACATTTCAAACATCTGAACTGCGGAGCGACTCGTTTTATCTTTCCAGTCGGGCTGTTGTATTAATTTGACCAACAGGGAACCTTGAATTTTTTTTCTGGTGTAGTCACAGACCTTCAGACACATACGACAAAGCACATTTCATTAGAAATAACGTCAATAACATACTTGCTTCAAATTCGATTATCTAAAAGGTTGTAAAACTGTAGTGAAACAAGTATTTTGGAAGTATTGGTATGTTTCCTTTGCTTGAGTCCACTGTCATCTTAAAAGAACAGTTATGAACATTTCCACACTATATTTTGTTGGAAGTCGCCGTAGTCAGAGCAGCTGTACTGTATCCTGCCTCAGTGAATCAAGGTCCATTTCCCACAGATTTTCATGAGGGCAGCAGATAGAAAAGCTGTGACATTAATGCTGCCGTGGCTGTGTGTGTGTTGTCTCAAATGCACACAGTTAAAAACAAAGTAATACTGCAAATAGCCTGTAATAGCCCAGCAGTGGCCTGGAAGAAAGCCCAAGTTATTAGTCGATGTTACTCCCTTTGTTATCCCTACTTTGACTCACAGAAATTAGCAACTCAAGCCAGGATGTGTCTGAGGCCAGGAAATGTTGTCTTTTGCAGATAATCAGTGAGAATGTGCTCCATTAGCCACAGCTGGCCAGGCGCTACCATCGATCTAATGCCAGCGGCTGATTGGTCCTTTCTTTACCCCGGGGGGTGGGGGTGGGGGTGGGGGGTCGCCCATGAAGAAGAGAGAGAAAAAAGAGACATGGCTTCACTTTGCTTCTCTCTTCTGGTCTCTACACCCCTCTCATCTTTTTTCTTCTTCTCATCTTTATTTTCCTCCCTCTTCCTCTCAAATCTGTTCATTTTACCCTCCCTTCACACTTCCTCTCGTCTCCATTTGTCTCCTCTCTTGTTGTCTGCTTGTATTGACCAGTCAGACTCATATTCAAGCCTGAGCTAATCTCATGACATCCAATCAACATCTAATACGCTCCTGCTATGAAATGCAGCCTTTCTAGCGATGGAAATGGGCCGTTATCCGAGGCCTTGTGGCAGAAGCTGGCATCACAGCTTTCCCTCTAACACAGTGATTATCAGTGAAGCCAAGGCTCACTATTGTCCAAGAATCCCTGTGGCAGTTTCAAAACTCCCTCAGCTTCTCATTAAAACACTATATCATTATCAGAACATGCAAATAATCTTTTTAGAAACAATGGTTGGCTCATAGAGAAGATATGAGAGAATATTTGTTAGTGTATTGGTAGCGATGTATGTTAAAGGAGGAGTTCACAATTTTTCAAGTGTGTCTCAAACCAGCAGTCAGGTGTCCCTATGAGCAGTGAAAGAGGTTTTCCTCGCTGTAATCATTCCTCCTGTTCATTCTGGATATTAAAAGATCCTTCAAATGTGCTTTCAATGTAAATGATGGAGACCAAAATCCACAGTGTGTCCACACAGTCATTTAAAAGTCTCTGTGAAGCTTCTATTCAGCTTCATCAGTCTGAGTTAGTCATATCAAGTGGATATCTGACACATTTACAGTCTGTTTAGCATCTTTTGTGTTTCCTCGGACAGTGTTTCCCTGTTGAGCTGCAGGTGGAAGTATAGTAACAAAAAGAGGAACTTTAGCATTAAAAAGACTAACGTTGAAAGATATCTACTTGATTTGACTCATTTTGACGCTGAAGCTTCATATTAGCTTCAGATAAACTTTTAAATACATTTTTGTACATCTTGTCTCCCATCACTTCCATTATAGGTGCATTATGAAGGGATCTTCTAATGGTCAGTATGAACAGGAGGAATGATTACAGCAAGAAAAACAGGTTTCACTGTTCATTTGGGCTCCTGACTGTTGTTTTAAGACACACTTGGAAAAACTGTGAACTGATCCTTCAAAATAAACAAAAACATTTGTCCACTCATGCTGACCGAGTGATAAATCAATCAAGTAATCAATGATCATTTGTATTCCCTTTCTTTATTTCTTATCTATGAGGTTTCTATGGATTTTTTCTGAGTTCACACTTCTGGCTGAACACAAGAAAAACACCCAGGACTGTGTGTGTGTGTGTGTGTGTGTGTGTGTGTACATGAGTGTGTCTTTGCCTATTCAGCTGTGACAGAGATACTGGAGATACAGCAGCATTTATTCAGAAAGTGCACTCAAGAAGCTAAGAAAATCTTTCTTAAAATTATCTTTCCCCGCCCTCTCGCTCCATGGCCGGTACTTGTCTGCCCGCACTAACGCCAAATTATCCTCCTCAGACACAAACTCAATGGCTATAAAGACGGTGATATGGAGATGGCAGCTGGTCGGCGGGAATGCAATCCCCAACTTACGTTCTTAAAATATAGATTGCAGTCATAACACATGAGAGAGCATTAGACTTCGATTAAGGGCGTCGGAGTAATTTAAACTGTGGGATTTTGACTCTTAGCACTGTCAGCATTAGTGAAGTACCCGTAATCACAGCTAAGAACAGCCTCTCGTTATTTAATAGAGGCTTTTCAGCTGTAATCAATCTTCTATAGCGAGCTGCTGCTATTGTGGATGTCCAGGAGAGAGCTGGCTGTCGGTAAATAACAATTAAATATTAAACAACCAGGATGTGAAGAAATAAACTGACATTAAATTGTGATGTGGGTAAGATGAGTCATTTAGCATGTAAACGTTCAATATGGTAAATCTTGTTCTTTATTCAGTGTAACACAGGAAACAGTCCTGTCTTTAGTTCTACTTTTTACTCACTATTAGTTGCACTGCAGTCAGTTCAGACTGATTATTAATAGTATTTGTTGCAGATTTTTTATTTCTGAAATGTCAATCAAAGTAACTTCAAATGTTTTTATTGGGTTTTCAAACATTTACATATTGAGACTGGCCAACACACCAAGAGTGGAAAAAAAGAAAAAGAAATAACAATACTAATTTTGTAATACTACTACTACTACTACTACTACTACTACTACTACTACTACTACTACTACTACTAATGGTAATTGTAATAATAATAAAAATGTTAGAGAGTTTTTAAAAAACAGGCTAAAAATGAAATGATTAAATACAATAGTGACGTTATGGTTGACAGTCACAGGGATTAAGTTCTATTTCTTGCAGTGGAGACATTATTACAGTTATTCAGGAATGTTACCACATTTTCTATTGATCAAACTAAAGGAGGCTACATTTGAGATGCCTATGTGAGACCCAAAAAACCCCACAAATAACACAATAACACAAATAACTCTAAATCAATATAAATTCTTCTTCCTCTGTCACAATGTCAGTTGATGCTCAGGAAACAACAGGATCAATCAGGAAATCACTTTAATAACCAACCGTCTCATGACCATCTAGATTTTCTTGTACAGACAAAACCACCGGTGGACGAAAAAGAGGCATCAACAAATGTCAAGAATTTATACCAGCAGACTGTGTTTAGTCTTATGTTGCATTTACATAATATTGTTTTTATCATAAGTAGAGTAAAAATTAATTAAGTAAGAGCAGAAAAAGCATAAAGTGTACTTTAGTCCATCCACTGAGAAAACAAGTGGTTGTTTTACTGCATACACTATAGATGTGAACCTTCCAAATGAATCGTCTTTCCTCCAGGATACATAGTGAACATGGCAGCAAGCTAATCAAAATATGTTGCTAATCTTCTGCTTCATTACGTTACATTAGCTGATTGTTTGATCTTGTGTTTACAGCTTGATAGTGGTGATTAGTTACTGGTCAATAAGCACTCAAATACAAAAATAATCAATGACAGTTTGGAAATGAATTATTCTCTGTGAGCAAAAGGAACCATCAGCTCCACAAACCAGCTGGATATGAAAGATGGAGAAGTGTCTGGTTGTTCAGCAGCATCAAGCTTTCCCAAGTATTCTTTATTAGTTGCTATGACAACCAATAAAGTAACCATGGTGCTAGTTAGCAATCTTTTTCTTGTCTTGCTTTTTATTAATGTTTGCACAGTTTACTAATTTGACACTAATCAATCAATACCTGTTCATTGGCAACGTTATAATCAGAGGATGCTGCGCTCGCAGCGAGTCGCTCGGTGGATCGGCTGCAGCTCTATTGAGTCTCTGTCATAACTGTAATTACAATGAAAAAGCCTCTTGGGTACTATTACTGCATCAACAAGCAATTCCTTTTGTTCATAAAGTAGCTGGAGGTGTGCTCTGCAGGGACATGAAGCGTCATTTAAGACTCATATCTGGCTGATTTCATCTCTTGATGGAAACCTGCATCTATTGTATAATTCTGTATTCCTAATGAGTTCAATCTCAAACTGCATTAACTCCACAAAAGTGGCTCCTCGAGTTCTGCCTCCCACTTAGAGATGATTTACAGTGATTATTATTGTGAATTATTTTGATAACGGTGTAAAATGATTATTCTAATAACCGCTTCGTGAGCCGTTGGGATGCGGGAGGCGAGGCGATGGCTGTATGACAGCAGATAAATAAGGCACATACATGCACCTGCACACACACACATGAATTTCACACATCTCTGCTTTTCCAAAATACAGAATAATCACATACACACTTGCACACACAAATTAATTTTTTATCTCTGTATTTCAGTCTCATTTTCACGCTTCTTATCTCTTCTATCTTCTGCAGTAAAGTCAGTGAGCTACAGACGACACACGTCCTCATTTCAACCCTTACAAATGGGCCCAGACACTGCTGGTCCAGCCACAGTCTGATTACCATATAGATGAGAAGCTAGGGAGTAAACACAGCCATCTTAACGAGGGTGATGAATGAATCTTGATTGGTTATTAATTAACCGGCCAATTAAGCCTCCATTTCCATTTCATATCAGATTATGGAGAACTGCTGTGAAATGGATCTTATGATTTTCCAAGAAGATAAGATGAAAGCTAATGTGAAGCATCCTGGCAGCGTTAGTACTGGTATCACTCTAAATGTTTTTATCAGAAACAGGTAACGTTTGATGATGAGAGAAATCATTTTCCAGCCTTTTCTGTTTTTTTTTCCCCAGAACTGTCTGAAACCTTGTTTATCACAGATGGACAATATGGTTATTCATACCGAGTCAGAATATTGTCGACTATTAATACAAATATAGTGAATTGTCTCTCTAGCAGTGTACACAGTGGTAGTTTGAGAAGGTCAAAGTTGTAATATGCATCATTTTGATATAAATAAATGTCCCTTTCGCTGCACTCTGTCACTGACAGACTATGGTCACCCAAGCCTTACGTTTCCAAGACACAATCATTTTTATTTCCGCTTGGATGGAGACAAACGATGTCTCCGCACAGTCTGAGAGGATGTCTGGGTGCTTTCCTGCACATATTTAGTCCCTGGATACAAATCATTTTCAGCTGTCAAGGATTTACTTCAAGTTGAGTCAACCTTCATGACAGCTTTCGACTCCGCAGAGGAGGTATCTGATGAATGTTCAGTCATGTGGAAAGAACTGTTGTGCTCTCTTGAGACTGGGGGGGGGGGGGGGTCATCACACACACACACACACACACACACACACACACACACACACACAGATGGTCATGTACTATAGGTCACACTGGGTTAAGAGTCTCCTCCCTGTGCGCCACTGATCCGGTTTGACCTACAAACAAGCAGAAGTTACACATCTTTGCTGATGACGTTTGAGTTTCTGCTGGCGGAAACAACGTCGTTAAGTGAAAGGTTGAGAGATGGTGGACATGACAGAAATTATTGCAAAGCTTTTATATCAGCTTTTGCTTCAGAGTACAACCTTTTTAAAAAAAAACTTGACAAACATGTTGAGATGGTGACCAGAACAGTGTGTCTGTATCTCATTTAAACTGTCAATATTCTACGATGGACATAAGACCTGGTTGTCATTCATTTAACAACTGCAAGTATGCATTTCTTCAACGATGTCCTCACTCATATCGGTCCTCACAAAGATAGAAATACATGCACACACACACACACACGCACACAGCGTATAGAGAAGTGGACTGAATCCGTCTTTAGCTTCAGGCATCATGTTTCTCACTGTCTCTCTCTAACTTTGTCACGCACTTTCACAAGCATCCACCGAAGTATGCACACACCACGGGCTATGAATTAGTCCCACACACACATAAACACACACACACGCACACTCTCGATAGTCAGTCAGTGATTTAACCTAAATTTAACTGACTAAATGTCCATGACTAATAAATATTGACTGCTTGATCGCTGACTGTCATCCTCTTCAGGGCAACGTGACGCTAAATCAAAACCAATCGTGTTGCATCTTCAGATTATAAATTATCCTTTTACATTTCTGTGTTCTGTAAAACTTTGAATATCGTTTTTTTTTCTGACAACATACAGTACATGTAGAGAATATTTCAGGCTTGTGCTTTACTAGAAATGATAGAACTAAGTGGCATATTATTTTATGTGGAGACAATCAAACCTGTGACATTTAGAGTTTTAGATTATTATTTTGAAAAGCCTAAATTCAGCCTAAAAACAGTCAGTCCATAAGATATCTGATACACTGCAAGAAGTCACCTACTAGAAACGACACAAAATATTCATTTCTTGCAATGATTCTTATTTTTCAAAATTTTATTTCATTTCAATCTTCATTAACATTTAGTAGGTTGTAATAATAAGCAAGTTTTCACCTCAAATCACCTCAAATCACCTCAAATACAGAATACTTTGTACTGTGTATATATATATATATATATATATATATATATATATATATATATATATATGTGTGTGTGTGTGTGTGTGTGTGTATTTTTAATGTTTTTTCTTACTTTGTGAGGCAGCCACTGTTTTCACTGGTTCTTTTATCATGGAGTCTCCTTTTATTCTCTGTAAACAAAGATCTCTTTGTTGGAAAATGTTCAAGCAAAAGTAACTTTGCATATTGAGTCAAACTGCTGACTCATAACTGTTTGTAACTCTTCAGTAAACCTTTGCTTGTGTTTTTTCTTTCAGGTTGGTACAGAGGATTCTCTACGAGGAAGCCAAACGTCAAGGTAAGAGACTGACTTTACAGTTAATGTTTCACTAATAATTTCTCTTTTCACATATCTGATTCTCTTTCTTCCCGTCTCTCTCTGTTGTGGTGATGTTGAGAAGCAACATCTCTGACTGCATGTCTAATGTGAAGGAGACGTAAAGTATGTAAATAAACTGCAGTCTTTTTCTCTCTATCCTCTTTCTTTCTTTCTAACATGTTTCTACTTTGATTTGCTTTTCCATCACTTTCTGGCAGAATTCAAACATTATACAGTTATAGACATTGTTGAAGTGATGATTATTTCTTGAATATCATACAGTAAAAATATCAACCAGTGAATGACATGACCGTTAGCTTCTCATGGCTGAGAAGAAAGCAAACCATGATTCCAACAAACATAAAAACCATGGAGGCAAAAGTGCAAACATGAAGTAAAATGTGATATTTGACTTTATTCCGGTGGTCAAATTGTGTCACGAGGAAAAAACAATGAACACCAAAGGCTGCATGTAGAAGACTTGACCTCAGGATTTATAAACCTAGACTTCTTCAAGAAATCACAGAAACAGATGAAAAAGTCTTGATTGTAGCAGGAATGTTATATCCTGTGCTGACAATGTAAACCTGCATCTCCCATGTTGTTATAATACATTCATTAATTCATCCTGCAGCATTGATTCTGTTACATCATACACTAAGTGTTTGGTTCAGTTTTGTTGAGTTTCTAACGAGTGTGATGTTCTGATTATCTGCTTTTTATTTTCATCTTATGTCTTTATTGATAATATCAGTAATAATAAATGTTCAATAAATTAGCCAATAATATAAGACAAAAACAAAACAAGAATAAACACTGTCTCAGTGTTAATAAAAGGCTTGTTTCTAAGAGATTTGACTGATTCAGTAACTGTAGAGATGAGGAGAACGTAACGAGGTTCTGCAGCACGTCGTCTTCATGCAGAACAGCCTGTAGCTGTTAGTATCTACGTAGATGTTCTGTACATCACAGTAACTATGATAACATGACATGATGAGCAGTCTGGTTTGTAGCCTGCAGCTCCAGTCGATGATGTTCTGCTGTCGTTGGTTGAAACTCAAATACTTTGAAAAGGGTCTTTGACAAAAGATGGAAATAATTCAGATTTTTAAAACCCTGACAGGTATTCTTGAAACTGAGGGACCTAGTTTCATGAAATAGGTCGAAGTCTTCATTCCTGGCGCAGGGCACATGTGACCGACACATTGTTGACATTTTCCAGAGCATCAGCACTGGTGCACTCTGGGCAACATGGAGGAGAGCGTGAATACAGTGTTAATGGGAGGAACACAGAAGCAGCAGGTGGTATTCTTCAGTAACAACCAATCACATGAGCAACAGCTGAAAACATGTTCAAACCAGTCAAAACTATGAAAACCGTCCAGGAGAGACTGTGTGACATTGTTGGTTCATCATTGTTGCATCAGTAGAAGTATGTCAGCACAGACACCAGATTAAAACTACCTGGCGGTGATCAGCTTCATCAGCATTGTGTCAACTTGTTTGTCAAGAGCTGAATGTAACAGATGTTCATTTATGTGTAAAAATCCTGCAGTGCAGCTTGAAATAAACAGTTACAAGATCAGGTTTAGAAATTTGCTGGTTAGAGTTTGAAAAGTGCACAACTTCTACCACTGTTTCATTGAAATATGTAAATAATGAGTGAAAGTATCCAAGCTGTGCGTAAAGTAAGCAGGACTGAGTTTAAACCTTTGACATGTTTTCATGAACATGTTTTATTTGTTCATGACATAAAGGATGTTGATGTGTGACTACAGGTTGTTTTACACACTGATTATATGGACACACGTCCACACACAGGACTGACTACTGCAGATACTTTGAGACTTAACAAAAGTCAAAACTGAAAACTCCCTGTATTGATCCTCGTCACATGCCAGAAAACATATTTTGATTCTCTAAACTGAGTTCAAACTTTTATTTAATAAAAATATCCTTAGAGCAGCTTCTATCAAATGATTTTATTGTTAAACTTGGAATCTGTGATTAACAGCTTTCCAGTCTGATGTTTAGAAGATGCAGAATATTAATGATCATAGATCCTGATCAATACTGTCGCCACGTCAGAAGATTTCAATAATGAATGAAGTTTCCTCTGCTGTGCTACAGTCCTTCTCTCAAATCACAGACTGTAGATGAAACTCACACATTCCTGCTGCTGTGTGATGACTGCAGCTGTTTAATAAACATGGAAAAGATACGATATTCTACAAGGTGTTATCTGACAGAATGTATATCTGAACTCTGGGTCACTGGATTACTCTCATGTGGATGATATTATTGGTAAGAATCTTCCTTAAAAATAAAATTATGTTTTGACTCACATGTTAATCTGTAGTAGATGAAGAACATGTAGAAACTGAAAGGATGCCTCTGCAAACTGAAGCCATGAAACTTGCCCTGCGTCTGCGTCTGCGTCTGCATCTACATCTGCGTCTATGTCTGTGTCTACGTCTACATCTATGTCTGCGTGTACGTCTGCTTCTGCGTCTGCATCTGCGTCTGCGTCTACGTCTACGTCTACATCTGCTTCTGCAAGTTCTCTTGTGCTACAAGTCCTCCAAACTGAATGGCAAAATATGTTGTTTGTCCTCCAAAATGACACATGGAAGAATTTTTTAATCTGATACCATTATATCGACTGGACAACATCACTGTCTCAATGGTTTTACTGGTATCTGATCTTCCACTGCGATGATTAAGGTTATTAGGTTCAAGCATAAAAACAACTTGGTTAGGTTTAGAGAAATATTCTTCTTGGTTAAATCTACTTCTTTGTGAAGGTTAAAGTATGTCGTGGTTAAAATAGACCAACGTTGACTGTAAACAAGCAGCAATCTACTTGATAAAGTTGGACTTTTTGTTGACCTCCTCCCTCCACAGACATTATGTCTCTATAAGAAGGTCCCAGTCCTGATGGACAATAGTCAGAACTGTTGCTGCAGCTGCACCTGAATCTAAACACGCCGCTTTGTGACAGAAGCTGATGTTTCTTCTTTTCTTTCATACCCACACCTTTAAAGTAACATGCAATACTACAAACTATGTTTCTTATTAAACCCCTCAGAAAAACCTCAGAACTACTTTATTGAAGTCTAAAAAATTCAATCAGTGCTTCCTGCTGCTTTTAGAAACTTCATATTCAAAGCTCCCAGTGAGGCTTTTATGCTTTTACTTAAATTGCCTCACAGTTCAGTCAGTGTACAGAATAATAATCTCACTGGGAAATGAACCTCAGCCTTTTGAGGTTTATAAATTTTAATGTCCACAGGTTGTAGATTATTATGTGTCCTTCTGTATGTGACAGATTGGTAGTTCATCTTGAGAACTGGCTTCATAAGCAGGGACTGGAAAATAGATCAACGGAAGAAACCGTCCCTCTATTCACTTCAAGAAATTGAGTCTGATTATGTTTGAAAAAAGTAGATAAGCATTTGCTCAGATTCCTTCATTTCCACTGAACATTTTGTGCTTATCACAAAAAACCCAGAACCAACTAAAACTAATCAGATTATTCACTTGAAGGACCAAGATAATAACAATTTAGATGATTATGTTTGATAAAAGCAGTGCAGCGTGATAAAGTAATAAACAATCACTCAACAGATTTTTTGAAACGACCTTTCTGACCATGACTGGATATGACTCACGCTGACAGCTTTACATCCATCGTCTCTCTTTTTAAGCACCATGTCTGGATCACGGCTGTACGCAGGAGTTACTGAGGTCCAAAGGATGAGCTTTACGGGGGGGACCTGATCCAAATATGGACGTTTCTATAGCAAAAACTGGATAACAATAGCTTATGACCATATCAGTGGACAATAACATGAATTATCTGTCAAGGAGTAAAACATGAGACTCAGGTTAAAGCTGCATTATGTGAGTCTGAAGTAAAGAACCAACAAGAATTTGGAGAAAAACACAAACACTATGTCAAAAGCCTTCTACTCCCACCATCTCATGCTCCAGACACATGTAGCACATGTCCGTGGAGAGGATTGGTAGCTACATAGCCTGCCCTGATTGGTTGGTTTATCTGAGACCGGGGTGACCGGGGATTTTTGGACCTGTCTAATCCGGAGCTCAGGAAACTCACCAAAATGAATTTTTCACAGAACAATTCATTTTTTGATCGCTGCTGGAATCTAACATATAAATGTAATAAATCTGCTGAAATCTTGTGAAATAATGTAGCTTTAAATGTCAAATGAATGATCCACACTAGATACATGTTCTTTATTTCATTCTTTTGCTTCAGATTGCATTATGAGCAGTTCAGTGTGTAATACCTGCTGCTCTTCCTCTGTCATCTTCATCGCCTTCTCTCTCTTTATCTCCCACATCTCCTCCTGTCCCAAAGCTCAGCTTTGTCTGTCTTATTTTTTTTCATTTTCTTCTTCGTCTCAGTGAAGAAAGTCGACAGAGGGTCAAATGTTCGTTTATCTATCTGCCATCAGATGATTGGCTGCGTTAGCGAGCTAAACCACTCAGGTGAAACTAGCCGGCATAAAACATAATGGACGGCTGCACAGAAGCTATTGGTCAAAAGATGAATGACAAGTAAAAAATCAGTAATTTGTCTAGTTAGGCAAAGCAAGTTTATTTGTATAGCACATTTCAACAACAAGGTAATTCAAAGTGCTTTACATAGAGCATGAAAGGCATTAAAACAGAATATAAAAGCAACACAAGTAAAAAGACATAAAAACAATTACAAAGTGTTGAGTTTGGAAATAAAAAGAAGCTAAAAAGGGAATAAGACAGATAAAACAAGAGAATAAAAGTAACAGTGCAGTGTAAAATATTAATCGTCAATGTGGTTTAATGAAAGGCAAACAGAAAAGTCTTCAGCTGTGATTTAAAAGAACTGAGAGTCGCAGCAGACCTGCAGTTTTCTGGGTCAAATGTTCAACTGAAGGAAAAACATTTTGCCTAAAGTTTATCTGTCTGCCATCAGATGATCGGCTACGTTAGCTAGCTAAACCACTCGGGTGAAACTAGCCGGCACAAAACATAACAGATGGCGACACAGAAGCGATTAGTCTGTTGATAAGATGTCTGTTGATGAATGACAAGTAAAAAATCAGTAGTTTGTCTGCTTCCATTCAGCGACTGCCTGTCAATACGTGTAACGAAAGAGCCGCCATGTTGAACAGAGATATTGTAGGAACAACAACAATATCCACGTACCCCATCCACACACACACACACACACACACACACACACACACACACACACACACACACACACACAAGCACCGCTCAGACAAGGAAGTGAGTGATCTTGCCGCTGTATAAAATCTTTGCTGTCATATTAAGTGACTTTTATTAAAATAAAAATTGAAAGAAACAGCGAGGTCCCGACCTCTGGGACCTGACTGCTGCGTACAGCCGTGTTCTGGATTACGAGCTAACAGGCTTCTGGGTTTCGAGTCTTTTTTAAAAAAGAACAGAGCCTCTTTTGTGTTTTGTCCTGCTCTGCCTCGTTCTCTATTCACCAGCCTTCTATTTGATTCTACTTTGCTCCATCCTGCTCTGTGGGTCCGTAAGAGGCTTTTACTGTTTAGCCTTACTATATCTAGACAGCAGTGTTTCCTCTAGCTGTTGTTTTGGTTCTGTGCTGGATGTTTTGCTGTGTAGATAGGAGAGGCATTAACATAAGAGAGATTGTCTGTGGGGGTTGTATTGTATGTCATATTGGAAACAGGCAGACAGAGAAGGTGAGAGGTGATACTATAAACAAAACCTCAGCAGCTATGCTTTGGTTTGGAAATGGTTTTAAATGTATCAGGAGTTCATTATCAATGTCAGCAACAAATCAAAAGACCCTCCATTAGAAGTGATATTTAATGTTTCTCTTGCTCATGGATCATATCAGTCTTTTGATGTATTAGTTTTAGATAGTCATGTAGGAAGTTACTCTGCTTTTACATTTATTAAGGGATGAACTCTGATGTTCGGTTTTCCTGCAGCTCAGCTCATCTAACACACAGGGTGAAGCTCCGACATCCTGTTCTCATTCACAGCACATTCTCCACTCGGCTCCTCAGCATGTTGAAGAAATGAAGACCAGCTACCATCAGTCACGATGTGATGATAGTGCAAAAACACCGCTCAAAATCAGTAGCTTGAATAAATGAAAACTGTCATTTAAGTTAGAAAGCGTCCTCCTGATATGTCGGTTGGTTAAGAATGATGATATACGCTGTGACATGATAGATTTGTCATTGAATAGAATTTTTTCTAAACCGTAACTATCAAGGTAGTTATTCCTTTAATATCTGTGGAGACATTGTGGGGGTGGTGTTACAAAGCACTGAGCACGACTGCTTCATGGTAATATTAGATTTACAGGAAATCTGTCAGGTATTTATTTTTGATGGTCTAGTCAAAAGCAGGGATTCCTATGTGGATATTTCATATATTAATTATTATATTATGTATAACATGATATAAAATCAAAGAGGACTGTATCCATGTAGCTCTCCTGTGTGGCACAACTGTACAATATTTCAACAATGGTACCAGGTGCTCAGCTAGCATGTTATTTGGTACTTTAAATAGCTATGAGATGTCATGCACAGAGTAAACAAAAAACCTCAAAAAGGTACACAGACAGGGTGAAGGTTGACACTGTAAAAAAACATGGGGGAAAAAGCTCGCTTGCAAGTGAAAATCTGATCTTGTTGGAATCTTCCAAGGCTGCACCTCCAGAGAAAACCTTGACTTATAGTAGACTAACATAACAGCTTGTCTGTGGGCGGTGCGCTGCCATTCATTTCTGTAGGTTACAGCAAGGGCAATGGGATGCGGCACTGCAGGGATAATAAGCAAGAAAAAAGTTGAAGTTCAGGTTTCCTCATGCAAATCAAATATCAGGGATCCTGAGAACACTGCAGGAGAGAGATGTGTTTTAAGAAAGAGAGCTCAGCTATCAAGAATTCACCCAACCTGCATCTGTACAGACTCTGCAGCCCAGAGGAGCAAGACGGAGCCAAAAAAAAAAAAAACATTTCAAAATTCAAACCCTGATCTTCTAAATCTCTACTCACACATTTATTGTTCACCATTAGATGGATCAAGTCTTGTCGTTCTACGCTGCTTCTTTCTGTGCAGCTGGAGGCGATGAACTTAAAGTAGAAAATCCACAGAGAACAGCTGGTGCAGAACAGCTGGTGTGATGTTTGATTTGCGATACCTGTTTCAAATCTCAAGCATGATCTGTTACATTATGATCATTGTGAAGAAATCAGAGTTATGTTTTATAAACTTCAAATTGATGTAAAAAGGAGATTTAACAGCACAGTTCAGGGAAATGTGTTTATTATATAAGGGATGATATCTACTTATTCTGTAGTTTTTCATTATTGTTGATGTGTAACGTTTCAAATACAGTCAGATGCACATTCTGTCTGCCTCTGAATCAGCACCAGTCAGTTTATTAGCCGCACAAATTAATTCAGAGGAAGTTCTTTTGTCTTTAGCATGAAGCATAGGAGCATGAAGATACCAATTTAACGCTGGTGGTCCAAATGTAATGGTCCAAATTCTCTGATTCCAACTTCTCAAATGTGAATACTTTCTATTTCTTTAGGATTATATGACAGTAAACTGAATATCTTTGGGTTGTAGACAGAAGAAGACATTTGAAGATGTCACTTTGGGCTCTGAGAAACACTACATTCAACATTTTTCAGCATTTATTGACATTTTATGGACCAAACAAGTCATTGATCAATTGAGAAAATAATTGGTAGTTGCAGCCCTACATGAGAGGAAAAGTAAAAAGTTATATTGCCCTTTTTAATATCATCATTGTTAACATAATCATATCATTATCATTAACATCAGTTTACCCTCCAGGAGTCTAACAGTAGAAAGCAAAGAAATGGTGGATTTCATACAGACTCATACAATCAGTGACCCACATGTAAAATATCCTAGTGACACACTTGGATCTTTAGTTTTAAAGTATTTCTTACAGCTACAGTAAGTTAACTGTTACCAGAGCAGTCAGTGAGTTAGTGTGTTCACAGTGTAAAGATGGACAGGTGCAAATGTGTGTGCTTGTGTCACGTGTGCAAACAACCAACATTTAATTATGTCCACTAGCATGCTACAGCATATATACAGTATGCATTCATGTCTTTGCATGCTTCTTGGTGTGTGTATGTTTCTAAATGTGAATGTGTGTGTGTGTGTGTCTCTTCCCTTGCCTCTCTCCCAGCAGCGAGGCATCAGCCCAATCCTGTTAGTTCCACCCTAATCACCTGGTTCCTCTACAATAGGCTCACTGGTTGAGACGAATCGCTATGTCTCCCTCAGGAAATGCCTTCCTGCTCTGACTCCTCTCTAATCCAGCAACACTATAGAGAACTTTCACACTTTGAGGTTCATCACCGTTCAGATTACCTCGACCATCAAAGCCACAGAGAGGGCAGCTCGCAGTCAGCGAGAGCAGTGTTTTCTTAAAGCTCTAATCAGTGAGCGGTGAGTGAATGAGGGAGAATTATCTGAATCGGTCCAGTACAACAGCAAGAGACAAATGACCACACCTGAGATCAGGATGTGCTACCAGTGTATCTTATGTTGCAGTGGATTCTGTTGTTGTTTTAGCAGGTTGACCTTTTTTAGTTTTAGTGAAATATCTCAACAACTATTGGATGGATCAACACAATATTTTGTCCAGAGATTTATGGTCCACAGAGGATGAACCCTGATGCTCTAAGTTTTCCTCTAGCGATTAGGGTTAGGGGTTAGGGTTAGAGGGGTTAGGGTTAGAGGGGTTAGGGGGTTAGGGTAGGGTTAGGGCCAGGGCTAGTTAAATTTTAATTTGTCTGAGACTTTGGGTTATGACCAAATACCTGCAAAACTAGTAACATTCACATCAGACTCAGATCTCCTTTATGTTTAGCTAATCAACCAATGTTAGCATGCTAACTAAGCTTTTTGAATCAGTCTGTATAAGCTTTTCTGGCTCTTTCAGACTGTGATGTTTACCTGAGCTCTACCAGCAAAAGCTTTGATTTTTATCAGACCTGGTTGTGATATTTTGCTCTCTATGAATCAGTGTGTAGCACTCATAGAAAAATGTGGGTTATTGTCCATTTTTTGACAGATAATTTATGTCTGAATAATGCTGCTGCCATGTAGAGTAACACTGCTTTAAAGCAAAGACACACTGACGTTTGTAATTAGTCTGACTCTAAACTGGTAAAGTTCAGCTAAACAAAGATCCTCATAGATGTTTGGTATCCCTCCACCATGACCTTTACATAAAATGCATGAGTTTCTCTTTAGAATAATAGCAGCAGCAGAGCCATCTGTCCAGACTGAGGAGAATACTTGTCGACAGTGTGTGTGAAGTGTGTGTGTTTGGGCTTGATTTAATGTGTGTGCTGTAGGAAGATACACTTGCTCACTTGGCATTAAGGGACATTTGGTTGTGAGATCATCGGGGGAAAAGGTGTAAGATTGTTTCTGTATGTTTATAATCTTCAACCTTTTTTTAAGATTAGGACATCAGGAACATTTAAAAATATGAAATGTCTTTCTATCTGTGTGTGTGCGTGTGCATGCATGCATGTGCGTGTGTGCGTGTGTGTGCGTGTGTGTAACAGCTTCTCTCGTGTCACTGATGCACCTCACAGCAGGGCAGTGAAGGGCGTTTGTGTGTGAGGTGACTGCTGATCTACTCTGCCAAAGTGAATACACAACTGCCCTGAGCCAGGTGTAAACACACACACACACACACACACACAGACACACACACACACACACACACACACACACACACACACACACACACACACACAGCGGGAACTATAGTCTTTGTTTCCCCACTGACATTCTGCCTAAATGCCATGTATGTGTCTGTGCATGTGTGTGTGCTTGGCTCTGTTCAGTGGAAGCAACTTCCTGTCCAGTCACCTTCCAGCAGAGATTTGACCAATCAGGTAGAGTGTCGGACAGAGAACACACACACACACGCACACACACACACACACACACACACACACACACACACACACACACACACACACACACACACACACACACACACACAATCAGTGGGGCCATTGGGACTGGGCTTGCTGTGCATTAGTCACGGTCATCAGTCCATTTAAACATGGATCAGCACAGTTTGGCTCTCTGCTCTCATATTCTGCTCATCTGCTGGTCTCTGCAAAGACCCCAAATAATGATATCAACATCAACTCTACACACTGTACACACCAGACATTTAGTAAAACACAAGCCATCATTACTTTTCATTTAATAAATAAGATTTATGTCCAAATCAGGATTTTTAGACTTAATGTATTGCATTTAGACATTGAATATGAGCTTAAATATTTAGATTACATGATGTTTTTTTAAGCTCTGTCATGTTTACTAAGCACAACTAATGATTATTAAAGCAAAATCATTCATAATCTTAATTCAAGTCCAATAATGTACATAAACTTGTGTGGATGAGCTCGAGAGCTGGCCTGGTTTCTCAGCATGGACTGGCAGACGTTACAGAGGGACGCCGTCTGTCTGTGTGTCAGATACAATATAAACGTATGCAAATATGGTTTTACAGTTTTTAAGATGTTTAGCTGATATTTTAGCTGCGTATATACTCAGCTTTCAAGACAGACATTAAAAATTCCAGTCAGTTTTAGAAAAAATATATCATCCAGTCATATTGCAGGAAACTCACATGTAAAACCAGAACAGGTTTTGCACTTATTTGTAGTTCAGATAACTAGATTATTAGATAAAACATAATCACTTATGTGCCGTCTTCATATTTACAGAGCATCAGAGGTCAGAAAGTAGAGGTCAAAAGTTAACTGTGACATATGCTAGAAACAGGTGTCACTTTGTGTATCTTTGTGTGTGTGTGTGTGTGTGTGTGGTCTCTGCTTTCAACATTTGCCTGCTGTGCATTTAGCTGATACTACGTTCTCTTTTAGCAACATTAAATAAACAACATTACAAGCACTAAACACCAGTCAAAGTTATCGACCCCTGAAAATTCTCCTGTATCACACGTTGGACGTCTGAAAGCAAACTGTTGAAAAGGAAAAAAATGACAGAGATAGAAAGGAGATATATTGGTGTCTGTCTGTTTGGTTTTTCTGGGTTTTATCACACTGGGATGTCGAGCTCCTCACCGCAGTCAAACAGCAGGCGTAAAAGGCTTCTCTCTGCAGGGAGCGGTGTGGAGATTACACCTGGCGTAATACAAATACGGTCAAGACAGCTCGGACACCGTCTGGCTCTGTGAGCTGCTACTGTAGGTTGACTGTGTGTTTGTATGTCATTTAGAAAGGAATAGGACATCTGTTCAAACTCAGAGGTGGTGACTCACACTTATTTGATTTCTTTTTAGCCAGGTGAGAAGAGTAATATTCAAACTGAACAGAAGAAGAAACAAAAGATGGAAGACTGTTTACATACAATACATGGAAATGCTATATAAGCTAAGAAGACTGTGATGTCTAAAACAACATTTTAACACTCTTCAGAGAGCTGTAGTTCAGTTTGTTCTGAGTGAGAAACTATGAGAAACAACCAGAAAACACAATAATCTATGAGTATAAAAATGGAAAATGTTGACATTGCAGAGCCAGCCGTCGCTCTCTCAGAAAGATGAGCACAGTAAAATAATTTGATGGTGTAACACAATCTGGAATGATGCTCATATTCAGCATGAGTCATGATAAATGTCACATTGGAGTGATATAAGATGTTTGAGTCATTCCCCTTATGTGTAATTGAACGAAACTCCAAACAAGCACCACAAAATAATATGTGTTAATGTCCAAGTGTCAGCGCCCTCCAGCAGCCGTAGTAATTATGACGGGAACAAAGAATGAAATCAGGTGACGTTACTATAGAGACACAAAAGCTGTGTCTCAAATCACATACTTCTGTTAGTACACTTTCATGTAGTACACTGTGTACAATATGTACTTACTAGGATAGTGCGCAAATTTCTACAGGGTAGCGTTGTCTCAAATCAAACACAGCCGAAATGACGACCACAAATTAGCATTAGCTAGAGTTAGCATTCGCATTATTGTTCGCGCTACCAAATCAACAGACTGCTAAATTAACCCAAAAAACATACTGATGGCTTATATCCAACAACAGTATAGTGGTGCTTAGTGCTAAAAGACACATGTATAACTTACATTTGTATAATGTGGTGATGTTCACCATAGTTACAACGTATCCGGCTGCCATTTCCAGTTTGAAAAGTGGTCCCTCCCTTTCCGCTATGTAGCCAAGATGGCGACCATTGAGGGCGAGAAGTGTCCATAGTTCCACACTCAACTTTTTGACCGTTTTGATTGCATCTTCTGGGTACTCACAGTGCACTTTATTTCCCATACCTCTCAGTGTGAACGCACTTATGCACTCAAAATGTTAAGGGTAAGTACAGAAGTACACGATTTGAGACACAGCAAAAGTCTGCGTAGGGAGGAGGCAGTTTATTTTTGAGGGTTTTGGAGGCAAAAAACCATAAAAAATGATGTCGACCTGCTGACAAATGATGTCATCCTGCTGACTGGGGACGTCAGATCAGAAAACACTTCTGTGTTTTGTTCTGGAGTAGAGCTGCAACTAATGATGACACATAAAAACAGAAAAAACAACACTGAAGAAGCTGGGACCAGAGAATTTTGACATTTCTTGGAAAAAAAAGAGAAGATAATTCTGGCACTGTAAATAGCTTGGCTGAGACATTATTGAGATAACAATAATTGAGATGAGATTTTATAATTGAGATAACAAGTTACGATGGAGGTGAAACTGTGTCCTGACTGGTATTTAGGGAGACGTTTCAGTGAAAACTCAAAGGCTCAAACTGTAACCAAAATATGCTGAAACCAGCAGGAGAGACACAGGTACAAAACCAATGTTTTTTTATTGTTGTGGAGAGCATGTGCATCTTTTGGACAATGCTGTCAGTTCGTATCACTATGAAATATGACTCGATGTGAACAGTCATCCAAAAATATCAGAAATGAGCAGCAGTTTGGAATTTAGCTGGAAGACCTGCAGGCTGAAAGAAGCCTTAAATACCTTAAATAAAGAGTTAGAGAGAGAGAAAGACATGTTAAAACTGAAAAGGAGAACAGAGTATGAAGACATTGGTGCCTTCATGAAGCTAATAGCACAATCTCACTGCAGTAGAAATGTCTCCCTCTCAGACTATTAAGAAAGACGCTTATTGTTGAAGAATCAAACAACAACAAAGGAGAGAAAGTTCTGCAGTTGTGATGTAATCACTGTTATTTTATCATCCCAGCCAAGTCAGAACCGCTGTGTGAAATTATAGACCGGAGTACATTATAATGCTACATGGAGCTGTATGTGGGAATTACACAACTCCCTTTTCATGCTTCCAACAAGGACAATGAACAGGACAGAATACAACAGAAGAGCTCAGAAGAAGAATAGAAGAGTAGAATCGACGGGAGGGTTAAGGTTGGTAGAGGAAGATACATTTCTTTAAGGACAATAGAAGGACAAAACTGCTCTTTTCCTGTTGTCTACATGTCAGAACTGCTGAGAAAACAATGAATGATGGTTTTTCACAAGCTCATCAGCAGGTGTGATGAAGAATGGAACAAAAGAGAGTATAATTACTGTGCAGCAGTAAAAACTGGAGCAGGAGACTCGAAGAGACACAATGTACTATACGACAGTGATGAAAAACACAGGAGGAATGGACATAAATAGGAACTACACTCAAAAAACATTTTAATAGTGAACTTCTAATTATCACTTGACTTAGAATAAAACAATACTAATAATTTTGTTTACAGTTAAACACATATGTGCCGATACTTTTGAAAAAAAAAACAGGCTCAATGCGCCACCTAAAGGATGAAACAAGTACTTTGAATTTCTTGTGTCTATAATAAGACACATCATCAGTGAAAAATTATGATACACTCAGTACTGTATAAAAGCAGACTGGTGAATGTTTGGCCAATCACAAACAAGATCGTTTCAATCAAATGTCTCATTGAGAGGATCAGACTTTAACCAGGAGAGTTGATGTGGGAGTTATAGCTTATAATAACTGCTGTTCTCTGATCATTATTTATCTGTATTGATGGTTGGAGACCTCTGTTTCAAAGCTCATTTAGCCTGCTTTAGCTTCTAGCTGTAACATAGTTGGTAAAGTTAGCAAGCCTTCACGGACGCTGTTGGACATGAACACCTTCTTTGGCAGTAAACACAACATATGGGCCCACCTGTAACTGTGCTGTATTCAGAGCTTAAAAAGATATTGCAGGCTGACCAACAGTAACGTTAACATAATCAACAGCAGGACTATGACTACGTACTGGCACTTCCCAACTGGGAGAGCCTCTGGAAGTAGAGCCGCTAGTAGAGCTACGACACAGGTACAGAAACTGTCAAAATGGATGTAAATGTGCCTCTAGTGACCAGTATTGTGTCAAACACTGTTTTCCTGTTAATATGTGTTTCCCCCTCTAATGTCTAACCCTGACCAGTTATCTCTGCAACGCCTAACCATAACCTAATGTTAACCCAAACCCCAACCAGGGAGAAAGGCACTGCTGGAAATATCATTTTGACAGGAGGTAAACTCTATTTGAAGGGGGACACACTTTGACACAAGACCAGCACCGTGGCGTTATCCATGCTTGTCCCCCGTGTCTCCACAGACCCATACAGTTGTTTGCCTCCCATTTCACTCTTGCATGTTTTGATTTACTGGGAGGGCCTGACCTTTGAAAACAGATTGATCTGAAAAAGGAGGATAGGACTGAGAGTGATATATTAGTCATGAAAAAACATTTACTCTGTAGCACTTAGCACGCCGACCTCTATGTGTGTTCACAACTGATGAGCCGGGAGATCTACAGTATTTCACCCACTGATGCTAAGTGGTCAAGTTAAGATGAGTTTGCTAAATGAGCCAAAAAATGGTGAAGCAACACATTAAGCACAACGCAGGCTTCTAATGATGTAAACTTCGACTTGAACTTTTGTGCAGTGTTTGATTGCAGCGTGCTCAACTGATTTTGATCAAAGTACATAAGTGTTTTCTTGGTTTTATTTCTCTTCCGTGACTAAGAGGACACCGCTCACTGTCTTTATAAGCAGAGATCAGCAAGGACTCTCTCTCTCTTAATGCTGTACTGTAACCTTTTGTTCCTTTCACAGCCAATAACCTGCTACTGAACTAAAACAGTGTTTTTAATTCCATCAGCCTCAGTTCCCTACCTCTCACAAGATGATATGCAAACCCTTTCAAAGCATCCCGTATGTAGAGACTTAAGTATTTGAGTTCATTTCAAGCACCATGGGTTCTTAAAGCCAGTTCTACCTGTCTGATTTAAGATCGGACATAAACACTGTGAGTAAATGTACTGTGACTGATCTGGAATATTTGAGCTGTTCTTCAGCGTCGTGGTTTACTGAAGCCACTGTGTCAAATTAAGGAAAGCATTTACGTCAAATCTGTCCCTGTTCTGAAACTGAAACCGTCTTTTTTTAGACATAATCTTGTGGAGATTTGATGTGATTCGGCTGCTTGGTGAAAGCCAGATTTCAGTGAAATGACCCACAGTCCTCAGATTTGTTTGACTTGACTGTCTATTACACATTTACAGTTAGACTCATACTGTCGACACCATTTTTCAGATCATATGCGTTTTTGTGCAATCTTACATAACTTTTGCACATTCAGGACCACTTGGGGAAGGTGACAAACGTCGTGGCCTCTGGATTCTAACTCCGCTCTTCTTTGTGTCTCATAATATGTTATTTTTAGCATTTATAGTTTTTATTCCAAACTTATTTAAAATGATCAGACCCAAATCAATCTTCACCTCCACCTCAACAGCTCTTTGGCAACAGCTTGTGTTTGACAAATTCCATGTTTGAAGTTATAATGAAATGAAAAAGTGTTTTCAATAATCACTGTTCAGTTAATCTTCCAACAACTATAGTAACACCCACTTTCCTCAATTTGCAAGTCAGAACTGGCCACAAAATAGCTTTTTGCTCAGATTTGGAAGAGACGATATTTCAGCATCTTTTTTTAGTAATGTCTGTGTCCAAAATCACAAAGTGAAATAATTTATCACCGGGGGCGTTTTCACCTACATTCAGCAGCAAGGTTACGAAAAGTATCAAATATTTAATAGTCTAGCAAAGCAAAAGCACAGCGGAGAGGCAGAGAGAAAAAAGCAAACATCAGCAAGTCATCAGAGAGTCTGCTGCTGATACGATGAAGCAGACTGCAGCTTCGTGAACTTTCTCCATCAAATTAATTTCAGTTTTCTGACGATTCACAGCTTATTTAAGGGCCTGAAGCATCTCAGTGTTTCCCTGTGGTGGGTCAACTTGAGTTAAGCAGCTCATCTTATTAGAACCCTTTAACAACAGTTTGATTAGTTTAGTATCTTTTGGGGAATTTATTGTCTTATCATGTTTTTTCAAAAGTTTTATTTGTCCTGATAAGAATAAATATGACAGTGCAGCAAATGGTTTCTTCCAGGATCAAGGTGCCTTCCCTGTATAATAAAAAAACACAAATAGAAAGAAGAAAGCTCTCCAAAGAAAGAGAGATCTGGAGTGAACAAAAATAAAATGTTTTTTCTAAAAATCACACTCAGTGGACAAAGAAGCTCTTTGGAGTCAAAAGCCACGATGACTGCAAATCACAGGAAAAAATCCAGTCACTCTGAGTCCTGAGTATAATAATAAAAAGCATTTTATATCAACATCAATGTGTTTCAGCTGGAGATGGAATACAATACAAGCAAGTAAGAAGCACAAGACATTATATGATAGGGATGTGCAGAGGGCTCAGTATATGTATTTGTATCTGTATTTGTTGAGGCAGCAAAATTATTGCTCCCGACTCCGGGAGTGATGTCCAAATTAGGAAATGTGCGTCATGTAGCAGGTGGATGTGACTCCCCTCGTTGAGACCTGCTGATAGACATAACAGCGGAGCAGAGGAGAGACACTGAGATAGTGATGTAATCTGACGTGTTCGCTGGTATTTAACATGTTTTTTTTTCCTTCCCGAAAACAAATAATTTTTAAAAATATTTTTATGAAACAAATATTCATAAAAAAAAAACACTATTTGTGCTTTGCCGAATAACGTATTTGTATTCGGGCACACCCCTATTACATGAACGAGTTACAGGTGTGTGGATAGAAGGACCTGTGAACATCTAATGTGTCTGTCTTTACAGTGAAATGTATATGAATCAAATCATAACTGCTCAGAAAGGCTATAAAACAAATACAAAAGTAGTTTTTCATAAAAGCTGTTGAAGTTTGATTTTTGTTTTCATTTGATTTTTATATACAGTATGTGAGATGTTGATAAAAACATACTGAATACTTGTAGTCTGTGTGGTATGAAAGTGTTTAAACATACAGTGGGTTAACTTGATGTGAGTCGCTCTCGTTCAGCAGCGTTTTGAGCAGAAACGATGAATCTAGATATGGAGACTGTTTTGTGATGAAGGTTAGAGGAGTCAGACCGGCCATTAAAACAGATGGACTGACTGTTGCAGATGGCGAGATGTTGAATAATTTACGGCAGCAGTGAAAAGGAACACCCACATTAAACTTTAGAGACAGAGCTGCTGTCTGCTTCTTGTCTCTCTAACAGAGACAAAAGCAGCGTGATGGACTCTAGTCTCTGCTGTAACTGATCTCATGTGGAGTTCATATTAGTTGAGAAAATGGAGAAACAGCTGGAATCTCTGTACTGTTTGCTCCATCTACAGAGCTACACATACTACATACATACTGTCATGTTAAATTCAAAAATTAAAAATGCATTTCTCATGTTCTGTGTTATATTATGCGAGTCAGATGCATATTGCAGTCAGTGGACATTAAACAGAGTACATTACATTAATAATTTAAACAAACATATGGTAGCAATGCATTATTTTCTCCTTCCTTAGTATGAGGAACTAAAGGAATATATATATAATGCTGGCAGAGACTGCCTTCAAAAGACAAACAGCAGGGTCTGTTGTTTAAATAAATGCCCCAAAATGACAGATGTTTATATCCAAGTGACTGAAGCTCCTGAGGGATCGTAGAAATCATGACGGGAGCAAAGGAGGAAATCAGGTATCAACAAAGTCCACATAGTAAGTAGGTCAAGGTGTACAGTAGGGGTGTGCCCGAATACAAATACGTTATCCGGCAAAGCACAAATAGTGGGTTGTTTTTATCAATATTTGTCTCATACAAATATTTTAAAAATTATTTGTTTTCAGGAAGAAAAAAAAAAGGTCGGTTACATCACTATCTCAGTGTCTCTCCTCTGCTCCGCTGTGACGTCTATCAGCAGGTCTCAGTGAGGGGAGTCACATCCACCTGCTACATGACGCACATTTCATTAATTTGGACATCACTCCCAGAGTTGGGGGTGTTCCCCAGAGATAAAGCTGAACTACTGACACAAATGAAGTGCTCCCAAGGGAACACTTCATGAACACTTATTGTATTTTCTAAAACTAAAAGCGTAATAAAAGCAAACACAGGATTTTTAAACCTCTTCCCACTTTTATTCGAATACAAATACAAATAATTTTGCTGCCTCAACAATTACAGATACAAATACAAATACTGGGCTCTCTGCACATCCCTAGTGGACAGACGAGTCAACAAATACTTTCCAACCACGAGTCAACGTTGTGTGTTAAAAACCATTCACTCTCTAACTTTAACCATGTGGTTGTTATTGTAACCATGACAATGAAGGTCCACTAACTTTAACAAAGTATTTATTTTACCCCAAACCATGATGCTAAGCCTGACCAAATGTTTTTTTTTGTAATGGTTGTCCTGCTGATCTGAAAACACTTCTGTGTGTCGTTCAGGAGTGAAAGGACCAGCAGTGTGTTTTGCGGTTTAATTTAGAGGACCGTTTGTGTTGATGTGAACATGTCAAACTTTATCACGAAACCTCTCTTGAGTTTGATGTCCCTAATTTAAATGATCAGAGACGCGGAGGCTCTCACGCAAGGCTAAATCATAAACAACTAACAATCCATGAAATGAACTGTGTCACATCCAGAGAACACCTGAGCACTTGAACAGTCCTGGATATGAGAGCCCTCAGCGTTCTCTTCACACCGTTTGACATTGGATGATATATTAGTGTATAAAACAAATGTTGCTTTCATAAAACAGATGCACATTTGTACACAATCACACACTCTATGAACAATAGAGCCTGTTGGACACCGCAGTGCTTTGGGGTATTTAGGTGGATAATAAACCATTATTTGGATTTGCTTGGATTTGTCTTCTGGACAACTGTAGGAAACAAACAATTGGATGTTATGTGTCTTTGATAAACAGTAAACATCTGTTATAGATGGAAAGGAAGGGAGATGGGTATGTAATTATGTGTCTGTGTATTATAATCATCTGTCTGCCCCCTCTATCAGTTTTTTTATCTCCACTATACATGTTTCTGTCTCTAATAATCAGTGTTTAAGCTCAGTTTATCTTGTTTCTTTGTTTCCTTTGACTGTTTGTTGAGATACATCATATCTCAGACTCATCTCAGGCCCTGGAAGGCACTTAAAACAGGTCAAAACAAGGTGACAGACAGTATTTGCAGCTGACTGATCCAGAGGGAAGCTGTATTATTTGTGGGTGGATGACATTTTTACCGCTGCTAACGCAGCAGCCTCTTTTCTTTTCTTTCCATCCCTCTCTTGTTCACTCGTCTTTGTGCCTCTTGTTTCCTTTGTTAAGATTTTGTCTTTTTCTGTCTCTGTCTAGTTTATTTTCATCTCTTCGTGTCTCCCTCTTTTCTCCCTTTTTCTGTAACAAGCTGACCTTTTTAAGTGAACCAGTGCTTCAACACCATCAGCTAAATTGGGAACAACACAACACTCTGATGACCTCCCGCCCGTCACACACACACACACACACACACACACACACACACACACACACACATGGTTTGAGCCAGGTAGCATCAGAGAAGAGCCTGGGGTGTTCTGAATGCACTGACCTGTTAACAACCATCCATTGTCATAGTTAACTAAGCAGAGAGACAGGAACAAGATGTACTGCTTATGTGTGTGTGTGTGTGTGTGTGTGTGTGTGTGTGTGTGTGTGTGTGTGTGTGTGTGTGTGTCCATGCACATGCTTGTTTCATACAACCTGGGTTATATCTGATGTCTTTATTGTCACATTAACGCTGCTCTGTGTTAACTCCAGGGTATCTGCAGGTCTTGAAAAGCCTTGAAAAGCATTGAATTTAGTTTTACTTTTGAATGTATTAAAAGGTCTTAAAGTAAATATCTCTCTTGCCAGCTGTACAATAGGCAGTAAGGTAACAAAATGCTTTGTGTCTGATCACTTTTGGGAGACATGCTACATCTAGAAACTACAAGTGAGACTGTTACCACAGTGGATTGATTTAGTCGGGACCATCGGACCTGCAGCAAACACCGTCGCTACTGCAGCTACAGTAGTGAGGAAGCTCATCGTCCCCCAACAGTCCCTTCTAGGGAAATAGGTTCATTCCTATGTTGTATCAAAATAGAAACTTTGAGTCTTGGAGCGTTGTTATATGGAACTTTCATGTCCTTCGAGCAATTAAAGCAAATATCAACTACCTGACAACATTTTTCTAAGTATTTATTGTAGAAATTTTAGGGGTTAACCTTCAAGGACAGTGGAAACTACCTAAGATGTCACTCACTGAACTTCTTTTCCATGACGGTCAACCAGTTGTTAGAACCATCTGTAAGGTTTATGAAGCCCTGTTACCTTCTCTGAACCGGAAAGATCTAGACTTAGGTTGGACAGGGGTTTAGATATCGAGACTGTTTGAGAACTGTGGAGGGCTTTATGTTGCAATGGTGCTACATGCACACTAAATTCAAGTTATAGGTTATTTCAGTTCAGTTTTTTACATCAGATTTATCTCACCCACTCCAAGCTACATGGGTTTAACTCCAGTCTCTCACCCCTTTGTTTTAGATGTGGTCTAGTAGACGACACTTCCCTTCATCCCTCTTGGCAGTGCAGTAAACTACAAGGTCTTTGGCAGGAGATCTGTGATGCTTTATCCACAATTCATGGAGTTACTTTGCCATGGATCCTGAGATATGTCTTTTGGGCGACCTCTCAAATTCTAATCTTACACATCGTCATTCCATCAAGCTTATAGAAATCCTACTTGCCAAGAAATATGTTGCAATGAAATTCAGTCAGAAGTCCCATTGCCAGCTGGATAGTTGCTCTCACAAGCCAACAGTTGCATAACTCTGGAAAAGATAACCTACTCATTAAGGAATGAGATCTTTTTTTTCTTATAAAATATGGTATATAACATTTTATCAACTGAATGATCGCCTGTGTGTTCTCTCTATTCTCACCACACTAGTGTTGTGTAAGAATATTCTGCTGTGGCTTAAGTTAACTTATCTACTTATGTTTTTCTTTCTCTCTATTGTTTTACATACCCTTAGTAGTTACATTTTTTTTATCTTAATCGTTAAGTCTTAATTTATTTAATTGTCTGTTCATTTATTTTTGAAACGTCTGTAATGTACAGCGAGCGTGTTTGTAGTGTCATTGTGTAGCTGTATGGTTTGTACACTATTTGAAAAACAGAAATAAAATACTTAAAAAAAAGAGAGAAAACATCAAAGAAGAAAACTATGATGCAAATGAACTAAACTCTGCTGACTTTCATAATAGTAAAAATTGGGCTAAAATCTTATAAACCAAACTTTTCCACAGTGGAGAACAGCCTCTTTAAACACACTGAGAGTCATCAGTTATCACAGATGTATTCAAACCTTTTACTTTGGCCCAAATCCAAAATATTACTAAGTTAAAGTGCAGAAATATTAATGAATTAATGAAGCAAAACGTTTCAAAACTAAAGGTATTCATTATGCAGAAAGAAAGTCTCCTGTGAGACTCACATTATTGTGTATTATTAGATTATTGTTACTGCTTCATTAATGTGTAAGTAGCACTTTACTGGTGCAGTTGGTTCAGGTGGTTGCACTACTTTATATACTGTCTGGTGGGTTAATCTATAATAATCATTATTCATCATCATCACCATTATTATTATTATTATTATTATTATTACAAACATAATTGGCTAAGTAACCACTAAGCTGCTATCAAATAATTGTAGTGGAGTAAAAAACTCCAATATATTCATTATATTCCACCACCGTGCCCAATCTGTATGTATTTGGACGTCCTTGGGGGCTCATGCTTTAAAACATTAGAATGGTCAAAAAGGTTAAATGAATATGTTAAAACTAACATCAGATGACAGAACAGTAGAGTATCCTCAGCGTTTTAAAGAGACAGCACAGTTATGAGGCCAGTACGACTATGAAGAGAACAGTTCTGTATGTGTTTATGGCTCTGGGCAGACAGGTAATTGAGCGAGCTCTCTGAAGGCAGGGCCGCCACCTCTGAACCACTGCTGTCAAATGCATGGCTAACCACAGCTACTCTATTTCTCCTTAGTGCTATTGTTCTCATTTCTTCCTCTCTCTCTCTCTCTCTCTCTCTCTCTCCAACACCCTCTTTGTCTCTTCCAAAAATACATTCACACTATAACAGTAGAAAGTGCTCTCCTGTGTTTTATTATGCAATGTTTGACCCTAAAAGGTCGTTTGACAGGCGTAGCGGAATACATATCTGTCGACAGGAGAAGCAGCTGATCTGTTACCCAGAAGACAGTTGGGTTATTATGTATGATGGCTCAGGATGGCTTTCCTTACTAACCGCCGGAGGCTGCAAGTACAGATAGGACATACATTCACACACAGACATGTAGGCACCAAAGCTAATACTGTACATACATTCTCTGCATCAGCATGCAGGCCGGCCGACAAGTGAAGGAGCACATTAATAGGACACACACACACATAAAAGCATGTACAGTATGTTTTCATACATGAACAAACAACCAGCGGGCACAAATAGACAGGCACACGTCCAAAATAGACTCCCTCCCTCCTCCCTGCCTCCACTCTTCTTCTCCTCACTGAAACATGTAGTAGAATATGAATAAAATCCCTCCGGTGTGAAGGTTTCCCTCAGCAGACCGCTGCAGCACCAGCTCCACTTTGTTCATTCAACTCATCTTTTCGTATCTTTCAGGCGTAATTTCCATAAAAACTTTCCCCCAGTCACTTGAGATCCAAAGATTTTATGACACAAAATGCCTAATTACTTCCACAGCGTACAGCAGCATGTATAGTGTATAAAGATAAAGTAGGAACAGCTAGAACAAATACTTTTCATTTCAGATATCCAGCACAGCAAGAAGTGATGCTTACTTTTACTCTTGAATAGTGAGAGTGGTCACAGATCCACTGACACACTCTGTGCCTCACATACAACAGTGTATGTTTGAAAAATGAGCTAATTTGAAAGAAATGTAGCTGAGAAATTTTGTTGAAATTCTGCAAACAAATACTAAATACTGTCTCTGAGGAGAAAATGCTAACGAGAAACAAAGCAGCTCCATCTAATGACTCATCCACTCACAGTAAAATGATCTCGAACAGGCATTGTACTAAAAATGACACATATGAACTGAGCGGTAACATAGTGTAAAACAAATAATGGTGCATTTATAGTAAAGTTATAATAGTGAAGCTGAAACTTTGTAGTAAATGTCTGTTTTGCAGCAGTATCGTTGATTGATGACATAAAATAATGGTGGATTAGTTTATACTCAGTTTTTAGTGACTCCTGAATGAAAATTAGTTATATCAAACTATATGAAGTCTTGTGGATTGTCACTTTAAATACTTGCTTTTAAAGTACTTGAATGACAGTAAAAGTTAACCAGAAGGTGACATTTCTATGTGACTGGTTACTGTATGTACAGGCGCTCCAGTCATACAAATGAAGCAACCTGTCCAGCATGCTAGCAGCTCCCATTATAACCTTCACGGTATCTTACATGAATTATTGAACAGTGCACCTCTGAGACACAGGGCATGTGTTGTAGCGCTGCAGTTACAGAGCAGGTAGTCTTCATACTCTACATACATTCTGCTTGTTCTGTCAGCTGGTGTTACAGGTTAGGATGCAGTGGAGGGTGAACAACGTTTACACTCACTGTGCAGTGAATTAAATCTATTGGCAACAAATATTGGAACAATTGCCATTAAATGTGAGATTTATAGTTTCCAGAAGATGAATCTTAATGTGTTGTGATCCACTGACTTTTCCTCTGTTATGAACAGGTTAAAACACTGTCTGTCATCCTGGAGCCTTATTCAATGAAACATTTGTGGTGCATGTGGCTTTATACAGTATATCCTCATTAGTGTAGTTATACAAAGGACAGTTTTATCCTTTAATTATCTGTCTCAACTGTCATTTCCTGTCTCTGTCTCTCCAGGGGGTTTTCCCAGCCAGCTACATTCACTTGAAGAAAGCTGTCGTCACCAACCGAGGGTAAGTTACCAACTTCTAAGACTACAACAAGCTCTGTCTACATAACTTCTGGGGACTGAATTTAGATTAATATAACACATACATTTATTGCAACATTATAAACACAGCTGCTCTCCTTCTTTTTGGGGGGGGGGGGGCACAGCAATGATTCACATAATGGCAACACAGTTATTACAATAACATCCTCTTATTGTCTCCTTACCTACCCAAACATTTATCTCTCCACCATCTTTCTCTCTTCACCTTTGTCTTTTTTCATCCTCTCTTCTTTCCTTTTATATAATATAATTTTCTGTCATAACTGCATGTGTCACACAGATGTCAGTATTGCCTGTTTTAAATCAAGATGAAGTGATTGTAGGTGAGCAGCCATAAGTTCACTTTTTAAGAGACAGAGAGAAGACGTGATATATTTAATCAGTTCTATGTGATAGAATGAACAGAGTAAACAACAGAAAGACAGAGGAGTATGAAAGAGGGGTTGGACATTAAACTGAGCAGTAATATGATGAAGTATAAATAACTTTTCCAGTGTCTGGATACAATCTGTTTCAGACTAAATTCAATGCACTGCTTGTAGATTCCTTGTGTGAAGGTCGTGGCTTATTGGGACATTACATCCAATCTAAAAAAGTTAACTAAGCAGCACGATATTATCGGCACGTCATCGGTATCGGCCGATAAAAGCTCTAAAATGAAATATCGGCATCAGCGAATTCTGCCGATTATGAGAGGCCGATATGTCGCCTTCCCCTCCACCGCCTGACTGTTTCACCCTGACGGTCCCGGTGGTCCCACTTCACTCAGCTGCCCGTCAGACCCGCTGCTTCTTCCCACTTTAACCTGAATAACAAACCGGGGCTCGGTGCTCCGGTTGGATCCACATGGAGAGCTGGGACTAATGTTAGCAGGGAGGCTAGCTGGCTGCGTCTCCCTCCGATTATGCTGCGGCTAACGCTCTGCTAGCCACCCAGCTGAAACACCTCAGCTGACAGGATGTATCGTACTGTTTGGAAAAAAAAATCCACCTTCTTTTTGGTTTATAACGGCGGTTGGCAACCAGCGTATTAGGTGCATTACCGCCACCTTCTGCTCCGGAGTGTGGGCCAGAGATTAAATCCTTCACATTAATCCTGTCTGTCTAATAAACTCAAAGAAAACTCTACTGCTGCTCCCACTTGGCAGGTTCATTAAAGTTTTAATGCTGAGCTCCTGAACTCCAGTCTTCCTAAGTTCTTCCTTCATATATTGTCTTTCTTGATCATAATTAGTACAATCTATGCTTGCATGCATAATAGTCTCCTCAGCCAGCTGGAAAAAAATACGTTTATATATCGACATCGGCAAACGGCCACAATGAGTTGGAAATATCTGCATATCGGATATCAGCAAAAAATCCAATATTGTGCATCCCTACTAAAAAGTATAGTCACACTTAAAAATATCTTAGAAATCTGAAGGTCATGTAACTAAACCTTGATGGACAACATGAGCAGCTTAACATTTGTCCAGTTGGTAGAACAGAGCTGAGAGAAAAGCTCATTATCTGCTGACTGTGGGAAAATGTTCTCCACTTATTATTTGAGTGCCGGTCCTGAATTCCAAGATGAATGAGCCCCTTCAGCTTGATACTTTTATCACATTATCACGCCGTCGTCTCTGTGTATTATTTCCTCAGAAACTGAAAGAGTCCAAATCACCTCCCAGGCCTCTGCAGCCTCCAAACACAACATCTCCCTGGTCGTTTTTCTCCAGTGTACTCTACTCTCAGCCGTGTCACACTGTGAAAAAGTGCCTTGTACAATAAAAGCAGTAAAGTACACTGTGTGAAAATTCAACATAGAGGAAATAGTCTATTTTTCCCCGATAGCAATATGTACAGTATATCAGTCACTGCAACACTGATTTGCTATATAAGCTTAAGTTGCTCTCATCTGTCTGGGATGATGCCACAGTTGAATGTACTTTATTTTCCACTGTGCTTGGAGGCCTTTTCTTCTTCTTGTAGCTAAAGATGTTTAAAGGGTAATTTAATGAAATCCTGTTTCCTGTTGGGATCAGTTGTTTTGAGACTATTCTCTCTAAATAAGGTATGAACCTCCTCATTGCTGATTCCCTTCCAAGTTCAAGGGTACATATTTTAATACATTTGCATAATTATTGGAAAAGGTTCATGTTTTTCTTTTTTATTATGTCAGATTATGGCGGGGTAATATATCAATATTGTATCAATATCATGATATGAGACTAGATATCATCTTAGCCTTTGGATATCGTGATATCGTGATGCATTACAGTTAAGTATTATTTTCCTTCACCCACTTAGTCATTACATCCACATTACTGATGATTATTTATCAAAAATCTCATTGTGTAAATATTTTGTGAAAGCACCAACAGTCATCTCTACAATATTGTAGCAACATTGATATCGAGGTATTTGGTCAGAAATATTGTGATATTGTGATATTGTTTGTCCATATCTTTCAGCTCTATTTGAGATTAATCAGAATTACATAGCATGTCTCCATTTGCACATGAGTTTTTTAATTAAAGGCCGGGAGAGTAAATTAATTGGAATTAGTGAATCCTTTACTGTTTTAAGTAGAGCTGCAGGGCAGAAGAAGAGGAGGAGTTTAGAGTGGAGAAAGTTGGAGATTTTACAGTCTCGTACAGGATATATGTGTGTGTTGTGTGTGTGTGTGTGTTAGAGAGAGAAAATGCGTTTACATGCACTTCAGTATCCAGGTAACTCAGAGAAACCAGGTTACGCAGGTAACTGGAGAGCATGTTTCCATGCAGCAGGTCCGTAATCTGATTTCTCCCTTAATGTTATTATTCTTATTGTAACAGTCGTAGTTATTGAACACTGACTGTGTGTGTCAGAGCCAGAGACTGTACAGTGTGAGGTCTTATTATTATTATAAGGTGGGAGCAGACTGACGGTGCAGCGAGCGGAGCTTTTCCTCACAGCGTGACGGCGTCTGAATTTGAATCTGAACAGTGAAGCGTTCAGCGGTATCAAACGACTTGTTAACACTTCTAAAGGCGACATCTTGTAAGTTTCGATCAGACTTTGGATGGAAGTTGATGTAATTTCAAGGATGTATCGTCATGTCACACCAGCTCTGCTGTCACTTTCCTGTCTGAAGTCTTTGACCTGCATGTGTGTCGATCAGAAACCTGAAATCAACTTTCTCTGGGAACCTGGTTTCTTACATCCATTACTTTGATTACACAAACCCAGTTTATCGATTACATCACAGTTACTTGAGAAGGCCATAACCTGGTTACATACTTATGTCATGTAAACACACTGAATACTTCATTTTCTTGTCTGTGGTTTCTCACTATTAACTTCAAATAAGGCTGTATCAGAGAGGAGACGGAGCTGAATTAAAGTTGATCCTTTGAACAAATAAATGATCTATTTGTGCTTTATTTATCAGCATATGGAGTTGGATGGTTTTATCTCTGACACCATGTTTGTGAGAGAGTTCGTATATGTATGTGAGTGAATAAAGTAGAGTTTTAGGATTTCAGGAAACATGATAATACTGTTTACCATGATAATATCGTTTACTGTGATATTTTTACCTTCGATAATTGAACCATGAAAATGTGATACCTGCACATTCCTACATGTGAACCATGTGCGAAATGAAATGAAATGAAATCTGTGAAACAGGTCAGTGGCACCGTTTGCAATCTGCATGTAAGCAGTGTTCACAAATCACCTTCATGAAACCGCTGATCTTCAGTCTACAGAGTTTTGTCGCACATCCTAACTGAGCTAATGTGGCTCTTTGGCAACATTCCCACTTGTTTGGAAAAATCTGATTCTTTTTATCCATCTCAGATCTCTTTTACCTAAGTCATGTCTTTCTACTTCATTAATATCCAGTGTAGCAGCTGAGCTACTCATCCATACATTTCCAGTTTCTGGTAATTGAATGAATGAATCACCGCTTGGTTTTTCGATATCAAGCGGTGAGTGTTTGGGTTCGTTTAAGGCCAGCTGTGAATGAACAGGGAGGTTGGAGTGTGTGTGGTTGATTAAGCCCGGGGCTGGAGACCAGTGAACCAGAACTAAAGTTGTATCCATGCTAGACAGATAACAGTTGCCTTTGTTCTAACATCAGACTCAGTGTCTCCATTGTTGATGTTCTCTTTCTCTAACTAGAGCAAACACATGACATGCTGAGACCTTTAATGAGCTTCGGTCCGGCCGCAGACACCGACTGATCCGAAATTTACATTCACTTCAACTCGTTCACTTTAAAGTGACGTTTGAATGAAAGATTGATGTGTGAATCATCTCATCACTAGTTCAGGAAGAAGAAATCTGATCTTATATACTGATCTAAACCAGGGAATGAATCACCTCCATAGATTTAGCTGTTCAGATCTGAATATTTGTACTAAACAGACACATCGTTTGAATCAGTATTTGAAGAAATATGTCACAAAATTCTGTCTGTAATGTACACTTATTGATAAAAGAAGAAGATGAAATCACATGACTGGATTTGTAGTGAAACAAAGTCAAAGTAGCCAAAAGACAGAATATAAAATACTTTTTAAGTTTTATGCACAGTTGGGGGGCTTTAAATATTTTCTGAACCAAGCAAACACAAACAGAATCCCTCCGAAATCTCTCTTCTACCCCTGAGAAAAGAGACAGGAAGTGTATTTAAGAATTAAAGATTTACACAGAGAATAACAGAAGAGGAGATAGAAATATGAAGACGGATACAAAAGTGGCTTGTGACTGATGGAGGACCGAAGTGGCAGCTTGGAGTTCAGAGAGCGATGAGAGAGGAGAGGCGTTTTATATACGCTGGGAGTAAATATGGACGCACATTTCCACACAAAAAGAAGAGAGAGGAGATGAAAGAGAAAACCGAGAGAGAAAAGGTAACAATAGCAGTATCAGAGGAGAGGGTTGATATAGATAAGAAAGAAGAAAGAGTGATGGAAATGTGCCAGAACGAGAAGAAAAGAGCGAGGCGGTGAAGTGAAAGAAGGAACAGAAGGAAGGAGGGGAAAAAGGAAGGAGAGATTAGATTAAATGAAAAGTAGAACAGAGGAGAAGAGGAGGAGAAGCGTCTGAGATACAAGTGTAACTAATGTGGGTGAAATCACCAGGCAGCCGCCAGCGACGGCTCAGCTGGGAGATCAGCTAATCTAGCACAATGGCTTTTATTAATTAATCAGTTATGAGACAGAGAGAAAGAGGAAAAACCAAGAGTCAAGGAGGGAAGAAGAGGAAGAATAAAGAAGTGTGTGTGAGACAGAGAGAGGTAGACTAATATTCCTGACTCCAGAGACGGAGACGCAGCTTTCACTTATTATTATGTATAAAGAGGATTTTTTGTTAAAGTTAATGAGATGAACTGAGGTTCTTTCTTAGTTTGGAAGCATGAGGAGGGTTTGTACCTAACTGTGGACGAGGTGTCTTTTTTACTTTTATGGATTATGAAGACACAGTGAAGTGAAAAATACTTTCTGCATCCTCATGTTCATTATTAACTTCTACATGCTGGATGTGTATCTTTTTTTTCTGTTCTCTTACAACCAAGTCTCACATCAAAATGGGTAATAGCTGCGTTGGTCCACAGCGCAAAATGTAGTATATCAGCTCTAAAATTGTGAGATACCTATGTTTTGGGGGGTTTTTGGCCTCTTCTTTTCTATTGGCCTGTGTTTATGTCACATGACTGTCAAGTTTTTGTCTGTGAAAACATAAAAATGCAATATTTTAAGGTAGTTGCAGCATTAAAATGTGTTTTAATAAAATTTCTAGCGAGAAATGTGCATTTAATTTTCATAATCTTTGTAGTTACATGTATTTTGAATCATTGTCTTTGTGCAGTTATCTGAGCTGTTTTGTTATTTGTGTTGTTTTATGTAACTTTCTGATGATGTTCTTTCAATAAAAAATAGATTTTAGAGCGACTACGGGAAGAATTGAATTCGAAATCCAGAATTTGAAGCTTTACGATTGGCTCCTCACTGTCACCATGTTAAGGTTTTCTTTTAATGATATCTTTAACATTTGTCAACACAAAAACACAAAAGTTTCCTTGATAACTCAACAATCTGATTGAAGGTTAATGTTAAGGTCATCAGTTTATCCATCAAGCCATCAATTATTTCTCCTTTGATACTGAGAAACAAAGTGTTTTTTGTCAGGTTTTGATAGCTGAAGGCTAATGAGGAGCGTTGTGTTGTGGGCTGACTTGGTGCGATCGACTCCTGTTTTAGTTATCTTGTCTGAACTAAAGACGCTCTAATTTCTGTTTCACTGTGACTTTGAACACCTCACTAGAAAAAAGCTATTCTTAAAGAGCAATTCTACATATAGTAAAAAACAATCAAACACTTGTTGGAGTTAATGAGTGTTGTTTTATCCAACTTAACCTGAACGCTACGTGATAGTTTCAGGAGTTTATTGTTGGTCGGTGTGAACATTTTTTCTGCTGTTACACATCACATCACTGGATTCTCTTTGGTTAATAAGGATATGATGGGTAGATGTCAACGTGCTGTTATACCTCTGTGGTGAACTCACTTTAATTCACCATTACTGAAGTCTAACTGTATATAACACAACACAATAAATCTGTGGAGACAAACAAGGTCAACCTCATATTTGGTTTCTGTTCACTACTCACTGTTAAAGTAGTTGTGTGGTGGACATGATGCTCTTTGTGTGTTCTTTACTTTATATCTGAGTCCTGGTTAAACAATAATGTTTCTGTGAATCTTCTTCTCCTCTACAGACCACATGAGACCGTGGTGCCTCTTGAAGACCCCATTGTTACCGAGGTGACGTCCACGCTGCAGGAATGGGCCTTACTATGGAAGCAGCTCTATGTGGTGAGCAGCACAGAATATTCTGCTTTTAATATTTCACACCACTGCAGATCTTGATACTGTTCACTGCATTTTATTGTGTCAAACACCAAGAGAAGCTCAACAGATTCACTAAACGAAGACACTTGAGCTGCTTTGCAGTTCCACCTGCCACGATCTATAAAAGTTAAGCATAGTTCATTTAGTTAATAGTCTTCACAAGGCTGGTTTCATTACAATATCATAAAAGATGGAGTTACAGTAGTAACATGGGAAAAGTCATTATTTGCACATTTATTCTGAGGAAAATATGATCAGCTCAAACTAGGGAACAAGTGGTGCAAGTGTAAAGTTTCTATCAGGTGTTGTTCTGAGTGTTTGTTTGTTCTCAGTCCAGCTATTAAAAAAACATGAAGAGACCTTCCAGCACTGTTATGGTAATCTTCTTCATAAATTCATGAGTCTCACCACCAGTTCCTGTATCTACTGGATGTTTCTGACATTCAGAAACAAACAAAACAAACAAACTCAGAAACAAAAAAGTTCCACAGTGTGTGTGGATGTTAGTCTGTAGTTGGTGATTCTTGGTTTCAGCTTCATTGGTTTGATGTTTTAATGGTTTCTGGATGTTAAAGATGTTTAGACTTGTATCACTCACTGTGCAGCATATTCACCTGTTATACTGGCTGACACGCTACGATTCACACACAGAGGCCTTGAAACATTTTGCACAAATGGAAGCAAACACTGATTCCTTCCCTCAGATATGTAAAGTAACTCACATTTGCTCATGTTCATGCTGAGAAACCAGCAGCATTGTGTTCTTTCTCTGCCATTCACTGTCAGAGTTTTTATTTGGGAATTGTTCTACCCTCCTACCTGCTCTGTGAGTGTTAGTGTGTATGTTGTGCAGTTTAATCTGGTGTCAAAGGGCAAACAGGATGGTGAGGAGCTGTGGATGAGGCCACAGGTTACATCCTTCTCTCTTTCAAGCTGTTTGTAGTTGTTTGAACCTTCTGCTCTTTACTCTTTATCTCTTTGTTTTAAGTTGAGGCTGTTCACACTCAAAAAGATTGAAAAATGTTTAGTTTCCTGAACACATGACCACTGCAGTTGAGTTTATTTACATTCACAGTGTACTATATTGCAATTTTTAACTATTTTTCCAGGCTAATATATGCTATATCCTCGTTGAACATGTTCTGTATTCATAGAAACAGAGAGTCTCCTGTGTTCAGGGTCATCTACTTCACAACTTTTAAGTTTTTTAAGTAATAAATGAATATTTCTACACTGTTCTGTATCTCAGAGCCAATAACAAAAGACTTAATGGATTCAGTTTGTTTGCCCTGCATTATAAGTATGAAACACTGTTGTTTTCGTGAGCTACATGAAGGTCGTGACCTCAGGACTTTGGGACTCGAGCTGTAAAGTGACAGTGTTACAGGTAGACACAGTAGAGAACATTATAGAGGAGTTTATAGTCAGGTTGTTTGGTTGAAGCTGTGCAGGCTGGAAGCTGTTAGACGTTCAGATCTGTGATGTTTGTCTCTCTGTCACAGACTTTTATCACTTTATCCTCAGTCCCTCGTTGCATTTCTGTCTTAAAGCTCTTTGGTGATTCTCCCTCACTCTATATGCTTTTTATTGGATATCCTTCTGTACATACACATATAGACGGGTAGAGATTATGTGATTTAAATTGAAATCTAAATCTGTCACCGCGCTCTGTCTGTTGTGTGGCGTCGCTCATCTTCCTCCCGTCCCGCCACTTACTGTCTTCTGCCGTCGCCTCCGTGTTAACAGACTTTTTTGTCTTTGCTTGTCTGCCAGAGATGAAAGACAAAACTGTCTTTGTCAGCTTCTGCGTGACAGATTTTCCCATTTCCATCCTGACAGACCTCACATTAGTCTGTGTGTTGTTGTGTAACTGAAAACACAAATGTCCTCTTATAGCTACTGTTAAATACGAATCCAGCAACAGGAAACACACGGGTTTGGTGTGGATGGATGGCGAGACGGAGAGGTGATAGATGGAGGTGACTTTCATATTTGCAACACAGTGTGGTTGGATGGATAACAGGACAGTAAACAGACAAAGATGAGAGAAAGGATGCTGGCGTGATGGAGTCACACACAGACAAACAGATGTTATGTATGGAAGCACTGAGGAGGCAGATAAACAGCACAAAGACGCTTCTTCTGATCCTTTGGTTTGTTACAGGAGACATAATATAGACATGTAAAGGTTTGTGGGTGTAAGAGGAGGATGTTTACAAGTAACAATAAGCAATTATCCATGTTTAAAAAGCTTAGCATGTCGTAATGATTGAACGAGTGCAGTCCATCATCTGTAGAGTCTAAATTAACTTGCATGGAGAGGAATCAGAAACGACTCCACCTGTCACATGACACAGTGAGCATGTTGCGTTGTGTGAAGATAAAGAAGCCAAATAGGTAAAAAGATAAACAGCAGATTTTGCATCATGTGATCTCATCGTTTGTTCTCTCATAACATGTTTGTGCAGCAAAAGGAAACAAAAATAGGGAAAAAATCAGATAGTACTTCCTGTTTTCATGTAAAAAATACTTGTTTGTTTAAGGTATTATATAATATATGTAGCAATATTAACCAACACGCCATCAACACCTTCTCTGTTTACTGTTGTTGTGAGGAACACAAAATTTAGCCTGTCTTTTATTTTGTTGTTTTATTTACTCTCTATTTCACACACACAGGTTTAAAACATGCATCGATGCTCACACATGGACACACACAGCGACACATGGATGAACCCACACGCACAGACGCACAGCGACGCGCTGAATTCTCAGTAAATGAATGTTCGGTGGCGCCGAAGCCTGCAGAGGTGACAAATGCAGCAGAGCAGAAAGACCGAGCGACAGACACACTAACACACTCTCTCTCTCTCTCACACACACACACACACACACACACAGGTGCACACTGACAGACATGCACAGTACAGATGTGTCCTTTGCTGTGTTGATGCCTTTTGTCAGTGCGGTTATGTCTTTGTTGCTCAGTGTCCTTCCTTTGTGAACACACACACACACACATACACACTCTCTCTCTCTCTCTCTCTCTCTCTCTCTCTCTCTAGTGTATTCTGTGCATGGCCTTTGCACACTGCCACAGGGAATCTGCACACTGTTGGATGTGATAGAAAAGAGAGAGAGAGAGAGAGAGAGAGAGAGAGAGAGAGATGAATAGTGTGTAAGACATAGAATAAAAGAGGACTGGAGAAAGAAAGGCTGAGAACAAATGAGAGAGAGGGAGAAAGAGAGAGCAGCAAAGAAAAGAGGGGGAGAAGAAGAGATCACAAATGACAGAGAGAGCAAGAGAGTGAGAGAGGAATAAAGATGGAGGACAGAAATGCTTCACAAAAACTCAGAAGTGAACATGAAAGTAAACAAAGCTAGTCAGCGCTGGATATATGATGGAGAGTGTCAGATAACAACACTGTAATAAAGACTGAGTTACTGTAACCTTGCTGTTAAAACTGGTGGACAAAATAAAAATATAATACTAAGAATTTGACACTCACACAAAAACTAAATTCTCTGTTTGCTTGGGGGAAAAAAACTGACAGCACCATAGAAGCAAATTATGTCAGAGCATGTCAGAGCCGGAGGGGAAAAAACAGCAGAATCGCACATGAAACTGTACTGTTCTCCTCCAAAATCTGACTCCTCTTTTTCTTTATATTTTCCCTCCTGCTTCCCACCCATGACTCTAACATTCACTTCTTAAACCACACATCATCTTTATCATAAATATCCCTTTTTCTGTTTTTCTTCTGGTGCCACTGTGAGACTGACATTTATGATTTTAAATAAAATGTTACAGTGATTGTGATAAAATTTGTTACAAACGTTCATGTATGACTTTTCTTGTAGCACCATCATCATCCTGCAAAACATGTTAACATCACACCTGTTAAACATCAACATGGCAGCATCGTCGTTGATTGATTTGCATTCAGGAGCCTCACACAGCTTTCATAACACTAGTCGTATGTTGCATTTTGTTTATATCTTTTTACATTCTGAATCATTTTGCTCACATTGAAGTGATTTGAAAGACACAGGAAAAGAATAAGAAAGAGGCCATAAGAGTGAGAAAGTGTTCAGAGGGACAGAGAGAGAGAGAAACACATCACATGCACTGACAATCTCCTGCAAGCTACAGCTCTCTGTTTTGTCAAAGTCATGATTAGTCCTTCTATAATTCTGTCTTTTCTGTCTCTCTCTATTTTTTTTCCATATCTTTGCCCTTCTCTCTCTCTCTCTCTCTCTCTCTCTCTGTTTTCTCCTCTATCTCTTATTTTCTGCTTCTGCCTCTTCATTCCTTCTAGATTGTTTTGTTTCTCTCGTTCTCTAATTTTCTCCTTCTCTGTTGTCTCTTGCATGCTGATGTCAAAGTAGATAAAATTGCATGTGTGTGTGTGTGTGTGTGTGTGTGTGTGTGTGTGTGTGTGTAGGCGGAATAGATGTGTGAGCAGGAGGGAGGGAGGAGAATGAAATGGTGACAACTGAACAATGATGGAGGGATGTGAAGACAGGGATAAACGCAAAGGGAGACGTTTCTTTGCTGTGAAATGTGCAGACAAGTGTGTGTGTGTGTTCGTGTGTGTGTGTGTTCATGTGTGTGTGTATGTGTTCGTGTGTGTGTGTGTTCGTGTGTGTGTATGTGTTCATGTGTGTGTGTGTGAGTGAAGCCGAGACGAGAGCAAGAAGAAGAAATAGAGGAGGGGGGAGGACAGGAAAGACGTGCAGTGGGAGGAGGCAGAGGGCGAAGAATTTGTCCTCGTCCGGCTCTTTTAGCTTAACAATGAAATGACATTTTCTGGCTGTGCAGAAGAAATGACAAACGAAGGCAAATGAATGCGAACAGACACACAAGAAAGAGTTTGTTGCTGAAACGCACAGTATGTGTTCAATCTCTAGCTAAAGCTCATCACTCAGTTCCTGAAGTCCTCAGTGTAAAAGTGTGTGACGGTTTCATAGAAATACAGTACGTTACTATAGTGATTCAATCTTTGATTGTACCTTGTAGAGGCAAATCTGGTGGCTGATTTACATGTTGGACTCATCATTACTACAGTGGCAGAGAATGTTTGGGCTAATCATGATTGAAGGCAAGGAAAATATACTGTTAACGTACCTGTATTGTAAGCAGAAGAAATGCATCATCTAGTTGAAATCTGAAACACGTGATTCTGGAAATTCAGCCAGGAAACGTATCGAGACGGCAAGAGATCAGCGAGGTGGCGGCTCACCGTCAGCTGTGTGTAGGCAGATCTTTAGTGATCCCTGGACGGTCCTCTGACGGCACGCCACTCTGAATGTGATGAAACATGAGGATTTAATGAAGATTTATGGAAGTAAAATGTATTTAATGGAGCAGAAACTTGTGACTTTTACTTTCTTTACTTTGCAGAGTTGAAGTTTACTGTCAGCAGCTGATGAGCCCAAAAAAGATGTGCAGCCTAAAATATATTGAATAGTTTCAGTTGTAAAGATTCTAACCTTTATTTTAATGTAGTATGATGACTATATTTTCACCATATAGTCGGCTCTTCAGGATCTCTTGGAAAGATTTCTCACTAAAACCACTTGAAAAGTGAAATCCTTGACATACATTACAGTGTTATACACTGGTTGAGAAGTGAGGTGCCACTGCAGTGATGACGGCTCGTCTACTTCCATTTATTGAAGAGAAGAAGACCACACACTAAACCCCAATGTTTTTATAACCAACATATACAGCCTGATATATACATCCCACACTGGTACTAATCCACCATCAGTGACATCATCAAGTTACAAGGATGCACTTGTTGACTTCATCACCATCACTGAACATTTCAGCAACATTTAACAGACACAACATAGAGAATATACATTTTGGAGTATGCCTGGTCTCCTGCCTAGAACTCAGATTCATCTATACTAATAAATGTTATGATCTCATGTTTTATTTTTAAAAGATGCCTATTATATCTCCATAAGGGAAGCTTTAGTGAAAGGGGGAACGACAGGGTATTAAGAGTCCCTTGGGAGGACTTTGCTTGTGTCAGTAGTTCAGCTTTATCTCTGGTGAACACCCCCGACTCTGAGAGTGATGTCCAAATAAGGAAATGTGCGTCATGTAGCAGGTGGATGTGACTCCCCTCATTGAGACCTGCTGATAGACGTCACAGCGGAGCAGAGGAGAGACACTGAGATAGAGATGTAACCGACCTGCATTCTGGTATTTGACATGGTTTTTTTTCTTCCTGAAAACAAATAATTTTTAAAAAATTTAAACTAAATAAATGTTTGTTAAAAACATTTATTTAGCTTTGCTGAATAATGTATTTGTATTCGGGCACACCCCTAACGTGTATATATGTTTACATGTGTAAGGAGCCTGATCTGATTGTTGTTCCTCATTAAGAAGATTTTTTTTTTCTTTTTTACAGTAAATGAAAAATAAACAGGATCTTAACCTGATCTCACTTAAATCACTACAGCAGGGGACAGATGGTGAGAGACAGAAGTACAGAGAAACAGACACACAGAGACAAACCTGAGTTGACTTAGAAAAGCAGGACTGAAGCAAAAGAGAAAAGGTGAAAGACTAACTCAGAACCAAATTTTCTTTTTCTACCAGAATTGTAGAGGATATAAAGAGACAGAAAAACCAAATTCAAGTTAAATTCTAGTGGCTGTAAGAATCAAGAGAAGGAAAATGCAGAAACAAAAAAGATATTGAACGATCGTCCTTCAAAGTCTCCGTAAGAAAACATGAATGCAAATCAATTAAAAGAAAGTAGCTTCAGATACTTTGCGATACTCTTTGCAATGTGGCATACAAAAAAAACCCACATTCAAATATTGATGATTGAAAGAAATGAAAGATGCTCGTAACTGATTGGTTGTTCTGTGGTTTTGTGGCACTTTTCCTTTGACTGCCTCGGTCCAGACTAATGTCTGGAGATAAGTGGTGTGCGGTCGACAGGGTTGGTTAAGGATAAAACTTAGCAATATATCATAAAACAGAAGACAGATGATAGAAGTAACTTCAAAATAAATCTGTGTGAATATTTAAGGTTTTATTTAATGGGATGTAACGCGTCTCCTCTACAGTCGTATCTGACGTCACGACTCAGGCAACAGAATTTGATTCAGAATTTTTTTCTTAGGAATATTTCCAGTTATAATTTGTTGTTTTACTGTGTTCTTCCCTTTAAGGTTGTGGCACATTAAGACATTACAGAGCAGCAGTAACACAATCAGTCATTGATTTTCTCTGTTTTCTATCTGTGTAACTAACTTTGTCGATTTCCTCATCCTCTGACTAGTTTGTGTTTCTCAAGCAGACACAGCTGTCTTACAACATAAAATGCCCCTGAAAATAGGCTTATTCATTTTCTGTTGTTGTAATGGCAAGTATAGTGAAGGGCTAATGTGTCCAAATGGGATAATAATGATGACAAAAGAGGGTATTTTTTTTACCTTTTCAAAACCAGCTGGCAGCACCACCAAAACCTTGTTAGAGCTCAGAGGAGGAGGGAGGTAAAGTTAGGAAGATACAGAGAGAATAATGGACCTGATATCCCATTAAAGCTGGAAAGAGGCACTAAGACATGTCATTGAAAATGTTAAAACATTCTACTAAGAGCTCAGTGACTCACAAGCACCTCACAGGACACAACTAGAGTAATAATCAGCCAACATGTGAACAACACAAAGGAAAAGGAACAGAGAGACAAACAGAAAGAAACATGTGGAGGGAGCAGAGTGAGATGGACATTTATTAGAGATCAGGACGTTTGCAGGGTTGCTAGGAGGAAGAGGAGTCAAGGGCACAAAGACAGAGTGGAAAAACCTGTTGTTTTGAGCTGATTTACACCTTTTTTATTACTTACAAATAAAAATACCAAACCAAAGTATAGTGGAAATGATCAAATGAGGGGAAAAAGGAAAGTGAGTAAATGTAGTGAGTTAGGATGCTTTCAAGAAAATAAAAAATAAAGAAAGTGGAGGAAGGAGGAGGAGCCATCAGGTTATTAGACACAAATGAACTTTATTAGATGTCTGTGAGGACATTTATCGGACAGACAGAAAAAGGAATAAAGAGAGACATAAAGAGAGAGGGAGGGCAGAGAAGAGAAAAAAGAGGAGGGAGTTTACTGGAAATGTACTGGACGTCTCGGTAATGGAGATTTTATAGCCCTGATTCATGTGAATAACAAAGCAGGATCAGGATTCAGTGGGGTTTTGGGCGACTGTGTCTGTATATGTATTTTTTGACGGTTGCGGCGGCTTTCTACAGACTTCAGGAAGTCACTGCTGTCAAACAACACCATAGCACTTTGGCTTTTGTACAGCTTAAACCAAACAAGATTTAATATGTTACTTAGTGAGTTTTAGAGTTGTTGGTTGGCAGATTCTTTTAAAAGAGAGAAAGGAGGAAACTGTCAGTTAACTACAAATAACTTTTACTAGACACATGGGTCCCATCAGAGTTTGATAGTTAAAAACTGTCCCATAACGCCCCAGGACAAAGTTTTACTCAGGAATCTTTAATCTGTTTGGTTTAGTGAAAATATAAAGTTTTGAGCAAATGAAAGACTGAAAGTTTCCATTTGTACTGAAACAGAGAAAGACGTACAAACTAAAAATGAATATGGGCGACGTTGTTTCTAAGCTACATGTGGAATTTTGTGTAAAAATGACAAATCAGTCTTTTAGGCTTACAAAATAAAGTAATGAAATAAAATGTATGCAAAAACCAACTTCAAGCACTCAGCGAAGGAGAGCAGATTGTTATAAAAGCCTTTATTAAATTCAAGTCTTGTTGTTTTGACAGAAAAAAAAGTCTCAATCTGTGGAGTTTTATTTCATGCATTCCTTCAACGTCTAATTAATTGCAAAAAAACATAAAGAAATCATTTTCTTTTTCAAACATTTTTCTGGGCTGTTTTATGCCTTTATTACAGGGACAATGGAGAGAAGACAGGAATTGAAGGGCGAGAGTGATGGGGGTGACATGCAACAAGGGTCCTCAGCTGGATACCAGTAGGCTACAGGCCGCACCGAGAGCACATTTTCTATATATATGAAAAGGTCTGTGACAGGCTTGAACTCAACGTTTCTTGGAGGCACAGACAGATTCTATGAGTCTTACTGTATATATGCAGTAAACAACATCTGATCTGTCTTCTCGCCTGCAGGCCCGCGTTGTCATTAGCTGTATAGTTTGACTGACAGTTCTGTGTAGTAGAGCTAACAGCATGGTGTTAAAATGCCATCTCTGGTTTTGGCCTTTGACACACTTCTCTCTGCGTCTGTCTCACGCTGTACGTCTGTTCTGTGGGATAAAATGTAGGGAGAGAAGAGTGGAGGAGGTGGAGGACGTCCTCCTGTCCTAAAACACTGAAAACACTGGTTGAAAACAGAAAACTTTCCGTCATCATCAACCTAATCATAGAATGTTTTTTCAAGAAGGTAACCAATCACATGGAGAAGAGATAAAAGGGTAAATAACTTTTAATTAAAGTTATGCCACTGTGGCCAGAGGGAAAAACAAACGGTGTACTTTCCTGATGTTATGCTCGAAAAGAAAAGTGAAATAGCTTGTTGTCTGGTAGCTTTGGTAGCTAACCAGAATATCAACCCGTCCTCACAAGAAAAACAACAGCATAGGACATAAATTCAGTCGCCAAACTTTAACTCTAACCCTACTAACTTAAACCCAACCATGTTTCAAGTGATCTTTCCATAACCAAGTGGTGTTTGTGCCTCAACCTAACCAGACCTTAACCACAGCGTTTTTTTTACAGTGATTTGTAACAGTTTTGGAAAGCAGGATATTAGAAAATGCTGCTATAGGTCGTTCTGGGTGTGGTGGTTGTTTAATAATGAGGACGTGTTGAGAATTTAGCTAACAAACTGTGATGGTACCAAACTGTTACCTACAGCAGAATTTCAATTGAACCTACCAGGAATAACGTAGGAGCCTGTTATCCGTATGCATACTGAATGATTCCAAACTTTTGCTCAAGGGCAGCGAAAACAACCTACAGGTCTGATCACTCCACACACATGTATACTGTTACTCTTAGCTAGGGGTGTGCCCGAATACAAATACATTATTCAGCAAAGCACAGTGGGGGGTTCTTTATGAATATTTGTTTCATACAAATATTTGAAAAATTATTTGTTTTCAGGAAGAAAAATAAACCATGTCAAACACCAGAGTGCAGGTTGGTTACATCACTATCTCAGTGTCTCTCCTCTGCTCCGCTGTTACGTCTATCAGCAGGTCTCAGTGAGGGGAGTCACATCCACCTGCTACATGACACATATTTCCTAATTTGGACATCACTCCCAGAGTTGGGAGTGTTCCCCAGAGATAAAGCTGAGCCTTCTGACACAAGCTTCATGAACACTTATTGTAACATTTTCCAAAATTAAAAGCGTAATAAAAACAAAAACAAAAACAAAAACAGGATTTTTAAGCCTCTTTCCACTTTTATTCGAACACAAAGACAAATACAAATAATTTTGCTGCCTCAACAAATACAGATACAAATAATTTTACAAATACTGGGCTCTCTGCACATCCCTACTCTTAGCATCAATATATCATCAGTTTGTTAGGTTTGATAAATTCCATCTGCTGTATTGTGATTCTGTAGCACCATTATGTTGTTTGCATTCTTTGCTCTTCCACTTCAGTTTGTCGTCTCCTACCTGTAATGCTACGGTTGTTTTTGAGTGGCTCTGCTGAAGAAATTGTTGTACTAAGTGTACAGATTTCTTTCTGTATATCAGCTCAAACTGGCAGCTCTAGAAAGAAGGAAGTGACTCTGCCGGTGACTGTTGCACTATAACTGCTGTGACGCTCCAGGATGAAGTGTTTTTAATTACGTTATATTGATTCTTTGAGGTGGTCAAGTATATTTTACACACCGGTATTTCATTGCTAATTACTACACAAACTTTGGCCTATTGCACATTTTTATGAGCCTGATGAAGCGCTGAGCGAAGCGAGATGTTCTGTTCAGAGTCACTGAGATCTCCTTGAATATATTTTCACAGGTGAGTGTGTCTCTACCACACACAACTTTCATTTTAACATTTACAGTGTTGTCTGTAACGTCTTCTAACTAACTTCTTACAGTAGTTCATCTGTTCGCTCATATCTTTGTCTTCTTGTAACTTCCTGTATCTCAGCAACAAAATGATCAGATTTTGACCAGAATTGGGAGTTTGATGCATAACACCTTTCTGTTCTGCCACCGTCAGTCTTCCTCTTATTGGCCCAAGTGGGCAGTTTCTAAAATTAACAAGGTGGTGTTTGCCCAACAGGAATGCAGGAGATGACATCCTGTCTCTCTCTCTTTCTATCCCTCTATCTCTCTGTCTATCTGGTCCCTCTCTCTTTCTATCTTTCACATACACACCTACATCACACGTTTCATTTCAAGGCTCTCTGTGGGCAAACGGCCTCAGGATATAAGCTCTGCTGTCAGATGTCTTTATCATCAAACGCGCTGTATATCACTATCTTTAGAGTACACACCTCGCTGTATCTTTTCTCAGCTCCGTGCACTTTCTCCAACATTGCAAAAGTAGAGAGAAGCTCACTGCTGCAGACTGGCCCGTGGGTGGGTGGGTGGCTGAGAGAGAGAGAGAGGGAGAGAGGGGTGGGGGGGGGTGTTGAGAGGAGAGGTAAAGAAAGATGAGAAAGATGGAGACTGGGAGTAGGTCAGAGGATGACAGATAAAGCCAGAATAAGGCACACACATAGACACACAAGCAGAGACAGAGAGAGAGAGAGAGAGAGAGAGAGAGAGAGAGAGAGAGAGAGAGAGAGAGAGAGAGGTAGTGTTGCTACAGTACATTGTGAGTGGATCTCAAGTCGTGTGACAGGCTATGATTTTCTTCTCGTCCGCCGGGTTGGATTGCTGTTCAGCGGCTCTCCAGGCTCGCTAGAACCGGAGAAAGAGAAAGAGAAGACGAGAGGAGAGAAACGAGTGGATTCATCATCTTATCCCACCTGTAAGTAGCTACAGTCGTCTCCTGCGTTTGGACAAACGGTGCGTCTCAGTTTTGAAATAGAGCTTCTGTCGTTCAGGTGTTGTGTGTGTGAGGGAGAGAGTGAGGAGAGAGTTTCCCCCCCACACAGAGTGAAAGTGTCCATACTTGAAGGTACGAGCTGTATGTACAGTAAACATGTCTGTGTCTGTCCTGGATCTATAGGCTTCAGTAAGTGCACTGTCATATATTTGCCACAGTGACTCATACATCGTTGCCATGGCGATGGAGCCATTGTTGGCTTACAGTAGTGTGTTTTTTTATTGCATCAGGCTTATGAAAAGCTCTTTCTATGTGTGTTATTATGTCTCGATTATTTTAGTTGTATAAGCTTCTGACACACCAGTTCTAATCCTCCATGACATCCAGTAGTGTCTACTGTCACTGCTGGATTACATAATATTTAACATATAATGTGACCCTCCAAATTACAGTGAAGACTCTGTCTCTTCAGAGTGTACAATTATTGATTAATGGCCTCAGTTCTGTCATTATATTGAGGGATAATTAATATAGATATGCAACTTTTACCATGGTTTGTGTTTTTATGCTATAGTCACTTTCTCATAAATGATATTCTCAGGAAAAGCAGCTAAAGTATATTTCTAACAGTATCCCCCACCAAGGCTTCTCAGTTGTCCTTCGGTTTCATCCTCATCTTCTCACGGTGTTTAAATGTAGACAAGAGTTTAATGTTACACAGGTCACCATGGCAATGAAAGTCTCCTTAACTAAGTTGTAATTTTGACCAAAAGCACAATCTTCCTCTAAGCTTCACCACCTCAAGCATAACGTCAGAAAAAGGCTTTTAGCTTTTCAGGAGTGATTTGTAACAGACAAATGACAACTTCCTGCTGATCAGAGCATCAGATCAGGAAATACTGCTGCATGTCGTTCTAAAGACATGACATTACAAATGATGCAGTCATTTCATTTGGGAGACTTGTTTGTTAAATGGACTATTTCAGTAGTATGTTTATATTTCAGTTTGTGATAATAGAGTCATCAGCTGCCTCTGAAGTAGCTTTTGTTTCTGACCTGATTATCATTTTGGTCCAATGCAGTTATGAAAGAGGCATCCCCAGCTTTTTTTTTTGTCTTTTAGTGCTCCAATAACAGTAAGTAAACGGAAATATGCCTTCTGGACATCATCACCTCTGCCCTCTGTGAAAGGATGATCTTCTTCCAAAATTTCTAGTGCTGTAAGGGGAAGCTTGTCCTTCCAAAGTGTCTATTTCTGCACTGTTAAGCTGTATGTGGAGGTTGTCCTTCCAAAATCTGTGCTGGTGCTGTATACTGTCACTCTATTCCATGTCTTTTATTCCATTAATATTATGAAGAGAGTTGTCCTTCCAAAACCTGAGCGTCCCTTCTGTACTGGCTGCAGCCACTTTACTCTATATTTACACCTCATGTCTGAATGTCTATTTCAGAAATTTTACCTTTACCTGATGTTTTACTTTTCATTGTTTACATCTACTTTTAAAGGTGAATCATACTGATTCCTGTGTTCACACTCAAATTAACCCGCATGCACATAAATACATTTAAGCCAGGAGCCTAACTAACAGCCACAGTCTGCAGTGATGCAAACAGAAGAGAAATAATAACTGTAATAACCATAAGCTGGGGTCTGGGGGCCAGCGGGCCCACCTGTCCCCCTTTCACTGAAGGTTAGGGTCAGCTGGGAGTCACCAGAAAACTGGAAAAGTGAACAAATACAAAGCAGATTATTTTGACCTGAAAACTCAGATCTGAGTGTTAAAATTAAAATGTTACATCAGAATATATGGTTCATTTATTTCCACGTGTTCTGTAGATCCAAGTGAATCTGAAAATACATCATTCTGTGTACTTGTTCACTGTCGTTGGGTCACTTGTAGCAGGTGGTGTAAATGTATCTTCCAGTCAGAGAGGAAACTGTCCTTCTTCTGTCCACCTCTTGAACCAAACACAGCATGAGACGTGGCAGGCTGGCATCCCCGCTATCACATCCTGCTTCTGGCACTCCTCTGTCTGTCTGTGTGTGTGTGTGTGTGTGTGTGTGTGTGTGTGTGTGTGTGTGTGTGTGTGTGTGTGTGTGCACCTTGCATGTCACTAGGCAGGGTTCATAAAAGGTCAGGGGAGGATTTAGGATGGAGTTTGCACCAGACGAACAAGCAAAGGACATAACACCCATATGCACGCACAATCACACACACACACACAGACATATTGCACACTGCACGGTTCCTGACTCCTGCTAGAGAGGGTTGCCTTTACCAAACTCTTTGACAGCTTGGACTGGCTGGTGGCTTCACACAGAAACGCAGTGAGTTTTTATATATTTCAATGGAGGACGTTTCATTTATTTTGTTGATGTCGCTCTGGAATATACTTTAGCTAACAGTAGCTGTGCCACTGAATATTTCCACCCACAGATATCAACGTCTAGACGAAGACTTGCCAATGTTCCCATACAGACCCTGAAAAAAACCACAGAGACATTCATCTATAAAAAGTCTGTGAGGCCAGTTGGGCAGTCTGACACCTACATTTACATATGAAGTACCATACCATCTGATGTTTATGCAAATTGCAGCCATTCAGAAAGGAAACCTTCAACTCCAATAATGTCAGTGATACTTGATTTAACAAGATGAAAATGAAAAATGTCTGGTTTTATCTGGTCAAAGCTCTCTCAAAGTTTTATCCTCAAAGAACGCTTTGTGTTTAATGTTTGTCATTCATTTAGGTCACTTCCTGTTCCAGTGACCTGAAGTTTAGGGTCTCATTCAGTACAAGTGGAACGCTTCTCTCTGTTACAAAGATGTATTTTACATAAAAACTGTGCCTTGTTCAGATGTATCCTAGGAAAGCAGAAGGAGAGCGTTACAATAGTAGCTGAGCAGTGGAGACCAAAGAGGAATACAGAAGCTCTTTGTTTGTCTCCCTGGTGATTTGCTTCAGCACTGTTGTTTTCAGTAACGCAGCAGCCGGTTTGACAGGCGTGAAAATGAAGCAGGACGTTTGCTAATGGATCAGAGGTGTTGGGAACGTCCCCTCTGGTTTAGGAGATGCCAGGCTGACTCACATCCTATTACGAGGCCTCAAACTGGTAACTTCCTGAAAGTAATGAGTTACACATTACAGATTACCGGATTAAATATGCAATCTAACTTGTCAGAGTGAGTTACTATCCAGTATTATGAGGCAGCAACCTGAGAGAACTGTGGTTCAGCTGTGTGGATGCGATGGAGTTAACACGGTTCTCTAACTGGAGTTTGAGTCATGACAGCGTCGGCCCTGCTGAAGTGTCCAAACATACACTCATTCATTATATAGAGATGTTCCTATAAATAACATTGGACACTGTTTTATTAATTGCTGCTTTGTTAATGATCATTTCTCACTTACTGCTGTTTATGTTGCATTGTGTTATAATAATGAAATCCAGCAAACAGACAGCAACACTTCCAAGTCAGCTTCTGTTCCACAAGCTTCCACTAGCAGTTCAGATTATTATATTTTATAAATATGATACTTACAATGCAGTGAGAGGTAATTTTCTATCTACTACTCAGGGCTGCAAATAACTATCATTTTCATTATCGATTACTCTGCACTTTTATTGATTAATAATAATAATATCAAATGGCAAACAAATAGTAGAAAAACGCTCATCACAATTTCTCAGAGCCCAGTGTGACGTGTTCAGATGTCTTGTTTTGTCAGACAAGTCGTCCAAATCCAAAGATATTCAATTTACAATGACATAATAATAGATTAATCAACTAATCATTAGAACTCCTCTACTACGGTGCTGTCTAGTAAAATATGAAGGTATTTTCATCTAAACTGAGATAAAACAGCAATTATTTGTTTACAGCTCCAGATGAGAGGTTTCAGTAGATCTCCTATATCCATGAAGAAGAAGAATGACCCCAACAAGCCACTTTTAAGCTAATATGATGTTGTTCTCGACCCTTATTATCTTATCTTATTAGCTTATCTGTAATTGAACATTAGAGCCTCAATTAATCAAATACAAAAATGCATCCAAATAAAATTTTTAAACTCTGGTTTCAATCAAATGATAAATTAAGGTGTTGTGATGTGCTCTGAGTTGATGCCAAAAAGTTTCCTGTTTTTATGGTCAGATACCATCTTATTAAATGATTAATAGCTCAATGTTAAAACAAACTGTTAAATAATCTTCATATGCTGATTCTACATTCAGACCTCGTCAGTTACACAACCAGGCGTTTTAGAAACCCCAATGAAACCAGAGTGAAACATGCCTTTTGCTTTTTCTCATTTGTCAGGTGTGAAAATGGAGCAGGATGCAGCTAATGGAACAGAGGTGTCGCAAATGTCCCATTAGATATGAGAGCTGTCAGGCAGAATAAAATCCTATTATATATTAAGGCCAAGCTGTGACAATCTGTAACCCTCCAGAGACCCACCCTGACCCACCACTTGAAAACCCACTGATGTAGTTTTATGTTCTGGTAGGAGATGTGGGGGTGTTTGTTAATGGAGAGGAGGCGTTACGCTGGGTCTTTCTAGTTTGTGGGCTGTCAGGGTGATTAAGATCTTCATATCATATCCCTCTAACTCTGAAAAGCAAAAGGCCAATGCAGCAATAAAGAGGAAAGTAAATGTTTGATTTAGTCGCCAGTGGCGGGTCGCTGCAGCCCTGCTGGAAGCTGCTTTGTGAGGCGAAACATGAGTAGTTCTTTTCTTTCTCTTGGTGCTCTGTATTACATCTGGTGTGGCAAAGAGGAAGCTATACTGAAATGTTCTGTATGTATCACCGTGTTTTCTTTAGCTTAGCTGATATCAAGGTGGTCCGAATAACAGGAGCAATGAAACAGAATAGCTTCTACAAACAGCATCATTATCTGAGATTTGCTCGGCTGGTTTTTATATTGCTGAAGTGGTAAAGATGTGTTAAACGGTGCTTGCGTGTGTGTGCGTGTGTGTGTGTTTGTGTTTGTGTATTTGTTCCCGCAGGATGTTAAGGTGTGATTACTCACTCCAGCTGGGGAAAGAGGCAGAGGCAGCAGTTAGGGAGGGAGAGAGGTGGGAGGGAGACTAAATCCACAAATAGTCGACACAAAAGAGATTTCCACTCTGCAGCTGGAAAAAACTTCAGCGCTCGGTTGTACCTGCGAGGTTTTATATTTTCTCTCAGAGACAGACAAATTGGGCAGCTTCATTTCAAAACATCATATATCTCTATCTGCCGTGTGGGTGGAAGCATTTTGAGGACCAGCGAGAGGTGGAGAGGAGACTCGGGTCCAAGTTTGGACTTGTGTACTTGCTAGTTCAGACTTGTAAAGTTCAAGTTGGGAGTACAAACTTCTGAGGACGGGAGGATGCAGCGCCGTCATTCTGCAGTTGGAACAGCAGCTCAGCTTCGACACAATCACCTGACTGTACTGTGATAAAATCATCTCAACTCAAAGCTCCACTAACGCATTTTTTCTTCACAAAAAAATAACCTCACTGACAGCGAGATGCAATAAATCATGTTATTCAGTCTGTAATGAAGTTATCATAAAAATCCAAACTGTTATGTAGCTTAATAAAATAAAATTTAATACATTTATATTTATGTAATTGTGGTCTGTCTGTACATATAGAGCCCCAGAGGGAGCACTGTTGTTCTGTCCAGTAAAAACATGAAGCTTCACTTCACATTCAGACAAACTAATGTAGCAGCTACAATTGTTAGATTTCATCTGTGAAACCAACATTTATCTTACAAAAGGAATTATGTCATATATCGAAATGCTAGACAGACATTAGATCCAGCGGTGAATCACCAAAGAGCTGCAAAGATCGGTTCATTGGATCATGTTCTCCCCTGGATGACAACATGTTGACCTGCTGATCATCTCAGGAGTCCAACGAGCTGGTCTCACCCGGTCAGCAGCTCCTCACATCGCAGAAAACATCAGAGCAAACTTCCAAATAGACGTTATTTGGATAAACTGACCACATATTGGGAATCTAAATGTTTCTCACCTGAAAAAATATTAAAACTTAAACTAAAAGTAAAACTTAAAAGTGACATATTAACAGTCCTACAAGTGAAAATTACAACCACTTTTAGTCTGGCTCAAAATCTCCACCATCTCTGCTAGTTGGTGCGAAATGCATTCTGGGATACTTGGCTATCCCAAGTCCACACAAGTCAGCTCTATTTTTTACAACCTAACTTTGTGGAAAGGAGAAGGGGAACAACAGGTTATGGAGAGTCTGTTGGGAGCTCAGCTTTATCTCTAGGGAACACCCCCAACAAATAATTTTTACAATATTTGTATGAAACAAATATTCGTTTAAAACCCACTATTTGTGCTTTGCCTAATAATGTATTTGTATTCGAGCACATCCCTAGCAAATACACATCCAGGCGTTTGGACTGTACTTGGCTGGATTGGAACAATACTTCAGCTGCAACTGATGACGTTTCACAGGTACAGACAAGAACATAGATTGAGAAACGCCGTGTGTTCCCTCCTGTTGTGCCAGCTGGTACACCTGTTCCACGTCCAGTTGATTGACTCAGAAGAGGGTCAAAGGTCAAAGCACATCCACCCAATAACTGTGATGGCCAGATGTCCCAAATAAATCCGAACTGCTCTGGTTTTAAAGCAGTACAACATGTTTCAGTACAAGAGAAGCTGTTTGAGTAAAAAAAAAAACACAGATGGCAGTGATGCTTCAACTGCCTGCCGCCTCAAAAACAGTCCTCATGCTTTTGATTCATGCATGTGGAAAATATGTTGCAAGTCATTTTCAAGATTCAAGATTTAGTTTATTGTCATTTTCTTGTATATTTGCACATACAAAAAACCAAAATGCTGTTCCTACCAGCCCACAGCAGTGCAACAACAACAGAAAGAATAAAGATACACTGTATATCTAAAACTTCCCTTTAAAAAAATGATAAAAACATATAAATCCCAAGAGAAAACAAAACAAAACAAAACAAAACAAGCAGTTACATGTCTCAGTTGGATGTAGACAGCTCTTGCATATCATCGAGTGACCAGTACTGACGGAGGACTTATAGAATCCATTTTGCTGTCCAGTGAACGAACATTAGGCAACATGATTGTTTATATGGATTAACAGTCAGCTCAATGTGTTGTATCTCTGCTTCTCAGATACCTGTTACAGGTACCTGTTACCTGGACTGCACAGTTCATCAGTAAACAACAAACCAAATAATCAGACCATTGTATATATGATTCTTTAAGCCTGACATGCGACCAGCATCACCAGTCATCATCAGTCAGTGATGATGGTCGGGTGGACGGCTGGAGTAGTAGATGAATACAACATGGTGTGTGTTCATGCCAGCAGTCATTCTGTATAAGATGTCAAATACTTCAAAGGTTAACAACTCAATTTTGGTATTAATATCCTGAAAGTCATCAATTTTGCTAAAATTATGGCAATTTGTGATTCCCATTAATGGCTGCGTAACCTGGTAGGAGTTAAAAATGATTTGTTGGTTCTTCACTACTGATCTGACCACACCCACCTCTCTGTGTCTGTGTTCCCATTCATTTCATTTAACATTATTATTTCATTTATTATTATTATTTACCTAACCCTACTGTATCTCTGTGGTGCACTAATACAACCTGGTTTCAAGGTGCATCAGTTAGTTTGAGCTAAAGTGTAAAAAAACACTTTATGCACCATGTCAGCAAAATAGATAACATGCATCTTCTCTCAGCTCATTTAGGAGCAAATGACTGTAATAATAGTGACTAGAATAGAGATTTAAACACTATGAGGTTTTGCTAAAGCTGCTGTTACAGTCCTGCTGCTGAAATTAAACTCACCAATGTTTGCTCTTTATTAATATAATCAGCTTTCATCATCTGATATCTCTAGTATGTCTGTATCTGTCATCTGTTCCTATGTGTTTTCTGCATTAAAGGAGTGTGACACACAAGCTCTCCTCTTCTATTGAGGTGAACATGAGCCAAGCACATACTTCACAGTTCCCCCAGCGGCTGCACTGGCTGACAATAGGCAGCTAGTGTCAGGCAGCTCTCTGGTGTAAATGTGTTTGTGAACGTTGCTCCGGGTACAGCTCCTCTCTCAGGCGGCTGCTGCTGCTGCTGTAAATAAGAACTGTGTGTCCTGTATCTCGGTGATGGGTCTGCTAGGTTCTGGTCTTTATAGCACTTGGAGCTTTATTGCTGAGTCCTGCGGTGCTGCTTTGATTAAGGAGAACCCTCAGGAACAGAGTGTGTTCTGCCAAACCAAAGTATAGAAACATTTATGGTATAGATGGTTCTACATGAGCTTTCCCAAATCATAATAATAAAGCAACATTTTCAAAAATCAGCTGCTGTTTTTCGGAGAACATGGTCCCAGTTGTTTATAGTGAAATAAATATAAGTATTTCTTTGCTTTTTTCATGTCAGCATGGTGTGCAGTGAGCATGCTCAGTGTGAACTAAGCATGCACGTTACTCACTACAGTCCTGCTCTTCTTCTTTTTTGAGTATACCAATGATTAATTAATTGATTATTATTCTGATTAATAGTCTAAGCAGATGTTTGGTAATTGAATTGATTAAATTACCACCACAGTGTAGATGCAAGCTTTTCTTACTTCTCTCTGTTTTTAATTTCTCTGGCGTCTCATTAATCCGGAGCTCTGTGTGTGTGTGTGTGTGTGTGTGTGTGTGTGTGTGTGTGCGCATGTGTGTGTGTTGAGCACATCTTTTACATTCTCTGCTCCGACTGAACAGTTGTTTCCTGTCATAGCTGCTGTGCTAATGAAGCAACACTGTGAGCATTTTTATTTCCATATGTTTTTCTTCTTTTTTTAAGTTCTGGCAGCTCATCAAACACGTTATAGAGAATTGGGGAGATGGTAACGGCAGCGATCAGCTTTTGTGAGTCCGTGTGCATGTAAGCTGGTAGAACAGTGAATGTATTCACCTAAACTGTATCACAGTGGGGGTTCTTTGAGTGCTTGTTCCTTGAATAAAACAGCACAGAAAAAAGCCTTGTGGTACCCCTGTGACTGCCAAAAGATGACAGTTTACTTAGCTTCTTCATGAGTTGAACAACATGAATCTAGTGAGCTGAACCTGAAGCCTCTTTCTCTCTCTCTCAGTTTTTTTGCTGGCAACTTGTCACTGGCTCTTTCTTATTTTCACCTTTATTAGACCAATTAATGAATTAGTTACTAAAGGGATAACCATACATGTAGTATCAATGAAAAGCCCTTTAAGATGATGTGTAAAAGCTCAGACTCTGAAAGATGTTCCTGCATCTTTAATGATTACATCTCCGTGCAGAATTTTAATATGGACTCTGTATCAAAGTGTGTATCAAAGAGCATTAGCTTCTGTGTCCACTGGGCATCTCCTTAAAAACAAATGCTAAACAGATGCTGAGGGGAACTGCAGTGCGTGACTCATGTTGTTGCTAAGCAACCCCTGAAAATCCATTTGAAATGGCACTCTTTGGCTAAAAGTTGTAGTATTTCTAACCTCCAGCACTCGCGCTGAGTGCTAAAAACATGGTAATCACTCAGCACTGTTGGGAGGGTGCAAGAGGTTTCCCAACAGGAACAACTGAGAAATAGACGCCAGTGCTGTGAAAAGGGCTTCCCTGTGGACTCATTGCCTTAGAGCTGTATTATATAAATGACTGTTACAACAGGGAACCGACCTTTTCAAATCATACCATGTTTTAAATATCCTCGCATGCACTCGGGCACAGACTTCAAGTAGTCAAACAGATGTACCCATTATTGTTACCGCTGGGGTCTTTCCTCAGCTATTCTGTCATGGCAACACTAAAAAGGTTTTATAGGTATAAGGAGATCATGTATGTTTAATAACCAGTGTGTCTGCGTGCTTAGAGTGCAGACAGCTCCACCATAAAACCTTAAAAACCAGATTTGAAATGAAAGCATCATATAAATGCCTAAAATGTTTTTTTCATCTTCTTCCTGTACTTGTAGTTGAAAGTAGACGGGGACGCCTGAGGTAGAAAGAGGACAATGATGTGCTACAAACTTCACAGACAGAATCAAACCTGGGATTTTCCTGTTGGTGTCTACTTTAAGCTACCGAGCCACATCGACCATGTTAGAAAATGTGTTTAAAGATTAAGGAGTTTAAAGAGTCTCGACTGTTGAAGTGGAACTATCTATCCTCCCATCTAATCTCAATACACTCTTTATGTGAGGGCTTAGGACTGACCCAGCATGCACCGGGAGAGTGAACAGCAGAGAGAGCTACCGGTCGATACGAGAGCTGCTTCGACTGAATTTACCGAACTCTTTGTTGTTGTTGTTGTGTTTCCTGACTGAGTTTCCCAAAAACAGCTCCACCTCCACTGCAGCCGGAGTTACATAATGGTCCTGAAGCACAGGGGTCTTCTGTGTGTCAGATATGTCTAAAAAAAGAGTCGGAGATTATACACAGCAGCATGTCAATGTGCCACCAGGTGTTCACTGCTGTCAACTTCAGACACGTTCACAGGATTCCTGACTTCTGCATATGTGTGTGTTTACAACCTGGCAATTATTCATGCATGTATGCAAGTGTGTGTGTGTGTGTACAGTATACACTCTCTATATGAATACTAATATAATCATATATCACAGTACAGCTATATTTACTCTACGTATGAGTATGTAGGAGTATGTTGTTTGTTATAGGCCTTAAATGTCAAAGGACAGTGTGTGCATGTGTATAAATCCGTGTGTGTGTGTGTGTGTGTGTGTGTGTGTGTGTGTGTGTGTGTGTGTGTGTAGCATATGCTGCTTTGCACATAGTCATTTTTGCCTATCTAGCCGTCCTGCCAAGAACTGCACGGACATTTAACCCTGATGCCTGCTGCTGAAGGCCTGGGGGGCAAATTAGAGCACTAATAATAGTACAAGCTATAGGGGGAAGTATGTTTGTGTGTTTGTGTGTGTGTGAGCGCATCTAGATGAAATCTCCTACTACTGACTTACTGTGGTCTCATCTAGCATCAACTTATCAATGCTGCCGTTGTTTTAAGAAGAACCTCAGAGCTGGAGGCCCTGGAGGAGTCAGTGAAAGCTCAGTATACATCCAACGATGGTGAATATTTAGAGTATTAGACCATTTTAGGGTTGATTAGACTCTGATCATCGTGATTAAGACAGTAACGTGAGTAAAGTGTGCAAAGTGTACGTAATCAAAGACCATAGTTAATACAAGGCACTTAGTGATGCAGAGTAAAATTGAAGAATGGAAAACATTTGAGGTCAAGCAGAAGCAGTATGTCCAGGTCTGTAATGTCTAAAACCATATCAGGGGTCAAAACATGATAATTTCATTATTTATTCCTGTACTTGCGTGGAGGGTTTGTCAAAGAATGTCAAAAAATATCTCCACACTTTAACAAAATTCTTTTCAGAGCCCCGTGGTGCATGTTGTATTTTTTCAAGCTTCAGGTTAGACAACACATCCCTTATCCAGTGGTAGACTGAGGGTGGGGCAGCCTCCTTCCACCTCATAAGTATCAGGCAGCGCACCAGGAGAGAAGTAAAAGACTTTAGGGCCCCTGCAGGTAACTGCATCCCTTCAGGAATGATTCCAAACAGTGACGTAGGAGGGTTTGGATCGAGTTTAACTGTTAAGACTGTAGAGAGCTTCGAAAATAGACTTCAAATACCTCCCAAGTTGGAACACAGCCAGAATATGTGAATCAGTGTTGCATCCACAGACTTATGTTATTCACATACAGGGTTAATTTGTGGGTGTATCTTGGCTAGTTAAGATTTGGAGAGATGCACCACTTTAAATTGAATCAAAGAGTGTTGAGCACACATAGAGGAGGAGTGAACTCTTTCCAAAGTCTTAGCTGAGATTCCATTATCAGTTGTTGTTTGGAGGTCTTGTTCCCAAGTGGTTCTAATTCTAGACATGGAAGGGCAGTCAAATTACAGATCAGTCTAAATATAAATGAAATTGCAACAATCATTGTATTTGAAGGTTTATTGGGAATTTGTGGGATAGCACCCTTGACGCAGTGCCTAGTCTGCAAATATCTAAAAAAAAAAAAAAAAAAAAAGGGAATTGGGTATATTAAATTTCTTTGAAGGGGCGAATTTGTTTTCTATAAAGAGGTCCTTGAAGCATTTTTAGCCCCTATTACAGGGTTAGTATTGAACATGTTCAGTGGTGGAGGCGTTGAAGCACTAATTAGAGCTGGTTAGGAAGAACAGCCACAGGAATGAGTCTCCATCTTTACCCAGGTGGGACAGTTTTTGTCTAGACGGTGATGTGTCCAGTATAACGTCTTTGAATCTTAGAACCAAAAGCTGGACAAATCTGACCATTTTTATTTTTTATTTTATTTAATCTTTATTTAATCAGGCAGTCTAATTGACATGAAGATCTCTTTTTCAAGAGAGACCCGAGAACCAGAAACATTCATGAGACAAGAAACATGATCAGTAAACAGAAACAGTTACAAGAGTCATAAAAAACATCAGATAATAAAGTTTTAAAATCTCCAAGAGGAATGGAAGACTCTAGTTTCAGGGTAGTTCTGCCAACATTAGTGGGGACATGTGAGATATCTAAGTTAGTTAAGTAGTTGCTGGATCGTGTAATTTAGTCACCAGACTTAAATGATAGAAGAGATATGAGGTAGTTTGGAAGCTTCAACAGTAGAGATTTATGAATGAATATCCAACATCCATCCAACCTTATGATAGAGAAAAAAAAGAGAATGATGACTGAAATATGTCATCAGTGGAAAAGCATAATGCAGGATTAGCACTAAGATGAGCAGGATTTAACTGCTTAAGTGATGACGGGGCTTGATATGGATTTTCAATTGAGTCGAATGTTAAATATGAATCTTGAATGACAGTCTGCTGTCAAGCCAAATTCCCTATGAGTCAGAAAGAGTCCTACAGAATATCATGTACTCAGTCTGTTCTGCATTTAAAATTAGTCAGTGATTAAGGAATGAAAATTGGAAAGCATGAAGACGAGTCAGCCTGGACTGGGATGGCGACCACAGTGTATAAAATTGTATCATCTGCAAAGAAATCAATTAAGCGTTGCTCCATTTAAACCTATAGACTGCAGGTAGTGGAGTAGGATCAACAGTATCAAATTCTTTTGAGAGGTAAATAAAGAGAGCAGCACAAAACTGTCTTTTATCCAGGGAGGAGACAATGTTATCAATGACTGAAACAGCAGCTGTTATTGTGCTGTAACCCAGGCAAAAACAGGTGAAAATAGGTTTGATGAGTCAATAAAGGCACGTAATTGCAAATTAATCTATGACTCAAGAATCTTTTTTTTAAAAAGGAAGTTTAAATCATTGTTTATAGGTCAAAGCAAGAAGGTCTTGGGTTTGATTCCCCAGCCAAGCCTCCTCTGTGTGGAGTTCTCACTAAATTCCTCTTGTCCAAAACACTTGTGAAGCAGGTCGATTGGACCCTGTGAATATGTTTGTTGATGTTAGCTCTGTGATAGACTGTGATCTTTTCACAGGTGTTTCTCTGCCTGCCGGTCAATACATCCTGGCATGAGCTTCATCTCTCTCTGTGAGGCTAAGCAGGGATAACGCTGTGTCACACATACAGATACAAAGTCGAAGGCAGTCTCTGGCCTCTCATTAGTCTGGAGCTCTGTGAGTGTGTTGCATTGAACTCATAATTTACTCATACTCTGCTCCGAGTGGACAGTTGTTTCCTGCTGTAGCTGCCGTACTAATGAACCAACGCTGTCAGCAATTAGTTTCCATACTTTGTTCTTTTTAAAGTCACGATAGCTCGTTACAAACATGTCATAGAGAGCAGGGATGCCGGAGACTGCAGCGATCAGCTTTTTTGAGTGCGTAAGTGTGGGTTCTTTGAGTGCTTGTTCCTTGAATAAAACACCACAGAAAAGGTCTCGTGGTACCCCTTGCAGTTCAAAAAAAATGTCAGCTTACTCAAATTCTTCACAAGTTGAACAACATGACTCTAGTTTGCTAAACAACAGATGAACCTAATGCCTCTTTCTCTCTCTTTCTCTCTCTCCTGTCATTAGAAACACAAGGTGGATCTGTTCTACAAGGTTCGTCACGTGATGATGGAGCTGATCGACCTGAGAAGGCAGCTCCTGTCGGGTCACCTGACGCAGGACCAGAGCCGAGACGTCAAGAGACACATCACCGTCAGACTGGACTGGGGCAACGAGTGAGAATACACACAATCACACACACACACAGTATTTACAGAGACACACACTGACACACATAAACCGAGACATTGAGAAGAGTAAAAGGAAGCAAAGTTGATTCTTAATGTTGGAAATAGTGGCTGACAATGTGATCACAAGGTCCATTTAGTTTTCAATCATATCACACAGTCTTTCTTAGAGTTAGTCCAGTTGTAATGGAACTGTAGATGTTCACATTTCCATTTTCCTTTTACACATTAAATGTACACACACACACGCAGACATACACACTGAGACAGGAGGTCTACAGTAATTAATTAGTCTTTGGCCCTTGTATCCGCGCTTTAAAAGAATCCTATTCACTAAGATCAACTCTGTTTCCTAGAAATGACAAGACTGTTTTCTCTCAACATAACAAGAAAATGTTGCTAATTAATGTATCTGGCAAGTCGTAAAAAGTTTATACTGAACATATCAGCAAAATGTTCAGTAACAACATACTTCTGATATCAAGTCAAGTCAAGAACTTTACTGTCTTCCAATACCTCCAATATCCGATCTTGCACTACAGTATCCGCTGGTATTAAGTGCAACGTTAAACTCTTTTATGGTTATGTTTCTGGCAGCAGTTGGGTAAGATTAGTGAAAGATCACAGTCTTGGTTTAATACAGAAAAGAGTCAGTATTAACATTGAGCTGTTAGCAAAATCTTTAACTAACCTTAACCAAAATGCTTTTGTTGCCGAAAACTAACCAAACCTAGCGACAGTCAGGACTCCAGATGTGAACCCTGATCTCTGGTGTCAACTTCCTTGGTGTTGTTTATTTTCCATCCACCCTCCCTACAGCGTGGTGTATAACTGTAGCGCTTCATTCAGTAAACAAACAGACAAATCCAGGCAGCGATTACGTTAGTCAATGCGACTTCATTGGGATAATAATTTAGTCGTATATAAACCTAATTTTGAGGAGTCAGAGTTGTTAAATCTACGTTTTATCAGCGCGTTGCCTTTCAAATCCGCTTATGATAGGTTTGATTCTAAAAAGATAATTTCAGGACAAAGCATTTTTGTGTATTGATACCTAGTTTTTTTGACCTAAACCATATTTTGCTGAAGAACAACACAAATATCCTACATGTGGACGTGTTGATGTTTCAAAATCAGTGCTACAGACTCCCCTGACTCCTACGCAGGGTAAATAAAAGTATGATTGAAGGCAGGTGGATGAAGCAGTACACCAGTAGTTGAAAAGACTCATGGGAGCTCGTTGAAAGACTGATGGAAAACAGATGGAATGGAGAGAAATTGCTGGTTGACTTGGGATTGAGTTATTAATACTGGAGAAATGAAAGGTGGGCGGCCCAGTCCTCTCTCACAGGTAATTTAAAGCTCCACTCTGCTGTCTGTGGGGAAGAGACAGACTGTGAGGTGGTGTATGTGTGCTCATGAGGACAAAGAGGATGATGATGATGATGATTATGATGATTACAATTAGTGTTATTATGATTATAACACTAGTATTACCAATAGTTAATAGTAGGGTACCAATAATACCACAGTGCCAGAAATATCAGCTCATTACTGTTGCAGCTATAATTATTAAAGGGATAGTTCTGATTTTTGTTTTGTTTTTTTGACACAAGTAGGATTTACTCACTGATATTGATGTAAATGCACAGACGAGCTGATGAAAGTGAGATCTTCCATCCAGATAATAACAGAAACTGAAGTATAACTGAGTAAACACAAACCTTTTTAGCCTCAATAACTCACAAAAACAAGCTAAACAGGTTTCACTTAATCTTATCACTTCTAATTCAGTCCCAACAACGATAGTGGCGACCAGCGGTAGAATGTAACTAAATACATTTATTCAACTTTAAGGTACTTGTACTGAAGTATTTCCACTTAATGTTGCTTTCTACTTGTACTCCACTATATTTGAGAGGGAAATACTCAATTTCTATAGTTTATCACCTATAGTTTCAACTTACTTTGCAGAGTAAGATTGTACAAACCTGCAAATATCAGCAAATATCTTGATAATCAATTAATCATTCGAGTCACTTTTCAAGTAGAAAAAACAAACATTTGCTGGTGCTAACTTCTCAATTATGAGGATTTGCTACTTTTCTTTTCATCTTACATGATTGTAAATTAAATATCTGATATTTTGGACTATGGGTTGGACAACACAAATTTAAATTGATGGGGACACCGTGAAGCGATTAACTGAGAAAATAATTGGCAGAATAACTATTAATGACAATCGATAGTTGCAGCCGTAGTTTTAATCATTTTTACTGTCCAGAAGCAACACTTCAACGAATGCAGAGCTACTACCTCAAAGGTGTTCTTGATATTGTACGAGAAGAGCAGGGTCACAAATAAAGCGAAGGATAAAACCCTCAGCTCTCAGTTCTTAAACTTTATCAACCAGGGAATATTGGTTTTCTCTGCCTCTGGAGCCTCGGTTTCACAAAATTAACTGTCCCTCTGCCACGTGTAATACAGAAATACACATTTTACTTCTCATCCACAGTTAAAAGAAACGGTTTTAAGAATTTTCTGCACCGTGTCTTTAAGACCAAGGTCACTGACCTGTAGGTGAAAGATGTGGTTGTTGAGATTGAACAGAAAGTAATCCTCAGGAACAAGATCCCTGGAGGCCACAGCTCAAATTACTTTAATATAGAGTGTGTGTGTGTGTGTGTGTGTGTGTGTGTGTGTGTGTGTGTGTGTGTGTGTGTGTGTGTGTGTGTGTGTGTGTGTGTGTGTGTGGATAGGTTGTACCTGTATCCACAGCGGAAATATACAAGGTCTGTGTGAAGGTTATGTACAGTAAAAGGCCCCCTCACCCCTCTCTCTCTCTCTCTCTCTCTCTCTCTCTCTCTCTCAGACACCTGGGTCTGGACTTGGTGCCAAGAAAGGAGTTTGAGATGGTGGATGAAGACCAGATAAGCGTCTCAGATCTTTATAAGATGGTAAGACCTTTATTTTGTGCACCAAGTCTCAACTGTTCACACTCTGGATTAATGACCGTGGGGGACTGAGTAATCCTGGCTGAGGTGCTGTGGTAAGCATATCTGCTGAGACCTGAAACACCCAGTAATGCTGGCTTACATCACCAGTATGAGTGCAGTGTAGGATAAATGCAATAACATCACTACTTCCCCCAGAATCTGAAGAATCAGGTCTTTAGAAACGTGTTTAATAGTGATTTTAAGGTCAATTTAGAAAGAGATACACGATATAAACAGTGGTGACTGAAATAAATTAAAATGCATCTTGTTCTGATGGTTTATCAGGTTCATGTTTCTCACCATAAAATACAGACATTAAAGCAACATTAAGGGATTACTGTGAGTATGTGATAAATGCTACTGGTCTCTGTCAGTGACCAGTTTGTCCTTTAACAGTGTTAATGGTCCTAAATGAATCAGGTCATGACCCTGACATGGAAATAAAATGGACATTTTCATAATTAAAAGACAGAACAGAACCATGCATCACTATGACAGGGAATTATATTAACACTTCAATAATTTTTACCCTGAGAAAAAAGATTCTAGTACATTTCCTGGATTTAACAGTCAGCTGTGATGGTTTTGAGCCTGGTGATTGTGGGTTACAGATGGTGGGGAGCTTGTTTTGAAGGCAGGACGCTGCCTCAGTGATTGATACCGATTAACAGCCTCATCACCTTTCTTCAGATATTTTACAGAAGCATAATTTTAAACAGTGCTGTTAATATTTTACTTAATGCTCCTTGACATCCATGTTTTACAAAAAAATATGGAAAAAATAGATTTTAACTAAAGGAAGTTTGTTTTCTTCTGCTGTAAATCAGCCTCCTGTTGGTGTGTTTTGATTTTCTCTCTCCTGCTGGTCATCACTTCATTTCTCCTGTCGTTCCCTTCTCATTCTTTTTCTCTGACAATAACCCACAAGTCTGATTTAGTAGGTTTAACATCAAACAACAGCAGGATTCTTTTCTTTTACTCTTGTTGTTTATCATTTATTTTTGTTGTGTAAAATGTGTAAAAACCTTCATGTATAAAATGAACGCTAACTGAGCTTCTATGTTTCTGTTTTAACACATTAACATTCAGTTTCTCAGCTGGGAGCTTCCCAGTACAACCACAGTCCTCTACTGGTAGCTTCAGAGCGTCTGTACTTCAACAATAGTTCAGCAAACCAACACTCGTACATATCAGCTGATCTGCGGATCTCAGCCAATGACTGTGGTGCTTCTGTCGAATCTATGACCCCTTTATGATTCTGCTGACAACAACGGTTTGAGCTATTATGCTGCATTCGAGTGCTGCCTGAAATATCAGAAATACAAGCTGTGTACACATGAATGATCTACACAGGGACACTTTAGGATTAGGATTATATTTCTTTCATCTCTAAATTGCTGACAAGTGACATGCCTGGACACTAATGTACCTGATGGTAAAAGTATCTCTTTTTAATATTTATTAAAGTGCCATCTCATATACCAAATGATGACATTATTGGACAAATAGAAAACATATGTTATATCTCTATTAATTCTTTTTGTTAAGTGTTTATATGATGGATGGATTATCTGTGGGTCAGCTGTTTAAGAATTATTGAATGAAAACAACCCTGGAGCTACTTAATGTATCTGTGAGTTGCTGCAGTGTGAGGAGTATTCTTGGTTGTTCAATGTTTCTTAGTAATACTTCATGTTCTGTGTCTTATATCATCTCCGCTTTAAATAGCTGAGCTGTACCGTCAAACACTGTAGTTGTGGTGATTCCCCTTTGTTCCGTTGCCTAGAGACTGATCTGGAGACAGGATGAGAGAAAGCAGAAGAAAGAGACACAGAGAGATAAAGTGGTAAAGTTGATAGATGGTAGGATGGAGGAACAGTGAACATGCACAAAGAGAGAAAAACATCTCAAACATCTACAGCGTTTAATGGTCTTTTTCACTTGTATCAGATACTATGATAGACTCAGGATATATACATATTAGACTCAGAATGTTTTCTGTGTACATTGATGAGAATAACAAGAACAAAGAAAGTTACAGAGACTGAGATAGAAATTATAATTCAAATGCTTCCCTGTTGATACATTGTTTACTTCCAGTAATGGAAGTTAGTATTTCCTTGTGTCGGTTGTTAAATTTGAAGAAAAGGTCAAGATGAAGAAAGCACAAAATAAGATTAAATAAATTTGTTTGATCCCCGTGGCCACATTTGCATAAGTGTAGCAAAATAAGATTCAGCATTTGAGAGAAACCTATAACTCGATTACAAAGCGAGCAGTAATAGACAGAATGTCACACAGACGTATATTTTTCTTCCACCACTCGTACGCAATGAAGCAGCAAAACATTTCTGATTGGTTACCTGGCAAAACTCCGAGTTAAGAAGACAATGAGAAAGTAGCTGCAGACTGGTGTTAATTTTCTGGTCAGGGTGGAATATTTGCAAACGGTTTGCATTTGACATTCATTACTTCAATTCATAAAACAGGTTTTCACTTCTCGTTCGTCTCTCTCTTCTCACACAGCCACTCAAGAGATTTAGAGAGACAAGTCGGAGTAATGAGTCTCTGGGGCGTTTAAGCATTTTCATCATCTGAGGAAGAGAATGAAGAGAACAGAATGGAATACAATAGAGTAGAGCAGAGCAGCGAAGAGCAGAGCTGAAAAAGATCAGAGGAGAGGAGAGAGGAGAGGAAACAAGGAGAGGAGAGGAGAGAGGAGGAGGAGAGAGGAGAGGGGAGGAGAGGAGAGGAGGAGAGAGGAGAGGAGAGGAGAAGAGAGGAAAGGAGAGAGGAGAGGGGGAGAGAGGAGAGGAGAAGAGAGGAGAGAGGAGAGGAGAGGAGGAGAGAGGAGAGGAGACAAGGAGAGGAGAGGAGAGGGGGAGAGAGGAGAGAGGAGATGAGAGGAGGAGAGAGGAGGAGAGAGGAGAGGAAACAAGGAGAGGAGAGGAAACAAGAGAAAAAGAGGAGACAATATGAGAGACGATAAAAAATGCTAATTAACACCTGATGTAACATCTTTTGTTTTTCCTTCTTCCACAGCATCTGTCCAGCAGACACAGTGTACAGCAGAGCACCACACAGGTAACAATACTGTAGTAAAATATGTGTAACTCCCTCAGTGTGAAGTACTGTATTCAGTTCATTTAAAGTACTATACTGAAGTAGTTTTGAGCTACTGGAACTTCACAGTAGCATTTCCATTTGTGAGACTAGATTTATCTGTAATAGTGATGATTTACTTTGTTAAAACACAGCAGATATTGTCGGTCAGTTCAATTCAGATCTTTATTGTCCCACTAGAGGAAATTCTTTTTGCAGCATAAAAACACGAAACCATGAAAACTAAAAGACTATAAAAGAACAATTAGTGCCGGTACAATACATCCAAGTCAGACAATAAGGATGTCTGTTAAAAGCAAGGAAAACAGCAACAGGAAGAATTAACATAAGAAACATAATGTGTGAGGAATAAAGAGGAGAGATTATAATATTACTACTATAACGTAGTAGTAGTAGTAGTAGTAATGCCCTGTGAACCACCTACTGCTGATATACTGTAATAACTCAACTAAAAGAGAGACACGGTTTGTACTTTTACTACCTTGCAGAGGTGTTTTGTATCATAAACACTTTTTTATTTTAAGTTAAAGTGCAACTTTATTCGTCCCTGAAGGGCGATTGGTTTTGCAGCATAAAGTGCGACATAAAACAAACATGAAATCACATTAATAAGAGCTACACAGACTCAGCAGCATCAATGAACAAGCGTAATCATCAGAACAGCAATAAGAACAATAACAATGATGACTATCCTGTCATCCCTCTACATAAATTATGACCAGCATAACATTACAATCAAAATACACCAATAAATCCATCCAGCGGCAACAACATAATCAGAAATCAACACACACATCATCCTACAAGTTGGCCTTCATACTCATAAAGCTACCTCCTTTCCCCTGAGTCGAGGGATGAATGAGTGTTTGTGTCGTTTCGTCTCGACTGACGGGAATCTGAAGCGGGAGCCAGAGGGTGGGGGTTTAGACTCCTGATGAAGAGGGTGGATGCAGTCAGACAGGATAGAAATTGTCCTCTTTGTTAAAAAAAATTCTTCGCAATGACCATTAAACAATAGAGACGGGAGCTGAAGTATCAAAATTTAACAGAATTTATTTTCTTGCGCAAGAAGGGATGTTTCACAATGCAACACACAGGATGAGGTTACAAAGAAAAAGGCTCCCAGTGGAGCGCTTACAACAAGGTTTATACACCTTAAGTGGGCATTACAGTTCTTTCTTTAATCTATCAAATACAGACTTATAGATAACTTCATGTCTGTTTTTAGTTCTCCTGTACAGGAGCCATCTTGCCCAACTGACCCCCAGATTACATCAAGCAGCAACCTCCAGGGCTGAAAAATGAAGCCAATGTGGAAGTGCCAAAAACTGCAGTTCCTTGAATGACCACTTGAGGCTCTAAAAGCGAGTCAATCCCCATAGACCCCTCATGTTAAAATGCCCAACTTTACTGCAGAAATAAACATGTTTACAGCCTGGTACAAAAAACGGTTTTGGTCTCTAAAGCTAATTTCCTCTTTCATGACAACTGTACGGGGGGTGAATTTTTTTATAACTCACCCGTTTAAATGTTATTAAACCGTAAAGTTATACATAATGAAGGACATGGCTGCTTTGAGTGACAGGTCCGCCAGCCACTAGGTGGCTTGTTTCAGCCATTCGGCCCCGCCTCTTTGCCCATTTTTGATTGGCTGGGAGTTAGGCAGAGTCACGCACTGCCAAGATGGCGACGGCCGGAGCGGCTCGCTTTGAGCTTCAAAACCGCTCTTCAGAAACCAACGGGTGACGTCACGGTAACTACGTCCATATTTTTATACAGTCTATGGATGACATGTCTCACAATGTCTCCAACAAATTTTAATTGCTACATCTTCCTCTTTACAAACATAATGCTGGACTTCCTTTAACCTCAGCTGATGAGAAGACAGGAACAATTCATCATGATCTATGTAAAATAAACTCATACACAGTGTAATCATAATTCTTTTAACACTCTTCACCATTTTTCTGCTCGTATTTGCTATTTTAGCCGGTGCATTCTCGGATTTGATAATTAGACTGCCGTACTATGTAGGATTTGTAATCATCAGGAGTCATCAGGGACCTGCCAACAGGAAACTTGGCGAGTTTCTGTAGGCAGAAAAGTGGTTGACCTCTTCTACAAACCATCTCAGTATCACATTCAAAAGTGAGATTCTTGTATATAGTTAACAACAGATTCCACCTCTTGACCCTCAGTGTTGGTGCTCTGAGTGGGAAGAGGATGATGTCTACAGTCTTTACTTTTACTTCGGAAAAGATTTGGATTAACATGTTGTGGGGAAATGTAGCCTTAATTTGGCTGTGCAGCACAAATAGAAGAAGAAGGTTTTACACACGATTAATGCAATCAATAAAGCTTTTTTAGTGCATTTTACTTTTCAAAAGCTATGGAAATATTGATGAAAAGAATTTATAAGGATGTGTTATATTTACAAGCTACATCCACAACTGAAGTCTACTTCCTCTGAGTTATAATGAAAATAATCTCTTTCATTAAAAACACTCACATAGCCTCTACCATAGTCATCTCCTGTCGACTAGCGGAGCACTCAGGGATTCGGTGCCTTGCTCAATGGCATCCCTGTGGTTAGCTTTAAGAGACGGTGGGGTTCAAGTCACTGTCTTACTCTGGCAAAGGTTTCAGAGACAGTCTCCATATTCACAGTGGAAACAGTCCAGTACCAGAACACTTCACAGACTGTGAGGCTGCTTTATTCTTTCTGTTTTTGTTGAATAGAAACATAAGATCTGTTGCCATAGACTATTCTCATGGATCTCTTGGAAACAACATCCTTTCTAGAGGCGCTCCATATGGCACTTTTAAACACTGATGTGTCCTTCCCAAAAAAATATTTTACTTACAATCAGATAATTACTCTTAATGAATGAGATCATGACTGAAACAATTAAAAGCATCTGTCTCATATCAGATTGTTAACTTCTCTAACATTTTAAAGTTGATATTGTCATTTACTGATGTGTGAGTTACTGATGCTAAAGGCCCATAAAATTATACATTTTCCCATAATACTTGTTTTTTTATTGTGGATTTCCAGGGTGACAACACCCGGCAGCGACACGGGGAGCAGTGTAGAGTTCCAGTTCCTCACCACCTACTGGTCAACCTGAAGAGCTTCACCTACAACAGCATAGGAGAAGACACAGACATATTCTTCTCTCTGTACGACCTGAGAGAGGGAAAGACTATCAGGTAGAAAAAAACACAAACACACACTCGTCAACACATTCAAAGAAATCACGACTCAAAGAAATGTATCAAAAGGTTGTGATGCTTATTCAGACATTTTGAATGTGCGGTTTGACAGAGTATGAATCACTGAATAAGTGTGCATGGATGTGATTCATGAGGAATGGATCCAGACTAAAATGTTTTTAAGAAAATTAAGAAAAAGTTTGTCATAACAGGGAATTGGTTGGGTTGAAAATCTGGTATTTATTATGGTGTAAAAGCACAAATGTGAACATGCAGATCATTCAGACTGTTTGTTTGTGTCCGCTTGGGAGGTTTTTATGTTTTCGGAAGTTCAAATTCAAATCAGCCATAATTAACTCTCTGCAAAACCTTTCACCCACTCTGCTCTGCTCTCTCATCCTGCTGCTCTCTCTCTCTCTCTCTCTCTCTCTCTCTCTCTCTCTCTCTCTCTCTCTCTTCCTCATAGTTGGCATATTGCCTCCATAATGTGAAACAAATAGTGGCAAGTAGCCACACAGAGCTGCTGTGAATAATACATGACCTCCCACCCTAATGAATGTCCATCAATTATGCAATAGTGCAGTGATCACAATGCTAACAGATAAGGAATTACTAATGTCAATAATGAGGTTGATGTAGGCCAACTGTGATGGCATGACTGTGTGTGTGTGTGTGTGTGTGTGTGTGTGTGTGTGTCTGTGTCTGTGTGTCTGTGTGTGTGTGTGTGTGTGTGTGTGTGTGTGTGTGTGTGTGTTTGGGGTTATTAATATGTAGCAGGCTGCAGTTCAATGTAGGGTCATTGAGAGTATTAAACACAAATGTTGATGTTTAGTAGAAAGTAGAACTAATGTCACACACACAGACATTGTTCTAGGTCAGTTTTGGGGACATTACATAGTGTTACATTCATTTCCTGAAGACTAACCCGAACTCTAACATTAACCACTACCTGCCTAAACCTAAACCTAACCTTGGACAAGGCACCCCAGATTAACTGGCCTTTAGTCTGAAATTTGTCCCTGAAAGTAGCCTATGACACACCCAGACACACACACACACACACACATACACACACAAATACATTTGACCTTGGCAGCCTGTTTTCAAAGTCTAGTCTGACTCAGCATTAGTCAAATGACAAGACCTGCTCCTCTGAGACGCTCAGATGACAGAGAGGAGACGAAAGAGAGGAGAGTCGACAAAAGCGAAGGAGAGAAGAGGAGATAGAAGAGAGGAGAGGAGATTTGTCAGAAGAGAGGAGACGAGACAGAAGAGAGGGGAGAAGATGAGATTTAAGGAGAGGAGAGGAGACAGAAGAGAGGAGATGAGTTTACGGCTGATAGTAACTTTCCAAAAAGTCCTCCAGCTATTGAGATTTAAGTCACCAACTGAGGCTTTTTGCCCCCAGAGCAGCTCTGCCTCTGAGAATTATTTGTGCAACTAAAACCCCAGTCTGTGTTGGTGTGTGTGTGTGTTTCTGAGTGTTTCTGAGTGTTTTAGTGTATTTAATGTGTTATCCTCTGCCTCTTGCTACTGTACGTCCAATAAGCACCGCGATCCGTCCGGAGGGAGAGAACGAAACTGAGGCAGAGTTTTGTAATGTGCTTGGATCTCAGCTGTTGATTTCTGTCTTTTCTCTGGTCTCCTTACTCAAAGTGTGTCACATTTGGGAGTTTTGAGAGGGAGCTGAAGATTTCTCCTCGTGTCTCTCCTCTCAGAGAACAGGCAGATTGAAGACTCTCACATGCCTCAGGGACCAGCGAACAACTGTCTGTTGATCTCAGAGAATCTCCAGTGTTTTGCTTTTATTTGTGCAAGGGACAATATTTTAATGAACCTGCAGTTCCAATATTTTTTTCTTTCAATTCATGTTTGTCCAAAATTCATGTTGCTTGTGGAAGCAAAACAGTCAAGCACACAAAGTCCCTACACAGTCTCATTTCAGCAGACTAAATGATGAAGAGTTTGCATATTGATTGTTTGAATTAATTGCTGCAATGTTGTAGGAAACCTTGATCGGGGTATTTTAGCAGTCAGACTCCAGCATAACAACACAGGGGCGTCTGCTGCTGCTGGCCAATCATTTCCACTGTTTACCTCACAAACATAGCAGTGAAAGGAGTTGCAAAATTCTGACTATCTGACTGTCAGCAGTGTTGTGGCACATGAAAACCTTGATCTGTTACTTAACCTGGACTTCCTGGATGGTACGATAACTCCTTATCTCACCAGTACCTTAAACTAAAAGCCTCCATCAACACTTGTTTTAATGCAGTGTTTCACATTGATGAACCGTTTAGATAATTAACCGTTTGTAAACATCTCAGCTCAAATGAGGCTATGCAGAGTTTAAAGGGGACATATCATGCTTTTTGTGATTTTCTGTTATTTTTATGCAGTTATGATGTGAGATGTTAAATATGGTCAAAGGTCCAAAACTTGAGGTGAACATATGTAAAAATGCTCCCTAGAAGTCAAAAGTCAGGGCTTCAACCTGCTCTGAATGCTTTGTTTGCAAAGTTACCTCCACTTCCTCCTTGTGATGACATCAGATTGTTTGCACGTGCACACAAACGTCCGTCCTGAGGTTGTTGCTAAGATTGTTCCACGGGTTGGTCCCGTTTTCCACTCACATCTTTCAGATTTTGGCTCGAACATGTACGGATGTATATGAGAAGTTTCCAATTTGAGTAAAGAACAAGAAAAAGAAATGAAATCCTGCTACTACTGTTTATTTATGTAAAGGAGGAGCAGCTTCCTGAAGCTGACCAATCAGAACAGAGTGGGCTCATCACGAGGCGGGCCTTTTAGAGACAGGAGCTAAAACGGCCTGTTTCAGACAGAGGCTGAACTGAGGGGCTGCATAAGTTATACAAGAATACAAGATAAGATAAATAAGGAGTTTTTAACTGTAAATCATGTGAATGATATTCCAGAAGAGCCTCAGAATATAAATATAGACCTGTGAAATGTGCAGGATATGTTCCTTTAAAAATAAAGGTTCAGTCTATGTCCTATTGCATGAACTTCTCTCACGTCTTATTGTTTGGTCTAAAACCAGGTAAGACGAGCCAAAAAGACTCACATTTCAAAACAGTTCAATGACAAATAATGCACTGAACAAATCATTGAATCTGTTAGTCATGCTACCAGTGCAAAGCTAGATTTCCCCCACTATACCAATGACTTATGATTACATAGGATATATGAATATATATAAATGTACTCTGCCAACATCAGTTATTTAGCTGTTATTTCACTACATCAATCTGATTTCTAGTCCTCTCTTTCAGACGTACCAGTAATAAAGACTTTTCCACTGTAATTATGACAACAGAGACTCTGTGTTTTCTGTCACTGGCTTTAAAAACTCATCTCTACAAGGTATGACTAACAGGAGCCTGTTCTCACTGAATCATTTCCCTGTTTCATCTTCTTTTCACCATCATTTGATTCTCATCAAGAAAACCCAACCCTCCTCTTCAGCTTTTATTTATCTCCTTCCCATCAACTTCTTTCTTACATGACATTACAGTGATCACAAGGATGATGTCGGTGCATTGTTGCTTCAGTGAGTGCATTGCTTACTTTTCATTCCTTGAAATGATGGCAATCATTGAAAATTCAACTGTCTGAGTGTCAGGTGAATCCCTTAAATAATACCATAAATCTATCCAAGGTGCAGTGAAAGGAAGTGTTTGTGTAATGCAGTGTGTACACACAGTGTGTTGTTTGTGTGTGTTTATTTTGGCTGCACAGTATCTCCTTCTTTTTTCCTCTCTATCTTCCTATCACATACAACCACACACACACACACACACACACACACTCCTGCTGTTTGGGGAGAAATACAAATTTATTCTCTTTTGTTGTATTTGTTTGTTTGGGCTGAGGTTTCTCCAGGGGATTAGAATAAATTGCTTAATTTATCTATCTAGGTAAAATACAATTGTGAGATTACAGTCCAAGAGAATTTTTATAATTGGCCCAATTGTTAGTAGGTGTATTGATGGTTGTGGGGAGGCGGGGTCTAGGGGACATTGAATTATGTCAGTCGCAAGGTTTGCCGGTGTGTGTGTGTGTGCGTGTGTGTGTGTGTGTGTGTGTGTGTGTGTGTGTGTGTGTGTGTGTGTGTGTGTGTGTGTGTGCTGTTTTTCTTGAGTCGAGGCTCTGCTGCAGATACTTTTTAGACTCTAAAAGTAGACTCTAAAAAACAATAATTTCCACACCATCGCCATTCGTCCTCCTAGAGTATGAATGGCGATGGTGTGGAAATGATTGGTTCATATGCATTTCCACAAAGTGTGCGTGTGTGCCTGTTTGTGCATCTCTGTACACCGTGTGTGCAAGTGCATCCATGCATACATCCCTCTACAGTACATCGGTGTATGGCTGTCCATGTGCATGTGTGTATCCATGCATACATGCTGGAATCTGTGTGTGTGTGTGTGTGTGTGTGTGTGTGTGTGTGTGTGTGTGTGTGTGTGTGTATCAAGCAGATCATTTTCTGATTGCATCCATGTTGTTTATGTGGCCTCCGTCATAGTGATGTAGTGAAAAGTGTTAATAATTCAACTCTGGTTTTGTGTGTGTGTGTGTGTGTGTGTGTGTGTGTGTGTGTGTAGGTGGAGGAGGAGTGTATTTACAAAGATTTATGTGCATGAGTGTGTACATGTTGTACATTTGTGCCAGCTGTCCACCTAAGAGATGGTTACAAATTACTTTGGATAGCATGTGTGTACATATATGTTGTTGTACTTATTTTGGCTGCACTGTATCTCCCTCCACACACACACACACACACACACCATCACACACACACCATCACACTGTCCCACTGTTTGAGGAGAAATACATATTTATTCTCTTTTGTTGTAGTTGTTTGTTTGGGCCGCCGTATCTCCAGGGGATTAGAATAAATTGTTTATTTTAAAGAATTGGACATAGTGTGTGTTGTAGGGATTTGTTGGTCCTCACTGCTGTTGTTTGCAGGGAATTCTGCAAACATTAACAATAACCCCAGAGTCAGGTTTTATTGTGTATGTTGAATAATAAAGATTATTTGAAGAGCTGTTGTTCTGTAATGAGATACAGTATTTACCAGGCAACATACGTGGAATTCAATCTTGCAGAGTAGCTGATGACACAAAATGAAGATAAATTGTCGTAGTTTGGCGATGATCGTAGCAACGTTCAGTAAGTCCCTGGTTTATGAAATGATTATATTACCTGTAGTAACAAAGTTAAAACTACAAACCTGTAATTCCCAAACATTTTGGTTTGTGACCGTTTCAGTAAATCAGTGTGTGGTCGGGGCCCACTGTCACGTTTCAGATGTCTGTTCCACCAAAGAGACGTTTCTCCTCTAAACTTCTCAGATGGTTTCAAATAAACAACTGTTAGAAAAGATTAGAGAAAAGTCTGAAAAATGAATCCAAATTTATGAAGCAGAAATATGTTTTATATCTTTTCTACCCAACTTCTCATTTTATAACTCCTCAGATTTATCTCGTGACCCTTATACTGTAAAGAATTTAAAAGTAGCTCCGCCTCGACCAACAATATAATTCTGCTTATGAATTGATTCATCAGTGTAAATAATTCATTTTATTACATATTTATATACAGTCACAGGGGCCAATTTTCTTACTTTGACTTTGACTTTGACTTGTAAATTTAGCAGATAATACTTCTGTATTTTTAGATGGGGTTTTAAATGCAGGACTTTTACTTGAAATTAAGTATTTTTTACATTGTGAGTGTTGCTACAGATACCCAAGAGCCCAAGATACACAACATATGATGAACATGAACACATTCAGAATTCAAATACAACTAAATTTTCATCCAGGATGAAAGAAGGCAGCAGTGAAACAGCGAGGATGTAGAGTTTACTGTTGTTCTATACAGACTGAAGAAGCACCAAATGTTGGACATTTATGATTGGATAGACTCACAGGTCCGTCTCCTAATGCTTCGTTCATAGAGACTGAGGACAATCTCTCAGGTTTCGTTGTTAAAACTGGGTGGAAACAATTAGAGTTTAAAAACTATTAGAATATCATTTCCAGTAAGTCGTGTTCATGTTAGGGATGTAGGTTTGTTAGAGGCCGCGCTCGCAACTCGCAACTACCATACAATTAGAAATCCCCAGACTTGGGTAGGTGGAGATCTCTAGTATGTAACATGTGACTATCAACACACTCCCATGCCTGCCTGAGCTAGCAGGAGGCTCCATTAATGGTTTACACTAAATACTGTGTTCACTTCTTCTCCTTCTTATTTCTGCATAAATCGCAGCACAAACCAAAACTGTCAGTGGTTTAGTATGTGCTGATCACTCTTTTCAGAGTCACTTATGACTGAGGATCTCATAATGTGTCTGAGGCTTAACTGTATTAATTTCATGTCTTTGTTGAATAAAAGCATGTCAGCTGAGTCACATCCTCTGGATAAATAGGGGTTAAAAGAACAGAGTTGCTGACACCGGCAGACAATATTTTGCTGTTCCCTGAAGCGAAAAAGGCTGAGACACGCTGCTTTAGAGTTTCTTCACTGCCAGTCCTCCAGGGGGGAGAGGAGAGAGGAGGCATGAGGAGAAATCTGAAAGAATTTTATATCCCTTTCAGAAATCCCCTGAGGAGACTCAGCGAGGGCACCGGGGTAAATTGGTTGTGGTTAGAGCAGAGTTTTTCAACCTTGGAGTCGGGTTTCGCAGGATATGCAGATGAGGTCACAGCGATTTCTGTGTAATTGTTTTGTATGATATTCTCAGATTCACATGACAACCAGTCTGAATTCTTTGGGCATAAAAACAGAATCTTGGGTCAGAAAAGATTTAATCCCAGACACCCAGTGAGTCCTGAAATCTGCAGCGAGACACTAACTGAGTTAATTTCTTTTAGGTCAAAGGTCAGTTACAGAGCAGCAGCCCTGCAGCTAGTTCACTTTACACAGGGTTTAAATGTTTGTTCAAAAGCTAAAGGCAGTTGTTTGTGTTTTTCCAGTGAGAAGTTCATGGTCAGACTGAACAAGAACGGAGGACCGAAGAATCCAGAGAAGGTGGACAGGCTGTGTGCTCTCTTTACGGTAACATACGCACAGAATCACACATTTAAAATGACAAAGACATGTTTAAAATGCAGGTGGTTGAACACAGTACCAGTACTGATACTGTAGTCTAAGATAGATGTGATGTGAAGTAGATGTGAAGAAGTGGGAGGAAGAATATAAAAGTAAGGATGCATTGCCCCCTATTGCTCTGTTGTAGAATCAGCTTCACTCACAATCATGTGGTTCAGCAGAAGAACCTTAATAAACACAGAGAGACGCTGATATAACCAGAAACAAGAGAGCAGCCATCATGAACGTATTTTCATTGCTGTGTTATTATGAGGCTTTTTGGAGAAAATTCACCACCAAATTCACCAAATTCAATTTTTTTCTCTGAGAAATATAAAAATATAGAAAATAATATAAAGAGACTAAAAGGCACAGTTTACATAGAAGGTAAAATATGCTTTTTCTTGCTTCCCATGATAACATCGGTTAATTTCAGTGTAGGGCTGCAACCATGCTTATTTTCATTGTCAATTAATCTGCTGATTATTGTGTCAATTAATCAATTAATAGTTTAGTCTATGAGTTGTCAGCTATAAGTGAAATGCATCATAATTTCCCACAACAAGGAGATTTATTAAAATGTCTTCAAATTGGAGAAGCTGGAGGCCGATTGTTTTTATTTTGGATTTTTGTTCGAAAAATTATTAAATCTATTAATCAATTATCAATTAATTACTTAATTAATTTTCTGTTAATCAGTTAATTGATTAATTGACTAATTGTTGCAGCTTTATTTCAATCAAACTTTGCTGTTTTGGTGTTTGGGGCAAATGTCTAAAAAGTACCGCAGGAGGAAATCCAGAAGAATCATCAGTCCTGCACCTCTACATTATAAATCTGAGTGTGAATCTTGATATTTTCTTGCTGCGATGTGATTAATTTTATTAACAGAACAAGAAAACATCAGTGCTGAATTTGAACTTGTATTTTCAGTAACTGTGTCGTTTTGTTTTCTCTTGGACTGTGCAGGACCTGAGCAACAAAGACATGAAGAGAGATCTCTACATCGTCTCGCAGGTCATCAGAACAGGTAAGACTGTAGTAGACATACAGTAAAACATACAGGAAGTATGTTGAGACTGTCAGAGTGTCCAAGGTCATTTTTGAGACTGTAGTTTCATCTTTTTAAATGCGCTTCTCTTTTGTAATTGTTTACTTCCAACTCAGAGACAATTTTATGTATGTGTGCTGCTGAATGACCATACATACACACACACACACACACACACACATACTTCCTGTTGCAGGTCGCATGCTGTTGAATGACAGTAAGAAAGGCCCTCCACACGTTCAGTACCGCCGACCGTACGGCTGCGCTGTCCTGGCCATGAGTGACGTTCTGCAGACCATCTCAGAGCTCAAAGAGGAGAAAGACTTTGTCCTGAAAGTCTACACGTAAGTGGCTGCACACACACACACACACACACACACACACACTCTATATACATGCTATAATGTTTGGTGTTAATTAAAATCTCATCATGTGCTGCTCAGAAAAGTCAATCCAAGCAGTCTACACGTTGTTTAATTCTCCTCAGATATATTATCTGATAACAAATATGTCAAACAAATACACAGTGATGATATATACATATATTTTATCTTCTATTAATTCTACTCTACTCAGTCTTTTATGAGCATTAAAACCCATAGCAGACCTGTGCTCACATTACATTACTATATGTCACTGGTCTGAGTATTTTGACTGCTAATTTTCGATATATTCAGTGAAACTAGGTTTATATTTAACTCAGCTACCTTCTGACCTCTGAAAAACTTAACTTTTCAGCCTAACTGGTTCATACTCTCAGGCTGAAGATCTGCTGATTAAAACACATTTTATTGAATGCTAAACTGAGTCATCACACTAAAATGAATCTATTTCTGTAGCATTGCTAACAGCTATGAACCAGGCATTAAAATGTATCTGGGAGCAAGAACTCACAGAGAAATTAGTAAATAAAATCATAGTTCTATTCATTTGATATAAGGAAGAGCCTGACAATACAAATATAAGTTTCAGTTCTTTAGTTTTTAGTTAAAGGAAAGAGAACTGCATGTTCACAACTGTCAGGGAATAAGATGTAGTATATGGGAATTCATTAAAGGACCAGTATGTAGGATTTAGCGGTGAGGTTCAAAAGATGGATACACACAAAAGGCTCCACAACTTGAAAACTATATCCTGTTGTCCTGATCTGAACATTTTGGGGCACAGAGGAAAAGAAGTTGAGTGCAAAATTAGTGACAAATGAATCTGATAGAAAAGGTCAGTGAGAAGAAAAGAACAAAAGGTTAAAGATGAGACAATAAAAGAGGAGGATATCTTTACATCATATTCTTCACTCTTGTCCCTTTGTCTCCTCAGCCAATGACCTTTTCCTTCTTCTCTTCTGCTTAACCCTTTATTTCCTCAGTCTCTCACCTCATCTAACCTTTTTTTTCTCACTCTGTCTATCACTGATACTGCAATATGTAGGAGAAATGTCCCATAAGCTACAGACAGCCACTTCACTGTTGTGTCACACAGTAGTTTTTGCAGTCTTATAATGCCATCAGCACTCCATTCTTCATACAACACAGACTTATTCACACCCACTCACACACATACACACACACACACACACACACACACACACACACACACACACACACACACACACAGTCATAGTTACATCATGTTGTGACTGTCAGCACTGTAGGGCTCCTGCAGGCAAGTCTTAAGAAGTTTCAGCCGAGAGGAATTCCCTTGCCTCTGCAAACTGTGTGTGTGTGTGTGTGTGTGTGTGTGTGTGTGTGTGTGTGTGTGTGTGTTTGAGGCCTCACAGCAACCTTAGCTGAACTCCTGAGGGGGGTTCATGCTTCATGGGTGGTTACACATCCTCTCTTTGTACCTCGGGGTTCCTGCTTCTCAAGCCTCTTGTGTGACATCTATGTGACTGAAAATGCCAACATGTTAGTGGCCCTGTAGCACAATTCTTCACATCCGCCAGCAAAGATAAATAATAAATAACTACTAGAATCCACCAGTATTTCTACTTGCTTATTGTTCAGCTGATGCTGTGGACATGGATGAGCTGTTATCATCTTTATTACTTCAAATTCCAGCTAGTCCTTCTGCCTGACTGCAGTATAGCTCCTGTGCAGTGTTAGCTGCAATTGCAATTAATTACAATTAACTAAGCCTCTCCCAAATGAGTCACAAAAATGTTTTCTGCTTGATAAGACCTGAGATTTATGTTGCTTTCCAGCTGCAACAACGAGAATGAATGGTACCAGATCCACGAGAACATCATCCGCAAGTCCAGCACCAAATACACCGCTCCCAGCACCAACTACGGTAGGACAGAGTGTGTGTGTATCTCGTGCTACAGTAATTATGACTGGAAACAGCTTGAGTGTGTGTGTGTGACAGTGTCAGTATGATTAATTGATATGTGAGCAGATCAGATGCATTTAACCCAAATCTGATCAAATGTATTTGTGGTAAATTGATCAGCTGACAGCACAGAAATTAACCATATCAAATTTCAATTTTTTTTTAGATGACTTACTGTAGTTGTACATTCAAATGCTGTTTAATTTATCCAAATACTGTCATCTGTTAATAATTACTGTAAAGATCAACTCCAAGATAAAGATGTCAGTGTTTTCTGACAGGAAACATAACATTAATAACCAGGTTATCTATAACTTTACAGACACTAATAAACTAATAAACTAATAAACTAATAAAAAGTTAGACACACAAACACAGAACTCATGAACTTTCAAAACAAACATACAAACCTTTGACTTGTTCGGAAACCAGCTCTCACTCTGAATGACACAAGCATGTCATCACTTGACATCAGCTGGAAAATCATCTTAATTAGTGTCACTGCAGGGAACTCTCAGCCTCTTGTGCCCACGTGTTAAAGTCAGTGAACTCCCGCGTCCCCAAAATGTATCATCTAACGTATGGTCTTATTGAGAGGAGGTTGTAACCAGTGTGTTTTCATGCCTTATAGGAAAATTTGGTTATTCCATACTTCCATACTTCCATCTTTACTTCATGTATCTTGTCTCTTTCTTCTCTGTTTCGCTCTCTTGCTTCCATCCCTGCAGGTCTGATCATCTCTCTGCAGCTGCTGAGGGGCGACATGGAGCAGGTCCGCAGAGAGAACCCACTCATTTTCAGCAGGGGGGTGGCCATCACACGCAAACTGGGCTTCCCTGATGTCATCATGCCAGGTGAGTCAGTGATTCAGCCACATCACTTATTTATTTATTTAGCTAGAGTTAGCTTACAGCTCATTTTCAGTTGCGGCCCCTTTGCAGGTCACAATTAAAACGTATAACAGCACAATAACAAAACAGTACAAAGCAAAAAACAGACAGCACACATTAAACAAAGTTACACATCACACACACACACACACACACACACACACACACACACACACACACACACACACAATGTCAACTAGGAATGACCAATGAATGCTTGAAAATTTGAAAGAAGGATTATTTGCATTCATGAGAAGACCATGAGATAAAATGTAGAGTCAGTGGTTTCAGAGCTGAGCAGCTTTCAGCAGACTTTTTAATTTGGTTTTAAACATACTGATGAAGCTGCAGCTCTTCAGGTCATCAGGTGGGACGTCACACTGAGTCGTGGCTTTTACAGAGAAAGCTGACTGTCCGAATGCAGTGTGACAAAATGGTCCAGTACAATCTGTTATAGAGGATTTTATAGAGTTCACTGAACAAAAATACAGTCACATAATGGAGGAGGGGCCTAATCATTTAAAATTTTATAAACAAGGCACAAATTTGAATATAATTTAAAATTCTCAAAGCCCAGTAAATTGTATTTCTTCTGTATCCTACAGTTATGATAATGCATTGTCTTTTTTAAGGTTTGTTTATATAAGGACTCTAGTGGTTTTATGGTTGTTACTCCAGCCTGCCCCAAACATGCAATGCAATAAGACATGCATGAATATCTTGTCTGCATCCAGAGAGATACAGTTTGGAAACTGTCTCTGGATGCAGACAAGACATGTATCCCATCACAACATGAGGAGATGATTAATTTTCTCTGGGACACAAGTTATTGCTTCCGAAGGCCTTGTGTTGACACTGGATCGGCATGTAATGCAGCAATAAGAGAGGGGTTGAAAGTTTAAAAAGTTTCACTTTAAGCAAATTAAATACACTTTGCCCTAAAGTACTGTAGTGATCTGTCACATAACTGATAAAGAGAAAGTAATGTAGCGATGGCCCAGGATGTTTTATTAGCTGTGGGAGAAGATCTATGTTACAGTTTCTGGAATTTGTCTTCTGTATAATCATTCCCTCCAAGATTACAAAGACAAACAAAATGAAGTTCTGCATGGAACAAAGTCACTACAACTGGTGGGAAGTGTGATGGGTTCTTTATCACATGATGCTAACACAGCAAATAAGAAGTGTCAGATGTAGTGATGTGAGCTTCCAGTAACTCTCATGGTAAAGCAAAGTGGCGTCTCTTTAGTTCGTTTTGGTACTGGCCAAAATTATCAGCAATATTTAATGATTATCACAGATAATTATTGATTATTGTAATCAATAGAAATTATTAGTAAGAATTAATAATAGCGAGGCACCACCCTGGAGTCAGGGAAAAAGATTCAATTCAGTCTCAAAATCTACTAAGCTATCAATTTGGAACTCTGATTAATAATTAACTTAATAACTATAACCACAGTTACCATAATAACTAATTAAGGTTGAAGGATTTTGGAGTTCTTTGCAGAGCAGAGGTTGGCAAAACTCATTATTGTGCAACATTAAACAGACAGCGTGTATATTCAAAAGCATTTATTTAACAAAAAGGTAAAAGAGCAAAACACACAATATTAATCTAACTAAATGTATCTATATACAAGTGTATATGTGTGTGTGTTTGTGTGTGTGTGTGTATGTGTGTATATGCAAGATGGCTGAAGTCACTTGCTGAGTGAGCACATGGCATGCAGGCAATATGGCCGACAGAGTGAACTATAGAAACAAAAGGCCAGACCATGTGGTGTCTTGAACCACATCTGCTGCCTGAAGCAGTGTGCAGAGTTAGGTTTTAAACCACTTAACTGTGTGGTTCTCTGTTTCTCTGGTGTAGGCTAAAGGTGCCACGTTAAGAAGAGCTTAGTTGCATGCAAGGCCTAGTTACTGGATGTAACGTGTGTCAAGTATGCTAACATTAACTTGGCAGTGTGACTATGCAATAACCTGACCATCACAAAAAGGACATCATAACAATAGTTCACCGAATAATATTAGCCAAATCAATACATGTACAGTATATTGCCTGAGTTAAACATTCTTGCTTAGCCATGCTATGTTTCACTATATCTTGCTAGGTTATGCCCAGTTGTTGCCAAGTCCATGGAGAAAGAGATGCTTTGTGGTGTTCTGCTGCTTCTTAGCTGGTGAATCTGTGGATGAGTCAGGCTGAGAAAAGTTTGGCTCCAAGGCTGAAGGATGCAGACTTTGCTGGGTAGACGGTGCTCCAGTAGTGCAGGCCAGAGGGCCCAGGTCACTCCTTTGTGCAGTCCTTACAGAGTTAGCGGCAAGTTTACTCTGCTTTGTGGCTCCTGTGCTTGTTAAATCAGCTAGCAGACTTGTGTGGTAGCTGCTGGCACTAGATAACTTAGTTACTGAGTCTTGGGCAGGCTCTCGCATCTTCTGCTGTAGAGAAAAGAGTTCTGTGTGTGTCTTCAGTGAGCAGGCCACACCAGAGAGCAGAGAGCTGAGCAGCAGAAGCCTTGAGGGGAAAGAGAGTGAGCAGACGGGGATCTCTAGTTTTGTAAACCTGGTGCCATGGGTGGGATTTCACATTTAGGTGCAAACAACCAAGGAGTCAGGTTTCTTAGAGTCAGCCAGTGAGACCCAACAAGTACAAGACTGTATTAATAGGAATTGTTATTATAAAAAAGTAACACAAAATGAATAAAACGAAATATACTACACAAAGTCACAATTATTATTATTATTATTAAGTTTATTATTAATTTCTATTATTTAATTATTTTTCTATTAATTTTTATTATTATGTTCAAAAATGTTTTTGAACATTTTACACATTTTTACCATAAAGGACAAGGTAAATCCAAATAAGTGCAAGAGAGGAAACGTGAACAAGTAAGCAGACTGGATGCTCTCATCAACAGATGAGATTTCTCTTCTGTTAGCATCCAGTCATTTTATTTTATAGGAATAGTTAGATGTTTTCGGAAATACGCTTGTGTTCCTGCTGAGCGTTAGAGGAGAAGATTGAGACCATTCTCATATCTATATATTAATTGTGGAGGCAAGTTGTGTTTTTATGGGGGAGTTACAGGGGAGTTATGTGCTTCCTGGTACTGTTTCTCTCAAGGGGCAGTGACTTCTTGCAGTCTTCGTTGGTTGCGTGGCAACCTCACAGTGACGACAAGACACTGTGAGCTTACCTGCATTTTGATTGTCAATTTTAAAATGGATAACCTGTTACTTCAAACACTTTCGTGACCCAGTTCTCAAAAGGCAAGTGGTGAAGGGTGTGAAACACAGAAAATGATACAGCTGCATTCAAAAACACAGAAGGGATTAAGGTTGAATTTTAAAAACATCTGTACACATACTGTATGCAGAAAATCTTTCACACCACTTTCACACACATTAATCATGCATATCACACACTCGTGTCCTCCCCTCGGGCAGTGATGGAGCGAGTATTTAACTCTCATCTTGGATGACATCTCCTCTATAAGGACAAGCTGAAATGATGAATGGATCTTCATACTTCAACACAGGTCATTAGTCTTGTGTATGTCAGAGGTATTCAGCTTTAAATGTGTGTGAGACACTATGTGTGTCTCCATCTGTGTTTGCTGACATGCATATTGTACATAGAATATCTGCGTTTTTTCTATTGTAAATGTAGCAGGTATAAGTGGTAGTATGCATGTTTAAAAAAAAACAACCTGTGCCATTTGCATGTATGTAAATGAAGTAATTTTCATACATTCGATGCAAAATTGGCCCCTTTCTATGCAAATAAGCATCAATGCAAAAACAGTCTAATTCACAAAGACCAGCGCTAATTGCCACATGCAGTTGTGGTGGAGTTCTTCAGATAGTTGGTGTTAACTGCGCGCACACTCACTCCTCACTCTGTCTCTCTCTCCTCAAACCTTCCAGCTTGTGAGGCTTGAATGATATTAGATATTAGATATTATATATATATATATATATATATATATATATATATATATATATATATATATATATATATATATATATATATAAATATATAAAAGCGAAATTTTCAGTCAGACATTCGGGGGGATTGGTGGGTGTGAGGTTTTAGGCTTATCTCGGACTTTCAGCTACTTAAAAATATCCTGACAGCACTGATGGAGCTCAGGATTCATTCTTAAGGGCTGCTTTATTACAAACAATCCCACCGTATACATCTGGAATCTGTGTGTAACAGCTGACCTGTGAAGATGTGTAGCAGAACACAGAACATTAATTACCATCAGATCCTGACTGATCCGGTGTTAATGAAGTTACTGCTGCTGTGCATAAACGCACACAGCGTCTTTCTCAGTTTGGAGACGCACTTATCGTTTCAGCTGCTGTTTGATGCTGCAGCCAGCTGTGGGCAACAAACAGAACATCAGTTCTGTGAAACAACATTATTGTAAGATTCAGACATTAACAAGTTTCAGCAAAACCTGAGTCACACTAATAGCTGTATTTTGACATTTAACATTTCAGTAGGTTATGTTATAGATGCAAAATACTAGAGAAGTAAAAGAGGCAAAATATGTAAAGGTTGGTTTGTGATTGTGGAGAGCTCTGTGTGTCTGCGCACCTCTGCTAATTAAAGACACACAATTGGAGGCTTTTGTGCTCTCTGCAGTTTTCATTATGAACCGATATGTGTGCTGAAATGTGGAGAAAAACCTGAAACACCGGAAACCACTCCACTCACTCAATCATTCACAAAACAAGAGCAAACTGCACTCAGCTGCAAAACATTATGGGTGTTTGTGTGCCGGCATGTCATTAGCGTGAAATCTTTTGTGAATAGGACCTTAAAACAGAGCAGATTGTGGGGGCAAATGCTGCGCAATTCATGGTGCTATTAGAGGGCATAATCCATTCTTAGTGGATTTGACCCTTAGTTTTGAAAGGTGCTATATAAATAAAGCAATCTGTGCATGTTTGTCATATTTACATTTCAATTTATTTCTCAGTTGAAATGTGGAATAAACTGCAAATTCTGTATGTTTATGTGTCCATCCCATTCCCAGGTGACATCCGTAACGACCTGTACCTGACACTGGAGCGAGGAGATTTTGAGAGAGGAGGGAAGAGCGTTCAGAAAAACATAGAAGTCACAGTTTATGTGCTCTACGCTGATGGAGAGATACTCAAGGTAGGAAAGGAAAGGTCCCACCATGAACACTTTGTATACACTTAAAAATGACTTTTTGTTTATCCCAATGATTTTCACATCTGGTGTGAATCGAATGAATTTGTCTGGAAAAAATCTGTTAAATGTTATGTTATAGGTATCAAGTCTGTTCTAGTCAGATGGAACAGCTCAGCTCCTCCATGAATAAATATACAGAGTAAAGCATTAGTAACACAAATCCGCAATGAACCAATGAACCATACTTTATTTATTTATTGATTTATTTAAAATACAAATTTATGTTGTTATCTTACTGCAAACTAAATGAATATGAGTTATCCTGGTCAATTTTTCAGTAAGTAAAACACCAAGAAATTTTGTAGATTGGACCTGTGCAAGTTAAATCCAATGAAAAGGCAAAAATTAGATTTACAGTAACTTTTGTTTTTGGCAGTAAATATAATGAAATTAGATTTATTACTTTTAGCCTCAGGTGTCTTGGGGCTGTACATACATACATGCAGCTAACATGGGTTGAAAGTATATTTTCCAGACAGTTAGTCATTGGTCTAGTTACTGGAAACATCAGGAACCCTGACATTAAGACATACACACAAAAGAGTCATAAAAACTTCTCTCAACTATATGAAGGAATGCAATTTTGGAAAACAAAGAAAGATAATTTATATAAAGATAATACAACGTAGTACTTGTTAGGGACAGTACTACCGCTAAAGAGGTGATAATTAAAGTCCCACCCAGTTTTCCAGTCAGTCTAGTAATATGTTGTGGTCAACTGCGTCAAATGCAGCACTGAGATCCAGTAATACTAAGACTGAAATTCTGTTTTAGTGGATGTCATTGAAGACCTTAATAAGAGCAGTCTCAGTGTTGTGGGGTGGTCGAAATCATGACATAAAAACAGTTATTTAGTGCAAAGAAAGTGTTCAGCTGTTGAAAAACAGCTTTTTCAATGATACATAAAGAGGGGAGGTTTAATATGGGTCTATGATTGTTCATTAGTGAAGTGTCTAGATTGTTCTTTTTTAAGAGTGGCTTGATGACAGCAGTTTTCAGGGTGTGTGGGAAGACACCTGAGAGAAGAGATGTGTTGACAATCTGCAGAAGATCTGAGGCCATGCAGTTCTAAACATTTTTGAAAAAGCCTGTAGGCAGAATAGCAAGGCAGCAAGAGGAGGATTTCAGATATTGTGTAATGTCTGCCAGGTTTTTGTGGTTGATGGGGTAAAATCGTGTCATACTACTTGAATTGATTTTAAGTGGACACAGAGACAACACATATCCTGTACCTGACATGGAGGCACTGACTTCCTGTTTAATTTTTAGAATTTTGTCAGTGAAGAAGGAGGCAAATTCATTGCAGGCCTTGGTGGATAGAAGTTCAGGGGCTACTGACACAGGAGGGTTTGTTAGCCTGTTGAGTAGCAAATAAGGCACGTGCATTATTATTATTTTTGGCAATGATGTCAGAGAAGAAGGACTGCCTTGCAATTCTCAATTCCAAATTATAAATGTGATGTCTCTCTTTATAGATGTCATAATGAACCTGGAGATTTGTTTTTCACCACCTGCATTCAGCTTTTTGACACTTTTTTCTGGTCTGACCAGCGTGGCATTTCTCCATGGAGATCTTTTCTTACCAGAGACAATCTTCAACTTAGTGGGTCCAATGGCATCAATAACATTTGTAATTTTAGAACTGAAATTATCTACAAGCTCATTGACTGAGACCCAAGAGAGGGCAGACACAGACACAGTTACAGACACAGAGAGTCTGCAGAGTCTCCGTGGAGAATTCTGACAAGACAAAGGAAAGTCACTGGTATATATTGACGGCCTTGATGCCCTTGGGAGGCACCTTTAGTTGTTTACAGATTCCTTCTAACAGACCTAGACAAAGCTTTACAGAGCTCTCCCTTCCACATGATGACCATGATGTCCATATGACTATCATAGTGTTCCCCTCAAGGCCCTGCCGCCAAATATATACATACATATATATATATATATATAAAATCATCATAAACAAGCATGGTTTTAAGAGTGGATTCAAAAAGTGATACATGGTTACATGATTAAATACTACAATCATAATGAAATCAACCAACAGTAGCTATTTCTAAGTAAGTAATTAATTACTAATGATTAATAATGATTAATAATGCCTTCATCAATAATTATGACATTTTCAATTATACCAACATAATTGTATTAAATGGTTAAAATACATCACATTTGTAAGTGACGTTTCCATCAGAATCATCAGTCAATATCACTTCTCACAATTTTCAATATTAACGTCATAAAGAATCCTTCTTTTGTAACATTACATCACAGATCCAGAAGTCGAATTTGCTCATGGTATCTCGCTTCCCGGTGCATGACCATAGTTACAGTCTTCTTTATCAGTGCCTTGATAATGGGAATGATGCAACAAGCAATTACAAGGATCAGAATCAGAAATAGAGTGATTGGAGATAACAATTTGAAAAAGACAGCGTACCATGGACCGGTTACGAACCAGGACCTGCCAAATTTTGAATCATGATCAACAGCATCACACAATGAGGTCAGATTAGCAATTGCCTGCTGAATGGTTCCTCCCTCGTCATCATTAGCAGGAATGTATGTGCAGCATGAGGCACCTACGAGGCTCCTCTCGTTCAGCCTGCCACATAGCCAGCGTGGTGTTTACGAAGAGACGGAAAAAGTGACAGCATGACTTCTAGAACATTAGAGCCCCAGACAGGATCATGCGGCTGACTCACATCTCTCCTCATACGCTGCTTACCCAGAAGTTCACCAGGGTGGGGCATAGCTGAAACAATGAAGGAGTGATCAGTCGGCTCTCCAGCTGCACAGCGACCCACCCAGCCAGGAAGTCTAGCGTACATGTAGTATCCACAGAGAAACATTACATCAGTCTGCAGATATGTCCCAAGGACATCTGGCACGGTGACGTAAGGTGCGCACGCACTGCCCATCACTACCTGTGAATAGTTTAGAGATGGTTCGCCAGTATTCAAGGTACAAGGACTCGAAATCGTGGAGCAGAAAAGTTTTGGGATCTTTCCTACTTTCACAGAGGAGGAATCAGACAGTACTAGATTTTGAGCAAAACAATCAAACTTAATTTCGGGTCTCAAACGGCCCAAACAGGGGTTCACTCCCAGCACTGAGAATCTTAAACCCAGAAAACTTCCAATCTGAAGAAGGTCGTAGTGCTGGCAACACATTTCCAGTTGCCTTGAAGACTGTTTGGTTTAAAACTGAGGCATCAACACCAGATGCCAAGATGTCAGGAAACAAATTCTTTAAGTTTCACTTAGAAAAAACACCAAATCTTCACCGGTTTGAGATGACACTGCACCTCTATCTGCACAGCGCCCCCTGTGTAGCCGGACTCACAGGTCACCTGAGGAGTGGCTGAGAAGGCAGTACGGACTCACTACTCACTCACCGGTGGCACTCGTTTACAATGTACCTTGTGTATCCACGTGGTTCGGCCCTCAACTCGAACTGCTGTTGGACTGGTCAGTAGAACTCTATAGGGCCCTTCCCACTGTGGTTCAGTCCACTTTTTTCTCCGGAACACCTTGATCAGGACCAGGTCACCTGGCTTGAGATTCCGGTTCTGAAATAATATCAAACAAATATGGTGGTAAAACATTTGCACGCAACTGTCTTTGACATAAGGTTTTTCTCATGTAGTCAGCTAGACAGTCCTCAGCTTCCTGAGCTGGTTTGTGTTGTAGTTTAGGAATTTGGTAACTTCTACCAAATGAGACCTCGAAGGGTGACAAACCATCTTTGGTGGGTGTAATGTGCATTTCAGTTTAAACCAAAGGTAAACAGTAAACCCAATTTTTCCCAGTTTCTGCCATCGCCTTTCTTATCTTACTTTTTATGGTTTGATTTGTCCTCTCCACTAAGCCTGCTGACTGTGGATGATAGGCACAGTGGTATTTAACCTGTATCCCAAGACTTTGTGACATTTTAGTAATCACTGTATTTACAAAATGTGTCCCATTATCACAATAAATCTTTTCTGGTATCCCAAAAGATGGTACAATGTGTCTACACAAAACCTTTGCAACTGCTATAGCGTCTGGATTTCCTACAGGAAATATTTCAACACATTTTGAAAACTTATCCACAATCACTAATGCATATTTTTTCTCTCCAAATCTTGTCAACTCGATAAAATCCATCTCAATGTACTGGAAAGGATACCCAGGTTCTGGAAAAGAGCCTGATTTAACCTTATAATGTCCCTGTGGATTGTTTTTTGCACAAATCAAACATTGTGAACAATATTTTTTGAAATAGTTCCCCAATCCATATGCTGTATACGTTTATTCAACTAATCTCACCATCCCCCCTGACGAGACATGAGTAACCCCATGGCTCGTCATAGCTGCATTCCTCCACTGCTGCGCAAAGGTAAACAAAGTGGAGGAAGCATACTGACTGTCTGTCCAGATTGTGACCTTCTTATCTTTTCCTAACCGGCACGCTGCTGACAATGCAACTAACTCTGCTGCCTGAGCAGAGAAATTAGAAGGCAAAGCTCCAGACTCTAATACTTCATGCAGTGTAACTACAGCATAACCAACTTTGTTACTCTCATCTACATGTTTACTTGCTGAACCATCTACAAACATCACAATGTCTGCATCAGGTAAAGGTGTGTCAATCAAATCAGCGCAAGGTAGGGTCAATTCATCTGTAATCGCCACACAATCGTGGGTAAGCCCTTCCGCAGGCGTTGGGAGAAGTGCAGCTGGATTCAAAGCAGTACATCTCTCAATGGTCAAGTTTGGCTGGCCTAACAATGTGGCCATGCAAGACAGGTGTCAACTATCAACTGTTTTAACTTTGTGAAAGCCTGTTTGCCCTCCTCCATCCACACCACATTATCTGAAGCAGCCATCGCCTTTCCATAAATCATATTTTGTAGTGGTTGTGCAATTTCGGCATAATTAGTAATCCACAATCTGCAAAAGTTGCAAGTACCGAGAAAAGACATCATCTCTCGTTTTGTTGTGGGCCACAAGCACAGATCATTTATTACCATGAGATCCTCATGTTGTGTCAGGAGGTTTGAATAGTAAATAAAGTCACCAGTGTTGTGCTACATGTGTAAACTGTGCACAACACCTCTCTCAATTTGGAGATGCACATAATATCCTTCCTACTGCTATATGATGGCAGATGACATATTTTCTATCAGGCAGTGGCTTTGTCATTTCCTTTTTATGGCCATTACATTTGAGACAAAACCTAAGAACAGGTGTCTCCTCCAAAAGCATGAGAGTGCATTTTTACCCAGTACACTGCCAAATATTCTGACCACTTGAGTATGCACATATTTTCTCAGGTAGGGACCTAAAGGCTGGTACAATTGGTAATTTATCCACACATTGGTTTGTTCTTAACACTAGTCTTGATAGTTAACTCATTTCTCTAGGCTGACATTAAGAGTTAGTTTTCCCTTCATGCAGGATTTTAATTTGTTGCAGATATAATTGTGTTCAACACTATTACAATATTAGTTCACAGTATTTTTCTGTTTCATATTGTTACTCATAGGAAAACTATTAAATGACCTCTCTTTAGGCTTTGGAGAACTTTTGATGGGAATATGTCAACACTTTTGACACTTTATAGAATAAACAATGAATCAAATAATCTAAAAAAAAATAATCAGAAGGCTGATCGGTAACACTAGCAGTGTTTGTTGCAGTCTTAGTTACTGACGGAAAATCCACCAGTAGAAGACTACTGTTCTAGCATATTTTCTTAGAAGGCTACTACCTCCATTCACTAACTCTGAGAAATTTTATGTCAGCTTATTTCATCTTTTTTTCTTGGCCCTCTTACCTCACTACACGGCATCAGGGTCTTCGGGTGGCACGGCTAACATCTGCTCAGCATGGCCATTGGCAATTTGGCTCCTGGGTTCTCCGGCCGCTGCATTGAGTAGAGTAAAGCTTTATTGTCCCTAGGAGTAATTTGGCTTACAGACAGCAGTCCATAATAATAGATATATAGGAATACAACAATGACCAAAAAAATAGCACCATACAATATATTTATCAAAAATGCATATTAGGCCTTTTTTATGTGAAAATGATGCATTCAAATTACAGCATGTTGCTATTTCACTGTGTTTTTCTTTCTTTTTTCTTGCAAACATACCAGCCAGTGTGGTTTTACTAAACCAAACCTTTTAAAGTGCACTTTGACTGGATGATAAAGTGGCTTGCAAGTTATATACAATTACTTAATGGATGTAGAAACAGATTTTTTTAAGATAGCACAAAATCAGGTAATTTCTTTTTTCTTTGTGTGTAAAAAAATGTAATGTATGATCTCAAGATTCTTAAGATCTTCCTTGGTTATTTTTAGTTTGATCATTCAGTATTGGGACAGAGACCACACAAATACATGTACTGTTAGTGCATTTTGTAATAGATGGAAAACACCATTATAATGGTCTATATAGGTACTGTATACCTGATATGACAAAAACAGTGTTTTTGTCATATCAGTGTGTGTTTTTTATTTGTTAGGATCCCCGTTAGCTATGCTTTACAGCACAGCTAGTCTTCATGCGGTCCACATTTAAAAACATACATTAAACATTACACTCAACACAAATGGCATACATAAGACATTAGAGAATAACATTAATATTTATTATATATATTATAAATATAGTGTAGGCCATGTTGCTGCACATTATGGATGATATTGAAAGCCAGCCATTGTTTAAACCTACCTTCATTACCTCTTTTTTTGAAGCACTTGAAGTATGTCACAGTTCCACCAACTCCGAAAACACATCCAAGTCCAATTCCAAGTCCAAGTCCAAGACCAAGACCAATCCACATCCCGATGTCATGACCATAGCGTTGACCTGGCACTTTGCATTCCTCGAACATTTTCTCTGAAACACATTATAAAAAATAAATGTAACAATCAGAATGTAACTGCATATCATGTAAAGCACCTTGGACATTAACAAAACAAATACAACAATTACAGTTGTGCATTTTACCTAAATAGGACAACACATGCATACCTAAAATGTTTTGCATTAAATTGCATTGAATTAAGGCACCACTATGAGGAATCTCACCAGGCACAGTGATCTCGGCATCAACCATGTGGCTGATGTTCTCCTGCTTGGCTACACAGTAAAAGCGGTTGGTTTTGGTCCGATTCACAGTAGTTTGGAGAGTAATGTAGAAGCGGCCTCCTCTTTCTGAAACTTGTGGCTCATCAGCTGGAAGGACGTTTCTATCACTGTCCTGCCACTCTACCTTAGGCTCTGGAAAAGCACCTCGAACTTCACACTTCATTGTCACCCCGTCCTCAGTGGCATTACCTATCATGGTGTATGGCTTTGGAGCTGCACCTGTGAATATATGAATGAATATGAAATGTCGTTATATGATGTGCATGTGAAATGCAGTGTGTTTAAGAAAGATATTAAAAACAGAGCAGCAGAGAGAAATTATTGCAAAAAATGTAATAATGGAGAACACAATATTCAAAATATTCTACCTTTATTTTTAACATTTTAACCAAAAAATCTGGTAACTGCTCACCAATGCTCAATTGATACCCAATTAAAAAAAATTGTGATATGTTATTATCTTATTTTTATCTAGTTTTTCTAATTCAGTAATGAATAAAGGGTTTTTAAAAATATGTAGAGATTAATTCACTGGAATAATATTCTATTAACATTTCATATCCCTTAATCAGTATTTACAATTGTTGTATGTACAATCATACAACATGTTTGCATACCCAATTTTCCATTTAATTTAATTTACAAATAGTTTCCTTGTTATTTTAGCGCAGCCGTTCCCAACCTTCAGATGAACTGGAGTGGCCCATCATTGACACCACCTGTTGTGTTCTAAATGTTTTTTTATGCGATTTTAAACTTAATGTTATTTAACACTACTGATTGCATAAAAAGTGAATATTGATAGCCAACAAGTTTTTATACAACTGAGCTGTCAGTGTTAAGGTGGTTTGGTCAGGTTTACATTTGTACTACCACCACGTTAAGTAGCTGAAACTGGCCATTTCAACCATTTATCAATTACTTTTACCAAACTGCTCAGATCTCTCTGTTCAATCAATCACAACACATATTGCCTTCCTGGGATACAAATACCACTGGATGGGAATCCCTGCTTTAGAAAACATATAGATGTTTTAACTATTATTGATACAAAAAGAAAATTAATCCTTAACAATTCTGACAACAGAATAATCAATCAAGTCATTTATCAAGAAAACATTTTCAGCTTCTACAATGTGAAGTTTGGACTGTTGAATGATTATTCAATTATCATAAAAATAATTGACAGTTTCCACTGTAATGACAATTAGGAGTACTGATGCTCCTGCAAAATGTTGCTGAAATACAAAACAACAAAAAAGAAATAACAACAAAAACATTGTGTACTATATGTTGTCATTTGTTTAACTGGAAATTTTGGCGGCTCTATTTATTTTGTGTGCTCTGTGGTTTATTCACGGTTCACTTCTCACAACCTGTGCACTTCCAGTGTTTTACCAGGACGCGAGGGGGAAATGCTCTACAGCTACCATACTGGTATAAAACAAAGGATCGAGCTTTATATAAGTTATGTAGTATTCTCAATATTTACAGTTGCTGAAAGAGTAAAACAATGGGTTGTTGCTTCATTCAATGAATCAAACATACACAGATTACTTTTCCTGTACTCTGCTGTCTGGAAACTGCCGCTACAAGTATGTATTACACTATGCAACAGTTTTACATCTTCTGTGGTATCTCCTCATGATTTTGTCATCTATGATTGAATTATTAGCCTGTATTCTTTAGTGTCCTGCACAGTGTGGAAATGAAATTAGCCACAATCCCCTGGTTTCCTGTCCTGGTTGAGGTGGATGATTTGTGCCCAGATTAAAAATTGACCTTCAGTCTATCTTAATTAACTTGTGAAATCTCTGTTCAGACCAGTAATGCACATATAAGATACTACCAGAACTGACATAACTAAATAGATTTGGTTTCAATGGATGCAGTTTAAATAAAAAATTATATTATATTTGTAATGTTTACTTACAAACTTAAAATGTCACTGCTTCTAATGATTTCACTGATATCTAAATTTACAATGTATGTTGTTGCCATGCATATCCTCCCAAATATTCATTTCAACTAAAGGGCAAAAAGGGAATGAAGACCGGCGATAGAGCGGCATACTAAATGCCTTGTCTTTGACGTTTCTGTCACGTCAACCTGCAAGTAGAGACAAATTGTAAAAAGTATGGGGCTCAAGAATAGTGAAAACAGTCAGTCTATGCATGGCAGTGAAATAGAGGTGGTCACTAGAGCTGGGTATCAAAATTTGTTTTTATTAGGTATCAAAGTCATTCTGATACATCTTAGTATTGAAATATTAAATACCAAAGTTGCTATCAGTTTCTCTGAACCAGACATTGGTTCTTAGATAAGTTCAAACTTGTGACTGGCTATCTTAATTATCCTATGAAACTTTTTTTTTTTTTTTAGCTTAATTTAGGAGCAACATGCTGCTGGATTGTAAAACCTTAGGGTAGGTTTTAAGGGATAATGCTGGAGACTTTCTATATTCTTTTACTGTCAACAAATCTCATGTGGAGAGCCAAACCAACATTTAATGTAGGGACCATGTAGATAACTAAATATAACCATGAAATTTATTCATATAGATTATAATTGATCAAATATTATGTAGCTTGTTGCAATGTAATCCATTAGTGTTTGCCTGTATCTACCTCCATAATCAAGTGAAGATAGTATCTGCAACAAAGTCGAGGTATTGTGAGTGATATCCTGTTGTTGTTATGATACCCAGGCCTAGAGAGCCAAAGTTATAGAACACACATTTGCAGATGTAGATATCAGTGACATCATCAAAATCAGGACTTACCAGGGATGTTTTCAGCTGCTCTGTTCTTTAAGGTAGGACCTTAAAGTCAAAAATAGAACATAGTCACAGTACGTCAGAGTGCTGGTGTGCCATAAACTTGTAAACCTATAGTACCAGTCAAAAGTTTGGACACATGTTCTTATTCATATTTATGGAATTTCACAGTTTGACCTCTCTCACAGGGTCAGTTCAGCTAGTCAAGCTGTAGGTTATTTGGTTTTCCTATGGCTGACATTGTTGGTTCTGGATAATCTGTCTCACAACACTGCTCCATCTGGACATCATCTTGTTTTGCTAACCCAGAACTTTCTAAACCACGTATGAGTGTGTAAACATAGAAGAAGTGAGCTTTGTAACAAACACATGCAAAGCACACAATTCATACTCCTAAAATGAGATGTTAAATTCTTATCAACATGTATTTTCAACATAGAAGTATGTTGTTTAAGGACTTTTTTTGAAAAGGAGTTCTGTGGAGACCTCTGACATGCAGCATCAGCAGATCAAGAGACGAGTGGCCACCGGGCCTCATGCAACAACATTTCCATATTTTTATCCTAAAACTCTCTTACTTTTTTCTTTGAGGTTTCACTCATACAAGTGTTCCAAGTCGGATTCAACAAACTCTCTTAACTACCTGATTGCTTGTTTCAACCCGGTGAATACCACCTGTTCATGAGGAGGTGCTCATTGGTGAGATTGGATCATTAGCATAATCCATGCCCTTAAAATTACCATATAAGACTCCATGTTCTGCTCTGTTTTTGGGCGAGTTTCATTCACAAAAAAACTTGCCAAAGAGTAAAAACACTGTGCAGCTTCAAGTCCTGCTTTCAGTGATCAGTTCATAAACACATAAGATAATTTATGAGAGACACACAGGCAGTTGTCAGTGAGAGGAGTTATCCAGCTACTACTGAAATGTAGGAGTTGCTGCGCCAAAATATGCCAATAAAATCTAAAATTAAAATGTAGTATTGAGTATTCATTTTCCATTAAGTCTGTTTTAGTTATATATTTATTTTTGCTAATTTTGGTATAATATTTAAAACTCCAAATTAATTCAGATTAGGACATTACAATTGTAAGTCAAACAAGTGTTTCTCCCTTGTGAAGAAAGGCAGAGATGATCAATTCATGACACGTATGACATCTCTGGACCGCTCATATATTTCATTCGTACCTCAGAAAATTCTGAATACGAGAAAATTGATGAATGTCACAAATGGTCTTAAATCACTCATACGTGCACTTTAAGGAGGAATCTGTTCATACGAGTGGTTATTGTGTGTGTAGAATTTTTTTTCATTAATATGGCATTGCATTGCATGGCTGATGGTACATGTTTTAGTTTGTAGAAAATGAGACAGTCCACGTGATGGTCTGTTATTGATGATATTGATGATCATTTTCTGCCTTATTAATTCTGTCACCTCCGTGTATGCATGTGTACTGAGAGATGCTTCTAATCTCTAGTCTGCTCTCATTTACACAAAGGTGTTAATTTGTCCACCCCTGCACATGATGCTGCTTTTGACAAATCTCAAATACACAAACTAGAATTAAAAACACTGCAACTAATAAATACTTAAGAATTCAGACAAATGGAACTAAAGTATGTATAAGCCTGTGCTATGAACATAGTGTCTGTGTTGGATTTTAATGTTTCGGTGTTGCCAGTATGATCAAAATCTGAAATGCTCAATATCCATCAGTATCAATAAGTTAGTTTAACAGTTTCATGAAAGCACTCACTGACAACAAGCCATACGATGAATGTCTTTGATGGCTGAAGAAGAGGAAAATCACAGGTGTAGTATCCACTGTCAGCCACCTTCGTATTTCTGATGATTATGGAGGTGTTGCCTGACTTCAGTTCATCTGGAAAATGTGAGACTCGTCCTTTGAACCGCTCACTTTGACCCTTAAGGCCATTATTGTAGTGTTGGCCCTCATTGTACATGAACACCTCCTCTTTCTTCTGACCATCTTTCCTCCAGTCAAAGAACTCAATGTCCTCCTTGGTGCTGAGTGAACAGGGTAAAATGGCGTCACTTCCTTCTTCCACGATCACTTTGGTGACACCTGGACCTGGAAGACAAAAACATTCATTAATCAACGTGTTTAAGTAGAGGGTAATCAGTCAAAATTAGATAACACTTTCAATTACTCTGAAGCACCAGTTAATAAGCAGTTTGCTACTCATCAACCAGCATATATGCCCATATCTGTCAATTTATCAGTTTGTTTCTGAGCTTGTAGGTTATTGTTTCTTTTATTATTTTTGTTTATGTAAAATGGTTGTTAATTACACAAGGGCATTTAAAATTTTGCTCCACCACTGCTTAAGCAGTTTGGAACAACTGGTCGAGCTGGCTCAAGGCCAACATCCTGAACAAGAGAGAGAAGCGACAGTAGAGAGATGTCAGGATACCAGGGGCAAGATGGGGAGCGGCATACAGTAAAGAACCCCAGCCAGTCACAAACTGGGGATACTGCAGTTCACAATCAGTGCCCCAACCCCTAGGCCACCAGGGGCACCCCTTCATTATAGTTTTTATACTATAAATATTAATATTGGTATAGGAAACTGTTAAAATGCTAAAATGTTTGCCATTACAACTTTATTAGGTGACATGTCATTGTTCTTTCACTGACCCTTTCACCCCCCCCCCAGCGATCTGCTTGGTAACAAGCAGCCAATGAGGTGCATTCAATGTCAGCTAAATTAGTACGAGTTTCTACTGTCAAACTGATCCGCATTAAAACTATAATATGTAACTATTCCGCATTAAAATGTCTACAAACAACTAGACCTATGTTATATATATTATTGAGTTGTGTACTTACACTATCCCAAATGTTTCCAACAATTTTCAAACTCAGAAAAATCCGTAATTTTAATCAAGGTATGGTCTGTTTCATTTGGTCACCTGTCAATGGCATCATACCTATCTACCAAAGAGTTAACATACAAGATAATTCATCTGCGTTGTGGTTTTCCAACTTTCATTCAGTTTTCAGCCACATTTTCCACAGCCACATAGATCTTGGTTGTTTTTATGTATATCATTAAACCAGATGGAAGATTTTTCTTATCCGACATCTGGAAGTTATTAGAGAAACAAGCAAACATTAGCAGCAGCTCGGCTAGCAGCCCCTCCCAGACATCCTCTTTCTGCCAAACAGCATTAGAGAAACACTTATTATTATGTGAAACTGCTTTATTCAGTGTTTTACCAGTTTTAATCCCTGTGTATATTTGTTTTGGAGAGGAAAAGACCTCTGCAGACAATTCTGCTCCCAGTAAAAACATAATGAGGATGTCAGTCAGAAGGCTAGGTAAGAGTTGGCCTGGTTAACATGTGAGGAGAAATTACTGAAATACATTTAATTCCTTTGTATGTAATTAACTGTCATGTAGCAGTGTTTGAACCAACCTAAGTCAGGAGTTTGTTTAAAACATACACTGTTCATTTTAATATCCCTTTAAAAGTGTCGCAAAAGTAGTCATTCCAGAAGTATATTTATTTAATTATTTGCAAAAATCACCTTTTATGAATTTGGGACCCTCCCCCTCTGCTGCTAATAACAAGGTCAATGCTTCTAACTCAGCACTCAGTTTCACTCGCGTAAGTTAAACAGTTCATTAAGAAAACACAGATTACTATGTACTGAATGTACCGACAACTTATTAAAAAAGAAACTCGGCCAAACATGAACAATGTCACTCGTTAAACTGAAACTGGGAATGAAGTTCTGCTTGTTCAACAAGTGACGCTGGATTTATCGACGCGTTTAGAGAGTTAAAAGATGTATGTTAGGAAAAAATATACTGACGTGCAAATTAATCGCACGAAAAATAGACCCACGGTGTTTCCTCGGTGGGTAGTGTTACGGCTTCACACACTTATCAGAAGAGAATCAGAGAATGTGCTTTCTTACCGTTTCCATCGCCCAACGATACTGCAAGCAGCGTCAGAAGAGAGAAAAACACGAGTTGGTTCATAGTTGTCAAGATCTCGTAGTGTTATAAAGTCGGTGTGTGCACGATGTTTCAAAAACCTGCGCCACACGCCCACAACTTCTGCTCTGGTGGTGGTGACATGACTGGCCAGTCCCGACGTGACCAAAGTCACTTGGCGGTGACGTCACTGGCCAGGGAGGAGTTTGTATTGGATGTAATACATCTGTGGTTTACGCGTGTATTCTGAAACGGAAATGATGAGGTAACGGCATTTCTCACACCTAAGCAGCAGTGGAGACAATAGGAGGTTTGTATAAAAATTGAAAGTAGGTATGACGAAGCAGGAAACAATAATATCTGCGCTAGGTTTTAATCATACAAGATTAAACTGCATTGTTTAAAACAGGAAAACATAATATGGGAAGATGTGAATTTTGTGATCAAGACACTGTAGACCTTGTTATGCTTTACTGTCCAAAATATGATGGTGAGAGAAGGGAATGGATTCTGAACTTTAAATAAAGTTAAGCTTTGATTTACATGATCTTACACAAAGAAGTTCCACAGAGAAGTGTTATCTTTTTTTTTGTTTCAATATCTTAAGAGAGTGCTTATTTAAATCCAGTTTAGATTGAATCTTGTTTAAGTCATCTCCCTGTTTTTGCTCACACACTCCACCTCCCACTGCAGGACTGCATCAGTCTGGGTTCAGGTGAGCCCAACGTGCCAGAGCACCGCTCCTTCGTGCTCTACCATAACAACAGCCCTCGATGGAGTGAGGTGATCAAACTGCCGATTCCCATCGACCGTTTCAGAGGATCCCACCTGCGCTTTGAGTTCAGACACTGCTCCAGTGAGTACCTGAGTATCACTAGTAGGGTTAGTAATGGTGTTTAATTGTTTTTTTTTAATTACAGAAGTGATATCAAATGATTATTTAACATGTTTAGAGAGAATTTTTAAAAAATAGCATAGAGGTGGCACATAGCCTATAAATTAATTATGTCAGAGTTAGATGGATGCAATTTTCACTTTTTATGCTTGACTCCAGCGTAAAAGAGACTGACTGTGTCCACATACCAGCAAATTTTTCCTCCAAAGTGAACTTAAGCATACTTGTAGCAGGGCTTACTGACCAAAAACATGAATGGGTTTGCTGTAAACTACTTTGTCTTTTTCATGTTCACAGAGTCAAATGTTGACGGAAAAAATGAATATTACATATTTGTTATGATAAAACTTTAAATTATCATCCATTTTCACATTTTCTAAACTTGCTTCCTTGTCGTTATTATCAACTTTATTTACCAAGTCAGGAAATCAAAGCAAAGCCAGGAGAAATTTTGCTTTACTCTGAACTTCCTCTGTCTCTCTGTCTCCTCTCTCTCTCTCTCTCTCTCTCTCTATCTCTCTCTCTCTCTCTCTCTCTCTCTCTCTCTCTCTCTTTAAATCTACAGCAAAGGACAAAGGAGAGAAGAAGCTGTTTGGCTTTTCCTTCACTCCTCTAATGAGGGAGGATGGAACTACTCTTTCTGATGAAAGTCATGAACTCTACGTTTACAAGGTAAGAAATGACTCTTGCATTAATGCTGTACTGTCCGCCTTTCTATTGCAGTCAGTATTGGTTCTCCCAGTTGTCAGGAAGCCAAATGTCTTCCAGATATTTATTTTGTTTTTCAATATAGATTAAAAGTTTGGGGGCATTTATGCACCAAAAATGTGCTACTGTACAATGTTAGCAGTTGTGTTACAGATGTTACATGTTGGAATAGAGTAAAAGATGGCTTTTAAATCTTTAATGGTGCCATTTATCACTCTTTTTCCTCCTCTTCCTTCTTGTTCCTGACTTCTCTTGGCCTCAGTGTGATGAGAACACAACCTTCAGTAACCACGCACTCTACCTGGGCCTGCCCTGTTGTAAAGAAGACTTCAACAGCTGTCCCAGCATCCCCTCCAGCCTCATCTTCCAGCGCAGCACCAAGGAGACATTCTGGATCTCCACACAGCTCTCTTCCACCAAGCTCACTCAGAACGGTACACAGCTGATCCAACATTATCCAGCATAATACTCTCCAGACTCAGCCAGTGTTGGAGTGTCGCAATATAACTTAGAGCATTCTTTTTATTCAAGCATGGCACCTACCATGCAGAACAGTCATAGATAATGTAAATATAGGCTTAAAAACACACTTCAGTGATACAGATTAATCTTAGTCTTAATCATACGCGACTTAATTTTAAACCTTCCTGAAAAGAACAGGAAACCCTTAACGTACTGTTATTGTGTCACCATGTATTTATTCATTAATCCTTTTTGTGTGATGGACCCTGGTGTTGTTAATGAACTGTAGAAGGCCTTACTAGAACTTTCATGGTGTCATACACCATTTCAGTTTGTGTCTGGTAGTTGACATTGCTGTTGTCTTCCAGTGGACCTTCTGGCTCTGCTTAAGTGGAAAGCCCATCCTGACCGGGTCATGGACATCCTCGGCCGGCTACGACACGTCAGTGGAGAGGAGATCGTGAAGGTGAGGTTTAGTTGAACAAAAATCTCTCAGTCTGTAACAAAATAGAATATAGTCAGTTATTTCCTTTGTGGTGTTACTGTATGTATTCTTACTACAGACGCTTTCTTCACTTGAACGCTATCATAATGTTCTGTACCTCATGTATTCCCTGGCAGCTTTTTAACAACATCTGAGGTATGAGACAATTAGCAGGTCACATCATTCTGTTTTAATTGGTCTGTGGTCGCTGATTATTTGTTTCACTCCTTGACGTTTCTGTCAGAGCACCAAAACCCTCGTGTTAACTGTGCCACTGATTCAAAGGCATGTATGGGAATATTGTTGTTAAGTTTAACCTTGTAAAGATAACTTACACATTTTCTTATTGTATCTTATTAAAAAGATCCAGTCATTTTTGAGAAAGAATCATTTGTATGTTTGAACTAATTAATAATCAAGCAACTTCTATTCACATTTTAAATGTGTACAGTATTTCCTGTGCAGGGAGTGTGGGCTCAGTGCCTCATTCAAAGGACAACAGGAAACATGGTTTTGCTCGCATTGTGTTTGTAATCCTTCAGTTATGAGTCACTCATTGTATCAGGCAGTCACCCCGCAGAGTCTTCTCTTAATCTTGATATGCAGTGTGCATAAAAAACTAAAGAGGCAAGGTGACCCAGTGGTTCGAGCAACTGGCCTGTAACTAACAGGTCACAGGTTAAATCCTTTGACAACCACATGAGATGTCCCTCAGCAAGACCCTGAGCTCCAACACCTGCTCACTTACAGCATTCCTTTCTTACAAGCCATTCTTCACCTGACAAGTCATACCTGATAAATGCAAAAGTACTTAAATGCAAGTTTAACAACAGACCAAATGTTACCGTAACCATCTGTATATGTATGTGACAGTTTCTCCAAGACATTCTGGACACCTTATTCTCCATCTTGGATGACAACACCGACAAATATGGACCACTGGTCTTTCAGTCACTGGTAAGTATGTGTTAAAAAAAAGAAGCCGAATATTCACATCTGTCTACTTTGTGAGAGACTCAGTGAGCCTGAGTATAAAAACACTGCAAAGAACAGTCTGACATGACTCACTGTCAGTGTCAGTCTATTTTATGTCAAGCATAATAGAAAACAAATAGAAAATAGAAACTCAGGCAGTCAGACAGGGATTTATGGGATTTATGTTTTAGCAACAATTAAAAATACATCAGAAATTAAAAGTGGATGATCTCAGGACAAGATCACACTTGATCAAGTTTGTAGAAAATCATCTGACACACACATGCACAGTCTGATCAAGGCGAATAAAAAGACAATTTTATGTACATGTAAGGCTTTAAGTATTTCAACTCATTATGATGTTGGTGTCTCTCTCTCAGGTGTTCATCATAAACCTACTCAGGGACAGTAAATACTACCACTTCAGGCCGGTGATGGACACGTATATCCAGAAGCACTTTGCTGGTGCTCTGGCCTACAAGTGAGTGTTTCCCTTTAATAACTCACAATCTGACTGTAACCTCACAGGCTGGTTCACTAGTCAATGCACTGACAAACTACAGTACACTCGAACACAGTTCACTCTCAATAAAAATATGCAAATGTGTGTTGAGCATGATTGTATGTGTGTGTGAGTGGGAGTGAATGTGTGACATCATTGTTTTCAGAACGGCATTTTCCATCCATCAATTTCATTTTCCTAATTCTTCCAACAGTCCTGATATGTCAAAGTATTTATTCTTTCAGATACATTTACATGCACATAAATCACAACATTACTATAAATACCCCCCTCCCCCATGTTGATTAATTTATATTCACTTCAGTAAGAGTTAAAGAAAAGCTATACAAGTGCTCATGTACTGTATTGCTTAATACATTTTTCAAAACTGAATTTAGGTCCTTCTCTTGAGACCAGCTTCTCTATATAAGGAAAACAACACTGTGTGCACATTGTCAGATGTCATGATTTAATATTGCAGGTTTAAATGCAGTGTTTAATGTTTGTTGTTTTCAGAGAGCTGATCCGCTGTTTGAAGTGGTACATGGACCGCTCTGCTGAGGTGGTCAGACAGGACCACATACAGGAAGCAATGAGGGTAAGAATTCACACGAAATCAAGTGTCGCAGCAAAAACTCCAGTGACTAAGAGCCAGAGCAAGTTGTTGCTCATGATCTGACTGGAGAGTTTAACACTCTCGAAACAACAGTAACAAGAGCAGTTATAAAGGGAAGCTATACAAGTGTTCAGCTATTGCCTAATCATGGAATGACTAGTTAATGCTGCACTATTATACTAAAGGTATAATATGTAATTATTCCACATTAAAATGTCTAAAAACAACTAGACCTATGTTATATATGTTGTTGAGTTGTGTACTTAGATTATCCCAAATGTTTCCAACAATTTTCAAACCCAGAGAAATCTGTAATTTAATCAAAGTAACGGACCGTTTCATTTGGTCGCCTGTCGATGGCGTCATACCTCCTCTACCAAAGAGTAAACACGCACAAGATGCATACGGCGGCGCTGTGTTTGTCCGCTACAATGGCGTCTACCAAAGAGTAACTCACACACATACAAGATAATACATCGGTGTTGTGGTTGTTCCACACAAACTGTTATAAATGGACTTTTATTCAGTTTTAAGACACATTTTCATGATAAATTTAGGTTGTTTTTAACTATATCTTTTAGCCAGAAGAAGAATTTTAGTCATTGGACGTCTGGATCTTAAGTTATAGGAGAAATAAACGGGAACAAGTGTTAGCAGCAGCTCGGCTAACAGCCCGTACCGGACGTCCGGTCGTCACTGTACATGGTCGGAGAAACACTGATTTTTAAGGTGAAACAGCTTTATTCAGTGTTTTTACCTGTTATCTCCGGGTCTGTTTATTCTGGAGAAGAGGAGACCTCTGCGGGTAAAAACATCCCGAATGATTCACACCGGCGTAATCCTATTCCGAGGAAGCTGGTTATTTAACAACAAAGACAACAACTCCCATGATCCCTTGCTACTTCACACCGTCATCATACTCTGTCTTTTGTTATTGTTTTGATTGAGACCCCTAGCGGCTGAAATTACATATTGTGAGTTTAAAACATATGTACTTTGTCTGTATCATCCCTTTTACACTTTTACACCACCGTAATACTTTCCACTGAACGTCCTCGCTCAGTCAGCATATATTCACCATCATCATCAGTATTGTGGGCAGAGCTTAGAATAGATGTACCATCTCAAGCAGATGTACAGAATGTACCACATTTAGCAGACAAAAGCTGGTCAGTACATTCAAATATTTATCAGACTCAAACATCTGTCTCAAATGGGTCACACTGTCGTGTAAAAGTGGACGGTGTGAATTATTTAGGATAGTTTTGACACATACTGCAGCTGTGGGTTCATATCTGAGTTTTTATTCATCGTTCACAAGCCTGTCTGAGTCCATGTCCACAGAGTTTTATCCTGTATCTTTCTGTCTCCTTCTTCCATAAACTATGCACTTATTCATCCTTTTAGAAGTAAAAGACTGATCCAGATGTGACACTGCCATCTTGCTCTTTCTGCTCCATTTTCATTTACTGGTTTATCCTGTAAAGCACAATATAAATATCAAACGTATCTATCTCGGCATATTCAGATAATTATACAAATTGGCATAAATCAACATTTTTGTAAAGGCCTTAATAGACATTTTTAAAAGTCTAACGTCTTATATTTTTGTTTGATGAAATGTAAACACTACACACAGAGACTACTGTCTCTTCTCTATAATGGATTATTTGCTTTTTCTATATAATTCTGTAACTTTTCACGAGTCATGATGTTTCATAATGTCTCTCTCTCTGATTCTGACGCCCTCTTCTCCCTCCTCAAACGTGTTCTCTCAGGCCCTGGAATATCTGTTTAAGTTTATCGTCCAGTCTCGCATCCTTTACTCTCGGGCCACTTGTGGTATGGAGGAGGAGCAGTTTCGCACCAGCATCCAGGAACTCTTTCAGTCGATCCGCTTCGTCCTCAGCCTGGACAGCCGCAACTCAGAGACCCTCATCTTCACACAGGTGAGGACACACACACACACACACACACACACACACACACACACACACACACACATACATAACATGGGTTCTACAGATTCTTCCAAATGTTTTGCTTTTAGGACTTTTCGTTAATTGTTCTTAATTGTTTTTTCTTTTTAGAGAAGCGTCAAATGTCAAACTTATATATTTTTGATGTGCTAAGTAATGTCCTTTTTTCACAGCTGAAATGAAACTGCAGCTTGTTGTGTCTTTGTAGTTTAGATGAGACTTTTATTTGCTTTTATAACAGCTAATCCCATAATTTATTTATATTTGCTTATAGTTTAGATCATTTTCTTCCTTAGGTTTTTTCCCATCTCCTTTTAGTTGCTTTAATCTGACTTTATCTCCTTTATGTACCTCTTTTTACCTTTACCTCGGACCATACCTTGCTTCCTTCCCTCACCGTCTCTTTCATTCTCCCACAATTCTTTGCTCCATCCTTTGGGTCCCTGTTATTCCTCCTGGGCCTCTTTCCTCCACACCCACACACCACAGGGCTCACAGCCTTGTCCAGGCCCAAATCAGGTCCCAGGTACTGGCGCTGGGCCTACCGCTCCTTTAACTCTAGCCCCGGGCCAAGCCCAGCCCCCTGCCCCAGGACAGGTTCCTGGCAGCGGGCAAAGCAACTGCACTCAGGCCTGGAGCTCCAACGCTCTGCGGCCGTCTCCACTGTCAGTAAGTAGACGTCTGGATGAAAACCACAACACCCTGTTCCTTGTGTGAAGCCCAGACTGCTAATTCACCTGTTCAGTTGTTTGTGAGCCTAACCTCACACACACACACACACACACACACACACACACCCTGACTGCTGTCACATACACAAGCACACATTCCTGACACGTCCTGCACCGACTGCTTCATCACACCTCTGTTGATTGATTCCAGTATCATAGTCTTCTAACTGTAAACACACCTGATTCAGAACTTTTTTGATTCATTTCCTCCCAAAAAACCAGCGACTCTGTGTTCTGTTACAGTCAAAGTCATTATTCATAGACTCACATCAAACCCTGAAGAGTGGATGCTCATTCAAATTAAAAAAAAAAAAAGTTGTTCACATCCGTTTTTATCTGCTTCTTCTTCTCTTGTTGTGAGGCAGAGAGCTACTAAAACCTTCACAGTGAACTGGCTTCACCAAAATGACAAAATCATAATCATGACCTGATGTCATGGATACATGCATTACATGATATTTATTTTTAGGTGAAGTTTTGTGAAGGTTTCCCAATTCACTTATCCTAATCCAAGATGCAGGAAATGTTCCAGAGAGTCAAAAGGTTTTAATCAAGACCCTGAAATTCATGTCAGACAGGTCTGATCCATAAAGGACGCAGAGCTGACAGACATGATTCTTTTTTTTTTACATGGAACATGCTATTTGCACATGAAAATGATAATGAAAGGGAACATTTCTTCTTCTTTATGAACTTGTTTGTGCCAAAACTTGATCCAAATCAATTCTGTCATCAATAAGATGGAAATGTAGCTGTTTATCAGCCTAAATTAAGCTGCAAGAAGAAGCAGAGAAAGCCCCGGAAAGAGTCTTTTGGTGAATCTGGTCCTGGATGTTCACCACCTTTCAAACCACCACAGTTGTGTTACGTCACATACTGTAACCCTCCAACTACTGTAAAACTATTTTCTTTAAGCACTAAAATTCTCAAATCTCATCTGCGGCATCATCCTGTACTGTTCTGTGTCTCTGAAACCAGCCAATGACCGCTGGAAGCTCTATCTCTCACCTTTCTCTGCAAATTCTTGTGTTTTTTTCTATTTAACTTTTTCCTGTTTCTCAAGATTTTGTCTTTTTCAATGAATTAACTTTGGGTTTTCTCCGTATTCACTCTCTTGTGTGCCTTTCAACTGTCTTACAGCGTGGTGAATAGCTGAATTGCAAAATGCAGTATGTCCAAAAATAGCAGAGAATATACTTGATACCGGATGCTTGGCTTGAAAATCATATGAAAAAACAGCCTGCAGTCAAATACACCATTATAGTGTTACTGACTGTCTGGGCCAGTGCACACCAATGTGTAATAGAAAGGATCAGCATTTTGGAATTTCAGCTTTTCACCATTTTCACCATGACTCACATCTGCTCTGTATTACAGAATGAGGGCATGCTCACATTTCTTTCCACTGCTAACTCAGAAACTTACATTATTAATCTGCAACCCAATCTCTCTCTCTCTCTCTCTCTCTCTCTCTCTCTCTCTCTCTCTCTCTCTCTCTCTCTATCTCTCTCTCCCTTTAACTTTCTTTTTCACCTCTGCCCTCCTCTGTGAATACTCACTTTGTCACTCACCTTCGTCTCTCCCTCCTCTTCCTCAGGCCGCTCTGTTAAACTCTTTCCCAGCGATCTTTGATGAGCTGCTGCAGATGTTTACAGTCCAAGAAGTGGCAGAGTTTGTGCGTGGCACTCTGGGCAGCATGCCGTCCACGGTGCATATCGGACAGTCCATGGATGTGGTCAAGCTGCAGTCCATAGCCCGAACCGTGGACAGCAGGCTCTTCTCTTTCCCCGGTAAAGATTCCAGTAAAAACATCAACACATCTAATTAATCTACTCAACTAACCGGAGTCCATTATGTCATTTTGGGCTTTGCTGATTATTTCATTGAAGAAAACCACTGATATTATTACTGCTCTACATTGTCAAATGTAATGTCATATTATGTCTGGTAGATTATATTTAAAACTATTGTGACTACTGTGATGTACTTCCTGAATCTTTGCGTCCGTCCTTAAACCTTAAACACAAATTATCACTCTTGTTAGTTTTGTTTATTTTTTAGGTTAACCAGTTACGACCTGTCTGCCACAGAGCCCAGATTCTGACATTACCAGCATCAAAACTGTAAAAACCGCTAATAAATGTCTTTTCATGTCTGTGTGTGTGTGTGTCTGTGTGTTTGTGTGTGTGTGTGTGTGTGTGTGTGTGTGTGTACGTGTGCACATTTCTGCCCTCAGAGTCTCGAAGGATCCTGCTTCCTGTGGTCCTGCATCACATCCATCTTCATCTGAGGCAGCAGAAAGAGCTGCTTATCTGTTCTGGAATACTCAGCTCTATATTCTCTATTATCAAGACCAGCTCACTGGTAACACACACTTAACACACACACACACACACACACACACACACACACACATATACACAAATAAAACACTGTCTGCACAGACATAAAAACTGTGTCCATGTGTTGACATGGGATTTTTCAGTTGGCTGTTAAGCAGTAGAAGATTCATATACTTCCTTAATCCAACAAAATGCATGATTCATCATTAAATGTTTGTTACAACCCACAATGTAAAAGTACCTGATGATCTTACAGAATTTGGTCACATTGGTTCTATTTGTGGCCTGTTCTTCTTTTCTTTACTCCCTCTTCCCCATTGTTGCTCTCTTCTTCCTCCTTTTGACCTTTGCACCATTCCTTTCCACACCATTCCCTTCACTCCCCTTTTTCTCTCATGTCTCCCTCCAGGATACATCAGTGCAGGAGGAGGTGGAGATGATGGTGGAGTCCCTATTGGACGTCCTGCTGCAGACTCTGCTGTCAATCATGAGCAAGAGCCAATCGCAGGAGGCGGTAAGGGGTCAACGCTGTCCGCAGTGCACCGCGGAGATCACTGTTAGTAACTAACAATACGACTACTACTACTTCACCTCCCACCTCCCTCTATCCCTCCCAGGGCTGGGCAATATTTGAATGTCTGTTTTTATCGCTCCTTTATATTGTCATATTGTAAAATCCCCATATGACAACTGAAATTTTTTTTTAAATATGTCACAGTTTGAGATCTGAAATAATAAGCAGCACAATATGATTTTATTCCAGGAAAACACTTCCAAACTATTTGACTCATTGAGATCAAGAGTGTAAAACTTAATATTTGAATATTTCATATAGTGAATATAGTTAACGTGTCAACATCAGGCTAATGTTGTGATAATTATCACATTATTAATTTTGTACCTATTGCCCTCCCCTAATCCATTCCTTCATCCATCCTGTCTGCCAGCACATCTCCTCTTCACATCTGTTATTTCTCTCATTGGACACTTCTCAGTGTTCATCTTCTTCCTTCTCTTCATCCTCCTCTCTTTCTGCATGCTTGGACACATTAATTAATTCTTATTAAAAGTATTGTTTTGTTGTTCCTTGCATCCAATCTTTGTAATATTTATCCCTGGAGAAGAACAGTATGTATCTGAGTCATATCGTAGACGTGTCATGTAACTGTGTATATATACTTCCTCTGAGAATAAGTAGTTTTTGTCAGGTATAGTTTGCATATTTCATACATTTCAGTAATGATGTTATTGTGATTGTTATATGACTATTCACCATCTTTCATTCACATTTCACATCTTTCATCTTCGGCTCAGTCCCAATCTAGCGCCTACACACTTACTCCACCTCCACTTTTACATTCTGAATGGAGGTTTCAGTTTATTAAGGGGAATCCCAAACCAGTTAGTGATGAGAGGAAGTAGCAAATAAAACCACCCAAAATGAGTCTAAACCAGTGTTGACTGCACTACCATTAACTGGAAGCGTGAGTACCAGATAAGAAAGCAAAGATCAAAAATTTAAGTTCCATCTGCATAAACCTATAGCTACACTTTCCATACGATGCCTTCCTTGTATTGATGATTTTGTCCTAGATGTTTTTGTTTTTTCTGCTACCCATATATACTTGAATCAGTTCTAAAATGAATGTATCATTATATCATACGTTGACTGTCGTGGAGATGTTGTACATTTACAGTTAAACATTACATAACATACAGTAGAGTAATGCATCAGCTGCCATCTATCAGTACCTGTGGTGAGTGATGTTTTCTGTTCATGTTGGATGATGGCGAGTATGTTGACCTGAATGAATTATTTCCCACTGGTGACTTCATTCAGAGTGACTCTCTGTAGTGAAAGGTTAACGAGTAGAGATCGGTTTGGGAAAGAGCCTTATTGTTACATATCTCATCCTGCTGTCATCATCTCTGATTGTTCACTCAATGCTTCCGTGTGATTGGCTCACATGCCTATCCCTGGGTTCCTATTGGCAGGGAGAGTATGTGTCCTGCCTCCTGTCCCTCCTCCGCCAGATGACAGATATCCACTTCCAACGCCTGATGGAAAACTTTCAGAGCAAGGAGGAGCTCAAGGTAAAGGAAGCTGATGGCCACAACATGACAAACTTTAGATAAATGAGTAAATGAAAAAGCAAGTTTTGTATCCGGTGATTTGAAGAAAGGTTTAATGGTGTAATTGCAGAGGTATAGTCATATACGGGCGAAAGGAAAACAACAATTTTGCCCAAATTCCTAGTTTTGCCATAAGTTGATGGCAGTTTTTGTGAAGGTTGTTTAAGAGAAGTTAACACTTAAACTCCTCCATCTTCTCCTCTCGTCCCCTCTCTTCAGGAGTTCTTGTTGAAGATTCTGTGTGTGTTTAGGAATCTGATGAAGCTCAGTATTTTCCCCCGCGACTGGAACGTCATGAGGCTCCTCACCAGCAAGTAAGACACAATAAACTCCTACACAGAGAGCTTTGACGGTGTTTGTACAGATGTTAGTGTTTGTGTAACAGTGTTTAGCATACATCACAGACTCAAGCTGGATTGAATAAGACAAACTCAGACTACCAACAACTGTCTGTGTGTGTTTCCTCTCTGCAGCATCATCCTGACCACAGCTCAGTACCTGTCTCCCGCTCTGCACAAGAACTTTATAGAAGCCGACTTTGACTTTAAGGTTTGTGGACTTTAACTGACACACTTTCATTCACGCACAAACCTACAAACTTTGTCTGTTCAAACTGGAAGTCGTCATGGTAACTGTGATGTGAGACTAACCACCAGTTTCTCTCTCCACTGAGTTCAAAAGAAAAGTTTTTCTGTTTTTTATTCTTTTCTCTTGGACAGAAAATACCTGCTATCCAGAATCTATTTGAATGTAATGTTGAATATTTCTTTCACATAATTGCTCTTTAGTCACTTTCAATGACAAAAAGCTTAAAGCATGTCCTCACTCTGAACCACATAACACTGAAACTAATAGCAGTGAATCCACCGCTGAGAATGAAAACCATGTGAACTTCTGTCAGAGAAGGCCGCAGGCCGCTGGCGGTCACTCAGCAGCAGGAGGAGCAGGGACTGTCGGAGAACCAGCTGAGCGCTCTGAACAAAAAGAGTAAAGACAAATGTAACCTCAGGAAGTGGAACCTGTGTGTTTGTTTATTTGTTTGTTTGTGTGTGAGCAGGTCTGGAACTCCTACTTCAGTCTGGCGGTGTTGTACATCAACCAGCCCAGCTTACAGCTAGAAAACCTGAGTCCTGTGAAGAGGAAGAAGGTCTTGGACAAGTAAGGACACACACACACACACACACACACACACACACACACACACACACACACACACACACCAACACCAGAAGACATACAGGAAGAGAAGAAACCATGCAGTTGAAAAACAGATACCCTCTTTCTCTCTCACTACTACTTACAAAGTGCAGACAACATTACACACATAAAGGCACACACATGTAGTTTTTCCGTGCTTGTTTGCGTAGCACTGCATACACAGACACACACACACACACACACACCATCATACAGACTTGGCTGCCAGCATCTTTTTCATCAGTGTCATTCTCAATGTTGTGTGTCGTCGGCAACTAAAATGCTGAGAGTCAGAAGTTGAAAGAAGCCGTTTTCCTCTTTGAAGTACAGCAGCGCTACAAACTTGGCGACCTACTTTATCAATCCTGCAGGAACACTTCTTTACTCCAGGAAAGCTCATTTCCCTCTTTATCAGGCCTTTTCCACCAAATAGTTCCAGGAAGGAGGGAGCCCCTGATACTAAACTATTAAACTACCTCAGGCGTTAGAAGTTCCTCCAGCTTCTCTACATCTCCGTAATACTGAAAATTAGGCATATTAGGTCGATATGAATTTAAAAGTCGTGACTTGGATTGAAAAAGCAAAATCTTGTGGGACTGTGATGTTTGAGAGGATGTAGGGAAGGAAAAGTGCAGCGGTGGAAAGATACAATAAAAACAGCAAGACAAGACACCTGTTTCTGAATTATTGATCATCTGCTAGTTCATTTTCCTCTTCAGTATTCACTGTATTCAAACAATTAGCAAAGAAAACTTATTTTAAAATTTGTCAGGAAGTCGACTACACAACAGTCATTTAAACATCAATAATGTAAAAATAAACCACTGTAGTAGATTTGCTTATTTATAAAAGGAAACAGAGGAGCTGAAAGACTGCACTATGATCCAGAGAGTATTAGTAATGTTAGTGGTTCAACTTATTACTTTATCTTTCATCTGCAGGTATGGTGACATGAGAGTGATGATGACCTATGAACTCTTCAGCATGTGGCAGAACCTGGGTAAGATTTTCTCTACACCTCACCAAAGAGATGAGTTTAGTTTACATTACTTCAGTAGCTGCAATGTTAAAGTCTCAGTTCTCTTTCATTAACGTCTGTACAAAGAAATGTCTTTTTCATTCTTCTTCGTTCTAAAATCTGAAGCATAAGATCTTTAATCCTCTTAATCTTTCCTGATATAGCTAATTTACACTAATTGATTTACTGGTTGACTGAAGATGAGTTGATACATGTGTGATTGTTGCAGGTGAGAATAAGATCCATTTCATCCCCGGTATGATCGGTCCGTTCCTGGGAGTGACGCTGGTCCCTCAGGTGGAGGTACGAAACATCATGATCCCAATCTTCCACGACATGATGGACTGGGAGCAACGCAAGAACGGAAACTTCAAACAGGTACACAAACACACACACCTGGGAGCAACAACAACCTTAAAACAAACAGCACTTACAGTATTTGTGTGTGTGTGTGTGTGTGCGTGTGTGTGTGTGCGTGCGTGCGTGTGTGTGTGTGTGCATGTGTGTGTGTGCGTGCGTGCGTGCGTGCGTGCGTGCGTGCGTGTGTGTGTGTGCATATGTGTGTGTGTGTGTGTGTGTGTGTGTGTGTGTGTGTTTGTGTGTGTGCGTGTGTGTGTATGTGTGTGTGTGCGTGTGTGTGTGTGTGTGTGTGTGTGTGTGCAGGTGGAGGCTGAGCTGATTGACAAGCTGGACAGTTTGGTTTCTGAAGGGAAAGGTGACGAGAACTACAGAGAACTCTTCGGTTTGCTGTAAGCAGCTCTTCTTTCTGGTCGTCTCTGCCTCTAACTCTTCTTGTCTCGGTCTGATTTATAACCAGTGTGAATCCTTCTGTTCTGTCTTTGGTAACAAAGATTAACTCTCAGTTTTTCTGCTCTAACGCTGCTGTTGTGTGTTTGCTTTGCTCTGTGCTGCGGGACTAGAACCCAGCTGTTTGGGCCCTACCCCAGGTATGACATCACTAACTCATAAGGAGACAGAAGGGCTGATATTTTACTGATATGGTGGCGTGAGTCTGTAAAACCTGCAATTATGTCTCAGTTAACCTACCTTGAAGAGTCAAAAAAATGTCTGGTTTTCCAGTTTTTTGTATTGTAAAAAAAACAAACAATCTATTAACCCACAGTTTGGAGATTGAAGACGTTTTTTATTTGTTTGTTGTTTCAGAGGTTTGTTTACTCTCCTGAAACCAAAGTCTTTATCACTTCACACATTGTAGTTATGAAAACTCATAAAACAACCAGAGTTTTCAGATAGACTGATTGATTTGTTCTTTGATTGATTAAAGATTAAGTGATACATGCTGGTTGTAGGTGAGAATAAGATGTAACTTTGTTTTCAACAATCAGTTCTTGCTAATGAACAGACCATCACTCCTTTGTTAAAATACATTATTCATATTTTAGTTAACGAGATACTTTAAAGGATGAATCCAAATAACCAAGAAAACCACATTTGCTACCATTTGAACTTACTAACTCAGGTTTACTCTCTGGTTTTCTTCTAACCAGCTATTTTCTGGGGCTCTTTGACATGAAGCCTCATTATTTTTCTGCTGTCTGACAAAAATATTGCGTCTTCACATGTTTAAGATAACTGTTAAGGAAAACAGCAACCAGATTATGTAAATGATCGAGGCTCCAGCAATTACATTTCTGTTCTGGTTTCTGCATAGATCGCAGGGTTGTGACATTTGTGACTCATTTTTGTCTGTTTTCTTTGAAGTTTGTTGGAGAAGATCGAGCAGGAGACGTGGAGAGAGACGGGGATCTCCTTCGTTACCTCGGTTACACGGCTGATGGAACGACTGCTGGACTACCGGTAACATACATGTGTTTGTATTTGTAGTACATAAATTATTATCTAGTATTTGTCCAGGATAGCTGTCTGTTGACATGTTGAGCAGCATTTTGTTTACATCAACATCTACATTAGACTTTGACTCATGGGAAATGTTGTTTTTTCTGCTTAAACTTTTATTGTCCAGTACAGTATAAGCTTGAAATATCAACAACAAAGTCCAGGAACATGTTTCAGCATCTGTAAGAAAACCCACTGAGTTACAATCACAGGTGGAACAGAGGCTCATAAGGAGAGAGACGGACTTCAGCTTTTTATTGTTGTTCATTAACTTGGTCCATCTTGTCTTTAGGGACTGTATGAAGGGAGATGAGACAGAGAACAAGAAGATTGGCTGCACTGTTAACCTCCTGGTAAGATTTATGTCTTATTCAGCCAACCACTGTCACAAATGCAAAACCTTTAGTATTTAGCACAGTATATGACCAGTGAACCAAATACTATTGTAGGTTTGGATCAAAACTGACATAACATATAAGTAGAAATTGACTTTGGATTGAGAAGTTTTGTATGTGTAAACATGTCGTGTCTAAAGGCGTGTCTACACGGGGTGTTTCAGACTCATGCACATCTGATTGAACGGATATACTTCTATCTTAATCAATAAATCTGTCTACACTGGGCATGTAACAGCAATTTATACACTTCAAGAGTGTTTTCTTCCATTTAAACACGTAACTACAGTGTTACACTGTCAGCACTGTGCCTGAATGCATCCTGTATAGACCCACGGATGGAGAACTGAAGCTGCTGCTACGCTACGCCTCCTGTGTAGACACGTTGTAAGTTTGTTTGTATCTTTTTAGAACTTCTACAAGTCCGAGATCAACAAGGAGGAGATGTACATCCGCTACATCCATAAGCTGTGTGATATGCATCTACAGGCGGAGAACTACACTGGTACAGCACACAAACACATACACACACATACATACACTGTGTGAAAGAGGTATGACTGCTGTCCTATTGTACCTGGGTTGTTTGTCCACAGAGGCTGCGTTCACTCTGCTGTTATACTGGGAGCTGCTGCACTGGGACGAGCGGCCTCTAAAAGAGTTCCTGCATTATCCCGCTCAGACAGAGTGGCATCGCAAGGAGGGGCTCTGCCGCAAGGTCATCCACTACTTCAACAAAGGCAAGGTAAGGGATCCCACATACACACCCACTCAACACACACGTTAGGATTCATCCACTAAATGATCAAATAAGATAATACATGTTGAGTCCTGATATATGAAATAACTGACACGGCGGAGGCGAAGAACGCTGCAATACAAAACAAGTCAACTCTGCTCTCTATGTCAGGACGCCTCAGTGTGTTATCAAGCCGCTGATAACAGGCAAGAAGAAAAGCTGTCATCCATTTTTTACATTTTGTTTGTAGTCTGTTTTTCAAGCTTGTCTCAATCAACAGCCAGGTGCCGATATGAACATTGAAACAGGTTTTGCATGCTGTAATCGTTCCTCCTGCTCATACTGGTCATGGCTTTTCAAGTGATGGGAGACAAAATCCACTTTGTCCTCGTTCTCTGCAAAAATGTGTTCCACAGTTTATCTGAAGCTAATATGAAGCTTCGGCAGACTGAGGTAGACAAATCAAGTCTTAAGTAGATCAAAATTCCTTCTTTGTGCAGCTGTTTGTGTTTTAATGTTCATATGAGCAGCCGACTATTGTTCTAAGACAGACTTAAAAATTGTGAACCCTATGTCTTTTTCACTAGTGGATTATTTGGTAACATAGCATGAAGCAGAGGCACTGTTGCTATGGTTACCTTCAGTTTAATCCACCTTGAACAGTGATTTGGAACTGTGTCTAAACTGTTGTATGGATCTGCGCTTGTGGTACTTTATTATCTGCCAGTTTAATGTGAGGTCATATTACATGATTTTAATGGACGTCTGCCAGCTAATCTGGAACATCTTCTGTGACTCTGGTATAAACACACACACACACACACACTCATAGCTGTTCATTCACTACTCCAACAAGATTAGGGAAGAGAGAAAGATAAGTGTAGTGAACATCATGAACACCATTTTTGCTTAAAACCATACTAAAAAAGTTTGTGTGTGTGTGTGTGTGTGTGTGTGTGTGTGTGTGTGTGTGTGTGTGTCCTCCAGTGTTGGGAGTATGGTATTCCTCTGTGCAGGGAGTTGGCCTTTCAGTATGAATCTCTCTATGACTATCAGAGTCTCAGCTGGATACGGGTGAGCTGCATCACACTCAAACTGTGGTTTCATATCATGACTCAGAAACCACATCACCACTAAATCTGGCACACTGTTACACAACTTTCATATCACTTCTATCAGCGTTCTCAGTTACCATAGATGCCAAAAATATTTCATGATATTATGAAACTCATTATTTAAGGTCCATATATAATGATATAAAAACAAGAAATAAACTAGTAGTGTCTTTATTTGTCCCTCACTGGCACCTGTAGTAATTATATAGTTCTCTATTTCACTGTTTACATATAAACATAAGACAGTGAAACAAATAAACAAACATACAAATAATGAACATAATTTTAGAATTTAGTAATGAAAGGTATAGTAAATATGACTTTATCCTCCTCATCATCTTCCCTGTGTGGCCTGTGTGTGTAGAAAATGGAGGCAGCATATTATGACAACATCATGGAGCAGCAGCGTCTGGAGCCGGAGTTCTTCAGGGTCGGCTTCTACGGCAGGAAGTTCCCCTTCTTCCTCAGAGTGAGTCACACCTTTATCTTTTAGATTTGTTTCACAGTATTCTTGGATGTTTACCAATTCAAGTATAACGTCAACAAGTTATCATAAAAGTAACTGTCATTAATACAACAGATAAAAGCCTTAAAGATGGCTCACTAGTTCGCTGGTTACCACAAAGAAATGTAAACTATAGTATCTCTGCTTTTATATAAGAGTAGAGATAAACATTGTGTTCAGGAAATACATTTGTATGTATTTAACTATAAATAATCAGACTATTAAAGTGATTTTCATTAAAACTCTGATCTCTTTTACCCTCTTTTGTTTGGTTTTGATTTATCATCACCAGAATAAAGAGTTTGTCTGTCGCGGCCATGACTATGAAAGGCTCGAGGCCTTCCAGCAAAGGATGCTGGGAGAATTCCCACAGGCCATTGCAATGCAGCATCCCAATCAGCCGGATGAGGCCATTCTGCAGTGTGACGCACAGTGTATCCTTCAGCAAAAGAGGAAGCACTTTACATTGATGTGTGTGTGTGTGTGTGTGTGTGTGTGTGTTACATGTGATTCATTTTAATATTAATACAGGACTCACATGTTCATAAGCTAATTATTCTGTGGCATCTCTTCTAAACACCACTACATTAGTCTCATTACAGTGCCAGTGCATAGTGTATCACATTTATTCAGTTAGTTCTTTGACCTCCTTCTCGGCTCAGACCTCCAGATTTACGCAGTAACACCGGTACCAGACAGTGTCACTGTCCTTCAGATGGACCGAGTCCCCGACCGTATCAAGAGCTTTTACCGCGTCAACAACGTTCGCCGTTTCCGTTACGACCGGCCCTTCCACAAAGGACCCAAAGACCGAGATAATGAGTTCAAGGTGAGTGAGACGTTCAAACTCAGGACCGCTGTGTGTTTGTCTGTCGTATCTGTTTTTTTTTCCTTTATTTGAATGTGTCACATTTACTCAATCTGTATTTTTTCACGTTTAAAATGTGAAAATGAATAAAAACTTAAATGACAAAAAAATGAGGACTGCACACAGACTTGCTTGTTATATGAACTTCTTCTTTATTCAAACAGCATTGTGCTGAATCAAAGGCCAAGGTTTCAGCTTCATCAGGAGCTAAACAGGAATAATGGGTTGAAAACCACCTTTTATGAATTTTCAAACATCACACAAGACGTCCTTTAGGATAAATACATCATTCAGTAATCAAACCATCGTCAGCATCACCTGTTACCTCTTACCTGTCTTTGCTTTACAGATTGTAGCACCATCTTGTGGTTAAATCAAAACAAACAAAAAATCTAATTCTGATATAATTTCCAACAAACTGTAACAAAGCTGAATAATAACAGTTAAACTCAGCTTGTAAAGAAACACCTCAAGTCTTCATTCAGTCTATGTGGCAATAGTGTGTTTAATTTGTGTATCCAAAATGCTTCACTTTCAAAAGCATTAGATCCAATAGAAGCCACCTCACTCATTGCAACTCACTGTCTTAATGCCTTGAAAGTGAGCTGGTTCTAGAAAATGTTTTTCTACAGGAGAAGTTGGAACCTGCTTCATAATTGTGCTTTTGTGTTGTACTGGTGTCTCAAGTAACACCCCCCTTTACATGAAGGTCTGTCCTGAGCAGGGATGCCTGAATTATCTGAGATGTTGAGACTCCATTCTTCCTCACAGCTGGTTCCAGTTTCTACTGGTTTGACTAAACTTAAGCTATGATCAACATCTTATAATATTGGATAGAAATGTAAATAATAACTTCTGTCCAATTCGTTATGACGTTTGAAACGACTCCAAAAGACCAAAATTAAAAACAACAATCATTAAACATTGCTGAATTCCCATTAAACGTAACTTGAACAGCACATTACAGTGTAATTTATAATGATTGAATTGAATGATTATTGTACCTGTACATCAAAATGACCTCAGTGATGCTGATGTTGGGATTAAACGTGTCACCTTGTAGATTCTGGACAGTCTGTCTCACTGGTTTCTGTGTGATGTGTTTCAGAGTCTTTGGATAGAAAGGACGACTCTGATCCTCACTCACCCTCTGCCTGGTATTTCACGCTGGTTTGAAGTGGAGAAGAGAGAACTGGTGAGTGAAAGAAAAAAAAACTTAATAGTTGAAGGGAGATACATATTTTCTGTAGTGCTGCAAAGATAAATCAATTAATCGTTGAGTTGCCAACTGTTGCTTTGGGAAACAGAATTTTATGGACCAAACAACTTAAATCAACAACTTAATAATTGGCAGATTAATTGATAATAAAAATCATTAGTTGCAGCCCTCATTTTCTGGTCTCTATCACCAATCTCTAGTAACCTACTCTACCAGTTAATGAAAGTCTTCATATGTCCTGAACACTCAATGTTTGGTAGTGTTTTATGTTCCAGCAACAGCAGTTAGTGTTGAGCAGAGATATAACTGGGTAGTTAGCTGAGTAGTGATAGGCTCTGTATCTGCAAACAGGAAATCTCAATGTATCTCTCTTTATACGTCCGTCCACCCATTTATGTCTGTATCTCTCACTTTGACTCCCTCATCTCTCACTCAGGTCGAGGTGAGTCCGTTAGAAAACGCCATCGCTGTGGTGGAGAATAAGAACCAAGAGCTGCGGACTCTGATCAGCCAATACCAACACAAGCAGCTGCACGGCAACATCAACCTGCTCAGCATGACACTGAACGGAGTCATCGACGCCGCCGTTAACGGAGGCATCGCCAGATACCAAGAGGTCAGCCAAAAAAAAGTTAAAGTCCCTCTCCACTCAAAAATAGATTTTTCCTCTTGTTCCCACAGTTGTAATGTGCAGAGTTTGACACTAGAAGGCTGTTTTCTGCTCAAAGTGGAAAGTTAATCTGAGCTCATCCTGGTCCAATATGAGGGAGAAGAAGGAGATGTAATTTTAAGGATTTTAACAAGATAATTGAACTTTTGGTGGAGAAAAAGCACAAATTATTATTCAAAGTAGAGATTTTATATGCATCTTAAAACATGTCTGGAAGGATCTTTAAAAACATTTAGTCAGACCCCATGAGGCTTCACCACATTTCAAGCAAGTGTAAAAAACCTGAAAATGTAAACTTGTCTTGTTGTTCATTTGAATATTAATATGCTAATGGAGATTCAGTGTTGCTTCTGCTAAAAGCATTTTCCTTCCAGATGGAAGTTATTGTTTGTTTTTATTTTATATGCATAACTTAACATACGAGACTCATCTGTTTTTGTTCTCAGGTTATTTATGATAATGACATGTTACATCATTATTTGTATGTCCTTCTATAGAACTAATTTTCAAAAAAAGCTGCGTTCCAGGAACTTGTCAGGTGCAAGGGAACAAATTAAAATTCAAAAAAGCTTTTGCACTCTGAAAGATGTCTCAGAAATCTCTTTTATTAAATTACAGAAACATAGAGGCAAAGAGATTTCTGAGACATCTTTCAGAGTGTGAAAACCTTTTTGACTTTTTGCTTTTATAAAAGCAATAAACCACTTAATGCTGTATAATGATTTTAATGCACATCAACTTACAAACACAGTCACAGATACATAGAATCATAGTTTCTATACATGCATATAAAATATTTTGCTCAAACTTCTGTGTGCATCACAAACAATCCAACATGATCTTCTAATCAAATGACATTACAGATAGTTTTAGCATGAAGGTAACTAATGCATTCATCCGTCGGTGCTGGCTAAAGAGGTGAGTTAGGGTGAAATCTTCTTCCTGCTTCTCTTCACTGGTAGTTTGCATATCTGTTAAAACAGGGACGTTCTGTGCTCTAACAAGGCTCAATATAGCCTCAGGTTATTATGAAAATTCACCTGCCATCACTGTTCAGGTAGTTGCATAAGAAAATAACATTCATTAGTGATAATAGCTTATAATGATGTTTTTTTTCTTGGTGACTAGGCTTTCTTTGACAAAGACTACATCACCAGCCACCCTGAAGACACAGAGAAGATCACACAGCTCAAAGATCTCATGCAGGAGCAGGTGAGATATTATTTTAAGGCCCTAAGTGTATTCTCATTTACAAGAAATTAGAAGCCTTTCATTGATGTTTCGTTTATGGACAGCTGACTAATGCCCCCTAAATAATCAGATAAGACAAATCTGTCTCATAAACCTCTTAATATGAGATTTTTATCCTGTGGCCTGTTCCTTAGTCTGACTGATTCTCATGTCAAACACTGAAGTGGATTCTTTACATCTATATTATGCTGTCGGTGATCCTTTTTTGTTTATTTGTTTGTTTGTTTGTTTTTAATCGCCACATTAAATTGACTCTACCTTGCACCAGAGAAGAAGATTAGTCAGTTAATCAGGGAGGTATTCAGTTTCTTGGCATTGTGGCTTTTGATTGTGAAGGTTTTATCCCTTTAGAAGCATGAATGTGCTGAGACAATTACATGCTGTTAGATTTTGATTGTATGGCCCGTTTGTGACTCTACAGAAGAACTCAGGGCAGTCACCAAATTATTAGGATTCATCCTGTTGAGACCAATATCAACAGTGAAGTTCATGAAAATCCAGCCAATAGTTGATAATTGATAAAAAGATACAATATCTCATCAAGTGTTGGTCAATGAGGAAAGTTTGACCTAATAGTCGCACTAGGACGTCCACTCTCTCTACACACTAAAAATATTCAGTGATGTTTCCTTGGTTTCCCACAGGTTCACATTCTAGGAGTCGGCCTGGCGGTGCACGAGAAGCTGGTGCACCCAGAAATGCGTCCCCTGCACAAGAAGCTGATAGATCAGTTCCAGATGATGCGGAGCAGCCTCTGCCACGTGAGTGCAGAAAAACATTCACACAAACAACTTTCAGTCTGTTCTACTTCAACTTTTTTTTAAAGCCGCAGAGCTCAGGGAAGAAAAATAATGAGAAAAACATACACATAATAGTTGTTCAGAAATACTTTTGTAAGCTCTTCAAAGCCAAAATACAGTATGACTAACCAAAACTAAACTAATGTTGAGTCTAGAAGAGGATTCCTTCTATTGTAAACATGCTGGAAGCATGAAGATCATCACAGTGAAAAAAGCTAATTAGCAGCTTCTTCAAAGAGGATGTTATTATGCTTCTAGCTAGCTTGTGACACTGCCTGTGAAACTGAACATTTCACCTTTTAGATCCTACTCAGCAGCTTCAAGTGATTATCCCAACATAACTATATGTGAATGTGTCTGGTCAACACTTTTGTTTTAGATTTAGAGTCTCTTTCAAACATGCATGCATACATACACATATGATACAAGCATATATCTGAAGGCAGTGTGAATATTCAGAGCAGTGTTTCTACGTGGCGTTGCAGGGTCTGCCTGGTTTAGACAAAGCTGGTTCAGGAGCCAACACTCCCAGAGGGATCCTGGCTTCTCACAGCCCCATGAGCCCCGAGGGCTTCAAACTCATGCACCGGCACAGGTCAGCAACACACACACACAAACGTTCACTTTAACCACGACTGAGACTTTGCACTGTAATATTGTTCTGCTTCGTCTTCATTGAGCGACAGCCTGTCACACTCACATGATGTCACATCCTCATCACACTTTATAGTCAACACACACACACCTCTCAGCTCTTCTCCATCTCTCCTCACAATGACGTGTGCTGTTATCATCTGCTGAATCTGTATCATTAAGGATCTCTGCTAATTTCCTCACTGCATCTGTATACTTTCTACTCTTTACTTCACACATCACACTGACTTTCTACCATTTTTCTCTCTCTTTCTCTCTCCCTCTTTCTCCATCATCACTCTACATCTTTGCTCCCTGCATGTCTTGACTTCAAACTCCTGCCTCATTCTCATTCTCATTAAAACACCTCATGCATGTTTTGGGTGTTGCTTGGTCTCCTTCCTATTATTTTCTGTTGTATTCTGCACGGCTCCTCGTTTGGACCTTCTTCCTGTCCATCCCCTCCCCTCCTCTCCTCGCCATGCCTCTTCCCCCACGCTGTTCTTGTTTCCTTCCTCTTGGCCTCCTTCCCTACCCTCCTTCTCTTTCTCCTCCCTCCCTCTACTTCAACCCCCACTCCTCTTTTTCCCCGCCATCCCTCCTTTCCCTCCTCCCAGTCCCATAGCCGTTTTGACTCCAGTGCGCAACTCCTCCTCCTCTCTCTCCTCTCACAACTCCAGTGAGACGGGGAATGTTGGCAGTCTGCTCATCCTGGCCGATGGCATGGTGGTGGAACACCCAGAGGACTTCTACCGCATGCAGGTCAGTGGTGCTCAGGGCTGTCAGGGTCAGTAAAACAAGTGCACATTGGGGCAAATCCATAAGAGGACAACAGATATTTATCAATTTGTTGTTGAAACTGTGTGATTTTGTCAAATAAAAAATATATACAGCAATTTAAACTGATGCTTTATGACAAGGAACAGTAGTTAAATTTGATTGGATGAACTTCCAACTTTATAATATATTAAATTATACAGTATGAAATATAATGTGCAACAAGGTAAATTGGAGCATGCATGGGAGCAGTTATTGACACACAGGATAAAAGGAAACAGAAACTAATCTCAGAAACTAAAAGTCCTTTTTGTACATTTGTGTTAGTGTTTCCACTATGTCTGAAAATCATGTAGAACAGGCTGATTAGACCCATGGCGAGTTAAAAAACACCACATTACATCAATAACACAACTTTAAATGCTATCTTTTAACAAAGATTGATCTCCATGTTAAAACTTTTTAAGACTAAAATATAAGGCTGCTTTAATTAGTGGGTTTATGAAAGAATTAATATTACAACTCTAGTTATAATTATCTCTTTTCTTTTTCAGTCCAACATTTGTTTTTACATAGTTGAACGTCACTGCTTTCAAGTTTCCACAATTTTGTGTCACTGTAGTTCTTATTTTCTTACTATCACGACTTTCTCGCTGCAGGCAAGCCCCTCCTCCTCCAGTCTTAGCTCCACCCACTCAGCGCCCTCTCAGATGATAAACTCCGCCCCCTCCACCATTAGAGGTAAGCAGCTCAGATACGGTACATAACTGCACTATTTCAACACAGAAAAATGTGTTTACGTGAGGTTACATGAGACATTGTTTTTAGACGCATGCATTTGTCAGAATTTTACAATATACATTTTTTTCTGGTACATTTTATCTCCTGTCTGCAGTTGGCTCTCCTTCTCTGCCAGACAAATACAGACACAACAGAGAGATGCTGATGCTGCTGCCGCCACACAGAGACAGACCGAGCAGTGCAATGTACACCAACATCACAGAGAATGGGCAGGTATGGAAGGGATGGAAGCAATATGACGCAATGATGCTTTTAAGTTTTGAAACTGACTTTGTCTATATCTCTGCCTGAACCAGAGTAGTGACAGTCGTCTGTGGTGAACAGTGACAAATTATAATCTGACCTTTCAAACAGAAGTAATACATAGGTCACATGCCTCAGGACTGGTTTTGTACTACAGTATATGTCATCCAGGTCCATGTTTTCCTGTTCACTGACTAGAAACCATCAGTTTAGTGGGAGAAACACACACTGTGTCTATTAATTTATCTTGAGATGATCAGGTGGCTTTTGGATGGCTGAGAAAGAAAAAAAAGTGATCTTTCAAAATATTGTATTTCCAACAGTGTCAGCAGGATGCAGGATGAACTGTATGAGATGCATAAAACAGTAACTTTTTATACAGTGATTATACTTTAGCTCATCAAGTATAATTAGTTGTATAACTGTTAATTTACTTTCTCTTCAGCCAACAAACTTCCAGCGAGCGTTGTTCCATCAGGTGATTGGTCCATGTAAACCCTGCAGTGACCCCAACCTCTCTGTAGCTGAGAAAGGTAGCACAAACACTAAACACAAACACTACAGACGTACACAGTGTGCAAGATTATATGTAAAAATACAGTCCATTGATCTTCTTCCCCCTCTCCTCTCCTCTCTGCTCCTCTCCTCTCTTCTCCTCTCCTCCCCTCTCCTCTCCTCTCCTCTGCTCTTCTCTCCTCCTTCAGTCCTCACCACCCCCAGTAGTTGGAGTTTGGACAGTGGTACCAGAGAAGCCCTCCCCTTCCTCTCTGCCCACGTTGGCAGTGTCATGGCGCCTCCTGTGCCCCCACGCAACCAGCCTCATGGTATGACACTACTGCTAAGTGTGTGTGCGTGTGTGTGTGTGTTTGTTCTGTGTTTGTATGCATTTTTGTGCATGTGTTTGTCCATCTCTGAGTTGGGTCAAGTGTTTTCTGTCTGTTTAGAATGGTGGTTCCCAAACTTTTTTAAGGAAAAGCAAATGTTATGGAACCCCGAGCAATCAAACCCTCAATATAATATGCATATATATACACACATGCTTATCAGTTTTAACAATTTTAGATTGAATTAAAGCTGCAAGCAGCGTTGAACGGGCCCTCGCGCCTCCGTGCATGTCGGGCTGCGGTGCAATCGAAGGGCTTCTGTCACGGGCATGTAGATGTCTTCAGACCCGGGCTGTTTACAGACAGTGCAAGAAGGAGATAAACATCACTTCCTTTGTCCATTATTTTGCCTGCTGCTGGCACTGCTTCACTGAAATTTCATAAGGGGTGCTATTCAGCCAGTTTCTATCACTGATGGAATATTGTCATGTAGACGTGTTCAGCTCAAGTTTTGGGCCCATTCACTTGAATTTCAATTAGTAAATTGAAAACTCTTGATGAGTTTGTGTGTAAAACAAATTAATTTCCTAATTTTTATCAAGTCTATTTTTAGAAAAGTAAAGACTTTTAACCCACATGACCTGGTGAAAGTCTGATTGAAATGTGTACTGTCGGATGTGTAGAGACAATAAGTAACTGCAGCTGGACACAGAAAAATACTCATATATTTGAATGGAGAGTGTGAGCAAACCGCTAGGTGCTCGGGCCCTAATAAAGGAAAAACTGCAGTACAGAGCTACAAATTTTAGTTTCGATGGTATTTTCCTACAGCACTTTATCACTAAACTATCACACTCACTCAAAGAGACAGAGAGAAAGAAGCTGTATCTGACTCACGTTATCTGATGTCTTCTTCTTTCTATCATAGAGATGAAGTATGCATGTCATAACATCCATTTATGACTGTTGGTCATCTTGTTTGTTAGTTAACAGAACTTTATGGCTGCTGCTTAAACAATTTGATATCATTAGCAACAACGACAAACAAGCTAACTCTCCTAGTTGTTTCTTCGGTTGCTTCTTTCTCTAGCCGCTCCCTGGTGGTGCCCTGCTGCTGCTGCGCTGCACGGTCCAGATAATTTCTCCCATTAGCTTAGCAACAGTCCTTAACAGTCCTTCCATGGATGTCTAAAGAGTCCTTCAGGCTACTACAACAAGCCAGCTGTTGCATTGGCTAACGCAAGGAGCTATCTACTGCTCGTTGTCTACTGCTGCTACTCTGCCTTACAGTGGAGAGAATTGAAGATGAATTCTGGAAACTATCATTGGACCAACTCGATGTCAATATTGCATTCTGGTTGTTGATTGGTCAGGGAGGCTGTCATCCCTTGGAGCATCATTTTACGTGTCTCTTCCAAAGAGGAGAGAAAAAATATGTTGTAAATAATACTGAGATTTGGTAATGGTTTATTTCAACCAAATATTTTTTATATTTTGATCTCCTTGCCTCTCAAAAAATAGAGGAGGATCAACCTCCTCTGCCTCTCTGGACCAGCCTCCACTGCCCACAGCCATCCCCCCCCTCTTCCCTCCTCTCTCTCTCCCTCTCAATTGAAGAGGAGAATTTCAGAGTGCTCTTCTTGTGAAATCTCCTCATAAATCCCATTACTTTGGCCAAATCTTACATTAAAATCATATTTTCTTATAGGAAAATTTGTTGCAAATCCATTGATAAAGGTTTGAAAGTGGTTAGACTTATGGTTAAGACGTCAAAAGCCTCTGTTTGACACAAAGTACATGCCTCCCCATTGCTTTACATTGTAAGGGTGATGTGGCAGTGCAACTGTCGGGGCTTATAAAATCCAAACTGTTCGAGTTATTACAGTTAAAATTGATACCATTAACGCCCTGGGAGGAGATAGCGTTTGTTTGGGGGCCAAAATTGAGGCAAAGTCTTATATTGACAGGCTAATTGCGGACTCCCTGTTGGATTTAGGTCAGGGGTGTATTATTTGTAGGTCTTGATGAGACGAATAATTGAGTTTTGGTTTGATCTCTCTACGACATTCCTACGGGCCTTGGCGGCCATTTTAGTTACACATTGGTAGTTCTAGAGAGCACATTTTGGCACTTTGGATGTTCATTTTTACATTTTATCAAATATTTCATGAGACCTGATGTGCGTGCCAAATTTGGTGAGTTTTTGAGCATGTTTAGGGGGTCAAATTTAGGTCTGAAGTGGGGGGAATAATAAGAAAGAAACTTCGCACCTTCGGTTCTCAGGCCCTAATAACAGCAATAAAATTGTTTCATCTCTCAAGAGAGAAGTTCCTAGTATGGCAGACGCCACTGCACATTTCATTTACAGAGCTTCAGTGCTACATACTGCATCACAACCTCTTGACTTTATTCTGATGTTCCTTGAGAAATTTATAATGTAGTGCAAAGTCAAGAGGTTGTGATATGTAGCACTAGCCGAGCCTGACCAAACTCTTCATAATGAAGCAAAATGTCTCCCAGTGCAGCGATGTGGCTCACATAACAACGGAGGTCTACAGCACAGAGGAATAAGATATATCAGACTTTGATACAGATGCAGCTATATTCTTTAAATAATATAGACCCATTCTCAATCACTCAGAATTAAAGCCAGTATATGCTGTGCACATTTACAGATAAATATTTAACATGAAATAAACAATTAACACTATTGAATATAATCATTGTAATATTAGATAACATGTATTTCTTTCATTTTCCTCTAAATTAAAATGAGCTTGTATTTAAGATGTACAAGGACAAACAAAACAAAACAAAAACAAAAGGTTGCAGGCATTTTAAAGGGTCATGTGAGCTGCTGAGCTGCAGGTTTGACTCCACTGATCAGCCGTTTGTCTTCATGTTTACCAGCGACGAAACAGTCTCAAACTGTTCCGTCACGTGTTTTCTGACTGCTGAGCTCCTGAAAAACTCAGAGAAAGTGTGTTGTGTTACTTTGACAATTAACAACCATGAGTTGTCACCTTATTAGCTACAGAGTTTTTAATACGGTAATTTTAATATTTATTGCTTATTTATTCCGTTTTTATATATTTAAATATGTAACATAAAACTATTTTTAAATTGATTAAATACTCACAGTAAATGCACAATGATATGATTAATTATGTGGTGTCCATGTTGGGAACCACTGGTTTAGAGACTAGGTTTGTATTGTGTGTGTGTTTGTTTGTGCATTTTGTTATGTGTGTGTGTCCCAACCTCCACTCAGGTCCCTCAGCAGTGTATTTGCATTGTTTGTATGCTGGTGTGTGTGTGTGTGTGTGTGTGTGTGTGTGTGTGTGTGTGTGTGGTGCTTTGTTGAGATGTGGTTTCATATGTGTGAGATGTCATTGTTGTGTATATCTCAGGTCTGAACTTTGACTTACAGCTGAAGCTACAGCTCAACAACTTCTGGTGGTTTAACTCATAATCAGGATTAATTGCAGTAACTTTGGTCATTCTAGATGTTGAACTACTTTCAATTGAAGACATTTTCACACTGACAGCTGAGTAACTGAGACTTGTTTCTGGAAACATGTCACCACAAATGATACTCCAAATGACACTGAATACTGTGGAGTTGTGAGGTGGATATCTCTCTCTGCATGGCTTGATACCACTGTGGGTAAGAGAGAAAGTGTTTTTGAGTGTGTGATTTGGTCAAACTGTCCCTTTAACTTCTGTTCATCAGTACAGACTGATCTCGTTTAAAATAAGTTGAAAATATTTATAGAATCAAAACCAGTTGACCAGTGTAGCAGCTCCCTTCCCCTGCCAGCAAAGGTCTCTGATTTAAAAGCAAAAAAATCCACAAATTTAAGAATTTAAAGGAATTCAGGGGCTATTTGAAAGAACACCCCCCCCCCCCACACACACACACCCACACACACTCCTCCACCTCCTCTCTCCTGGTCCTCCTCCCTACTTCTACTCTCTCCTTTTCTTCCTCTCCCTTCTCTCCATCCTCTCTCTCTTCTTCCTCCCTGCCCTCCCACTCCTCACGTCCTCTTCCCCACTTCTACTTCACTCTCTCTCCCTCTGCCTTCTCTCCATCCTCCTGCTCTTCTCCTCTCCTCCTCCTCCTCCTCCTCCTCCCCCTCCTCTTCTTCTCTGGTCTGAGGTGTGTGTGTGTGTGTGTGTGTGTGTGTGCATCTCTCTCAGTCAGTCCTGCTGTGTCTCCCCCTGTAGGGCAACACCTGTCGATGCACTTTGACGCTTTCCACCACCAGGTCAGCGACCTCCCTCCAGCCCTCCCTGCGCGCTCCTTAAGAAAGGTACCCTCCTCCTCCTCCTCTTCCTCCTCCTCCTCACTCCTGCTGTTGGTCTGGATGATTGTTTGTCTGTCTGCACTCCCCAAGAAAGACACATCAGTTTGTCTGAATTTCTTTGTGTCAATTTTTGTTTGATCTATGTTGAATAGTTTACAATCTCACTGACTGTCATCACATCAGATGTTTTCATCTACATTTCTGCACAATTCTGTGCAAAATGTGAAAAATCCACAACTTTCAAGAACACTGAAGAAATGTGAGACAGCAGTGCATTAACAACAAAACAAGCCATCCAGAGAAAGACTTTGTGAAAGTTTATGAGCAAAATTCATTTGAGTTCATTCTGTCCCTGTGTGTTGTTTTTTTTTGATACTTAATGCAGTTCACTATTGAGTTTTAAAGTGTCAACTCTGAGATGAGAGGAGATGAGTGAAGGAGATCTCTCTAGTTTCTGTCTGGTTTCCTGATGCTTTTCAGATACCTTCCTCTCCGTTTCTGTATGTCGTCCTGTTTTCTGTCTGTTATTCAGTTTTCTTTAGTTTGTACTTTTCTAACCTCCCTGTTGTCGATTTCACGCGTAAACACAACACAAACACTTAACTTATTCAGTTCATCCTGTTATTTTGCCTAAGAAAATACTTCACACATGTTTATTCTTACAGGTTATCATAAACACTGTGTTAATGCTACAGTACTGACCTTTGAACGAGAGCAAAGAGAAGACAGCTCTTATATTTGATTTATCTTTGCTGTACACAAGACCTTTATTACATGTTAACACCACCAGCTGTTGCTCCAGCTGTTGAGCAGTTTTTAAACACACTTTTTGTATTTCTTAATAAATAATATACAGATTATATGTTTACCTGAATACTGGATGGAGCTATTTGCTAATAGCAGCTTGTTTAAAGCAAATACAAACTGTAGCTTTATTATTTTTAAGCAACGTATCATCATTGCTAATGACACCATATTTGAGCATTTTTATGTAACTGCTGTCAGCCACACTGGGCAAATTTTATTGTATAAATGTTTTTACATGAGGATCATCAGATCATTATGTTACAACACATGAATCTACATACAGTGTGTATAAATATTTGGATAAATCAATGCTAACTCTCTCTCTCTCTCTCTCCAGTCTCCCCTGCACCCTATACCTGCCTCGCCCACCAGTCCACAGTCCATCCTGGATGGCAGTAACTCCACCTTGTCAGGCAGCGCCAGCTCTGGAGTCTCCTCCCTCAGTGAGAGCAACTTTGGTGGCCCCGCCTCCTCCTCTGACCCCCCAGCCAGCCGCACAGACACCCTAGAGTCCGTCCCCAGCAGCCAGGCCTGGACCACTGACCAGGAAGACCTCGACTCGCCTTACCAGCCTGTCAGGTACAGCGTCTCTGAGCCTGAAGTCCTGGACGGAGTCAAACCCCCACCCTGCCGCAGCCACTCCGCTCCAGGAGGCGTCACCCCGGCCCAGGCCGGGGGCCAAATCCAGCCCCAGGCTCCGGGTTTGGCCTCCACCGGAGCTCCAGCACAACCACAGCAGCAGGATGGCCTGCCGCACCCCCAACACATCTACTATCACCACCACTTCCACCCACACTACATCCCACACCACCCGCCTCTTTACCACCTCCATGAGCCTCCTCCAGCCCTGCCCCCCAAACCTTACCTCAGAGAGGGGTGTATCCCTGAAGAGGACCTGAACACCCAGTCTGCACCACCACAGCCGTCTGCACCCCGGCCCATGCCACGCAAGATCTCCCAGCCCATAATCGCAGCAACTAAGGAGGAGCAAGCTAAGGTGGCGTGGGGACACGGCGTCAGTGAGGAGTGAAGTGTCGGCTGATAACTTGGAGGATTTAAATAAACAGAATATAAACTCTTTCCAGAAGAGAGCGAGAGGAGAAAGAAGTGAGAAGTGATGTTGAGAGAAACCCTCCAGGTGTCCTGGTCCAGTGACCAAACTAAACTAATCACTGAAGGTAAAAATCTGAAGGTCCTAAGTGAGCAGGAGAGATGAAGGTTAAAGTATTCTGCTCTCTCACATCCCATCTTCAGCAAACCAACTCTGTGTCCTCACACCTGGAAATGTTTTCCTTTAACCAAACAACCGTTCTGATGTCATTACATCCTGGTACGAGCACATCAAGCTTCATTTGCTTTGTTACATTAAGAAATATGTTTTAATCAAGTAATTTAATTCTGACACACGTGTGCTTTATTGATTTTATTGTCACTGATAACATTAATCAGAAATTATGATTCAGAAAGGTTAAAGATCTTTAATTAAAAAGGTAAATAGAGGTTATATCCTGTTGATACCTTGTTCTGAAGATGTTAAAACAAGCAGCACTTTAATGAAGCAACAAAGCACCAAAACATATAAGAATTATAATCTTCACATATTTGTTTAGAAATGCAGAAACGTTGAGGCTCGGGATTATTTAGATGCTGCGTACAAATAAAGTGATGATCAAACTGAGACAAAAAGAGGAAAAAGTGAAGAATAATAATAATGAAGACGTCAGTATCACTCACACGCACAAGTTAGTTCTTCCACCTGAGCAACAACCAGCCAAATAACATATAGAAGCTGTAAATGCTTCTGCTTCATTCCTCACATCTTCACTTTATTCACGGGATAAACAGAAAGTGTTTTTTATGCAAACAGATCGACAGTGTGACGACTGAAAGAAGCCATTTCAATCTCACTTTCCCCCAAAGTATTAACAATAAACAACGGACATGACGGAGCCGAAAAGTATTTATATTTTCCAACAAAAGAATCAAAGTATGTAGATAAATGTAATACAGTATATAGAAATATATAAATATAATTTATATTTAATCCTTATACTTTTGATCGAAGGTGAAACCAGTGTAGAAATATGCAAGATAAATGGCCTCTGGAGCCATCAGTAGCTGCTTGATGAAACATGATGTGCACTTGTTTAAAGGGACGACGTGAAGACGCCTCACACACAAACACTGGCAGGTTTTGATGTCGTAGCTTCCTGAAAATGTTGTATTCCAACATTTCAGGGGTCAAGAAATAATTGAATTGAAGGTTGTGAAGTTGAAGAGGATTTGTTAACCTGTGAGGGTTTTATTTTAGCTGATGATGCGTTCAAGGGAAGAAAGACAAACCTGTAAATGTGTGCGAGGCATCAGATGGATTTATAGAGAATAATTAACTATAATAAATATACACTTTTTGCCATTTTTTTATGAAAGTAATGAACTGTAATGACTGTATTTTTTTTAATCAGGGTACTGTTTTGTATGCATGTTCATTTATTGAAAGGTACGGCTTAAATAGAGACTGTGAGAGATCCACAAAGATAAATTACTGGAACACTGGAGGAGTTCTGTGCACTGATGTCTGTTTATAGTTTTAAGAAGCAGAACCACTTAAATCACCAAGAACATTAAATCTACAAGATTTCATCTGGGTGATACTGGTGTAAAAGTACTGTGAAGGACTATACTCTTGTGTTTTTTTGTTTTAAAAATGTCAAACTTTTTATTTTTAGCCACCAGCTTAGAGTGTGTTGATGCTGTCGCCCTGAGCCACCAACCCCTCCTCTCTGTTTTTTGGTTGAGATGAAGAAAACGTAAGTGAGAACAGCTGTTAGCTCACCAGATTTAGCTGGTTAACCACCACACCTTGCTTCTGTCACAATGCTCAGTGTATTCTGCCTGATTCTGGATCATATTCTCACTATAACAAGAGAAGACGCTGTACATTATGAGCTGTAACTTTGTATGAAAAGCATTTGAGTCCAGTCAGATTTATGTGTGTAGATCTTAATCACAAAGTCTCAAACATACAAGAAACTCAAAATCATACATTTGTTTCTAACTAGATGTTTTTATCTGCTTTGTTTTTGCTCAGTGCCACAAACACACCGTCCTGCTGCTGTAAATACTCACTAGAGCACCAAATGTGTATTAATCCGCCGCTGAAAATAGTCCTCAACACACTACTTAATTCTGTTTGAGCAACATTTGCTAGAAACTGTTTTAGGAAATTATGAAGCCTTTTTGAAAAATTAAACTACATATTTGTGACTTTTTTAAAGATCTGCAGCTGGAACAAATGTGCTTGGAGCTGAGAGCCAAAGAGAGAGTAGAGAAGTCAGAAAGTATCAAGAGACAAACACACACCAACAACACATCGTCTCATCCTTTAAATGTGTTGGTGAATATGAACATGAATATTTTATTTCCTGCTTCAGATGCTGGCTGTGTGGATTGACAGGTCATTAGATTAATGAGCTGTGCAGGAGAGACGTTTGTTCACAGCAGATATTTTAATGTGTCATACTGTAGCAGGAAAAGCACAGGTGATTAACGACATTAACGACGGCTGCATTCCATTCAGGTGTGTCAGTTTCTGGGTCCTAATGCATGTTGACTCAATGGGATGTTATTAGTTCCAGCTGGGACAAGTCCACATGTGCTGTGGAAAAGGTGTATTAAACAACACAAGTTGTGAAGGAAACATCAACCAGAACTGGACACAAACCAGCTTCAGTTCAGTGAAGGTTTAGTGAGTAGAGTGGGAGGGTTTAGGACGCTGCCTTGTGGCTGTCGTTGGATTTCTAGTGTTTCCAAATTAACTTTCAATTGACAATAAAACATTTGTTTTCAGTATTTTACTGTTGCAGCAGCAGCTTCGTTCAGACATGTAAAGTGTTGAACTGATTTGGTGCAGGAGATGTTTGGTCAGTGTTTGGTTGAAGTTGGTGAAATTTCAAACATACAGTTTATGGCTGTAGGTTTCCCAGTGTTCACTTTAACTTTATGTTGCCATAGCAACCTCAGCCACATGGGTTTGTTGGTGTGTGAGGCTTTGACAACATTAGTTCTGTGGCCGTTCTTCATACAGTGTTCTGGGAGATGAAATTCTGAGTTAAAGTAGTAAATCATGTTTACTTCTTTATGTGCTTGAAATGACTTTTTCACAAAGCAAATTCATTTGTATCTCTGACGTGCATACTGTGATTTAAATATTTTTTTCTTTAACTCATATATGAAAGGAATCTGAATCTTGTATTTAAACTGAGTTTCTGGCAGGTTTGATTCAGAATATTTACTGATGGACGAGTTTGTTGTACTTATGTTGCTGAATCAGGACAGTTCATCAGACGGTTCATCTTCACCTTGTTTCCTTCTTTCTTTACCCATTTTTAATGCCTGTGAATCCAGAACTGTATATCTACTGTATCTGTCTCCATAAACCTACAGTCCTAATACAGTGAGGATCACTGATGACTCGGTCAGACCTGATCCTGCCCATCAAAACATTAAGAGCACCAACTGTTTGACATTCATCCACTTATTATCTATTATTTATCTATCTGTATATTTGACAGCAGCACAACACAGAACATAAAACAGATTTCAAAATATATAACACAGACTTCTAAAGAATTTGACAAAATGTAAATTCATAAAGCACATGAGATGAAATATAATTAAATAAGATGAATTAAAGTAGCAGCAATACATAGAAACAGAAATAAACTCTGCTGAAACACCTGCAGTCTATCAACCAAACTCTCTCAATTACTGATATAGAAAAAACCATAAAATCATAATTGATCTCACTCTGAACATGACTGTTGTGAATACTCTGGTGTCAGTGTGAGAGTTTAGGATGTAAAGCCTTGCTTGTATTTTTCATAATGTCCATTTTAAAGTATTCAACTTCTATTTGTTCCCGCCGGGCTTCTTAGTGTTTGAGTTATTTAATAAAGAATCAAACAGTATTCAAGCCTGAGAGCGAGGAAATGTTATAAGTGTTGGTTCTTTACAAAAGTGACAAAAGCAAAGTGTCCTACTGATTGTGAAATGTTTGTTAAACATGTGAAAAGGTGACTGGAGGAAGGGAGAGGGCTACAGTCTGTGAAATAGTCTGTAAAGATAATTCTCTCTAAGTGATGCACAGGTTAGACGAGCAACAGCATGACGTGACACTAAAACCACTGAACACAGTTTGTATGTCTTTGTTTTTTATAAACGCTGCGACGGATAAGAAGAGGAGGAATGTGAAGGGAAAGACGACATTCGGTGATTTCTGTGTACATAAACTAGCAGAGAGTGTATTTATACCGATCATAAAGGGCAAACCTTGTATACATGTAGACTGTGATCGTCTTGCCTTGTACTTTCTGATGTAAAACTGTTTTTAAACCTAAACAACAGCAAACATTACGATTTCCTTTTGTCTAATTATTCTGATTATTTCAGGGCAGCTGATGGGAGGTTTATTATTTTGTGTATTTTGCATCAATGACAAATCCAGATAGTGAGTTACTATGATGGTACTCCTTTGTACAATGATGCTAAGAAGTATTTCTTGTATATATATAAAAGTCTTCATGGTGTTAGCATGGGTATAAACTGTGACGTGTATGACAGTAGATGTAAATACTCACGTTTTTTTTTCCTACTCACTAAACTGCTGTGTTGTGGATTCATGATTAACATTAAACAATAATGTTTTATTGACTCAGCTGTGATTCAGTCTGTCTTCATTTCACATGTTTAAAGTTAAACTACAAACACACAGAAGCTGCAGGAGCTGACTGTAAGTACTGCAGTGGTGGAGGAAGTATTCACATCATTTACTGCAGTAAGCAAAACCCCAGTGTAAAAATACTTCATTATAAGTAAAAGTACTGCAGTTTTACCTAGGTAAAAGTTCAAAAGTATTATCATCAAAATGTACTTAAAGATCTCCTCCAGACATGTATTAAGACAGATGAAAATACTCTGCTTGGACAATAATGTGTGTCTGATGTTTAATTTCCACTTTAAAATCCATAACATTACATCTCCTCCTTCTCCCTCATTAAAAATCCAGAATCTATGAATATGCAAATATTGTTTGTTTAAGAGTTTAACTGCTGGACACAAGATGTTTCCTCCTTCACTGTAAAGTTCATTCTCAGTGTTTGTGCACTGGAGGCTTCAAGTTTCCACATCACACTTGTGTAAGTTGAATATTGGACCACGATTGGCTCCAAACTAGTTGTGATGTCACAAATCCTGCTCACAGGTTCAAGCTTTAAACTCAGATTTTGAAAAAACAGATAACATGATTTTGAGAAAACATGTTTGTGAGTGGAGGGAGGCTTTAAAGTATAAAAAGTAAAAGTTCTCACTGTGCAGGTAAAGTGGTCTTATTGCAGAGGTGAACTTGGTTGAGACGCCAATATGGACACTGACTCCAGTTAAAGAATCAGGATCCAGAGAAGAGACGTCTTTCTAATGTCAGATTATGTCCAGCGCAGTCTGTGTCCATATGTAGGACTTCATCCTCTCACATTACAGATTTACATGATGCATATGCAAAATATTTACATCTTCCACATTTGATTTTTAAATGAGAACTTTGATAACTACATTTAACACACTGTCATAAATATGTATAATCTTATCTCTCACCTTTTCTCTAGTTTTTCAGTTCACAAACACAATGACCAATTATTGTTGCACAAATATTTTATTTTAAAAAGCAAACAAAACAGCAGAATCATGGTTCAATAACTGTAATATGACAAAAAATCTTGTCATGGAATGAATTTTAGTGGTACAGAAAGTGGAAGTTTCAGGCATATGAGAAATGCAGCATGAGTAAGAAGGTGCTGCTTACTTTGTACACCTGAAAACTAATTTGCTCTGTATATAATGTATCACTTGAAATTCATGTCATATGTCAAGATCACTTTGTAAATTAATTAACAGTGATTAATTACAGACAGTAAATGTTGTGACTGCAGTATATGCAGCTCCAAACTCTGATTCATGAAGGAGTTCCTGCATCTTCATCCTGGACCGTCTCTCTGGGAGGACCCTCCTCATCACTGGTGATAATATCAGAATCAGAGTGTGACATCATCCCTCTGTGCTCTCTCTGCCTCCCTCACTTCCTTCCTCTTCAAATACTCTAACATGTCACTACTCTTCCTCTTGGGTTTGGCTTATCTGGGCATCACTCTCACTGATCAGAGGGGTATTCAGATTGTTCATTTTTAACATTTGTATAAGTTGATTTAAGAATACATTTACTCCTTAATTTGATATGTCAGGTTTATCATTGTTTTGTATGATCAATAACTGGTTTGTGGCTTCTGTAAGATTTGGTTTGAAGATTGATTTATTAATTAAATATCACTCAGTACAGTACAGATGATGTATTATGAATTCATTTTAAATCTGTTCCTCATGTTTGACTGATGGTCATTCACATATTTTGATACTCGTAAAAAGATAATTGTAATTTCCAAAGTGTATTTGTTTAGTTTGGTTTATTTTTCCATCATTAAATGGTGGAGGAACGCAGACAGGCTAGTTGATATAGATTGATTGAGGATTTGATGAGTTCACAGTTTGGGTTTATGTTCACAATGTAGACTCTAGTGATGATGAAAATGTAATTGAGCCTGATGTGGTACAGAGAGCTCTTCTCCTGGATAAAATACTGTCCTTCCTCACAAGTTATATTTTGTTGATTGCTTTGCCTTGTAAAATTATGCTGCTGGTTCTCTTTTCTCTGCACAGTGTGTTTAATGTGCTTCTAAACTAACATGTACGATCCAGAATCACAAAGAAGAAAAAACAAAGATGACAGGCAATACAATCACACTGAAGCTGTGATTTTGGATGTAAATCAAATTTCTTTGCATTTTATATTTTAGCTCTTTGTCATATGTTGTAATTTTTGAGTCTTTAAGAGGGAGTTCCTTTCATCAACGGTAACCTGCAGGAAGGAAAACAACATTTTATTAAAATGGAAGGAAAACAACATTTTATTAAAATGTATTAATACAGTCTTGATCCCATCCTGAGTGCAAAATCTCTCACAGTATTTCCCTGTACACACTATATATATATATCAGAGTGGTTGACCTACAGTGGTGTGAAAAAGTGTTTGCCCCCTTCCTGATTTCTTTTTTTTTTGTGCATGTTTGTCACACCTAAATGTTTCAGATCATAAAACAAATAAATAATATAAAGACAAAATGAAGGTTTTTATTATCAAGGGAAGACAAAATCCAAACCTACATGGCCCTGTGTGAAAAAGTGATTGCCCCCTAAACCTAATAACTGGTTGGGCCACCCTTAACAACTGCAATCAAGTGTTTGTGATAACTTGCAATGAGTCTTTTAAAGCACTGTGGAGGAATTTTGGCCCACTCATCTTTGCAGAATTGTTGTAATTCAGCCACATTGGAGGGTTTGAGCATGAACCGCCTTTTTAAAGTCATGCCACAGCATCTCAATAGGATTCAGGTCAGGACTTTGACTAGGCCACTCCAAAGTCTTCATTTTGTTTTTCTTCAGCCATTCAGAGGTGGACTTGGTGTGTTTTGGATCATTGTCCTGCTGCAGAACCCAAGTTCGCTTCAGCTTTAGGTCACGAACAGATGGCCGGACATTCTCCTTCAGGATTTTTTGGTAGACAGCAGAATTCATGGTTCCATTTATCACAGCAAGTCCTCCAGGTCCTGAAGCAGCAAAACAGCCACAGACCATCACAATACCACCACCATGTTTTACTGTTGGTATGAGGTTCTTTTTCTGCAATGCGGCGTTACTTTTACGCCAGATGTAATGGGACACACACTTTCCAAAAAATTCAACTTTTGTCTCATCAATCCACAGAGTATTTTCCCAAAAGTCTCGGGGATCATCAAGCTGTTTTCTGCCTTAATGTTCTTTTTGCTCAGCAGTGGTTTTCATCTTGGAACTCTGCCATGCAGGCCATTTTTGCCCAGTCTCTTTCTTACTGTGGAGTCATGAACACTGAGCTCAACTGAGGCAAGTGAGGCCTGCAGTTCTTTGGATGTTGTTGTGGGGTCTTTTGGGACCTCTTGGATGAGTCGTCGCTGCACTCTTAGGGTAATTTCGGTCGGCCGGCCACTCCTGGGAAGGTTCACCACTGTTCCATGTTTTCACCATTTGTGGATAACGGCTCTCGCTGTGGTTCGCTGGAGTCCCAAAGCTTTACAAATGGCTTTATAAACTTCTCCAGACTGATAGATCTCAATTACTTTCTTTCTCATTTGTTCCTGAATTTCTTTGGATCTCAGCATGATGTCTAGCTTTTGAGGATCTTTTGGTCTACTTCACTTTGTCAGGCAGGTCCTGTATAAGTGATTTATTGATTGAAAACAGGTGTGGCAGTAATCAGGCCTGGGTGTGGCTACAGAAATTGAACTCAGGTGTGATAAACCACAGTTAAGTTATGCTTTAACAGGGGGGGCAAACACTTTTTCACACAGGGCCATGTAGGTTTGGATTTTTTTTTCTCCTTTAATAATAAAAACCTTCATTTAAAAACTGCATTTTCTGTTTACTTGTGTTATCTTTGACTAATATTTAAATTTGTTTGATGACCTGAAACATTTAAGTGTGACAAACATGCAAAAAAACTAAGAAATCATTTTTTTTTGTTTGTTTTTTCCCCCCAAACTTTCTGAATGATACACTGATGTGACATTTTTGGAAAGACATGAATTCTCTTCTGTTTTGTACCAAACTCCCAACAGTCAATGCTAACCTATCAGTTTTAGAATTGATTTTAAGATTTTATTGATAATTTAAAGGATACAGCTGGAAATTTTATGAATACATCATTAAAAACAGATCAATATGCTGCGTTGTACTGGGTTGACATGTTAATTTGCCATAAACTCAAGTCACAAAGTCAAGAGGTTGTGATATGTAGCACAACAAGCAAGTGAAGCTATAAACAGAACCACATTCCTGCACATGCTCAGTAGTGTCTGCCTTACACAGAACTACTCTCCTGAGACTGAAAACGTGATCACTGTTATTAGTCTTTGGAGCCGTTTCTAAACAAACTAACGTGACCAAACTCTTCATAATGAAGGAACATGTCACCCAGTGCAGCGATGTGACTCACTGATGTGTTTTTAATAGTTTTTGGACAATAACGGAGGAATAAGATATATCAGGCTTTGGATACACACACAATACTTGTTAGTAGATCAGTTCATTGTTGGTTTGAGTCCAAGCATAAGATTTGTTGACAATAAGAAACAGATAGAAAACTGCCAGCCTTATGTTTTAAATCACTTTTGAAAACCAAATCTTATAAAAAGACTTTCATCGAGGGATTGATCATAATGACTGAACAGTTACAGATCTGGCAGAAAAGATTCTGCTCTTTGAGGGATCTCTCAAAGAATCTGAGCAGTGACAAAGATTCAGCTGAGAGAGCTAATCCTTAATAAACACAAATCTTAGTTAAATCAACAATAATATGAAAAACATAAGGAGGAGGTTGGGGTGGTGGAGTGAGCTGCAGCAGCAAATTGAGTTGGGATAATTGTAAACAGCAGAGTAAACATTAATATAAATGTCATAGTGTAATAGTGTCATTGCTGTACACATGCATGAATGTGATTGGATGTTACTGATCACACTGGATGTTATTAATAAAAATCTCTTTTTAACTTCTGTTAAAACATCTGTTGCAGTGTGTGTAAACTGTAACTGCAATCAGCACAATTAGAGCAAGAACAGAAAAAACAAAACAAAGAAGATAAAGAAGAATCCTCCCTCAACAACAGAACAAAATGTGTGTTAATACTCAGAATGTAACTGTGTGTGTGTGTCATGTACTGTACATTGGTCATGACCTACACTAGAGAACAATTAAAGGTGCACGCTGCTAAAATCTTTAAAAAGAAACAGATAAACACATTATTTGAAGATTAAAAATCCACCAGATGGAATCTCAGCAGGCAAAATAAATGGAAAACTCTTGAATTTTGATGCAAAATAATCTTGAAAGGAAATTATGTGAAATCAAAAATCAAAAAATTGTTGGCAAATTAATTTTCTTTTGATTGATTGATGGATTAATTATTAATAATTTAGCTCTGCTCTGAAGATGAACCTGTGTGAATATTCAACAAACATGAGATTTGTTGACAGGAAGAAAAATATAGAAAATGAGCAGACTGATGCTTTAACTCCCTGCTGCTGGAAGACCTCAGTAATTTATCACCGTCTTTATGTTCTGGGTCATGTGACACTGAAGAGACTTTAATCATCTGACCCTCCTGACTGCAGTCGTGTGTCTGCATACATCACACCTCATTCTATGTAAATGTCTTTCTATTAGCGGACACGTTTGTACATTTTCATATCAGTCTTTAAACAACAGTCAGGAGCCCAAATGAACAGTGAAACCTGTTTTTCTTGCTGTAATCATTCCTCCTGTTCATACTGACCATTAGAAGATCCCTTCATAATGACCTTATAATGGAAGTGATGGGGGACAAAATCCACAGTCCTCCTTCTGTGCTAAAATCTGAGAGTCTGAGTTTGATAAATCAAGTGGATTTCTTCCAAAGTATTTCTCTCCTTCCACTGCAGCTCAGCAGGGAAACACAAAGAGGAGAGTCTGTACTAATACAACTGTAATTTTGGCAGATTCACTTGATACCTGCAATGTAATAAGTGAAGAGAATATTTGTGAATTTCAAGTTTACATTTTCCAGTAAACACTGCAGTTTCAAAGCCTTTATGTGTCTTCATGGTATCATATTATTACCAGGCTCTGTCATTGTATATATTTAGACTTTGGTCCTAGTTTTTAGTTTCAGTTCAGTTTCTAGTTAAGAAATAAAATAATAAAATCATAAATAACTAAAATCTTTGAGTCTTATGTTGTTTGTTGTGTGATTCATGTGTGACTTGGCTGCTGTAACACTGTAATTTCTCATTGGGATTAATAAAACACTCTATCTCTCTATCTAGTCGATCTGTCTGATTACAGCTAATAAGAAGTTCAGTGAGCTTCAGTATATTTTGGTGACACATTAACTATCTACTAACTACTATCAATGTAAGACCCTTTTTTTATTTTCATTGATTAATATGAAACTTTTACTGATTCTGAGGATTTCAGTCTCTAAATCAGCCATGTTGTGACAACCATTTATAAATCTATTACAGGGTTTGTGTGTGAATTATTTAACACGTTTTTAATAACGACTAATTAGTGTCAGACCAGTGATTTAACTGGGTTTTACCATTCAAGTTAAATGAATGTCTGAGTGGAGCCTTTTGTAATGTGTAAACTGGTTTTCAGGAAACATTTGTTTCACCATCAACAAACCAAATGCAGAAGTTATTACAGCATCACAAGCTGCAACATAACTTACTAAAATATGTTTTAAGATGTCAGGAGATATTAAACCTAACATCTAATAGTAACTGTAAAGGTTCATCAGGTATTAATTTGGTTTTAATCTTTCTAGATGCATTTATGGAGGAATGTTTTAGTTTAAGAATAATGTGCATTAATACAGTTTAGAGTGAGAGTGAAATATCAGATGATGCTACATAACAAACATAACTGACTCATTTAGTTCAATGTTATTATTGTCATAACTTCTTTGAAATACAGTTTAACTTAAAGTGAATCACATCAATTTAATCTGTCAATTAAAATCTGTGATGTTGAGTGATTCATGTTATCGCTCATCATAGTTTAACAAGTGGAGTTCACCCACTATAACTCCAGTTTAACCAGTGTCAGGTCAAATAATGACCTGTTACCTCTTCTACTCACTCTAAGCCAGTGAGAGAAGAAGTGGTGACCAGATGTGATATAGTATATTATAGTGTGAGATGGAATAACTTGTGTTTTCATACTGTGAGTTTCAGACTGAACACAAAGTTCATTTGACTGCTGGAGTGTTTTTACAGTCTGTGTTTATTCAGCACAAAAACTTATTGTACTGAACATACAGACGTTTACTATAACTGGCTGAGAATGTACACACTTACTGTGTGTGTGTGTGTGTGTGTGTGTGTGTGTGTGTGTGTGTGTTATTTCCTCCAGACTCTCTCACTCTCCCTCTTATCTCTGCACATTACTGAAGTGGAGTCACAGAGCTTCAGTGTAAGTGTGAAGTTTTCACTCAGTTTAAAATGTTTTCAACTTGCTTTGAGTTCATTCACTTTGTGTTCAGTCTGAGCACACATTGAAATTTATTCAGAACTAAAAACATGTTAATAATCAAAATCATTTGAATATTAAAATATAATTAAGAAGAAACTCACCATGGATATACACGTATGTCTGAGCATAAATCTGATGTTTGATTTCCTCCTGCGTAGCAACACAGTGATAGTTGTCGGTCTTGGTCACAGTAGTTTGGAGGATGACGTCGTAGCGGCCTCCTCTTTCTGTCTCCTTTGGTTCTTCAGCATGAAGGATGTTTCCATCACTGTCCTGCCAGTGTAATTTAGGTTTTGGAGAAGCACCTCGAACTTCACACTGCAGCAGCGCCCAGTACTGTGTTTGTTGAAGTATTGTGACATATGGCTTTCGAGCTGCAGCTGTGAACAAAGTATAAAACAATAACTTGTAAAGAACAATTACAGGATCAGACATGAACTGTAATACTGGGATGTTTTGTTCAACCTGTCTCTGCTTGTATATGATCATATTTAAGAGGAAAAACAGAGAAACAGTGAAATAGAAAAGCACATCAGCCTTAACTACACATCTCAGGAATGTTTGATAGAACATATTTCAAACAAGTTTCAACTAAATATTTGGTAACTTATCACCACTGCAAACACTATTTCTGACTCATATCATGACAGAGACACATACAGTGAAGAAGTTTGGACAAAACTTGAATTTCTGTTCAGTTTCTTGAGCAACAAAAATAAAAATGAAATCAGGTGTAATTTGTTGTCTGAGATGTAGACAGTATTTTCTATCACACTAAAGTCATATAAACATTGTGTATAAAATATGAATCATAGGTTCTTGTAAAGCATGTTTGAGCCTTTGTGTTATCAGAGTTTAATTGTTTCAGTGAGAAACATTTGATCAACAGTCTCAAGCTGCCAGAATGAAAAACTGACCATCAGATTAGTTGTAGTTCTTCTTTAGTAGCCGACAGCAGCTGATCAAACATTTAACTGGAGGTTTTTATTTTCTCACACAGGAAGGAGAGCATTATTGTTTTAAACTAAAAACTACAGGTTTGTTCATGTTTTATAATCTGAATTCCTCCTAAAACCTAAAATCCATTAAAATTAAGATTCAATTTTAATCAAATATTTAATATTAACCAAATTAAACTCTAATGAGACATTTTAATACCATATTCTTCATTTGTGTGTAAAGAGACACTTTACTGATGTCAAAGATGAGTTTACTGGTCATGAGGAGGACGACTCAGCCTGTTAAACTGTTGTTTAATGTCTTCTGAGGCTCTGGAGCAGCTTTAGTCTTTAACAATAACCAGAGTAATGTCATCAGTGTTATCTCAGCTTGGACTTCAAGACTTTGACAAAAAGTCTGTGTGAACAACTGGAGTTAAAAAATAAAGTTTAGTTTTACAGAAAATATTGTATAAATCTCAGAAAGTAAACAAATGTGAAGAAATTTATCTCCAAAGTAATTGTGCAAAACTTAAAGTGATGTCCAAACTTTTCCAAAGCAAATGTTTATTATTAAATAAACAATAACAATGAAGTCTGAGATTCATACAATATTCTGTACGACACTAAACTAGTGATGTTACACTCGATGCAGACGACTCAATATCATATCAACCTTTCAAAGCAAATGTATTGCAGCACGACGTTTCAATGCTTCGCTTCACTACGCCAAAAATCATGTGACCACCCTGCAGACGCCTCGTTACATCACACTCGTACCTGAGAGGTGTTGTGCTGGTTTTGGATACAGGGTGTGCTTCTCAATCTGACACAATATCTTTGCTGTAAACTCTGTTTAAAAGTGATCTGTTTATATAATAGTCTATAGACTTTACTGAACAACATATCAATAATGAATCAATAACACCACCTATATTCTGACTAACTGTTTCATCACAGTCTCAGATTGAATCCATCCATACAGATGCAATACCAATAGTTGCTCTGCAGATGTCGCTATTTTGACTGAATCAAATGCTTTAGAACAGTGAACCATTTTCAACACAACTGCTTCATATTGATCCAGTGCTTCAGAAATCTGTTTCCCCGATCAATACACTAAACTAATATAAAACTGTCTCATGATGCTCAGATCTCATATTCAGGTTGTGGCTACAGGTTTGAGACACTGACTAACACTCAGATTAGCTGCAATTCTTCCATTTTAGCAAAAACAATCTGATGAACAATCACACTGTAATTTATTTAATTCTGGAAAATGTTTAAGGAGATCATGATCATTTATTTTGTTTTTCATCTTAAACTCTTGATTTCTGAATCTGAATTGATCTTACATCCTAAAATCCTTTAAGATTCCTCAGAGATCAGTGATCAGCTTTTCCTGATGACACATCTAAACAGTAAATAAGTTGAACAGTTTTCTTTATTACTTTAATGTAACAGAAAACACTGCTGAGATCTCAGACAACATATTTCAAATAAGAGAATTTTAAGATGATTTTGTAGCAAAACAAACTGAGCAAAAAGTTGAAGAATAAACAAACTTTTATAAATCACTGCTCGTTCAATAATAAACCTACCAGTGTGATTATTGTGCTGAGAGAAACAGAGAGAGAGAGGTTGTTGTTTTATTTGCTGAGAAGAATATTTACACATTAATTCTGCTGTGAGGAAGCTGCCAGACAGCACTTAGAAATATACAAACACCTGACTGTAACACAGACAAAAACTCACCAGTGCAAACACTATTTCCAGTAAACACATATAACACATATATAGTGTAAAGAAGTTTGAATTCTTGTATAAACAGTCATTATGTAAAACTTGTTATTGATGTTTAAATGTCTCCACTCATAAGTGATGTGAAATTAGACTCATATAACATCACATTCACAGACACGACTGCTTTGTGTCAGTCCCAGATGGGTTAAGGCTGGAGTTCACTTGAAATGAACTACTGTAGGTCTTACAACGTGTCATCTAAAGGTAAAAGTGTTTATAGCTGCTCTGAACTGAGTGTAAAGCCTGGCGTTATAGAGAGGGGCGAGACGTGATCATCATTTAAATGGTGATAACAGCTCACACTTTCATACAGTCTCCCCTTCAAGACATCCATGCTGTTAAAATCAGGAGTTTGAGAGAGAAGTTTCTCTTTCTTACCTCCACACACCTGGACAATCACTGCATGAAGCTGGATGTACTTAATAGGTTTAAGAAAGTTACAAATTTTATTGGATGCAGTGACACAAACTGCAATGTGTCTCAAATATCCATCATGTTTGATAAAGAGGGAATCTCTCCATACATGGTTGCAGCGCTGTGGGGACGAGGCCCTGCCAGATGTGTTTTCTGACTATTTGACTTGAGTCCATCTGAGACTCTTAAACCAGTCACATCAGTAAATAAACATTTTATAAAAACACTCACCAACAACATGAAGCTTAATGTAGAATATTTGTCTTGGCTGAAGTTGTGGAAAATCACAGGTGTAGTCTCCACTGTCAGCCACCTTCGTATTTCTGATGATTATGGAGGCGTCGCCTGACTTCAGTTCATCTTCAAAATGTGAGACTCGTCCTTTAAACTGCTCATCTTGACCTGGATGGCCGCCATTGCTATGAATGCCTGCATCATAGATGAACACCTCCTTCTGATCATCTTTCTTCCAGACAAACAATTTAAACTCAATGCTCTCCTTGCTGCTGGGTGAACAGGGTAAAATGACGTCACTTCCTTCTTCCACTCTGATGACATCTGGCTCTGGAGGACAAAAACATGTATTAATCAGTATGTTTACATGCAGAATAATCAGGTTAAGACAGACATATGGAAGTTTGTTGTCATAGCAACATATCAACTTATGTTATAACGAGAAACTTTTCTTGTTTCTTGTCGTCTGGAACATTGTCTTCAACAAATCCTTTGCTCTGCCCTGAACATTATATATTTGCACTTATGAATATTTTGCTTTGTAAATATATTTATAATTTATGTATTATTGTTATTATATATTATTATAAATGATATTTATTATTTCTCTATTTGTTTTCATCTTTTATATTTCATTTTACTAGTCCTTATTTATCAGCATAACCTCAGGAGAACATCACACTCATTAATAAATAATAACATTTAAGTCTTTTAACTGTTTTTCCAAAATGATGATGATCTTCATCACTGACTACGTCATCAGACTATCTCTGTCTGTCCATCCAACACACAAATAAATATTACACCTGGTTGAAAAAATGAGTGAGAGAAAGAAAGAGAAGCCAGAGAGAGCGCTGCAGATCGAAGAGGAAAACTGAACTAAACAAAGTCAAACTTAATTCACCATAATTCATCATGATCACTATGAAGTCAATAAAAAGACAGTAAGGACGAACCTCTGAACTACACAGACAGAAAACACCTGCCTGAAGCCTGAAGTCACATCTGAAATGCATCAAACTGTCAAAACTTCTTTCTATCTAAACACTGTGGAGCCATTTGGTAACAACTATGGAAACAAAGCATGAAATAAATAATCTGGAGAACAAGAAACATTAAAGAGGGAAATCAGGAAGCTTGAAGTGGAAGAAATGAGTCTAAACATGTATTTACCATCAGGTTAGAGAGTCGATTCCATTATTTGAAAGAAACTGAGCTGATCAAAAGAATTTAGTGTTTAGTGTCATTTAGAGGATGGATCAGACTATTTTCAATATGAAAAATGTTTGTTGCTTCACATCTATGACACTCTGTGTCCTTGTTCTGTTTCATTTACTGAAATAAAGATTAAACATGATGATTAACTTTAATCTTTGTCGTTATTTGATAACCGCTAATAAATAAAACAATGTGTATATAAATATGATTACTTGTATATAAGTAAAAATTGACTTCAGGCAATTAGATTTCTGAATAAAACCATTAAGGTTGAATCTGCTTCCTGATTGAACACATTTCTCATCTCTGATCTACAGATACGATTTGTCTCCACATTAAACACACAAACAAGCTGCTCCCTAAAATAAACCTGACTGAAGAAACTAACCAGAGAGAAATGAACATGTTCTGAATATTATCATAGACATTACTTTATATACTTTCTCTGAATCACAACAATTAACCCTTTGAATTTGACATTTGAAAGAGGTTCTGGTTCATTGTGTTACTTTGACCAACACAATAAAAAAGTCTCAACAAAACTCCCAGAGACCCTCAGGCAGCAGACACACTCAGATTTTATATTTCATCAGAAATATCAGCATCCAAAGTTACACAATAGATGATGTGTTGCAGCTGTCAGTCATGTTTGATACGCAGTTTATCAGAAATAACGACAGGAAGTAGACGCCGCCCTGCACATCTGCTCCCAAACTAACATCAGCTCTGAGTAGGTCTATTATAGGACTTAATTAATCAGAGAGATGCTGTCATCACATCACATCATGTGTGTTATGGAGCTGATATTTAATATTGATCTGTGCTAATCATCAGGATGTTAGCACAGATATTATATATAAAAATAATAATAAACTTTATTTATAAAGCTCTTTTCAAAAAGTTATAAAACAATAAGAAACACCATGAAAATATGTTAACAATAAATAAATGTGTGTGTGTGTGTGTGTGTGTGTGAGTGTGTGTGTGTAATTAGACACTAATAAATGATCATAAAAGAAGCATAACCTCTTCCTAACATACAGTGAGCGAACTCTAGTGGACGCAGCGCGGAAAATTATCCAACGAGCGATGTCGCAGCGCTGAGTGTTGTTCCGGGCTTTATTCCTCCAGAAACTCCGGTTCTGCCCCCGGCTCTCTCCTCCAGAGCTCCCCGGAGCAGCGGCTCTGTTCCTCCGCTCCGTCCGGTCCTCCACACACACACTCAGCGCTGCGACATCGCTTCGTTCGCTCGCTCGCCATATGTTAGGAGGAGGTTATGCTTCTTTTATTGTCACTTATTAGTGTCTAATAATTACTCTCTCTCTCTCTCTCTCTCTCTCTCTCTCTCTCTCTCTCTCTCTCTCTCTCTCTCACACACACACACACACACACAGACACACACACACACACACACACACACACACACACACACACACACACACAAAGAGAGAGACTATAAAGAGAGACAATAAACTAAAGATCTTTATATACAGTTAATTGTCGAGACCGGATCCTTAAAAGTCGAGACGGGGGACTGAGAGTCGAGTCCGAGATCATGAACGTCTCGAGTAGCTACATTCCTGATGTATAATATAATATATATAATATCTGTACTAACATCCTGATGATTAGCACAGATCAATGTTAAATATCAGCCTCATAACACACGTGATGTGATGTGATGACAGCATCTCTCTGATTAATCAAGTCCTATAATAGACCTACTCAGAGCTGATGTTAGTTTGGGAGCAGATGTGCAGGGCGGCGTCTACTTCCTGCCGTTATTTCTGATAAACTGCGTATCAAACATGACCGACAGCGTTGCGACATCGCTCCTGGTTTAACTGGATCATGTTTCGCGCTGCGTCCGCTAGAGTTCGCTTGTTCGCTGTATGTTAGGAGAAGGTGTCAAACTGTCAAAACGTCTTTCTGTCGAAACACTGTGGAGCCATTTAGTAACTATCGAAACGAAGCATGAAATAAAGTAAAAGATAAAAACATGCAAACCTGGTCACATGATCTGTGGGTTACAGAATACGGTGTAACACCTGTTTTCTCCTAATTATGAGTCAGTATAAGTAGTTTTAAAATGAGGAAGTTATAATTACGAGACAAGAACTCAGTTTCCTTCTTTCGCGAAAGCAACGCGCTTCAATAACTTTATAATTCAGTTTGATCATCAGTCTAAATAGTTTTCTTACCGCTTCTGACACCAAACGTTACTTCAAACCAGATGAGAGGAAACACGAGAAGAAGAAGCTTCATAGTTATCGGCGTCTGAAGATTAAACATCATTTTAACATCGCTTGACGAAGCCTTTACTACTCGAGACAGAATAACAGTCTCACCCGAAAAATACTTTCGGTTTCGCAACAGCACTGACGTCATTACTTCTTTTTATACCATTCCCTACTTTATTTTACACATTTAATCTGTAACTGTAAGAAACAAAAAGAAACACAGAGCCAGGGCGACAGAAAGTAAAAGTTCTATAAACGGGGGAGGCACATCAAATATTTTTTAAGCATTGGGGAGGGACAGACAACTTTAATTTTGTATTTATTTTAAATACGTTTTTTCTTTTCAAAATACGTGTTTTACCGAGGAGGGTCAAGATTAAAAAAACAAACAAAACGTAGACTAGTCACACCCCAGCCATCTCCTCTGTCGGGTAGAGTAGCAGGAATGAACCCAAATACAGAGACTTCAGGCTCTTTATTAAATGTTCGTGCAAACAGGACAAGACTGACAGGAGCAGATCAAACTGAACAGAACAAACCAGAACGAAACAGAGGATCCAATAGAGACTGAACAAAAAACCAGGGCTAAAATACAAAATGAACTAATGAGCAAATGGGGATCAGGTGACTGGACACAAGGGCAGGCTGGGAGCTGATAGGCTGAGGGAAACACAGGGAGCAGGACTGATGAGGGTAATGCGGGGCAGGTGAGAGGAGGAGCACATGAACACAGGAGGAGTGAAGGAACACACAACAGAAAACACAATACTCTTAATACAACCCAGCATATCAATGAGCAGAATCCATATATATCAGATAATCCTTCAAAAAGTCCAACTCAAAATAAGCCCTCTCCCACACAGTCCAATATTCACAAAACAGAAAAAGTCTGAGGGCATCTGGAGGATAATGGCAACCAAGGAAGTGAAAGACAGACTAACAAGAGTCTCTAGAGTCAATAACAGAACCACAACACCCTCTCTGATAAATAACAAACAGTCTCTAACTTTGTCCAAATAAAACACTTCAGGCCTTCATATTTTTCTATTCTGCACAATTGTGAGATTTTGAAGAGTTCGTCTTTGATTATAAATCTGTGGTTCAAATTTAAACACAAATGTAGCCGCGAACCAAGAGACAAGAGGTGCTGAGAAAGGATGCTGCAGTTAATCACAGACATGATGCAAGTCTGAATCAGAGTCAGCTGGGTGAAGCACAGACAGGAGCCATGAACCAAACCTCCAGATAGTCTCAGGAAAAAAGACAGGAGGAGGAAGAAGAGGTGAAGAAGAGGGAAGTCCTGAGACGACAGACAGTCCAGAGCCGAGGAGCCTCAGTTCTACAAAAAAAAAGGGGACAAAGAGACAGAAAGACACACAGCTTGATGCTCATGTGTTCAACTGTTGGACTTTCTCAACTGTTGGAACTTTATCCAGATTATTGTCAGCAGGACAGACCTAGAATTTAATGAGTAAGTCCTGGTTACACTCACTATGTGGCCAAATGTATGTGGACACTCACACATCAGACCAATATATGATTATTATCTCATTCTGACACCTTCATCTGCTGCTATAACAGCCTCTTCTCTTCTGGTTTCAGTCTTTCCAGCAGATGTTGGAACCTGGCTGCAGGGATTTGCTCCCATTCAGCCACAAGAGCATCAGTGAGGTCAACACTGATGTTGGTGATAAGGTCGAGTTCACAATCAGTGTTTCAGTTCATCCCAAAGGTGTTGGACGGGGTTGAGGTCAGTACTCTGAGCAGGCCAGTCCACTTCTTAAGCACCAAACTGGAAAAACCTTTTTTTTATGGAGCTGGATTCATGCACAAAAAAAGAAGAAAAAAAGAAAAGAATGCCTGATGATCTGACTGAAATATTGTATTTACAGTCATGTGTGAAATTATTTTTCCTAAAAACAGGCAACATAAATAAACATGTTTTATTCATAATCATCGTCTCATTGAGTCTAAAAAGTCTCCTCATGTTGTCCTGAGCGCCAGAGATCCGATAAGAGAATAAAAGCTGGGCTGCCTCTGTGGTTTAGGGGTTAAGACGTTGAACATGAACCACAACAACACCAGTTCAAACCAGTGTTTCATCTCTTGTGCTTCTCTGCTCTTTGACACTTCTAGCCCTTTGAGTCTAGTTACTGCAGTATCTGCATTTATCTAACACCTGTTTCTCTGTCTCCACAGTTTACCTCCGCCTGACTTCCTCATCGGCTCATCACAATTCCCTGCTCTCTGGACACCACTCTGCCTGGCTCCCCTCAGCATCCCTTCTGTCCTGCTCGGTCCAGTTTTATGCCCAATTCTCATCCTCAGTCTCCCAGCTACCAACCCAGCAATAAACTATCTTTCAACTTTACTCTCTGCCTCCTGCCTCGGTGTTCTGCACTTGGGTTCATTAGCCTAGCCACAACAACATAGTTCATCCAGAGGTTTTCTTGTCCTCAAAAAGCTTTTATCAAAAACAGATGTTGCATGACAATAATCTTAAAATCCAGCCACAACAGTGTTAGTGACACTGTAGCACCAGGCTGGTGCTGAGCTCCACTAAAAGTCCAACAACAGCTGCAACGCAGTGTCTTAAACCCTCCCACTCTACTCACTAAACCTTCACTAGACTGAAGCTGGTTTGTGTCCAGTTCTGGTTAATGTTTTGCTTCAGAACTTGTAATAATTTCTTGTAATTTCAAATGTTTGTCCTGTAATAGTGCTTGTGTTGTTTAATAAACCTTTTCCACATATTAACATGTGCAATAATTCATTGTGAGCATAAATCTCAGTAGGAATCTTAAAATGTACGTGTTTAACATTAGGTGATGAAGGAAATACAAGATACAAGATTAGGCCTACTGTTTATATTTTACTTATTTATTTTATTTGTAAGGGACCATGTACAGTGTTAAACATAAATGTTACCATTTGATGTTCTGTACCAGAGTTAGTTTACAGCTAATATTCATGTGCAGCCTCTTCAGCAGATCACAATTAAAACATAACAGCACAATAACAAACAGTACGATGCAAAAAACAGACAGCACACACACACACACACACACACACACACAATGTCAACTAAAAGGACAAATGTATGCTTGACAAATTAAAAGCAAAATTATTTGTGTTCATGAGAAGAACATGAGATCAAATGTAGAGTCAGTGGTTACAGAGCTGAGAAGCTTTTAACAGGCTGTTTAATTTGGTTTTAAACGTGCTGATGGAGCTGCAGATCTTCAAACTTTAATATCTTAGAGCTTAGAGTCTTTCACAATATGTTTTATATAAAAGAAAAGACCAGAAACTGCCTCATGACTTTCATTCTTTCTCTTCAATACAAGGTTCAGCAAGAAGGAATTAAACATTTAAAAACTACAGTTAAAAAGTCACACACATCATGGTGTTTTCATTTTATTCCTTGTGATTATTATGAGTCTTCACAAGTTGAACAGTTGAAAAGAGTTGAATACTTTTTAAAAGGTGTTTTAGTTCTTCTGAAGGTCTAACAGTTGATCCCTAAAATCAGTTCCAATAGTAGTGAATAACTCAGATCTGTGCCATTCACAGCCAGAATATCAGATCGTCCTTCTCTCATTACTGAAGTGCTCTTGAGCAAGACTCTGAACCCCCAACAGCTCCAGAGACCAGCAGATCAGACTGTGTGAATGAGTGTTACTGAGAGACAGAACAGTGGCTCTCTAGTCTACCCTGAATAGTTAAAGGTTAATAAGAAAGTGTGAATGTGTTTAACATGAGCCATTATATTTCAGGTTTCACTGAATAGAGAAAGTTTCATTGTTAGACAGTAGAGGGCGCCACATTGTTGAGTATAGAGGTTAAAACAACATCACATGAGGAATTATCACATAACAGTCCATAATCAGAAGTCAGTTAACACAAGTAATTAATTTATAACCTTTTCTATGATAAATATTTAGATTTTTATCTCATCTGATCAACAAGAACACCTGTAGGAAGCAGTGTGGTTTAGAGTCCTCTCTGCAAAACAACAACCTATTATCACTGCTGTCTCATTTATTATATATAAGCACAATGATTTAATGTGCAGGAATTAGTGACTATCAGCCACAATCCAGACAAAAACCTGAGGAGCAGATCTACATTTATTTGTCCTCTGATCTGTGAGACAAAGCAACATTTACTCACATCTGACAGGCTGCATATTCAGTGTTTATAATCTTCACCCTCTAGATTCAGTTGACTGGAGGATGCAAAGACAACAGTATTCAGTAGTGCAATATATAAACTAATCAAACAATAAATACTCATAAATAGCATATTAAGAACAATAAATACATGGAAATAAATAATTCATGAGAACAAATTATCTGTGTTAGAATATATTAAAGTCATAAACTACAAAATCATAGCCTACTAGTTTTAAGTGAGGTTAAAAATATGTCTGAGTAGTAAGAGAAAACTAAAATCAAATATGTAATAAAATGGAAAACTTGAGCCTCGGGGCATTGCTCACCAGTTTCTTTAGTTGTTCAAAGCTGTGTTGCTGCTGCTTCCTGCTGTCACACAACATCTCCCTCCAAAAGCTTTCTGAGTGGTGAACTCACATCAGGCAGGTTTGGGATGAACTATGAGAGGTACCGCACCATGCCGAAGAACCTCATCAGTGCAGCTTTGTCATGTGGTCGTGGCATGTCCATTACTGCTTTGACCTTTTCTTGGTCTGGTTTCAGGACCTCTGAACTCAGAATGTGTCCAATATATTTAATCTCTGTTATTCCAATCTTGTGTTTGTCTTTGTTCAACTGGAGATTGATGTTCCTTATTCAGTCAAGAAGCTGTCTCTGCCTTTTGTCTCGTTGTTCCTTATCTGCACCCACATCAGAATGTCCATCAATGACATTCACAACTCCTCCCAAGTCCTCCAGTCTCTGAGCAATGCATTTCTGGAAAACCTCCAGAGCTGATGAGACACCAAAGTGCAGCTGTTTGCATCAGTGCAGCTTTGTCACTGAAAGGCGGTGCCCTACTGAATGGTGTGTTAAAGGTACATAGCTTAGAACTGTCCTCATCTAGTTGTATTTGCCAGAATGGTTTGTGTCCAATACAGAAACGAACTTTGCATTTGGTATCTCTGCCACAACCTCCTCTACTGTCTGCAGGTGATAATGTTCCCTCTTTGTGGCTTTGTTGATGTCTTGGGGATTAATGCAGATTCTTGTTTTTTGTTTGGCTTTTGGACACTGACCAAGCTGTTAACCCAGTCAATGGGTTCTGTTTGTTTTTCAACCAAGTTTCTCCATCCTTTACAGTTCACTTATGATTTTATCTTTCGGTGCTAAACACACTTTTCTGGGTGGGTAAATAACTGGAGCTCCTGCTGGATCAATCTGAATGTGATTCTGTCCAGGTCCACACCTCAACCCTGTGAACACATCTCTGTATTCCGTCAGGATGTCTGTTTCCTCTTCCCTGCCCAACTTGTAGAGTCTTCCTATTAGTCCCATTTGTGTGCAGGAATCTCCTCCTAAGATAGCAGGGAAGTTTGTTTCTATTATCTAGAATTTCAACTCATGCACTTCAGTATTGTACTCACATCTCAGCTTTGCCATGCCCAATGGCACCACCTTGTGGCGGGAATACGTCACCAACTTGGAGCTGGACTCCAGTAATGGTGCATCTATTTCAGCCTCTTTTCAAAAGGTTGTAAGACGAATCACGTTGCAATCATTGATTGTATAAAAGATGGACGTCATGACAGTTCCCCAAAACATCTCGACCACCCCCTGGTGGCTGGCTGCAGTATAGGTCATAAGTCCTGCCCCCTCCATGTTAGTGGATGGGGCATGAGCCAAACTAAAAAATCAAAGTACACATCACATACATTTTTCCCAAAAATGGTTTCTGTCATTTACATCATTGTTACATAATGATTGACAGCTGTGACGGCCGCTGTTAAACCTCCATCAGGCAGCAGGATGGTTGAGGGGGCGTGTCAAGCTTAAATTAATGTCCCAATGCAAACATTAAATTAGCCTATTAATTTAAATATTGAACCATCAAACACTTCTATTCAAATCACCAACATTCTCCAAGAGAAACATTTCATTTGTACTAGTCAGGGCTGAGTTGTAGGCTGTAATCATTAGACGAGTGTTTGTTCACCGGTGGTGGATTCACCAGGCTTTGGATGACTGACTCAGTGAGTGATTCATAGTAAAAAGAATCAAACCTAGCATCTCTGATGTTTACTGAATGATTATCCTACCTCATTATTGCATGTCATTCAGCAGGTAATTAACTTAACAGCACCTCCACAGGTTAAACTCTAGTTACTTCTTATCACAACAGGTACATAACATAACGTGTTTTATCTGACCAGAACAGATCTGTGTCAATAACAGTAGTTTAGCTTCAACCATAAATGAATCAGGCCACTGTTTATTGATTGTGGATTACTAATAAGAAATATGACATCTGCCCTCAGATACAACTATAAAACTGTTTTATACGAACAAAAACATGCAAAAACATGTTTTCACCATGTCTGTACAGCGTCATCCCCCGAAAAACAGTGCTGAAAAAATCTGGCCCATGGTTAATGGTTAATAACTTAATTGGTGACATCTGTTGTATATTAACTACTATGACTCTCGAATTCTGCAGAAGAACAGAACAAATTATACATGAAAATACTGATCAGTGCTCACACTTAATATGTTTTTTCAATATGTTTTCTTCAGCATAACAGGATCATTTCTACAAATTAACTCCATTTGACAGAGAACGAAAGTGATTTAGCAGTAAAATGGGGTATTTCTTGTCAGCTGCATGTTTTGGCTTTGTAGAACAAGTTCATCCATGGTATAAATGTCTTTACCTGCTCACTTTTACTTTTTTATGCTGTATATAAGAAGGTTGAACAAAACTTATTATTAAATGTAGGAGTAAAAACAAATCTTCTGTGATTAGACTTCTTGGCAAAGTTAGTCTTGTAAAGGTCAAAGTACGTGTCACTGCAGTCACATGATGACGTTTCAGAGGACAAAACAAATAAATCCTCACTTTCCTTTTTGGAAATTTAGAGTCAACTGAATATTGGCACTGATTATCAGCTATGAACAGTTTAAATAAAAAACAGAGATTATTTGCCTTCAAATCCCCAAAACAAGGCACATTTCTTTGTATAACACCTTTAAACAAGGCAATTCAAAGTGCTTTACATAAAACATCTGCAGTCATATTGGTGATTGATATTGATTGATATTGTTTTAAGACAAGAAATGTAAGAAATTTGTGAACCTCTGCTTTAAGTAAAGTGTAATAAGTTGGAGGGGAAAGTGTCCTGTTGATCAGAGAAAAGACATCCAGCAACTTGCCGCCAAAAGCAGGTAAGACCACAAAACTGCAGGATCCGTTCACACAGAGAGAAAAGACACCTGACTTCACGTTTAAGGGGTTAAGATGCCGACCTTAAACCACAGACAACACGGATTCTATCACTAATCACTATCTAATAAATGCATAAAATGTCTGTGTTAAAGTTTTCTACACTGTCAGGAATAAAAAAAAAAATCAACCAACACAATAAATTTTCAGCTATATTCCTCATTTATCAGGCTGGTCAACTGTCTGTTAGTTAGAAGCAGTTTTAAATACTTTGTATCTGCTTCATAGTTTCATTCAGAGTGTTTTTATCCTCAAAGTCTTCATCAAAATCAGATGTTGTGTGTAAAAATCCAGCCAATACAGTATCATCACTTTTCTTTCTCTTATCAGACAGAAACATTCAAAACAGTCACAACATACAGTTCCATATTTTTCATGTTTTATTCAAACGTTTGAATAAAAATGATGAAGTACTGCTGGAAATTACATGATAACCTGCAAGTGCATCATCATTTAACATGAACATAGATGAACTTTCAGCACAATTCAAATATCACAGTCAACAGTTTATAGTTCAGTATGAAACTGTACCTGACTGATTCTGACTGAGAACATCAAAAAATATAAAGAACACATGATTGTTTAAAATAAAAAGTCACATTTTATTTAATTTTAGCTACAAAATATCACATTTATTCAAAGCATAACAGCAGGCTTTAGCTCAGTGAAATCTTACATTTTTCTTCATGCCCAAGTCAGTGAGGGTCTTTAAGAACAACAAGCAGTATGATAATATTTGCTAAATCAACTGCATTTATATAGTAATTTTACCAAAATGTTCCTCTCAGTCACACATCAACACTCACAAACACACTGATGGCAGTGAGCTACCATGCAGGCTGCTGGTCTAAACATCAGCAGTAATTTGGGGTTCAGTGTTTTGCTCAAAGACACTTTGACATGATGACAGGAGCAGCAGGGATCAAAGAGGAGAAAGAAAAAGAGAAAGAAAATCCCACAAGTTCTCCAGTAAATATTCATATGAACTGTATTGTGTCCATCTGACTGATATGTTTGAATTAAAACACATGTAAGACATAATTATCTTGTTATAATGTGTTATTGTTTGTTTGTTGTTTGTGTGTTCCCTTATTGTGTTATAATAAAATATAAAATAAAGTATTACTTAGATGATTAAATGTATTGAAATGTAAAATTCAAGCCCTCCATTTAAAATGTATGAACTGATTTAATAGATCTGATGATATTCAAAACTCTGTATGAATGAACAACTGAAAATAGACTCATGTATTTACTATATTTATTTTTAATTTAATAAGTAACAGATGAATGTAGACTCAGTGGATTTTTTATGGATGCCAACAGAAAGATAAAAACAAATGTTAAAACAATAAACATGAGATATTTATAAAGAATCTGTTCATCATGATTATATTGATACAATATTTTATTCAAACTTACCTTTCTTTGTATACAGTGTGATGTAACCCTTTTTTACAAGTACAGGTAGAAGAATAATACCAAGAGCAATGACAACACAAAGAATTACAACAGTAACAATCCATCCAGTGCAGGAACCTGAAACAGATAAAAAGAAGTTAATGTAAGACTCAGAATGTAACTGTAAATCATGAACAGACATCATAACCTACACAAAGACAACAACTAAAGGTGTGCATGCTCCTAAAATCTAAAATGATTGACAGATTAAAGCAGCAGTGAGATGACTCTCAGCAGACACAGTGATATTAGCATCGATCTTATGAGCAGTTTCCTCCTGCTGGGCTACACAGCTCAGAGGTTGGTTTTGGTCCCAGTAGTGAGGAGGGTCATGTTGTTGTAGCATCCTCCTGTTTCTGAGACGTGTTGATCCTCAGTAGGAAGGATGTTTCAATCACTGTCCTGTCGCTCCACTTTAGGCTTTTTACAGGTGACTTTTGCTACACTCCTGCCGTACCTGAGATCTGCACATGTGTGTGGAAATCTGTCCATAGTCCAGGTTTTCTACATCCTGAGCTGAGGATCACAAGTACAAGTCTATGATGGACTCTGGATTAACATCTTCACTTTATGATAGTTGTTGTCATCACTAGTATTGATAAACTTTGGTAAAACAAGATATTATCCAACCAGCTGAACATGCAGCTTAGAGGTTTATGTTTCACTGAGACATTAAGTAGCACTAGCTAGCTAACATAGACTTACACTGCTGCAGCTAAACTGCAACAACTACTGTCCAGTAATGTCAAGATTTAAATCAACAGATGCTTCTGCCTGGTGGTGAGTCGACTCTACAGCTACTGAAGCACAATGACAGCAGAGTGATACAGTCTGGTATTATGCAGCAGGAGTCTGTTGAAGCTAAATACACTTTAACTCATTAAGAAAAAGTCATTTACATTCAGTTTATGACTAAATACCTTCAGATTCTTTTTCACATGTTCATATCTGATAAATATTTAGATTTCTGGACACATTCACATATTTTAGTTCACATGTATACTGAGATACAGTTTTACTCTCCACACACATTTGCTAATAATACAGACCCATAAAATTCTCTTTTTAACCAACAAAAACCTCACAGCAGCATTTTGTGGTTCTCTGCTGCAGCCTCATGCTTACACAACATCTATTATTGGTTGAATTAGAAACATGATAATAAATAAGTTGTGCTTGTAATCAACCAACAGTCAGTTGTAATGAATGAAGAAAGTGTTTTGAAGCTACATTTCTACAAACATGTTTGTCATGTCTAGTATTCTCACTGCAGCACAATGACTGAAGAGAATATTTATTCATTTCAAGTTGACATTTTACAATAATCACTGCAGTTCCAAAGCCTATATGTGTCTTCATGGTATCATATTATTACCAGGATCTATCATTGGATATATTTAGAGTTTGCTTCTAGTTTTTAGTTTGACTTCAGTTTCTAGTTAAAGGAAACATATTTTGCTCTTTGTGGTTTTCTGTTATTTATATACTGTTATCATGTTGGATGTTAAACATGGTCAAAGTTCCTAAACATCTGTTGCAGCGTCCAATCAGAATCAACCATCAACAATGTAAACATGGAAGTTATTGCAGCATCACGATCTGTAACACAACTTATGAAAATAAGATTCAAGCAGCCAAATGATAAACTGATGATAAACTAAACTGCTGATTCTTTGTAAAAGGTTCAGCAGATATTACATGATTTTATTATTATTATTATTATTATTATTATTATTATGAAGGAATGTTTTAGTTTAGAATAGTTTTAGTGAGAGTGAAATATCAGATGATGCTACATATAAATATTTGTTATCGAATATTAAACATGTTTGTCAAAGGTACATAAACCTCTTATATTATCAGCTCTTCATTGTGTCAGAGAGAAATATTTGATCGTGCTGCTGAACGGAAAATTGACCATCAAATTTATTGTAATTCTTATGAGTGAGGAGTGTTTTTATTTATATAAGAGCAGCATTTTATGTGAGTGACGGTAGATTAAATATTATAAACAATATTATAAAACACAGCCTGCATTGAATCAACATCTTTCTTAAAACAGTTACAATAAAAACCTGAATATTAAAACCTTCATGAAAGTGGAATTCATTACAAAACTCATCAGACTTCATTAGTTTTAGTGAGGTGAACTTAATAAAGTGATTGAGTTTATATAAGTTGGTTTTCATTGTGATGGACAGTTTAGATTGATGCATTTATCTGTGTCAAAGTATCAAGAGACACACTGTCAGAAGCAACTGTTGAGTTGGAGCAGAGGATGTAAATGACATGTTCAACACAACACACAAACAGACGGAGACTGAATATGACTTTGTATGGTGTGTTTTTTAATCCTCACAGCACCACTAAGGGAGGTTTCTTTCTGGAGCAGCTTTGGGTTGCAGCCGACACAGATAAGAGCCACAGTGAGGTTCAACCTGTAGGAAGACGTTCTGGGATCAACTGAAAGAGGTTTTATTTCTGATAATCAAGACCGCTGGTGAGTCTGTGTCTGTTGGGAAAAGGGAGGTTCTGTTTGCTTAAAGCTTCAGAGACCGAGGTGCTGATTTACAGATTGTGTTCACATGTTTTCACTTATTAAGTCTCAAATTATCACCACTGAAGTACACATTCTATGTATTGTACTTTCACTTTATTTGATCTCATTTTTATTAATATTATCAAGCAGCTTTTATTTTCCATTGAAATATAGTTTAACACTATAGTTTAGAGAATCACATCAATTTCCAGCATTTTTAGTCAGCAAGTTAAAATCTGTGATGTTGAGTGATTCATGTTATCGCTCATCATAGTTTAACAAGTGGAGTTCACCCACTATAACTCCAGTTTAACCAGTGTCAGGTCTAATAATGAGTTGGGTCAAGTGTTTTCTGTCTGTTTAGAACGGTGGTTCCCAAACTTTTTTAAGGAAAAGCAAATGTTATGGAACCCCGAGCAGTCAAACCCTCAGTATAATATGCATATATATATACACACATGCTTATCAGTTTTAACAATTTTAGATTGAATTAAAGCTGCAACCAGCGTTGAACGGGCCCTCGCGCCTCCGTGCATGTCGGGCTGCGGTGCAATCGAAGGGCTTCTGTCACGGGCATGTAGATGTCTTCAGACCCGGACTGTTTTCAGACAGTGCAAGAAGGAGATAAACATCACCTCCTTTGTCCACTATTTTGCCTGCTGCTGGCACTGCGTCACTGAAATTTCGTAGGGGGCGCTATTCAGCCAGTTTCTATCACTGATGGAATATTGTCATGTATACGTGTTCAGCTCAAGTTTTGGGCCCATTCACTTGAATTTCAATTAGTAAATTGAAAACTCTTGATGAGTTTGTGTGTAAAACAAATTAATTTCCTAATTTTCATCAAGTCTATTTTTAGAAAAGTAAAGACTTTTAACCCACATGACCTGGTGAAAGTTTGATTGACATGTGTACTGTCAGATGTGTAGAGACAATAAGTAACTGCAGCTGGACACAGAAAAATACTCATATATTTGAATGGAGAGTGTGAGCAAACCGCTAGGTGCTCTGGCCCTAATAAAGGAAAAACTGCAGTACAGAGCTACAAATTTTAGTTTATATGGTATTTTTCTACAGCACTTTATCACTAAACTATCACGCTCACTCAAATATAAGACTTATAATTATTGTAAAATAAATGATAATAACACCAAACTTCATACAAAGTTTGTATATAATCTACTGTGTGTATATAGGCCTTTCTGCTGTATCCTACAAAAATGAGCTGCACTCAACCCCCACACCAGTGGCAGCTGGTGACTCAAAAAACTGGGGAGGACAGGAGGAAAACCAACATGGAATCTTACAACAAACCACATCAAACTATATCATCGTCCCACCTGATGAAATCGGAGGGGTGGAACATGAAATAAACAATTAACACTACTGAATATAATCATTGTAATATTAGATAACATGTATTTCTTTCATTTTCCTCTAAATTAAAATGAGCTTGTATTTAAGATGTACAAGGACAAACAAAACAAAACAAAAACAAAAGGTTGCAGGCATTTTAAAGGGTCATGTGAGCTGCTGAGCTGCAGGTTTGACTCCACTGATCAGCCGTTTGTCTTCATGTTTACCAGCGACGAAACCGTCTCAAACTGTTCCGTCACGTGTTTTCTGACTGCTGAGCTCCTGAAAAACTCAGAGAAAGTGTGTTGTGTTACTTTGACAATTAACAACCATGAGTTGTCACCTACAGAGTTACAGAGTTTTTAATATGGTAATTTTAATATTTATTGCTTTTTTATTCCGTTTTTATATATTTAAATATGTAACATAAAACTATTTTTAAATTGATTAAATACTCACAGTAAATGCACAATGATATGATTACTCTTGTGGTGTCCATGTTGGGAACCACTGGTTTAGAGACTAGGTGTATTGTGTGTGTGTTTGTTTGTGCATTTTGTTATGTGTGTGTGTCCCAACCTCCACTCAGGTCCCTCAGCAGTGTATTTGCATTGTTTGTATGCTGGTGTGTGTGTGTGTGTGTGTGTGTGTGTGTGTGGTGCTTTGTTGAGATGTGGTTTCATATGTGTGAGATGTCATTGTTGTGTATATCTCAGGTCTGAACTTTGACTTACAGCTGAAGCTACAGCTCAACAACTTCTGGTGGTTTAACTCATAATCAGGATTAATTGCAGTAACTTTGGTCGTTCTAGATGTTGAACTACTTTCAACTGAAGACATTTTCACACTGACAGCTGAGTAACTGAGACTTGTTTCTGGAAACATGTCACCACAAATGATACTCCAAATGACACTGAATACTGTGGAGTTGTGAGGTGGATATCTCTCTCTGCATGGCTTGATACCACTGTGGGTAAGAGAGAGAGTGTTTTTGAGTGTGTGATTTGGTCAAACTGTCCCTTTAACTTCTGTTCGTCAGTACAGACTGATCTCGTTTAAAATTAGTTGAAAATTATTTATAGAATCATTATGTTACAACACATGAATCTACATACAGTGTGTATAAATATTTGGATAAATCAATGCTAACTCTCTCTCTCTCTCTCTCTCCAGTCTCCCCTGCACCCTATACCTGCCTCGCCCACCAGTCCACAGTCCATCCTGGATGGCAGTAACTCCACCTTGTCAGGCAGCGCCAGCTCTGGAGTCTCCTCCCTCAGTGAGAGCAACTTTGGTGGCCCCGCCTCCTCCTCTGACCCCCCAGCCAGCCGCACAGACACCCTAGAGTCCGTCCCCAGCAGCCAGGCCTGGACCACTGACCAGGAAGACCTCGACTCGCCTTACCAGCCTGTCAGGTACAGCGTCTCTGAGCCTGAAGTCCTGGACGGAGTCAAACCCCCACCCTGCCGCAGCCACTCCGCTCCAGGAGGCGTCACCCCAGCCCAGGCCGGGGGCCAAATCCAGCCCCAGGCTCCGGGTTTGGCCTCCACCGGAGCTCCAGCACAACCACAGCAGCAGGATGGCCTGCCGCACCCCCAACACATCTACTATCACCACCACTTCCACCCACACTACATCCCACACCACCCGCCTCTTTACCACCTCCATGAGCCTCCTCCAGCCCTGCCCCCCAAACCTTACCTCAGAGAGGGGTGTATCCCTGAAGAGGACCTGAACACCCAGTCTGCACCACCACAGCCGTCTGCACCCCGGCCCATGCCACGCAAGATCTCCCAGCCCATAATCGCAGCAACTAAGGAGGAGCAAGCTAAGGTGGCGTGGGGACACGGCGTCAGTGAGGAGTGAAGTGTCGGCTGATAACTTGGAGGATTTAAATAAACAGAATATAAACTCTTTCCAGAAGAGAGCGAGAGGAGAAAGAAGTGAGAAGTGATGTTGAGAGAAACCCTCCAGGTGTCCTGGTCCAGTGACCAAACTAAACTAATCACTGAAGGTAAAAATCTGAAGGTCCTAAGTGAGCAGGAGAGATGAAGGTTAAAGTATTCTGCTCTCTCACATCCCATCTTCAGCAAACCAACTCTGTGTCCTCACACCTGGAAATGTTTTCCTTTAACCAAACAACCGTTCTGATGTCATTACATCCTGGTACGAGCACATCAAGCTTCATTTGCTTTGTTACATTAAGAAATATGTTTTAATCAAGTAATTTAATTCTGACACACGTGTGCTTTATTGATTTTATTGTCACTGATAACATTAATCAGACATTATGATTCAGAAAGGTTAAAGATCTTTAATTAAAAGGTAAATAGAGCTTATATCCTGTTGATACCTTGTTCTGAAGATGTTAAAACAAGCAGCACTTTAATGAAGCAACAAAGCACCAAAACATATAAGAATTATAATCTTCACATATTTGTTTAGAAATGCAGAAACGTTGAGGCTCGGGATTATTTAGATGCTGCGTACAAATAAAGTGATGATCAAACTGAGACAAAAAGAGGAAAAAGTGAAGAATAATAATAATGAAGACGTCAGTATCACTCACACGCACAAGTTAGTTCTTCCAGCTGAGCAACAACCAGCCAAATAACATATAGAAGCTGTAAATGCTTCTGCTTCATTCCTCACATCTTCACTTTATTCACGGGATAAACAGAAAGTGTTTTTTATGCAAACAGATCGACAGTGTGACGACTGAAAGAAGCCATTTCAATCTCACTTTCCCCCGAAGTATTAACAATAAACAACGGACATGACGGAGCCGAAAAGTATTTATATTTTCCAACAAAAGAATCAAAGTATGTAGATGAATGTAATACAGTATATAGAAATATATAAATATAATTTATATTTAATCCTTATACTTTTGATCGAAGGTGAAACCAGTGTAGAAATATGCAAGATAAATGGCCTCCGGAGCCATCAGTAGCTGCTTGATGAAACATGATGTGCACTTGTTTAAAGGGACGACGTGAAGACGCCTCACACACAAACACTGGCAGGTTTTGATGTCGTAGCTTCCTGAAAATGTTGTATTCCAACATTTCAGGGGTCAAGAAATAATTGAATTGAAGGTTGTGAAGTTGAAGAGGATTTGTTAACCTGTGAGGGTTTTATTTTAGCTGATGATGCGTTCAAGGGAAGAAAGACAAACCTGTAAATGTGTGCGAGGCATCAGATGGATTTATAGAGAATAATTAACTATAATAAATATACACTTTTTGCCATTTTTTTATGAAAGTAATGAACTGTAATGACTGTATTTTTTTTAATCAGGGTACTGTTTTGTATGCATGTTCATTTATTGAAAGGTACGGCTTAAATAGAGACTGTGAGAGATCCACAAAGGTAAATTACTGGAACACTGGAGGAGTTCTGTGCACTGATGTCTGTTTATAGTTTTAAGAAGCAGAACCACTTAAATCACCAAGAACATTAAATCTACAAGATTTCATCTGGGTGATACTGGTGTAAAAGTACTGTGAAGGACTATACTCTTGTGTTTTTTTGTTTTAAAAATGTCAAACTTTTTATTTTTAGCCACCAGCTTAGAGTGTGTTGATGCTGTCGCCCTGAGCCACCAACCCCTCCTCTCTGTTTTTTGGTTGAGATGAAGAAAACGTAAGTGAGAACAGCTGTTAGCTCACCAGATTTAGCTGGTTAACCACCACACCTTGCTTCTGTCACAATGCTCAGTGTATTCTGCCTGATTCTGGATCATATTCTCACTATAACAAGAGAAGACGCTGTACATTATGAGCTGTAACTTTGTATGAAAAGCATTTGAGTCCAGTCAGATTTATGTGTGTAGATCTTAATCACAAAGTCTCAAACATACAAGAAACTCAAAATCATACATTTGTTTCTAACTAGATGTTTTTATCTGCTTTGTTTTTGCTCAGTGCCACAAACACACCGTCCTGCTGCTGTAAATACTCACTAGAGCACCAAATGTGTATTAATCCGCCGCTGAAAATAGTCCTCAACACACTACTTAATTCTGTTTGAGCAACATTTGCTAGAAACTGTTTTAGGAAATTATGAAGCCTTTTTGAAAAATTAAACTACATATTTGTGACTAATTTTTAAAGATCTGCAGCTGGAACAAATGTGCTTGGAGCTGAGAGCCAAAGAGAGAGTAGAGAAGTCAGAAAGTATCAAGAGACAAACACACACCAACAACACATCGTCTGTTTTGGTTTTTGGAATAACACTCGTCTCATCCTTTAAATGTGTTGGTGAATATGAACATGAATATTTTATTTCCTGCTTCAGATGCTGGCTGTGTGGATTGACAGGTCATTAGATTAATGAGCTGTGCAGGAGAGACGTTTGTTCACAGCAGATATTTTAATGTGTCATACTGTAGCAGGAAAAGCACAGGTGTGATTTATGACATTAACGACGGCTGCATTCCATTCAGGTGTGTCAGTTTCTGGGTCCTAATGCATGTTGACTCAATGGGATGTTATTAGTTCCAGCTGGGACAAGTCCACATGTGCTGTGGAAAAGGTGTATTAAACAACACAAGTTGTGAAGGAAACATCAACCAGAACTGGACACAAACCAGCTTCAGTTCAGTGAAGGTTTAGTGAGTAGAGTGGGAGGGTTTAGGACGCTGCCTTGTGGCTGTCGTTGGATTTCTAGTGTTTCCAAATTAACTTTCAATTGACAATAAAACATTTGTTTTCAGTATTTTACTGTTGCAGCAGCAGCTTCGTTCAGACATGTAAAGTGTTGAACTGATTTGGTGCAGGAGATGTTTGGTCAGTGTTTGGTTGAAGTTGGTGAAATTTCAAACATACAGTTTATGGCTGTAGGTTTCCCAGTGTTCACTTTAACTTTATGTTGCCATAGCAACCTCAGCCACATGGGTTTGTTGGTGTGTGAGGCTTTGACAACATTAGTTCTGTGGCCGTTCTTCATACAGTGTTCTGGGAGATGAAATTCTGAGTTAAAGTAGTAAATCCTGTTTACTTCTTTATGTGCTTGAAATGACTTTTTCACAAAGCAAATTCATTTGTATCTCTGACGTGCATACTGTGATTTAAATATTTTTTTCTTTAACTCATATATGAAAGGAATCTGAATCTTGTATTTAAACTGAGTTTCTGGCAGGTTTGATTCAGAATATTTACTGATGGATGAGTTTGTTGTACTTATGTTGCTGAATCAGGACAGTTCATCAGACGGTTCATCTTCACCTTGTTTCCTTCTTTCTTTACCCATTTTTAATGCCTGTGAATCCAGAACTGTATATCTACTGTATCTGTCTCCATAAACCTACAGTCCTAATACAGTGAGGATCACTGATGACTCGGTCAGACCTGATCCTGCCCATCAAAACATTAAGAGCACCAACTGTTTGACATTCATCCACTTATTATCTATTATTTATCTATCTATATATTTGACAGCAGCACAACACAGAACATAAAACAGATTTCAAAATATATAACACAGACTTCTAAAGAATTTGACAAAATGTAAATTCATAAAGCACATGAGATGAAATATAATTAAATAAGATGAATTAAAGTAGCAGCAATACATAGAAACAGAAATAAACTCTGCTGAAACACCTGCAGTCTATCAACCAAACTCTCTCAATTACTGATATAGAAAAAACCATAAAATCATAATTGATCTCACTCTGAACATGACTGTTGTGAATACTCTGGTGTCAGTGTGAGAGTTTAGGATGTAAAGCCTTGCTTGTATTTTTCATAATGTCCATTTTAAAGTATTCAACTTCTATTTGTTCCCGCCGGGCTTCTTAGTGTTTGAGTTATTTAATAAAGAATCAAACAGTATTCAAGCCTGAGAGCGAGGAAATGTTATAAGTGTTGGTTCTTTACAAAAGTGACAAAAGCAAAGTGTCCTACTGATTGTGAAATGTTTGTTAAACATGTGAAAAGGTGACTGGAGGAAGGGAGAGGGCTACAGTCTGTGAAATAGTCTGTAAAGATAATTCTCTCTAAGTGATGCACAGGTTAGACGAGCAACAGCATGACGTGACACTAAAACCACTGAACACAGTTTGTATGTCTTTGTTTTTTATAAACGCTGCGACGGATAAGAAGAGGAGGAATGTGAAGGGAAAGACGACATTCGGTGATTTCTGTGTACATAAACTAGCAGAGAGTGTATTTATACCGATCATAAAGGGCAAACCTTGTATACATGTAGACTGTGATCGTCTTGCCTTGTACTTTCTGATGTAAAACTGTTTTTAAACCTAAACAACAGCAAACATTACGATTTCCTTTTGTCTAATTATTCTGATTATTTCAGGGCAGCTGATGGGAGGTTTATTATTTTGTGTATTTTGCATCAATGACAAATCCAGATAGTGAGTTACTATGATGGTACTCCTTTGTACAATGATGCTAAGAAGTATTTCTTGTATATATATAAAAGTCTTCATGGTGTTAGCATGGGTATAAACTGTGACGTGTATGACAGTAGATGTAAATACTCACGTTTTTTTTTCCTACTCACTAAACTGCTGTGTTGTGGATTCATGATTAACATTAAACAATAATGTTTTATTGACTCAGCTGTGATTCAGTCTGTCTTCATTTCACATGTTTAAAGTTAAACTACAAACACACAGAAGCTGCAGGAGCTGACTGTAAGTACTGCAGTGGTGGAGGAAGTATTCACATCATTTACTGCAGTAAGCAAAACCCCAGTGTAAAAATACTTCATTATAAGTAAAAGTACTGCAGTTTTAGCTCAGTAAAAGTTCAAAAGTATTATTATCAAAATGTACTTAAAGATCTCCTCCAGACATGTATTAAGACAGATGAAAATACTCTGCTTGGACAATAATGTGTGTCTGATGTATAATTACCACTTTAAAATCCATAACATTACATCTCCTCCTTCTCCCTCATTAAAAAACCAGAATCTATGAATATGCAAATATTGTTTGTTTATGGAGTTTAACTGCTGGACACAAGATGTTTCCTCCTTCACTGTAAAGTTCATTCTCAGTGTTTGTGCACTGGAGGCTTCAAGTTTCCACATCACACCTGTGTAAGTTGAATATTGGACCACGATTGGCTCCAAACTAGTTGTGATGTCACAAATCCTGCTCACAGGTTCACGCTTTAAACTCAGATCTTCAGTGAGCTCAGAGAAACTTTCCACTTTCAGCAGATGAATGTGAAAACAAACTCTGCACATACATCATTCTGCTCAGAGAAGCTCAAACATCCAACTGAAGGAACAAGAAAAACAACATGTTTGTGAGTGGAGGGAGACTTTAAAGTATAAAAAGTAAAAGTTCTCACTGTGCAGGTAAAGTGGTCTTATTGCAGAGTTGAACTTGGTTGAAACGCCAATATGGACACTGACTCCAGTTGATTTTTGATTTATTTATTTATTGAATGGGACAGTGTGCAGTTTGAAACATTAAAGATGCACTGCACCAGAGTTAGCTTGAAGCTAATTTGCATCTGCAGTCCCCTACAAAAAACATACAACAGCACAACAACAAACAGTAAAGAGCAACACCCCCCACCCCCCCCACCCCCCCAAAAAAAACAACAAACAAACAAAAAAAACAACCCAAAAAAGCCACACAGAACACACTATACAAGATACAAGAAGAATAGTTAAAGAATCAGGATCCAGAGAAGAGACGTCTTTCTAATGTCAAATTATGTCCAGCGCAGTCTGTGTCCATATGTAGGACTTCATCCTCTCACATTACAGATTTACATGATGCATATGCAAAATATTTACATCTTCCACATTTGATTTTTAAATTAGAACTTTGATAACTACATTTAACACACTATCATAAATATATATAACATGTTTCATTATTGATAATTATTTTTCATTAAGACTCATGTTATATTAGTAGTATGAATTACTGGAATTCATAAACAAAAATAGAGACACTGAAAATAATAAAGTCTCAAAACTGGATAAAATCCTACAGGAAACAAAGGAACCAACCACACAGAACTGACTGGACGTTAAAACATCTATTAACATCTGTAAAGTAACAGTCGAAGAGATTAAAGAAATGGAAAGAATCACTTATAAGTTGAAAAACAGAGAAGAGAAATTTAAAAGAAATTGGAGTAAACGGATCAACAGTGAAAGTACCAACTCCCCCTTTTTTTTCTTTTTAATTTTTTTTTTTTTTTTTTGGTTATGCCAATAGCAAAAGTTGTATAAATGTGGCAGAGTGAATGAAATACGTAACAAAACTGATAACTTCTAATATAAAAACCTGCAATAAAGTAATAAAAAAACCCAGATGACATAAAGAACACTGAATGAAAGAAAAATAAATGTGAACGGCTCAAATACAGACAGTAAATGTTGTGACTGCAGTATATGCAGCTCCAAACTCTGCTTCATGAAGCTGTTCCTGCATCTTCATCCTGGACCGTCTCTCTGTGGGAGGAGCCTCCTCATCACTGGTGATAATATCAGAATCAGAGTGTGACATCATCCCTCTGTGCTCTCTCTGCCTCCCTCACTTCCTTCCTCTTCAAATACTCTAACATGTCACTACTCTTCCTCTAGACAGCTCCTCTGCTGGCTCTCTGCCTCCTCCTCTTCCTCACTCTGACCATCCAGACTGCTGCACTATACTGTTGTGCCTTAACAACAGTAAGCAACATAACAGTTTTTCTCTACAGCAGAGAGAAGCAATTATTAATGTAGAGAAGACATCAGATGCATGTTCTTCCATCTCTTCCTCTGCTCTCCACCTGCCTGACTGCTCCTCAACTCACCCTCCTCTTCCTCACGTGTCCCTCAGATTCTTTCACAGCTTTTTCATTTAGATTAACGAGCTAACAAGTTTGCTAATGTTCACTTACAATTAATGACAAAGACTTAAAAAAATGACTTCAGAGGGAAACTTAACAAATCTACTGATTTTACTCCATTTTTGTAGATGTGATGTAAAAGTTGTTTTTGTGGTGAGATGCTTCATATGAGTAAAATCATTTCTATTTCAAATTTCTTTAGAATTTAATTCTGTATTTGAATTTGTTTGATGGCCTTTCTGAGCAGCTACAGTCATGTCTTGTGCTGCTTGTGTTATTTTATTTCAACACCCTGATAAAGACTTCCAGCTGAAACACCTTGGTGTCAGTCAGATAATATTAAAGGATATTTAATATTATAATCAAGACTTGGATTTTTTCCTCTGGTTTTATGTTTTGTGTCCCCTCACAATAATTTCATGTTACCTTGCAACACATTTTTCATTCTCTGGATCCATAGAGGAAGGCTGAGCTGTATTGTGATATAATATTAGTATCAGTTAAGGCCTCTGATTGTGACCACGGTGCAAGTGGGCGACTCAGCTGAATCACTGCAGTTAATGTTAACATAATAGATGCTAATTTAACTAGTTATCTACACTGTTATGACTTGATGACCTGATTCTGACGTCATGCAGTCAATAAAAATAAAACACTCAATAAAACACTCTATCTCTCTATGTAGTCTATCTGTCATGCAGTCAATAGCAGTAATTATCTACTTTGGCTTCTGGGAGGGGGGAGGTCACTTGTGGCTTCTGTAAGATTTGGTTTGAAGATTGATTAATTAAATAATTATCACTCAGTTCTTGATTTTTATTTTCTTAAGTGGTTATTCAGCTCACAGATGATGTATTATGAATTAATTTTAAATCTGTTCCTCATGTTTGACTGATTGTCATTCACATAATTTGATACTCGTACAAAGATAATTGTAATTTCCAAAGTGTATTTGTTTAGTCTGGAACACAGACAGGCTAGTTGATATAGACTGATTGAGGATTTGATGAGTTCCCAGTTTGGGTTTATGTTCACAATGTAGATTCTAGTGATGATGATGATGATGATGATGATGATGAAAATCTAACTGATGTGATAAATTTACCAGGTTGGATTAGATTCCATATTCAGCTGAATCATGTTATTGAAGTTGTTGAAATATCAGCGTCATACTGTGAGCTGAATTCCAGACGAAGGTTAATAAGAATCGTCTCACAGTGGACGTAGAGAAGAAAATAAGAGCTCTCACTACTCGCTTACAATTAGAGCCTGATGTGGTACAGAGAGCTCTTCTCCTGGATAAAATACTGTCCTTCCTCACAAGTTATATTTTATTGATTGCTTTGTCTTGTAAAATTATGCTGCTGGTTCTCTTTTCTCTGCACAGTGTGTTTAATGTGCTTCTAAACTAACATGTACGATCCAGAATCACAAAGAAGGAAAAAAGAACTTAGGCGATACAGTCACACTGAAGCTGTGATTATGGATGTAAATCACATTTGTTTGCATTTTATATTTGAGCTCTTTGTCATATTTTATAATGATAATAATTTTGAGTTGACTTGAGTTGGTTTACAATCCGACATTTCTTCTCATTTATGTTAACAGACAAAATTAATCCCAGTTAGAGGATTTGTCAACAGTGTAACATTGAAACCTACACATGTAGCTGCTGTAGGTACAATATGATGTAACCCCTTAACACCGAAGTATAAATCCAGCTGAATCCTTTTCTTAACCTAAAACTAATTTTAACTTTAACCTTAAAACCAGGTCTGAACTCTGACAGTTCATTCTTACCTGAATAACAGGGGAGGGCACTTAGCCGTGATGGTGGATCTGCAGGAAGGAAAACAGAATTTTATTCAGCAAAATCCCAACAGTCTTGATCCTATCCTGGGTGAAAATCTATCACAGTATTTCTTTGAACACACTATGTATCAGAGTGGCCGACGAAAATACATTTGACTCCACCTAAAAGTTAAAAAGATTTTTTGTTTGTTTTTTATATTTCTTTGTTCCAAACTTTCTGAATGATACACTGATGTGACATTTTTGGAAAGACATGAATTCTCTTCTGTTTTGTACCAAACTCCCAACAGTCAATGCTAACCTATCAGTTTTAGAATTGATTTGAGATTTTATTGATAATTCAAAGGATACAGCTGGCAATTACCTGAATAAGTAATTAAAATCACATCAATAAGCTGCATTCTACTGGGTTGACATCTTAATTTACTATAATCTCAACTCATAAAGTCAAGAGGTTGTGATATGTAGCACAACAAGCTAGTGAAGCTGTAAACAGAACCACATTCCTGCACATGCTCAGTGGTGTCTGTCTTACACAGAACTACTCTCCTGAGACTGAAAACGTGATCACTGTTATTTGTCTTTGGAGCTGTTTCTAAACAAACTAACGTGAACAAACTCTTCATAATGAAGGAACATGTCACTCAGTGCAGCGCTGAAAACCAAATCTTATAAAAAGACTTTCATCAAGGGATTGATCATAATGACTGATTTGGCAGAAAAGATTCTGCTCTTTGAGGGATCTCTCAAAGAATCTGAGCAGTGACAAAGATTCAGCTGAGAGAGCTAATCCTTAATAAACACAAATCTTAGTTAAATCAACAATAATATGAAAAACATAAGGAGGAGGTTGGGATGGTGGAGTGAACTGCAGCAGCAAATCAAGTTGGGATAATTGTAAACAGCAGAGTAAACATTAATACAAGTGTCATAGTGTCATGGTGTCATTGCTGTACACATGCATGAATGTGATTTGATGTTATTGATCACACTGGATGTTATTAATAAAAATCTCTTTTTAAACTTACGTCGAAGAGCCCAGCAACAACAGGAAAACAGAAAAAGAAGAAAAACAATAAAAAGAATAAGAAAAGTCTTCTCCCCTGAAACACAGAACAAAAAATGTTAATACTCAGAATGTAACTGTGTGTGTGTGTATGTACTGTACATTGGTCATGACCTACACTAGAGAACAATTAAAGGTTTTTCACATGCTGCACAAATCTTTGAAAACAGATAAACACATTATTTGTAGATTTCAAAGCTTTTATGTGTCTTCATGGTTCATGGTATCATATTATTACCAGGCTCTGTCATTGTATATATTTAGAGTTTGGTCCTAGTTTTTAGTTTCAGTTCAGTTTCTAGTTAAGAAATAAAATAATAAAATCATAAATAACTAAAATCTTTGAGTCTTATGTTGTTTGTTGTGTGATTCATGTGTGACTTGGCTGCTGTAACACTGTAATTTCTCATTGGGATTAATAAAACACTCTATCCCTCTATCTAGTCGATCTGTCTGATTACAGCTAATAAGAAGTTCAGTGAGCTTCAGTATATTTTGGTGACACATTAACTATCTACTAACTACTATCAATGTAAGACCCTTTTTTCTTTTTATTTATAATATGAAACTTTTACTGATTCTAAGGATTTCAGTCTCTAAATCAGCCATGTTGTGACAACCATTTATAAATCTATTACAGGGTTTGTGTGTGAATTATTTAACATATTTTTAGTAACGACTAATTAGTTTCAGACCAGTGACTTAACTGGGTTTTACCATTCAAGTTAAATGAATGTCTGAGTGGAGCCTTTAGTAATGTGTAAACTGGTTTTCAGGAAACATTTGTTTCACCATCAACAAACCAAATGCAGAAGTTATTACAGCATCACAAGCTGCAACATAACTTACTAAAATATGTTTTAAGATGTCAGGAGATATTAAACCTAACAGCTAATAGTAACTGTAAAGGTTCATCAGGTATTAATTTGGTTTTAATCTTTCTAGATGCATTTATGGAGGAATGTTTTAGTTTAAGAATAATGTGCATTAATACAGTTTAGAGTGAGAGTGAAATATCAGATGATGCTACATAACAAACATAACTGACTCATTTAGTTTAATGTTATTATTGTCATAACTTCTTTGAAATACAGTTTAAGGACGATTGAGTAAGGCTGCTTTGCCAGAAGAGACTAAGCATCCACTCATTCTGTCAAAAGATCAATACATCTCTATGCTCATATTGAGGCATATTCACCAACAGGTGGGTCATGGTGGAAGAAATCACACTCTGTCCAAGCTGCGCAACAAGTTTTGGATAACAAATTCCAATGCAGCTGTGAGGAAAATCATATCACAATGCGGCTTCTGCAGGCGACATAAGGGAAGAGTAGGCGAGCAAAAAATGGCAGACCTACCGAAGGAAAGGCTTCTTCCTGATCTCCCTCCCTTTACAAATGTCGGAGTAGATTACTTCGGGCCTTTGGAAGTAAAGAGAGGTCGAAGTCTCTGTAAACGTTCAGTTCAGTTCAGTTCAGTGTCCAGTATGCGTTCAGACAATGGAACCAATTTTGTGGGAGCAGAGAAAGAGCTGAGGGAAGCGCTCTCATCATTAAATCACAACCGGATACAGGGAGTTCTGTTGCAAGATGGCATCCAGTGGAACTTTAACCCACCTTCAGCATCACACCATGGTGGTGTCTGGGAACGTGCTATCCAGATGGTGAGGAAAGTTCTCACTTCTGTGCTGCACTTGCAAACTCTGGATGATGATGGTCTTCATACAGTCCTGTGTGAGATCGAGTCTATATTGAATGGTCGTCCCCTCACCAAGCTCTCAGACGATCCTAATGACCTCGAGCCTCTCACTCCTAACCACATTATTCTGATGAAAGGGAAACCAGTCATGTCACCTGGACTTTTTAACAAGGATGATGTATATGTGAAAAGGAGATGGCGACAAGTTCAGTACATTGCAGATCTATTTTGGAAAAGATGGTTACAGGAATACCTCCCTCTGCTGCAAGAACACCAGAAATGGAATCAGAAAAGGAGAAACTTAATTCCTGGAGACATTGTTGTTGTAATGGATTCTGCTGCTCCTCGTGGATTTTGGCTTTTGGGCAGAATTTTGGAAACTTTCCCAGACAAAAAAGGGTTAGTACGCTCTGTGCGTCTCCAGACGAAGACAAACATCTTGGAAAGACCTGTCAGTAAGCTTTGCTTGTTGCAGGAAGCCACAAGCAATTAGGGATGAGGTATAGTGATCTCCGCAAAAAAAAGGGTTATGTTTACAAATGTTTGAATTTTCTTTTTTTTGTTTTGTTGTTGTTTGGGTTCACTTTTATATGCATGTTGCTCAAGTTATGGCTCTATTTGTTTACACGTGAAGGTAATTGTAATGTCTGTGGCCATTCAATTAGGGGCCGGTGTGTTAGAGCCGTTTGTATCTAAAACTGTGTTAAGGTTACTCCCTGGTTGCCACAGTAGGTGGCGTGTTGAGCAGCAGTCTACGGAAATGTATATGTAGAAGAAGAGGTAATTACTCCTCAGGTGTGCTGCTAACCGGTAGAAGCACAGTTTTTTGACCGCCGTTTAGAGGCTAATCTTTAAGCCTTTTTGTTGTTTTCATGCAAGTTATAAATATAAGTGTATGCATAGCAAATGCTTTAGTGGTGCACGTTGATAAATAAACACATCTGAAGCGCAAGTCTGAGGATGTTTGATTTAGTACATGGAGCCGCCGCATGACGACGCGTCAATTACATGTCCCGGTAACAGCCCCTCACTGTGGCTTAGGTTTTGTTTTTGTCGAAATCAAGTCACTACAATCATCTTAAAATCCAGCCAATACAGTATCATCACTTTTGTTTCTCTCTTATCAAAGTTTGAACAGACAGAAACATCCAAATCAGTCACAACATACAGTTTGACATTTTCATGTTTTATTCAAACATTTGAACAGAAATGATGAAGAACTGCCTGAAATTACATGATACCCTGCAAGTGCATCATCAGTAAACATGAACATACATGAACTTTCAGCACGATTCAAAGATCAGTCAACAGTTTATAGTTCAGTATGAAACTGTAACTGACTGATTCTGGCTGAGAACATTAAAAATACAAATAAATAACACATGCTTGTTTAAAAAACAACAACACACATTTTATTTCAGTTTAGCTGAAAAAGGATGGATGGAAGGAGGATTTTTAAGGATGATAATATTTGCTAATGTACTGCATCTATATAGTACTTTTATCCAAAGTGCTTTATAATTTTTCTCTCATTCATCCATTAACACTCATAAACACACTGATGGCAGTGAGCTACCATGCAGGCTGCAGGCTGAGGACAGGAGCAGCAGGGACTGGACAGAGTTTGGTCCCTTTTTAACTCAGTTCACTTTAATTCTGTTGTATGTTGATTTTTATTTTCAGTGACTGTTTGATTATCCTGCTTTGCTACCTCATTATCACATTTTTATTTTTATTTCTGTTTAAGTCTTAAATCCAAAATGACTAATCACAAACTGTCTCAGGTAGTTTGATTGTGTTTCTATGCAGGTTCATGTCATTTATCTATGAACTATAATGTTCTCAACAACAGTCCAGTGGATGGTTTTATAGTTGTACTTCAGCTTGACATTAAACCATTTTATAAATGAGATCAATCTATTGTACATGGACAACAGAGCCTGAATAAAACTGAAATGTATTACGAGGTGATAATAAAACCATCAAAATACTAAAATAAAACAATAAAAACACAACAGAGCAAAGAATCAGAGAGGAAATGACTGAGTCTGCTCTTAGTCTGAGTTTTCTTCAAAGCACAAGAGTGGAACTACTCTCTGTTGCCAGTTTATTAGGTACACAAGCTAAAACTGATGCAGTTTAATACGACAACCTGCTGTAATCTCATAACTTTATAGAAGGTTTAATGTTCAACTTTTGCTGACATTGTTTTCTAAAAGGTGTTAAATCAACTTTATGTTCATTTTGGAGGCTGTAGTTTGTGACACTGTTGACTCAATGAGTTGAAAACACCTCTCAGTATAAAACCCAATACAATTCAACAGCACCACAAACTAAAGCCTCCAAAATAACTAAAGTTGAGTCGACACCTCTGTCATACAGGTTCAACAAAAACTGAACATTAGAACCTTGATGAAGGCAGGATTTACTGCAGGCCTGTTGTATTAGACTGTATTAGTTTTCCATCAGAGTATTAAACACATACAGTTAATATAATTCTAATTAAAGGAAGGTTCAATGACAATCAGTTCTGTCAGCATTAAAAGGTCAATAATCTCTGCTGCCATCAGCCTGTTAACTCCAGTCTTTAAAAAAATTGCTCTTCATATGTTTGTTCTATTTTATTATGTGTTTTATATATTTGAATGCACTATTTTAGATTAACTATGTAACACCTGTTGAGGGACTGTGGATGAAAATCAGATTTTTGGTTAACTCAGCATATTTACAGCAATTTTTATCAAAACAAACCAGACAGAACAGTGAAATTCTGCAAATGTCCAAATTAAATTCTATGACATTTTTGAACATTTAAAGGTTAGTTTTGGACTTTTTCAAGTGTAACCTTTCATACCAGTGTTTGCTTTCTCTCAATTATTCCAACAAAATGTTTGTGAGGTTACTATAATATGACTTAATGAGGTTAAATGTTTGGGATTGTGGTTATGAAAAAAACAAGTTTAAGGTCAGTAGCTGAAACTGTTCTGTTCTCTGTTTTGGGGCATTTTAGTCTTTTATATTTGATATCATGTTGTTGCTACACTGCCTCCTCCTGGTCCTGCTGCAGTCAGACAGGAAGTTTAATCTTTCAGTTAACAGGTTTATACAGTCGACTATTTCTATCTTTAATCCTAAAACCAGACCTCAACTTAAAAACATCCTTTGGATAAATGAGAACTGGACAAAATGCTCAAACTGCTCCAAAAATGTCTTCACTCTTTGGTCTAAAACTCAAACTGATCCTCACAAAAATCAAAATACAACAACACAAACACACTTCAGCAGCCAGCTTCAAGGCACGTGTCAAGCTGGAAAACCTCCTGTTGATTATGTGGACTGGTTTCTTAAACTGCAGCACTTCTGTCTGCAGGAGAGAAAACACAATTATATTAAAGAAAATCCCAACTTTGAAATGATATGTTTGAATTAAAACACATGTAACACATAATTATCTTGTTACTGTGTGTTACTGTTTGTTTTTGTTTGTGTTCACTGCTGTGTTATAATAAAATAAAAAAGTATCACTAAGATGATTAACTGTCTTGAAAGGCAAAATTCAAGCTCCACATTTAAAAAATTCAATCAGAAAACATGGAACGAACTGAATGACATTCAAAATGCTGTACAAATGACCACCTATGGTAATAGATTCATGTATATGAAATATTTGTATTCAATGTGATCAATCATAGATAAATGTAGACTCATTGGAGTTTGTATGGGTGCCAACAAAAAGCTTTATGTCTGAGAAGATCAGAACAAATGTTAATGACAGATATAAAGAACTTTTGTTGTCTGTCCATGATGAATATCTTGATACATTATTTAAAAACTTACCTTTATTACGTATTCGTGAGATGAAATGCTTGCCTGCAAACGTAGCCGGAACACCAACACCAACACCAAGAAAAAAACCAACAACCCATCCAATCGGGAAACCTGAAACAGATAAAAAGAAGTTAATGTAAGACTCAGAATGTAACTGTAAATCATGTACAGACATCATAACCTACACAAAGAGAACAACTAAAGGTGTGCATGCTCCTAAAATCTAAAATGATTGACAGATTAAAGCAGCAGTGAGATGACTCTCAGCAGACACAGTGATATTAGCATCGATCTTATGAGCAGTTTCCTCCTGCTCGGCTACACAGCTCAGAGGTTGGTTTTGGTCCCAGTAGTGAGGAGGGTCATGTTGTTGTAGCATCCTCCTGTTTCTGAGACGTGTTGATCCTCAGTAGGAAGGATGTTTCAATCACTGTCCTGTCGCTCCACTTTAGGCTTTTTACAGGTGACTTTTGCTACACTCCTGCCGTACCTGAGATCTGCACATGTGTGTGGAAATCTGTCCATAGTCCAGGTTTTCTACATCCTGAGCCGAGGATCACAAGTACAAGTCTATGATGGACTCTGGATTAACATCTTCACTTTATGATAGTTGTTGTCATCACTAGTATTGATAAACTTTGGTAAAACAAGATATTATCCAACCAGCTGAACATGCAGCTTAGAGGTTTATGTTTCACTGAGACATTAAGTAGCACTAGCTAGCTAACATAGACTTACACTGCTGCAGCTAAACTGCAACAACTACTGTCCAGTAATGTCAAGATTTAAATCAACAGATGCTTCTGCCTGGTGGTGAGTCGACTCTACAGCTACTGAAGCACAATGACAGCAGAGTGATACAGTCTGGTATTATGCAGCAGGAGTCTGTTGAAGCTAAATACACTTTAACTCATGAAGAAAAAGTCATTTACATTCAGTTTATGACTAAATACTTTCAGATTCTTTTTCACATGTTCATATCTGATAAATATTTAGATTTCTGGTCACATTCACATATTTTAGTTCACATGTTTACTGAGATACAGTTTTACTCTCCACACACATTTGCTAATAATACAGACCCATAAAATTCTCTTTTTAACCAACAAAAGCTCACAGCAGCATTTTGTGGTTCTCTGCTGCAGCCTCATGCTTACACAACATCTATTATTGGTTGAATTAGAAACATGATAATAAATAAGTTCTGCTTGTAATCAACCAACAGTCAGTTGTAATGAATGAAGAAAGTGTTTTGAAGCTACATTTCTACAAACATGTTTGTCATGTCTAGTATTCTCACTGCAGCACAATGACTGAAGACAATATTTATTCATTTCAAGTTGACATTTTACAATAATCACTGCAGTTCCAAAGCCTATATGTGTCTTCATGGTATCATATTATTACCAGGATCTATCATTGGATATATTTAGAGTTTGCTTCTAGTTTTTAGTTTGACTTCAGTTTCTAGTTAAAGGAAACATATTTTGCTCTTTGTGGTTTTCTGTTATTTATATACTGTTATCATGTTGGATGTTAAACATGGTCAAAGTTCCTAAACATCTGTTGCAGCGTCCAATCAGAATCAACCATCAACAATGTAAACATGGAAGTTATTGCAGCATCACGATCTGTAACACAACTTATGAAAATAAGATTCAAGCAGCCAAATGATAAACTGATGATAAACTAAACTGCTGATTCTTTGTAAAGGTTCAGCAGATATTACATGATTTTATTATTATTATTATTATTATTATTATTATTATTATTATTATTATTATTATTATTATTATTATTATTATTATTATGAAGGAATGTTTTAGTTTAGAATAGCTTTAGTGAGAGTGAAATATCAGATGATGCTACATATAAATATTTGTTATCAAATATTAAACATGTTTGTCAAAGGTACATAAACCTCTTATATTATCAGCTCTTCATTGTGTCAGAGAGAAATATTTGATCATGCTGCTGAATGGAAAATTGACCATCAAATTTATTGTAATTCTTATTTTGCAACCAACAGACGCTGATGAAACATTTCACTGGAGTGTTTTTATTTATATAAGAGCAGCATTTTATGTGAGTGACGGTAGATTAAATATTATAAACAATATTATAAAACACAGCCTGCATTGAATCAACACCTTTCTTAAAACAGTTACAACAAAAACCTGAATATTAAACCTTCATGAAAGTGGAATTCATTACAAAACTCATCAGACTTCATTAGTTTTAGTGAGGTGAACTTAATAAAGTGATTGAGTTTCTATAAGTTGGTTTTCATTGTGATGGACAGTTTAGATTGATGCATTTATCTGTGTCAAAGTATCAAGAGACACACTGATCCAGTATATACTGGACTGATACCAGTTTAGATAAGTTATTAAAGTATTATTGGTTATTGCACAGACAAATCATCCTGTCATATGCACAATAAATACCATTTGTAGGCACTTGTGTTATAAAATAGTAACAATAAATTTGTTGGGAAAAGGGAGGTTCTGTTTGCTTAAAGCTTCAGAGACCGAGGTGCTGATTTACAGATTGTGTTCACATGTTTTCACTTATTAAGTCTCAAATTATCACCACTGAAGTACACATTCTATGTATTGTACTTTCACTTTATTTGATCTCATTTTTATTAATGTTATCAAGTAGGTTTTATTTTCCATTTTATGTTACATTAATGTTTTTTTTTACATGTTTTTATGTCCTTTTCATGTGAAGCACTTGGTGCATTAATTTATTTTGTTGTAAATCACTTTGAGCTGCAGATGATACTATATAACATAAATAACTGAGTCATTTAGTTTAATGTTATTATTGTCGTATCTTTTTTAAATACAGTTTAACTTAAAGTGAATCACATCAATTTAATCTGTCAGTTAAAATCTGTGATGTTGAGTGATTCATGTTATTGCTCATCATAGTTTAACAAGTGGAGTTCACCCACTATAACTCCAGTTTAACCAGTGTCAGGTCAAATAATGACCTGTTACCTCTTCTACTCACTCTAAGCCAGTGAGAGAAGAAGTGGTGACCAGATGTGATATAGTATATTATAGTGTGAGATGGAATAACTTGTGTTTTCATACTGTGAGTTTCAGACTGAACACAAAGTTCATTTGACTGCTGGAGTGTTTTTACAGTCTGTGTTTATTCAGCACAAAAACTTATTGTACTGAACATACAGACGTTTACTATAACTGGCTGAGAATGTACACACTTACTGTGTGGGTGTGTGTGTGTGTGTGTGTGTGTGTGTGTGTGTGTCTTTGTTATTTCCTCCAGACTCTCTCACTCTCCCTCTTATCTCTGCACATTACTGAAGTGGAGTCACAGAGCTTCAGTGTAAGTGTGAAGTTTTCACTCAGTTTAAAATGTTTTCAACTTGCTTTGAGTTCATTCACTTTGTGTTCAGTCTGAGCACACATTGAAATTTATTCAGAACTAAAAACATGTTAATAATTAAAATGATTTGAATATTAAAATATAATTAAGAAGAAACTCACCATGGATATACACGTGTATCTCAGCATAAATCTGATGGTTGATTTCCTCCTGCGTAGCAACACAGCTATAGTTGTTGGTCTTGGTCACAGTAGTTTGGAGGATGACGTCGTAGTGGCCTCCTCTTTCTGTCTCCTTTGGTTCTTCAGCTTGAGGGATGATTCCATCACTGTCCTGCCAGTGTAATTTAGGTTTTGGAGAAGCACCTTGAACTTCACACTGCAGCAGTGCCGAGTCTGCTGTTTGATCAACTATCATGACATATGGCTTTCGAGCTGCAGCTGTGAACAAAGTATAAATCAATAACTTGTAAAGAACAATTACAGGATCAGACATGAACTGTAATACTGGGATGTTTTGTTCAACCTGTCTCTGCTTGTATATGATCATATTTCAGAGGAAAAACAGAGAAACAGTGAAATAGAAAAGCACATCAGCCTTAACTACACATCTCAGGAATGTTTGATAGAACATATTTCAAACAAGTTTCAACTAAATATTTGGTAACTTATCACCACTGCAAACACTATTTCTGACTCATATCATGACAGAGACACATACAGTGAAGAAGTTTGGACAAAACTTGAATTTCTGTTCAGTTTCTTGAGCTACAAAAATAAAAATGAAATCAGGTGTAATTTGTTGTCTGAGATGTAGACAGTATTTTCTATCACACTAAAGTCATATAAACATTGTGTATAAAATATGAATCATAGGTTCTTGTAAAGCATGTTTGAGCCTTTGTGTTATCAGAGTTTAATTGTGTCAGTGAGAAACATTTGATCAACAGTCTCAAGCTGCCAGAATGAAAAACTGACCATCAGATTAGTTGTAGTTCTTCTTTAGTAGCCGACAGCAGCTGATCAAACATTTAACTGGAGGTTTTTATTTTCTCACACAGGAAGGAGAGCATTATTGTTTTAAACTAAAAACTACAGGTTTGTTCATGTTTTATAATCTGAATTCCTCCTAAAACCTAAAATCCATTAAAATTAAGATTCAATTTTAATCAAATATTTAATATTAACCAAATTAAACTCTAATGAGACATTTTAATACCATATTCTTCATTTGTGTGTAAAGAGACACTTTACTGATGTCAAAGATGAGTTTACTGGTCATGAGGAGGACGACTCAGCCTGTTAAACTGTTGTTTAATGTCTTCTGAGGCTCTGGAGCAGCTTTAGTCTTTAACAATAACCAGAGTAATGTCATCAGTGTTATCTCAGCTTGGACTTCAAGACTTTGACAAAAAGTCTGTGTGAACAACTGGAGTTAAAAAATAAAGTTTAGTTTTACAGAAAATATTGTATAAATCTCAGAAAGTAAACAAATGTGAAGAAATTTATCTCCAAAGTAATTGTGCAAAACTTAAAGTGATGTCCAAACTTTTCCAAAGCAAATGTTTATTATTAAATAAACAATAACAATGAAGTCTGAGATTCATACAATATTCTGTACGACACTAAACTAGTGATGTTACACTCGATGCAGACGACTCAATATCATATCAACCTTTCAAAGCAAATGTATTGCAGCACGACGTTTCAATGCTTCGCTTCACTACGCCAAAAATCATGTGACCACCCTGCAGACGCCTCGTTACATCACACTCGTACCTGAGAGGTGTTGTGCTGGTTTTGGATACAGGGTGTGCTTCTCAATCTGACACAATATCTTTGCTGTAAACTCTGTTTAAAAGTGATCTGTTTATATAATAGTCTATAGACTTTACTGAACAACATATCAATAATGAATCAATAACACCACCTATATTCTGACTAACTGTTTCATCACAGTCTCAGATTGAATCCATCCATACAGATGCAATACCAATAGTTGCTCTGCAGATGTCGCTATTTTGACTGAATCAAATGCTTTAGAACAGTGAACCATTTTCAACACAACTGCTTCATATTGATCCAGTGCTTCAGAAATCTGTTTCCCCGATCAATACACTAAACTAATATAAAACTGTCTCATGATGCTCAGATCTCATATTCAGGTTGTGGCTACAGGTTTGAGACACTGACTAACACTCAGATTAGCTGCAATTCTTCCATTTTAGCAAAAACAATCTGATGAACAATCACACTGTAATTTATTTAATTCTGGAAAATGTTTAAGGAGATCATGATCATTTATTTTGTTTTTCATCTTAAACTCTTGATTTCTGAATCTGAATTGATCTTACATCCTAAAATCCTTTAAGATTCCTCAGAGATCAGTGATCAGCTTTTCCTGATGACACATCTAAACAGTAAATAAGTTGAACAGTTTTCTTTATTACTTTAATGTAACAGAAAACACTGCTGAGATCTCAGACAACATATTTCAAATAAGAGAATTTTAAGATGATTTTGTAGCAAAACAAACTGAGCAAAAAGTTGAAGAATAAACAAACTTTTATAAATCACTGCTCGTTCAATAATAAACCTACCAGTGTGATTATTGTGCTGAGAGAAACAGAGAGAGAGAGGTTGTTGTTTTATTTGCTGAGAAGAATATTTACACATTAATTCTGCTGTGAGGAAGCTGCCAGACAGCACTTAGAAATATACAAACACCTGACTGTAACACAGACAAAAACTCACCAGTGCAAACACTATTTCCAGTAAACACATATAACACATATATAGTGTAAAGAAGTTTGAATTCTTGTATAAACAGTCATTATGTAAAACTTGTTATTGATGTTTAAATGTCTCCACTCATAAGTGATGTGAAATTAGACTCATATAACATCACATTCACAGACACGACTGCTTTGTGTCAGTCCCAGATGGGTTAAGGCTGGAGTTCACTTGAAATGAACTACTGTAGGTCTTACAACGTGTCATCTAAAGGTAAAAGTGTTTATAGCTGCTCTGAACTGAGTGTAAAGCCTGGCGTTATAGAGAGGGGCGAGACGTGATCATCATTTAAATGGTGATAACAGCTCACACTTTCATACAGTCTCCCCTTCAAGACATCCATGCTGTTAAAATCAGGAGTTTGAGAGAGAAGTTTCTCTTTCTTACCTCCACACACCTGGACAATCACTGCATGAAGCTGGACGTACTTAATAGGTTTAAGGAAGTTACAAAATTTATTGGACGCAGTGACACAAACTACAATGTGTCTCAAATATCCATCATGTTTGATAAAGAGGGAATCTCTCCATACATGGTTGCAGCGCTGTGGGGACGAGGCCCTGCCAGATGTGTTTTCTGACTATTTGACTTGAGTCCATCTGAGACTCTTAAACCAGTCACATCAGTAAATAAACATTTTATAAAAACACTCACCAACAACATGAAGCTTAATGTGGAATATTTGTCTTGGCTGAAGTTGTGTAAAGTTACAGGTGTAGTTTCCACTGTCAGCCACCTTCGTATTTCTGATGATTATGGAGGCGTTTCCTGACTTCAGTTCATCATCAAAATGTGAGACTCGTCCTATGAACTGCTCAGATGTCGTTTTAATGCCTGAATCATACCGGAACACCTCCTTCTGACCATCTTTCTTCCAGTCAAACAATGTAAACACAATGCTCTCCTTGCTGCTGGGTGAACAGGGTAAAATGACGTCACTTCTTTCTTCCACTCTGATGACATCTGGCTCTGGAGGACAAAAACATGTATTAATCAATATGTTTACATGCAGAATAATCAGGTTAAGACAGACATATGGAAGTTTGTTGTCATAGCAACATATCAACTTATGTTATAACAAGAAACTTTTCTTGTTTCTTGTCGTCTGGAACATTGTCTTCAACAAATCCTTTGCTCTGCCCTGAACATTATATATTTGCACTGAATATTTTGCTTTGTACATATATTTATAATTTATGTATTATTGTTATTATATATTATTGTAAGTGATATTTATTGTTTTCATCTTTTATATTTAATTTTACTAGTCCTTATTTATCAGCATAACCTCAGGAGAACATCACACTCATTAATAAATAATAACATTTAAGTCTTTTAACTGTTTTTCCAAAATGATGATGATCTTCATCACTGACTACGTCATCAGACTATCTCTGTCTGTCCATCCAACACACAAATAAATATTACACCCGGTTGAAAAAATGAGTGAGAGAAAGAAAGAGAAGCCAGAGAGAGCGCTGCAGATCGAAGAGGAAAACTGAACTAAACAAAGTCAAACTTAATTCACCATAATTCATCATGATCACTATGAAGTCAATAAAAAGACAGTAAGGACGAACCTCTGAACTACACAGACAGAAAACACCTGCCTGAAGCCTGAAGTCACATCTGAAATGCATCAAACTGTCAAAACTTCTTTCTATCTAAACACTGTGGAGCCATTTGGTAACAACTATCGAAACAAAGCATGAAATAAATAATCTGGAGAACAAGAAACATTAAAGAGGGAAATCAGGAAGCTTGAAGTGGAAGAAATGAGTCTAAACATGTATTTACCATCAGGTTAGAGAGTCGATTCCATTATTTGAAAGAAACTGAGCTGATCAAAAGAATTTAGTGTTTAGTGTCATTTAGAGGATGGATCAGACTATTTTCAATATGAAAAATGTTTGTTGCTTCTCATCTATGACACTCTGTGTCCTTGTTCTGTTTCATTTACTGAAATAAAGATCAAACATGATGATTAACTTTAATCTTTGTCGTTATTTGATAACCGCTAATAAATAAAACAATGTGTATATAAATATGATTACTTGTATATAAGTAAAAATTGACTTCAGGCAATTAGATTTCTGAATAAAACCATTAAGGTTGAATCTGCTTCCTGATTGAACACATTTCTCATCTCTGATCTACAGATACGATTTGTCTCCACACTAAACACACAAACAAGCTGCTCCCTAAAATAAACCTGACTGAAGAAACTAACAAGAGAGAAATGAACATGTTCTGAATATTATCATAGACATTACTTTATATACTTTCTCTGAATCACAACAATTAACCCTTTGAATTTGACATTTGAAAGAGGTTCTGGTTCATTGTGTTACTTTGACCAACACAATAAAAAACTCTCAACAAAACTCCCAGAGACCCTCAGGCAGCAGACACACTCAGATTTTATATTTCATCAGAAATATCAGCATCCAAAGTTACACAATAGATGATGTGTTGCAGCTGTCAGTCATGTTTGATACGTAGTTTCAAACAGCAGGAAGTAGACGCCGCCCTGCACATCCGCTCCCAAACTAACATCAGCTCTGAGTAGGTCTATTATAGGACTTAATTAATCAGAGGGATGCTGTCATCACATCACATGTGTTATGAGGCTGATATTTAACATTGATCTGTGCTAATCATCAGGATGTTAGCACAGATATTATATATATTATATTGTACATCAGGAACGTAGCTACTCGAGACGTTTATGATCTCGGACTCGACTCTCAGTCCCCCGTCTCGACTTGTAAGGATCCGGTCTCGACAATTAACTGTATATAAAGATCTTTAGTTTATTATCTCCACCGAGTCTCTCTCTTTGTGTGTGTGTGTGTGTGTGTGTGTGTGTGTGTGTGTGTGTGTGTGTGTGTGTGTAATTCGATACTAATAAATGATCATAAAAGAAGCATAACCTCTTCCTAACATACAGTGAGCGAACTCCAGTGGACGCAGCGCGGAAAATTATCCAACGAGCGATGTCGCAGCGCTGAGTGTTGTTCCGGGTTTTATTCCTCCAGAAACTCCGGTTCTGCCCCCGGCTCTTTCCTCCAGAGCTCCCCGGTGCTCTGTCGCCGAGCAGCGGCTCTGTTCCTCCGCTCCGTCCGGTCCTCCACACACACACTCAGCGCTGCGACATCGCTTCGCTCGTAGTATATATGGACACATTTTCGCGCTGCGTCCGCTACAGTTCGCTCGCTCGCCATATGTTAGGAGGAGGTTATGCTTCCTTTATTGTCACTTATTAGTGTCTAATAATTACTTTCTCTCTCTCTCTCTCTCTCTCTCTCTCTCTCTCTCTCTCTCTCTCTCTCTCTCTCTCTCTCTATATATATATATATATATATATATATATATATATATATATATATATATATATATATAATATAATAGACCTATAATAGACCTACTCAGAGCTGATGTTAGTTTGGGAGCAGACGTGCAGGGCGGCGTCTACTTCCTGCCGTTATTTCTGATAAACTGCGTATCAAACATGACCGACAGCGTTGCGACATCGCTCCTGGTTTAACTGGATCATGTTTCGCGCTGCGTCCGCTAGAGTTCGCTTGTTCGCTGTATGTTAGGAGAAGGTGTCAAACTGTCAAAACGTCTTTCTGTCGAAACACTGTGGAGCCATTTAGTAACTATCGAAACGAAGCATGAAATAAAGTAAAAGATAAAAACATGCAAACCTGGTCACATGATCTGTGGGTTACAGAATACGGTGTAACACCTGTTTTCTCCTAATTATGAGTCAGTATAAGTAGTTTTAAAATGAGGAAGTTATAATTACGAGACAAGAACTCAGTTTCCTTCTTCAGTGAAAGCAACGCGCTTCAATAACTTTATAATTCAGTTTGATCATCAGTCTAAATAGTTTTCTTACCGCTTCTGACACCAAACGTTACTTCAAACCAGATGAGAGGAAACACGAGAAGAAGAAGCTTCATAGTTATCGGCGTCTGAAGATTAAACATCATTTTAACATCGCTTGACGAAGCCTTTACTACTCGAGACAGAATAACAGTCTCAACTGAAAAATACTTTCGGTTTCGCAGCTTCCGGAAGCGGCAACAGCACTGACGTCATTACTTCTTTTTATACCATTCCCTACTTTATTTTACACATTTAATCTGTAACTGTGTAAGAAACAAAAAGAAACACAGAGCCAGGGCGACAGAAAGTAAAAGTTCTATAAACGGGGGAGGCACATCAAATATTTTTTAAGCATTGGGGAGAGACAGACAACTTTAATTTTTCTTTTCAAAATACGTGTTTTACCGAGGAGGGTCAAGATTTAAAAAAACAAAAACAAAACGTAGATTAGTCACACCCCAGCCATCTCCTCTGTCGGGTAGAGTAACAGGAATGAACCCAAATACAGAGACTTCAGGCTCTTTATTAAATGTTCGTGCAAACAGGACAAGACTGACAGGAGCAGATCAAACTGAACAGAACAAACCAGAACGAAACTGAGGATCCAACAGAGACTGAACAAAAAACCAGGGCTAAAATACAAACTGAACTAATGAGCAAATGGGGATCATGTGACTGGACACAAGGGCAGGCTGGGAGCTGATAGGCTGAGGGAAACACAGGGAGCAGGACTGATGAGGGTAATGCGGGGCAGGTGAGAGGAGGAGCACATGAACACAGGAGGAGTGAAGGAACACACAACAGAAAACACAATACTCTTAATACAACCCAGCATATCAATGAGCAGAAACCATATATATTAGATAGTCCTTCAAAAAGTCCAACTCAAAATAAGCCCTCTCCCACACAGTCCAATATTCACAAAACAGAAAAAGTCTGAGGGCATCTGGAGGATAATGGCAACCAAGGAAGTGAAAGACAGACTAACAAGAGTCTCTAGAGTCAATAACAGAACCACAACACCCTCTCTGATAAATAACAAACAGTCTCTAACTTTGTCCAAATAAAACACTGCAGGCCTTCATATTTTTCTATTTTGCACAATTGTGAGATTTTGAAGAGTTCGTCTTTGATTATAAATCTGTGGTTCAAATTTTAACACGAATGTAGCCGCGAACCAAGAGACAAGAGGTGCTGAGAAAGGATGCTGCAGTTAATCACAGACACGATGCAAGTCTGAATCAGAGTCAGCTGGGTGAAGCACAGACAGGAGCCATGAACCAAACCTCCAGATAGTCTCAGGAAAAACGACAGGAGGAGGAAGAAGAGGTGAAGAAGAGGGAAGTCCTGAGACGACAGACAGTCCAGAGCCGAGGAGCCTCATTTCTACAAAAAAAGGGGAAAAAGAGACAGAAAGACACACAGCTTGATGCTCATGTGTTCAACTGTTGGACTTTCTCAACTGTTGGAACTTTATCCAGATTATTGTCAGCAGGACAGACCTAGAATTTAATGACTAAGTCCTGGTTACACTCACTATGTGGCCAAATGTATGTGGACACTCACACATCAGACCGTTATATGATTATTATCTCATTCTGACACCTTCATCTGCTGCTATAACAGCCTCTTCTCTTCTGGTTTCAGTCTTTCCAGCAGATGTTGGAACCTGGCTGCAGGGATTTGCTCCCATTCAGCCACAAGAGCATCAGTGAGGTCAACACTGATGTTGGTGATAAGGTCGAGTTCACAATCAGTGTTTCAGTTCATCCCAAAGGTGTTGGACAGGGTTGAGGTCAGTACTCTGAGCAGGCCAGTCCACTTCTTAAGCACCAAACTGGAGAAACCTTTTCTTTATGGAGCTGGATTTATGCACAAAAAAAGAAGAAAAAAAGAAAAGAATGCCTGATGATCTGACTGAAATATTGTATTTACAGTCATGTGTGAAATTATTTTTCCTAAAGACAGGCAACATAAATGAACATGTTTTATTCATAATCATCGTCTCATTGAGTCTAAAAAGTCTCCTCATGTTGTCCTGAGTGCCAGAGATCCGATAAGAGAATAAAAGCTGGGCTGCCTCTGTGGTTTAGGGGTTAAGACGTTGAACATGAACCACAACAACACCAGTTCAAACCAGTGTTTCATCTCTTGTGCTTCTCTGCTCTTTGACACTTCTAGCCCTTTGAGTCTAGTTACTGCAGTATCTGCATTTATCTAACACCTGTTTCTCTGTCTCCACAGTTTACCTCCGCCTGACTTCCTCACCGGCTCAGCACAATTCCCTGCTCTCTGGACACCACTCTGCCTGGCTCCCCTCAGCATCCCTTCTGTCCTGCTCGGTCCAGTTTTATGCCCAATTCTCATCCTCAGTCTCCCAGCTACCAACCCAGCAATAAACTATCTTTCAACTTTACTCTCTGCCTCCTGCCTCGGTGTTCTGCACTTGGGTTCATTAGCCTAGCCACAACAACATAGTTCATCCAGAGTGTTTCTTGTCCTCAAAAAGTCTTTTACAAAAACAGATGTTGCATGACAATAATCTTAAAATCCAGCCACAACAGTGTTAGTAACACTGTAGCACCAGGCTGGTGCTGAGCTCCACTAAAAGTCCAACAACAGCTGCAACGCAGCGTCTTAAACCCTCCCACTCTACTCACTAAACCTTCACTAGACTGAAGCTGGTTTGTGTCCAGTTCTGGTTAATGTTTTGGTTCAGAACTTGTAATAATTTCTTGTAATTTCAAATGTTTGTCCTGTAATAGTGCTTGTGTTGTTTAATAAACCTTTTCCACATATTAACATGTGCAATAATTCATTGTGAGCATAAATCTCAGTAGGAATCTTAAAATGTACGTGTTTAACATTAGGTGATGAAGGAAATACAAGATACAAGATTAGGCCTACTGTTTATATTTTACTTATTTATTTTATTTGTAAGGGACCATGTACAGTGTTAAACATAAATGTTACCATTTGATGTTCTGTACCAGAGTTAGTTTACAGCTAATATTCATCTGCAGCCTCTTCAGCAGATCACAATTAAAACATATAACAGCACAATAACAAACAGTACGATGCAAAAAACACAGACAGCACACACACACACACACACACACACACACACACACACACACACACACACACAATGTCAATTAAAAGGACAAATGTATGCTTGACAAATTAAAAGCAAAATTATTTGAGAAGAACATGAGATAAAATGTAGAGTCAGTGGTTACAGAGCTGAGTAGCTTTTAACAGACTGTTTAATTTGGTTTTAAACGTGCTGATGGAGCTGCAGATCTTCAAACTTTAATATCTTAGAGTTTAGAGTCTTTCACAATATGTTTTATATAAAAGAAAAGACCAGAAGGTTCAGCAAGAAGGAATTAAACATTTAAAAACTACAGTTAAAAAGTCACACACATCATGGTGTTTTCATTTTATTCCTTGTGATTATTATGAGTCTTCACAAGTTGAACAGTTGAAAAGAGTTGAATACTTTTAAAAAGGTGTTTTAGGTCTTCTGAAGGTTTAACAGCTGATCCCTAAAATCAGTTCCAATAGTAGTGAATAACTCAGATCTGTGCCATTCACAGCCAGAATATCAGATCGTTCTTCTCTCATTACTGAAGTTCTCTTGAGCAAGACTCTGAACCCCCAACAGCTCCAGAGACCAGCAGATCAGACTGTGTGAATGAGTGTTACTGAGAGACAGAGCAGTGGTTCTCTAGTCTACCCTGAATAGTTAAAGGTTAATAAGAAAGTGTGAATGTATTTAACATGAGCCATTATATTTCAGGTTTCACTGAATAGAGAAAGTTTCATTGTTAGACAGTAGAGGGCGCCACATTGCTGAGTATAGAGGTTAAAACAACATCACATAATTATCACATAACAGTCCATAATCAGAAGTCAGTTAACACAAGTAATTAATTTATAAACTTTTCTATGATAAATATTAAGATTTTTATCTCATCTGATCAACAAGAACACCTGTAGGAAGCAGTGTGGTTTAGAGTCCTCCCTGTAAAACAACAACCTATTATCACTGCTGTCTCATTTATTATATATAAGCACAATGATTTAATGTGCAGGAATTAGTGACTGTCATCCACAATCCAGACAAAAACCTGAGGAGCAGATCTACATTTATTTGTCCTCTGATCTGTGAGACAAAGCAACATTTACTCACATCTGACAGGCTGCATATTCAGTGTTTATAATCTTCACCCTCTAGATTCAGTTGACTGGAGGATGCAAAGACAACAGTATTCAGTAGTGCAATATATAAACTAATCAAACAATAAATACTCATAAATAGCATATTAAGAACAATAAATACATGGAAATAAATAATTCATGAGGACAAATAATCTGTTTTAGAATATATTTAAGTCATAAACTACAAAATCATAGCCTACTAGTTTTAAGTGAGGTTAAAAATATGTCTGAGTAGTAAGAGAAAACAAAAATCAAATATATAATAAAATGGAAAACTTGAGCCTTGGGGCATTGCTCACCAGTTTCTTCAGTTGTTCAAAGCTGTGTTGCTGCTGCTTCCTGCTGTCACACAACATCTCCTCCAAACGTTTTCTGAGTGGTGAACTCACATCAGGCAGGTTTGGGATGAAGTATGATAGGTACCGCACCATGCCGAAGAACCTCATCAGTGCAGCTTTGTCATGTGGTCGTGGCATGTCCATTACTGCTTTGACCTTTTCTTGGTCTGGTTTCAGGCCCTCTGAACTCAGAATGTGTCCAATATATTTAATCTCTGTTATTCCAATCTTGTGTTTGTCTTTGTTCAGCTGGAGATTGATGTTCCTTATTCTGTCAAGAAGCTGTCTCAGCCTTTTGTCTCAAGTTTCTTCACCCTTTACAGTTCACTTATGATTTTATCTTTCGGTGCTAAACACACTTTTCTGGGTGGGTAAATAACTGGAGCTCCTGCTGGATCAATCTGAATGTGATTCTGTCCAGGTCCACACCTCTACCCTGTGAACACATCTCTGTATTCCCTCAGGATGTCTGTTTCCTCTTCCCTGTCCAACTTGTAGAGTCTTCCTATTAGTCCCATTTGTGTGCAGGAATCTCCTCCTAAGATAGCAGGGAAGTTTGTTTCTATTATCTAGAATTTCAACTCATGCACTTCAGTATTGTACTCACATCTCAGCTTTGTCATGCCCAATGGCACCACCTTGTGGTGGGAATACGTCACCAACTTGGAGCTGGACTCCAGTAATGGTGCATCTATTTCAGCCTCTTTTCAAAAGGTTGTAAGACGAATCACGTTGCAATCATTGATTGTATAAAAGATGGACGTCATGACAGCTCCCCAAAACATCTCGATCACCCCCTGGTGGCTGGCTGCAGTATAGGTCATAAGTCCCGCCTCCTCCATGTTAGCGGATGGGGCATGAGCCAAACTAAAAAATCAAAGTACACATCACATACATTTTTCCCATGCATGGAAATAAATAATTCATGAGAACAAATCATCTGTTTTAGAATATATTAAAGTCATAAACTACAAAATCATAGCCTACTAGTTTTAAGTGAGGTTAAAAATATGTCTGAGTAGTAAGAGAAAACGAAAATCAAATATGTAATAAAATGGAAAACATGAGCCTTGGGGCATTGCTCACCAGTTTCTTTAGTTGTTCAAAGCTGTGTTGCTGCTGCTTCCTGCTGTCACACAACATCTCCCTCCAAAAGCTTTCTGAGTGGTGAACTCACATCAGGCAGGTTCAGGATGAACTATGAGAGGTACCGCACCATGCCGAAGAACCTCATCAGTGCAGCTTTGTCATGTGGTCGTGGCATGTCCATTACTGCTTTGACCTTTTCTTGGTCTGGTTTCAGGCCCTCCGAACTCAGAATGTGTCCAATATATTTAATCTCTGTTATTCCAATCTTGTGTTTGTCTTTGTTCAACTGGAGATTGATGTTCCTTATTCTGTCAAGAAGCTGTCTCAGCCTTTTTGTCTCGTTGTTCCTTGTCTGCACCCACATCAGAATGTCCATCAATGACATTCACAACTCCTCCCAAGTCCTCCAGTCTCTGAGCAATGCATTTCTGGAAAACCTCCAGAGCTGAGACACCAAAGTGCAGCTGTTTGCATCAGTGCAGCTTTGTCACTGAAAGGCAGTGCCCTACTGAATGGTGTGTTAAAGGTACATAGCTTAGAACTGTCCTCATCTAGTTGTATTTGCCAGAATGGTTTGTGTCCAATACAGAAAAGAATTTTGCATTTGGTATCTCTGCCACAACCTCCTCTACTGTCTGCAGGTGATAATGTTCCCTCTTTGTGGCTTTGTTGATGTCTTGGGGATTAATGCAGATTCTTGTTTTTTTGTTTGGCTTTTGGACACTGACCAAGCTGTTAACCCAGTCAATGGGTTCTGTCTGTTTTTCTACCAAGTTTCTTCACCCTTTACAGTTCACTCATGATTTTATCTTTCGGTGCTAAACACACTTTTCTGGGTGGGTAAATAACTGGAGCTCCTGCTGGATCAATCTGAATGTGATTCTGTCCAGGTCCACACCTCTACCCTGTGAACACATCTCTGTATTCCGTCAGGATGTCTGTTTCCTCTTCCCTGTCCAACTTGTAGAGTCTTCTTATTAGTCCCATTTGTGTGCAGGAATCTCCTCCTAAGATAGCAGGGAAGTTTGTTTCTATTATCTAGAATTTCAACTCATGCGCTTCAGTATTGTACTCACATTTCAGCTTTGTCATGCCCAATGGCACCACCTTGTGGCGGGAATACGTCACCAACTTGGAGCTGGACTCCAGTAATGGTGCATCTATTTCAGCCTCTTATCAAAAGGTTGTAAGACGTAACACGTTGCAATCATTGATTGTATAAAAGATGGACGTCATGACAGCTCCCCAAAACATCTCGACCACCCCCTGGTGGCTGGCTGCAGTATAGGTCGTAAGTCCTGCCCCCTCCATGTTAGTGGATGGGGCATGAGCCAAAGTAAAAAATCAAAGTACACATCACATACATTTTTCCCAAAAATGGTTTCTGTCATTTACATCATTGTTACATAATGATTGACAGCTGTGACGGCCGCTGTTAAACCTCCGTCAGGCGGCAGGATGGTTGAGGGGGCGTGTCAAGCTTAAATTAATGTCCCAATGCAAACATTAAATTAGCCTATTAATTTAAATATTGAACCATCAAACACTTCTATTCAAATCACCAACATTCTCCAAGAGAAACATTTCATTTGTACTAGTCAGGGCTGAGTTGTAGGCTGTAATCATTAGATGAGTGTTTGTTCACTGGTGGTGGATTCACCAGGCTTTGAATGACTGACTCAAAAGATTCAAACCTAGCATCTCTGATGTTTACTGAATGATTATCCTACCTCATTATTGCATGTCATTCAGCAGGTAATTAACTTAACAGCGCCTCCACAGGTTAAACTCTAGTTACTTCTTATCACAACAGGTACATAACATAACGTGTTTTATCTGACCAGAACAGATCTGTGTCAATAACAGTAGTTTAGCTTCAACCATAAATGAATCAGGCCACTGTTTATTGATTGTGGATTACTAATAAGAATTATGACATCTGCCCTCTGATACAACCATAAAACTGTTTTATACAAACAAAAACATGCAAAAACGTATTTTCACCATGTCTGTACAGCGTCATCCCCCCGAAAAACAGTGCTGAAAAAATCTGGCCCATTGTTAATGGTTAATAACTTAATTGGTGACATCTGTTGTATATTAACTACTGTGACTCTAGAATTCTGCAGAAGAACAGAACAAATTATACATGAAAATACTGATCATTGCTCACACTAACATTTAATGTGTAGTGTAGTGCTGTAAAACAGCTACAGGTCCTCAAATCCAACCGTAGCCTTCACCTCCTCTTTTACTGTGATTGCAGAAATCTGTATTTGTCATAACACACAACAAACAAAACCTTTTCAATATGTTTTCTTCAGCATAACAGGATCATTTCTACAAATTAACTCCGTTTGACAGAGAACAAAAGTGATTTAGCAGTAAAATGGGGTATTTCTTGTCAGCTGCATGTTTTGGCTTTGTAGAACAAGTTCATCCATGGTATAAATGTCTTTACCTGCTCACTTTTACTTTTTTATACTGTATATAAGAAGGTTGAAAAAAACTTATTATTAAATGTAGGAGTAAAAACAAATCTTCTGTGATTAGACTTCTTGGCAAAGTTAGTCTTGTAAAGGTCAAAGTACATGTCACTGCAGTCACATGATGACGTTTCAGAGGACAAAACAAATAAATCCTCACTTTCCTTTTTGGAAATTTAGAGTCAACTGAATATTGGCACTGATTATCAGCTATGAACAGTTTAAATCAAAAAACAGAGATTATCTGCCTTCAAATCCCCAAAACAAGGCACATTTCTTTGTATAGCACCTTTAAACAAGGCGATTCAAAGTGCTTTACATAAAACATCTGCAGTCATATTGGTGATTGATATTGTTTTAAGACAGGAAATGTAAGAAATTTGTGAACCTCTGCTTTAAGTAAAGTGTAATAAGTTGGAGGGGAAAGTGTCCTGTTGATCAGAGAAAAGACATCCAGCAACTTGCCGCCAAAAGCAGCTAAGACCACAAAACTGCAGGATCCGTTCACACAGAGAGAAAAGACACCTGACTTCATGTTTAAGGGGTTAAGATGCCGACCTTAAACCACAGACAACACAGGTTCTATCACTAATCACTATCTAATAAATGCATAAAATGTCTGTGTTAAAGTTTTCTACACTGTCAGGAATAAAGAAAACATCTACCTACGCAATAAATTTTCAGCTATATTCATCATTTATCAGGCTGGTCAACTGTCTGTTAGTTAGAAGCAGTTTTAAATACTTTGTATCTGCTTCATAGTTTCATTCAGAGTGTTTTTATCCTCAAAGTCTTCATCAAAATCAGATGTTGTGTGTAAAAATCCAGCCAATATAGTATCATCACTTTTCTTTCTCTTATCAGACAGAAACATTCAAAACAGTCACAACATACAGTTCCATATTTTTCATGTTTTATTCAAACGTTTGAATAGAAATGATAAAGTACTGCTGGAAATTACATGATACCCTGCAAGTGCATCATCATTTAACATGAACATACATGAACTTTCAGCACAATTCAAATATCACAGTCAACAGTTTATAGTTCAGTATGAAACTGTACCTGACTGATTCTGACTGAGCACATCAAAAAATATAAAGAACACATGCTTGTTTAAAATAAAAAGTCACATTTTATTTAATTTTAACTACAAAATATTAACATTTATTCAAAGCATAACAGCAGGCTTTAGTTCAGTGAAGTCTTATAATTTTCTTCATGCCCAAGTCAGTGAGGATCTTTATATGGTAATATTTGCTAAATCAACTGCATTTATATAGTAATTTTACCAAAATGTTCCTCTCAGTCACACATCAACACTCACAAACACACTGATGGCAGTGAGCTACCATGCAGGCTGCTGGTCTAAACATCAGCAGTAATTTGGGGTTCAGAGTTTTACTCAAAGACACTTTGACATGATGACAGGAGCAGCAGGGATCAAACCAGACCACATTTCAACTTTATCTTTTAAAGTCCGAGTGACTACGATGGTTGTTTATTTCAGCTGAGGATCACAGATAAAATGTAGTTGATCCTGAATATAACAGTTCTCATTATTCATTGATATTTCTTAATAATGTTATAATAGTCAAACTACAAGTGACATTATAAACATTTTAATCTCTTCTGAGCTGCAGCCTGAAATCCTCAGTCAGGAGTCTCCTGGTTGTTTCCATCAAGTCAGCTGATTGTCCAGGATGACTGAACTTTTATTAGTCTGAGACCCTTAAAAATCACAACATAAATCAATATGATCTTTTAAATCCCTAAAAACTCACTTTCATCACAAGACCTTCTCCTAGTTTGGTCCTTTTAATTCTGTTGTTTCTTTTATTGTTTTATTTTCAATGATTGTTTAATTATCCTGCTTTGCTTCCTCATTATCACATTTTTTTTTATTTTTCACTTCACTTATTTTATTTTTAAAGCCCAAAATGACTAAAAACTGTCTCAGGTATTTTGATTGTGTTTCTATGCAGGTTCATGTCATTTATCTATGAACTATAATGTTCTCAACAACAGTCCAGTGGATGGTTTTATAGTTGTATTTCAGCTTGACATTAAACCATTTTATGAATGAGATCAATCTATTGTACATGGACAACAGAGCCTGAATAAAACTAAGAAATAAATATTAAAATAAAACAATAAAAACACAACAGAGCAAAGAATCAGAGAGGAAATGACTGAATCTGCTCTCAGTCGGCGTTTTCTGCTAAAGCTGCATAAGAGTGGAACTATATTCCATCAGAGTATTAAACACATACAGTTAATATAACTGTCACTTAATCTTATCACCAGACAGAACATTGACATTCTGCAAACACCCAAATTAATTTCTATGACGACATTTTTGAACATTTAAAGGTTCATTTTGGATATTTTTACATCTATCCTTTAGTGCCAGTTTTTGTTTTTCATTAATTATTCCAACAAAATGTTTGTGACCTTAAAACAAGTTTAAGGTCAGTAGCTGAAACTGTTCAGTTTAATCTTTCAGTTAACAGGTTTATACAGTCGTCTATTTCTATCTTTAAACCTAAAATCAGACCTCAACTTAAAAACAACTCTTTGGATAAATGAGAACTGGACAAAATTCCCGAACTGCTCCAAAAATGTCTTCACTCTTTGGTCTAAAACTCAAACTGATCCTCACAAAAATCAAAATACAACAACACAAACACACTTCAGCAGCCAGCTTCAAGGCAGGTTTCAAGCTTGACATTCTCATGTTGATTATGTGGACCAGCAGCACGTCTGTCTGCAGGAGAGAAAACAAAATTTTATGAAAGAAAATCCCACAAGTTCTCCAGTAAATATTCACATGAACTGCATTGAGTCCATCTAATTGGTATGTTTGAATTACAACACATATAAGACATAATTATCTTGTTACAGTGTGTTACTGTTTGTGTGTTCCCCTTACTGTGTTATAATAAAATTAAAAAAGTATCACTTAGATGATAAACTGGCTTGAAAGGCAAAATTCAAGCCCTCTATGTATAATGAATGCACTGATTCAAAAGGAAAACATGGATGGAACTGAATGATATTCAAAATTCTGTGTAAATGACCAACTATGCCAACAGATTCATGTCTTTGAAACACACATATGTAATGTACTCAATCATAGATAAATGTGGACTCAGTGAATTTTATATGGGTGCCAACTTGCCAACAGAAAGCTTTATGTCTGAGAAGATCAAAACAAATGTTAAAACTAAACATAAATATGTGACAGATATAAAGAATTTGTGGCGTCTGCTCATTATGAATATGTTGATGCAATACATTGCTTGGACTTACCTTTATTACGTTTTTGTAAGATGCAGTACGTGGCTACAAGTGCAGCTAGAATAATAAAAAGACCACCAAAAACTGCTGTAGCAACCATCCATCCAGTGGGTGAACCTGAAACAGATAAAAAGAAGTTAATGTAAGACTCAGAATGTAACTGTAAATCATGTACAGACATCATAACCTACACAAAGAGAACAACTAAAGGTGTGCATGCTCCTAAAATCTAAAATGATTGACAGATTAAAGCAGCAGTGAGATGACTCTCAGCAGACACAGTGATATTAGCATCGATCTTATGAGCAGTTTCCTCCTGCTGGGCTACACAGCTCAGAGGTTGGTTTTGGTCCCAGTAGTGAGGAGGGTCATGTTGTTGTAGCATCCTCCTGTTTCTGAGACGTGTTGATCCTCAGTAGGAAGGATGTTTCAATCACTGTCCTGTCGCTCCACTTTAGGCTTTTTACAGGTGACTTTTGCTACACTCCTGCCGTACCTGAGATCTGCACATGTGTGTGGAAATCTGTCCATAGTCCAGGTTTTCTACATCCTGAGCCGAGGATCACAAGTACAAGTCTATGATGGACTCTGGATTAACATCTTCACTTTATGATAGTTGTTGTCATCACTAGTATTGATAAACCTTGGTAAAACAAGATATTATCCAACCAGCTGAACATGCAGCTTAGAGGTTTATGTTTCACTGAGACATTAAGTAGCACTAGCTAGCTAACATAGACTTACACTGCTGCAGCTAAACTGCAACAACTACTGTCCAGTAATGTCAAGATTTAAATCAACAGATGCTTCTGCCTGGTGGTGAGTCGACTCTACAGCTACTGAAGCACAATGACAGCAGAGTGATACAGTCTGGTATTATGCAGCAGGAGTCTGTTGAAGCTAAATACACTTTAACTCATTAAGAAAAAGTCATTTACATTCAGTTTATGACTAAATACCTTCAGATTCTTTTTCACATGTTCATATCTGATAAATATTTAGAGATTTCTGGACACATTCACATATTTTAGTTCACATGTATACTGAGATACAGTTTTACTCTCCACACACATTTGCTAATAATACAGACCCATAAAATTCTCTTTTTAACCAACAAAAGCTCACAGCAGCATCTTGTGGTTCTCTGCTGCAGCCTCATGCTTACACAACATCTATTATTGGTTGAATTAGAAACATGATAATAAATAAGTTCTGCTTGTAATCAACCAACAGTCAGTTGTAATGAATGAAGAAAGTGTTTTGAAGCTACATTTCTACAAACATGTTTGTCATGTCTAGTATTCTCACTGCAGCACAATGACTGAAGAGAAGATTTATTCATTTCAAGTTGACATTTTACAATAATCACTGCAGTTCCAAAGCCTATATGTGTCTTCATGGTATCATATTATTACCAGGATCTATCATTGGATATATTTAGAGTTTGCTTCTAGTTTTTAGTTTGACTTCAGTTTCTAGTTCAAGGAAACATATTTAGCTCTTTGTGGTTTTCTGTTATTTATATACTGTTATCATGTTGGATGTTAAACATGGTCAAAGTTCCTAAACATCTGTTGCAGCGTCCAATCAGAATCAACCATCAACAATGTAAACATGGAAGTTATTGCAGCATCACGATCTGTAACACAACTTATGAAAATAAGATTCAAGCAGCCAAATGATAAACTGATGATAAACTAAACTGCTGATTTTTTGTAAAGGTTCAGCAGATATTACATGATTTTATTATTATTATTATTATTATTATTATTATTATGAAGGATGTTTTAGTTTAGAATAGTTTTAGTGAGAGTGAAATATCAGATGATGCTACATATAAATATTTGTTATCAAATATTAAACATGTTTGTCAAAGGTACATAAACCTCTTATATTATCAGCTCTTCATTGTGTCAGAGAGAAATATTTGATCATGCTGCTGAACGGAAAATTGACCATCAAATTTATTGTAATTCTTATTTTGCAACCAACAGACGCTGATGAAACATTTCACTGGAGTGTATTTATTTATATAAGAGCAGCATTTTATGTGAGTGACGGTAGATTAAATATTATAAACAATATTATAAAACACAGCCTGCATTGAATCAACATCTTTCTCAAAACAGTTACAAAAAAACCTGAATATTAAAACCTTCATGAAAGTGGAATTCATTACAAAAGTCATCAGACTTCATTAGTTTTAGTGAGGTGAACTTAATAAAGTGATTGAGTTTATATAAGTTGGTTTTCATTGTGATGGACAGTTTAGATTGATGCATTTATCTGTGTCAAAGTATCAAGAGACACACTGATCCAGTATATACTGGATTGATACCAGTTTAGATAAGTTATTAAAGTATTATTGGTTATTGCACAGACACATCATCCTGTCATATGCACAATAAATACCATTTGTAGGCACTTGTGTTATAAAATAGTAACAATAAACTTTTATAACCCTCTGGAACTATGTACCACTTTACCTCTGAACAAAGATAAAAACATGTAGGTATATGTCACTTGTAAGTGATGAATATTAGTCTGACCTTACACAAAGTAGAATGATCCAGTCAGTTTAACACACTGAGGTTTACTGATGTAAATATTTTACAGCACATACATGCAGATGTAGAGATCAGTCATTAAAATCAGGACTCACCAGAGTTGTTTTCAGCTGTTGTGTTTTTTAAGATGCCACCCAAAAGGAAAAAGGAAAACATAATTATTCTTGTGTGATATCAACATGACAGACAGGTAACACTTTGTTATCAGGTTTATTTAACAGAACTGATTGAAAAAATAAACCACAGTCTCAGATTTCACAAAGATCCTGCCTTCACATTCACATGACTGCACTCTGCTACATGAAATAACTTTAAACAGAAGAGAAGAAGAAGCTGATCATCACAGTCTCTGACTTCTCTATGACGTGTATTTCAGTTGGAGCAGAGGATGTAAATGACATGTTCAACACAACACACAAACAGACGGAGACTGAATATGACTTTGTATGGTGTGTTTTTTAATCCTCACAGCACCACTAAGGGAGGTTTCTTTCTGGAGCAGCTTTGGGTTGCAGCCGACACAGATAAGAGCCACAGTGAGGTTCAACCTGTAGGAAGACGTTCTGGGATCAACTGAAAGAGGTTTTATTTCTGATAATCAAGACCGCTGGTGAGTCTGTGTCTGTTGGGAAAAGGGAGGTTCTGTTTGCTTAAAGCTTCAGAGGCCGAGGTGCTGATTTACAGATTGTGTTCACATGTTTTCACTTATTAAGTCTCAAATTATCACCACTGAAGTACACATTCTATGTATTGTACTTTCACTTTATTTGATCTCATTTTTATTAATGTTATCAAGTAGGTTTTATTTTCCATTTTATGTTACATTAATGTTTTTTTTTACATGTTTTTATGTCCTTTTCATGTGAAGCACTTGGTGCATTAATTTATTTTGTTGTAAATCACTTTGAGCTGCAGATGATACTATATAACATAAATAACTGAGTCATTTAGTTTAATGTTATTATTGTTGTATCTTTTTAAATATATTTTAACTTTAAGTGAATCACATCAATTTAATCTGTCAGTTAAAATCTGTGATGTTGAGTGATTCATGTTATCGTTCATCATAGTTTAACAAGTGGAGTTCACCCACTATAACTCCAGTTTAACCAGTGTCAGGTCAAATAATGACCTGTTACCTCTTCTACTCACTCTAAGCCAGTGAGAGAAGAAGTGGTGACCAGATGTGATATAGTATATTATAGTGTGAGATGGAATAACTTGTGTTTTCATACTGTGAGTTTCAGACTGAACACAAAGTTCATTTGACTGCTGGAGTGTTTTTACAGTCTGTGTTTATTCAGCACAAAAACTTATTGTACTGAACATACAGACGTTTACTATAACTGGCTGAGAATGTACACACTTACTGTGTGTGTGTGTGTGTGTGTGTGTGTGTGTGTGTGTGTGTTATTTCCTCCAGACTCTCTCACTCTCCCTCTTATCTCTGCACATTACTGAAGTGGAGTCACAGAGCTTCAGTGTAAGTGTGAAGTTTTCACTCAGTTTAAAATGTTTTCAACTTGCTTTGAGTTCATTCACTTTGTGTTCAGTCTGAGCACACATTGAAATTTATTCAGAACTAAAAACGTGTTAATTATTAAAATCATTTGAATATTAAAATATGATTAAGAAGAAACTCACCATGGATATACACGTATGTCTCAGCATAAATCTGATGTTTGATTTCCTCCTGCGTAGCAACACAGCGATAGCTGTCGGTCTTGGTCACAGTAATGTTGAGGATGACGTCTCCTCTTTCTGTCTCCTTTGGTTCTTCAGCATGAAGGATGTTTCCATCACTGTCCTGCCAGTGTAATTTAGGTTTTGGAAAAGCACCTCGAACTTCACACTGCAGCAGCGCCCAGTTCTCTGTTTGATTAAGTGTCTTGACATATGGCTTTGTAGCTGCACCTGTGAACAAAGTATAAAACAAAATAACTTGTAAAGAACAATTACAGGATCAGACATGAACTGTAATACTGGGATGTTTTGTTCAACCTGTCTCTGCTTGTATATGATCATATTTCAGAGGAAAAACAGAGAAACAGTGAAATAGAAAAGCACATCAGCCTTAACTACACATCTCAGGAATGTTTGATAGAACATATTTCAAACAAGTTTCAACTAAATATTTGGTAACTTATCACCACTGCAAACACTATTTCTGACTCATATCATGACAGAGACACATACAGTGAAGAAGTTTGGACAAAACTTGAATTTCTGTTCAGTTTCTTGAGCCACAAAAATAAAAATGAAATCAGGTGTAATTTGTTGTCTGAGATGTAGACAGTATTTTCTATCACACTAAAGTCATATAAACATTGTGTATAAAATATGAATCATAGGTTCTTGTAAAGCATGTTTGAGCCTTTGTGTTATCAGAGTTTAATTGTGTCAGTGAGAAACATTTGATCAACAGTCTCAAGCTGCCAGGATGAAAAACTGACCATCAGATTAGTTGTAGTTCTTCTTTAGTAGCCGACAGCAGCTGATCAAACATTTAACGGGAGGTTTTTATTTTCTCACACAGGAAGGAGAGCATTATTGTTTGAAACTAAAAACTACAGGTTTGTTCATGTTTTATAATCTCAATTCCTCCTAAAAACCTAAAATCCATTAAAATTAAGATTCAATTTTCATCAAATATTTTATATGAACCAAATGAAGCTCTAATGAGACAAGAGGTAAACCTACATTTTAATACCATATTCTTCATTTGTGTGTAAAGAGACACTTTACTGATGTCAAAGATGAGTTTACTGGTCATGAGGAGGACGACTCAGCCTGTTAAACTGTTGTTTAATGTCTTCTGAGGCTCTGGAGCAGCTTTAGTCTTTAACAATAACCAGAGTAATGTCATCAGTGTTATCTCAGCTTGGACTTCAAGACTTTGACAAATAGTCTGTGTGAACAACTGGAGTTAAAAAATAAAGTTTAGTTTTACAGAAAATATTGTATAAATCTCAGAAAGTGAATAAATGTGAAGAAATTTATCTCCAAAGTAATTGTGCAAAACTTAAAGTGTTGTCCAAACTTTTCCAAAGCAAATGTTTATTATTAAATAAACAATAACAATGAAGTCTGAGATTCATACAATATTCTGTACGACACTAAACTAGTGATGTTACACTCGATGCAGACGACTCAATATCATATCAACCTTTCAAAGCAAATGTATCGCAGCACGACGTTTCAATGCTTCGCTTCACTACGCCAAAAATCATGTGACCACCCTGCAGACGCCTCGTTACATCACACTCGTACCTGAGAGGTGTTGTGCTGGTTTTGGATACAGGGTGTGCTTCTCAATCTGACACAATATCTTTGCTGTAAACTCTGTTTAAAAGTGATCTGTTTATATAATAGTCTATAGACTTTACTGAACAACATACCAATAATGAATCAATAACACCACCTATATTCTGACTAACTGTTTCATCACAGTCTCAGATTGAATCCATCCATACAGATGCAATACCAATAGTTGCTCTGCAGATGTCGCTATTTTGACTGAATCAAATGCTTCAGAACAGTGAACCATTTTCAACACAACTGCTTCATATTGATCCAGTGCTTCAGAAATCTGTTTCCCCGATCAATACACTAAACTAATATTAAACTGTCTCATGATGCTCAGATCTCATATTCAGGTTGTGGCTACAGGTTTGAGACACTGACTAACACTCAGATTAGCTGCAATTCTTCCATTTTAGCAAAAACAATCTGATGAACAATCACACTGTAATTTATTTAATTCTGGAAAATGTTTAAGGAGATCATGATCATTGATTTTGTTTTTCATCTTAAACTCTTGATTTCTGAATCTGAATTGATCTTACATCCTAAAATCCTTTAAGATTCCTCAGAGATCAGTGATCAGCTTTTCCTGATGACACATCTAAACAGTAAATAAGTTGAACAGTTTTCTTTATTACTTTAGTGTAACAGAAAACACTGCTGAGATCTCAGACAACATATTTCAAATAAGAGAATTTTAAGATGATTTTGTAGCAAAACAAACTGAGCAAAAAGTTGAAGAATAAACAAACTTTTATAAATCACTGCTCGTTCAATAATAAACCTACCAGTGTGATTATTGTGCTGAGAGAAACAGAAAGAGAGAGGTTGTTGTTTTATTTGCTGAGAAGAATATTTACACATTAATTCTGCTGTGAGGAAGCTGCCAGACAGCACTTAGAAATATACAAACACCTGACTGTAACACAGACAAAAACTCACCAGTGCAAACACTATTTCCAGTAAACACATATAACACATATATAGTGTAAAGAAGTTTGAATTCTTGTATAAACAGTCATTATGTAAAACTTGTTATTGGTGTAGAAATGTCTCCACTCATAAGTGATGTGAAATTAGACTCAAGTAAAATTACAAGAATGATCCCTGATCTGTTTCACAGTTATACAGATTTTCTAGTTTGTGAATGATTGAGGCCTGTAGGAGTCAAAGTTACAGCAGGTGTCAGATGTAGAGACAGTGACGTCATCACAATCAGGACTCACCTGGGATGTTTTCAGCTGTTCTGTCTTTTAACCTTTTAAGATGCAGAGGTTGCATGCGACCCGAGATTTACATGTAAAAATAATAAATAAATATACTACATATTTTCATATTGACTGAATATGTCACTACACACATATTATATCTCGTTTGAAAGCCTAAATGTTGGTTTTTTCAACCGATGTAAGCGTCTCAATTTAAGATTTACGACGTAAAAACAGCAGCGTCACACTTTACGGCAGTTAGCAATTAGTAATTTACCTGCTAACCTGTCTCACCGCAGTTAAAAGGCTTTTATCGGCTTAATAACAGACATTCATAAACTAACGAGGGCTCGTTTTAAACAACAAAAATCCACCGATTAAATCCAGCTCGTATAAATTCAAGCGAAAGTAAAAATAACCTGAATAAACGTGAATTATTTCCTTCGTCTAGTTTTAGCGTAGTTCGTCAAACTTCTGAAACAACGATATTTTGGTCAATTTAACGGATCGATAAACGATTTGACCAATGATGTTCAGTATCAGTGAGATCAGTAAACGCCCAGCAACAAAACTAACCAATCCGCATCTTGCTGCGAACTAAAGTGACGAACTTTCAAGACTTTTAACTCCATCAACCAATCAGAGAAGCGCATCTGTACGCGAGCTCCACGTGTGTATGATTGACAGCTGCTTTCATCCAATGGAAACTCTGCACCGTGAAAATGCTCCGAGTTTGTAGTCACTTAAATTACCTGCCGAACCACATATGGAAGTTAATGTAGTTGGACTTTCTGTGGTGCTGAGACACCCACATAAGAGAGAAACTGTTTTATCTGTGAAAGGAGACATGATTCAATGATAATAAATATGTAAATCTTTATCTAAGTATTAAGAACTTCTTTTTATAATCAACTTTAACATTTAGGGAGATTTTTCAGCATCATTAAAGATATTTATCATCATTATTTATTAACTTTAAAGAGGTTTTAGAGAGCTCTGTAGCCATCTGCTGGAGATGCTCATTACTGCTCTTTCTGAAATATCTCAGAGCCGCTTCTGTCTATTAACCTGAAATTTGGTCCAGATACTGTAGACATGTTGATGGAAATATCCTGTGAATTTCAGCTCGGTAGTACATATTATGACTGGCGTAACTTATTTGAATTATTAAGTGAAAGAAAGAAAAAAAGAAATCTTCCCATTTTTTCTGTTTAATACTTTACCAATTCAGCTTTTTTGGAGCTGTAAATAAGAGCAACAAACCTTTTGAAGTTTAACATTTTTTGCTTTACAATGATTCAAAGGAAATGTATCAGTTCTTTGTAGTTTTTGTATTATATACAGTTTAAAATGGGAAGGTGATAAGAGCCTGAAATGCATTAAATTAAATTGAGCCCTAAGAGGTTAAGATACCACCTAAAAGGAAAAAGAAAGGTTTGTATGATATCATCAACATGGCAGACAGGTAGACTAATACTGGGAAAAACAGAACTTTGCTGCCTGTTTATTGAACAGAACTGATTGGAGGAAAAAAAGAAACCACAGTCTCAGATTTCACAAACATCCTGGTTTAAACTGGCCGCACATTCACAGACACGGCTGCTTTGTGTCAGTCCCAGATGGGTTAAGGCTGGAGTTCACTTGAAATGAACTACTGTAGGTCTTACAACGTGTCATCTAAAGGTAAAAGTGTTTATAGCTGCTCTGAACTGAGTGTAAAGCCTGGCGTTATAGAGAGGGGCGAGACGTGATAATCATTTAAATGGTGATAACAGCTCACACTTTCATACAGTCTCCCCTTCAAGACATCCATGCTGTTAAAATCAGGAGTTTGAGAGAGAAGTTTCTCTTTCTTACCTCCACACACCTGGACAATCACTGCATGAAGCTGGATGTACTTAATAGGTTTAAGAAAGTTACAAAATTTATTGGACGCAGTGACACAAACTGCAATGTGTGTCAAATATCCATCATGTTTGATAAAGAGGGAATCTCTCCATACATGGTTGCAGCGCTGTGGGGACGAGGCCCTGCCAGATGTGTTTTCTGACTATTTGACTTGAGTCCATCTGAGACTCTTAAACCAGTCGCATCAGGAAATAAACATTTTATAAAAACACTCACCAACAACAAGCTTAATGTAGAATATTTGTCTTGGCTGAAGTTGTGGAAATTCACAGGTGTAGTCTCCACTGTCAGCCACCGTCGTATGTTTGATGATTATGGAGGCGTTTCCTGACTTCAGTTCTTTGTCAAAATGTGAGACTCGTCCTATGAACTGCTTATCTTGACCTGTATGGCCCTTATTGGTATGAATTCCTGCATTATACATGAACACCTCCTTCTGACCATCTTTCTTCCAGTCAAACAGTTTTGACACAATGTTCTCCTTGCTGTTGAGTGAACAGGGTAAAATGACATCACTTCCTTCTTCCACGGTCACTTTGATGACATCTGGCTCTGGAGGACAAAAACATGTATTAATCAGTATGTTTACATGCAGAACAATCAGGTTAAGACAGACATATGGAAGTTTGTTGTCATAGCAACATATCAACTTATGTTATAACAAGAAACTTTTCTTGTTTCTTGTCGTCTGGAACATTGTCTTCAACAAATCCTTTGCTCTGCCCTGAACATTATATATCTGCACTGAATATTTTACTTTGTACATATATTTATAATTTATGTATTATTGTTATTATATATTATTATAAATGATATTTATTATTTCTCTATTTCTTTTCATCTTTTATATTTCATGTTACTAGTCCTTATTTATCAGCATAACCTCAGGAGAACATCACACTCATTAATAAATAATAACATTTAAGTCTTTTAACTGTTTTTCCAAAATGATGATGATCTTCATCACTGACTACGTCATCAGACTATCTCTGTCTGTCCATCCAACACACAAATAAATATTACACCTGGTTGAAAAAATGAGTGAGAGAAAGAAAGAGAAGCCAGAGAGAGCGCTGCAGATCGAAGAGGAAAACTGAACTAAACAAAGTGAAACTTAATTCACCATAATTCATCATGATCACTATGAAGTCAATAAAAAGACAGTAAGGACGAACCTCTGAACTACACAGACAGAAAACACCTGCCTGAAGCCTGAAGTCACATCTGAAATGCATCAAACTGTCAAAACTTCTTTCTATCTAAACACTGTGGAGCCATTTGGTAACAACTATGGAAACAAAGCATGAAATAAATAATCTGGAGAACAAGAAACATTAAAGAGGGAAATCAGGAAGCTTGAAGTGGAAGAAATGAGTCTAAACATGTATTTACCATCAGGTTAGAGAGTCGATTCCATTATTTGAAAGAAACTGAGCTGATCAAAAGAATTTAGTGTTTAGTGTCATTTAGAGGATGGATCAGACTATTTTCAATATGAAAAATGTTTGTTGCTTCACATCTATGACACTCTGTGTCCATGTTCTGTTTCATTTACTGAAATAAAGATTAAACATGACGATTAACTTTTGTCTTTGTCGTTATTTGAATATATGTTTACTCATATATAAGTAAAAATTGACTTCAGGCAATTAGATTTCTGAATTAAAACATTAACATTGAATCTGCTTCCTGATCGAACACATTTCTCATCTCTGATCTACAGATATGATTTGTATCCACACTAAACACACAAACAAGCTGCTCCCTAAAATAAACCTGACTGAAGAAACTAACCAGAGAGAAATTAACATGTTCTGAATATTATCATAGACATTACTTTATATACTTTCTCTGTATCACAACAATTAACCCTTTGAATTTGACATTTGAAAGAGGAAGCTCTGAGCACATGAGGACGGAGGAAGGGTGAGCAAACAACTTTCTCTGGTTCATTGTGTTACTTTGGTCAATGCAATAAAAAACTATCAACAAAACTCCCAGAGACCCTCAGGCAGGAGACACACTCAGATTTTACATTTCATCAGAAATATCAGCATCCAAAGTTACACAATAGATGATGTGTTGCAGCTGTCAGTCATGTTTGATACACAGTTTATCAGAAATAACGGCAGGAAGTAGACGCCGCCCTGCTCATCTGCTCCCAAACTAACAACAGCTCTGAGTAGGTCTATTATAGGACTGAATTAATCATCACATCACTGTGTTATGGAGCTGATATTAAACATTGATCTGTGCTAATCATCAGGATATTAGCATAGATTTTTTATATAAAAATAATAATAAACTTTATTTATATATAACTTTTCGAAAAGTTACAAGGCAATAAGAAATGGAAACAAAGGTAACAGACCATGAAAATATGTTAAGAATAAGTAAATGAGCAACAGCAAACAAAAAAAGCTCTAATTAAATGCAGTTAAATAAAAATGAGATTTTAAGAATTTTAAAAGAGGACACTGAGGTAGTTTGTCTGATTTCCAGAGGAAGGTTATTCCACATTGAGGAGCCCTTCTACCCTCTAACTCAAGCCTTGCCCCGGGGACTGAGAGCAACAGCTGGGGTGTAAGGGAAGAGAAAGTTGGTGATATAAGATGAACAGAAGTGATTAGAGGAAAAAATAAAGCATCCACTGCCAGTAGATGAGTTTGCCTTTCTGTTTTTTTTCTGTTGTATCATGTTTGACATCACAACTAGCAGCTAGTTATCATGGCTAGCATCGTTAGCATAGCTGAGCTGAGCTGTGTGTAGCTCATAGACTGTATAAAAATAAGGTGTAGCCGCAGTGTTTCTGGTTTAACAACACTGTGCTGGACAGGTGACAGGTGCATTTACAGTGTTTGTGTGTGCTGAAAGATGTAACAGTGTGGATATAAAGTCACACAGCTGATGGACTGTTAGCCTAGCATGCTAAAACTACAACATATGGATGAGACCATATGTTAACGTGTGGTCTCTGTAATACCAAAGTACGTTTTACTTTCTTATTACAGAAAGACTATATGTAAACATATGGATAAGACTATATGTTTACAGATATCCACAGATAAAAACAGATGAAAGAGCAGCTGGAAAAGGGGCAAAAATTAGCATGTCCACTCAGGTGTCATGTTTCCATTGTTGCTGATTGGAGCCAGGGCCGATAAATACCTGTGACTACTGCAGAGTCATTTGATCTGGGAATGAATGCCAATTGTACCTGTGTTGTAGCTTGACCGGAGTGGCTAGTCACTTGGTAGGAGGCAGACACAGGAAACCTTGTCCAGGTATCACAAGGTGGTTTATTTACAAGAAAAAAGTGGCACCATGCTACACATGTAACAAAAACAAAAAAAAAATGTACAAAAAACAAAAAAACAACTAAATAGTGAACTTGGTCTAACTGATCAAAACTCAACTCATAACAACTGAACTTATATTAACTTGTCATCATGTGCACACAGCTACACACTGATGTACTAACCCCCCCGGCAGCCAAAAAGCAACTGCTTAAACAGACCCTTCCATCAGCAGTCCATCAGAGTCAATCTGGGCTGTACCATTGCTGCAGGTACATCCCATGTCTCTCCTAAAAACAGGTAAGAGATAAAGTTATTCAATCTTACCAACCTCCAAGGTGAAACACTTTTCCATAGCTTACCATATAATACACTTGCAACCATACATAAACAGGTCAAAGTCACAGTAAATAACTTACTTAACATAATTAACTACCACCCCCCACATTATCCAACCCAGTGACATCACTAATGATGTCACCCAGTGTATAAATAGAGGCCATTGTTGGATGCCTCCTCCTTTTGTCTGTGGAGCACATGGTGGGTATGGTAAGTAGCACAGAAAGAATATGATTGAATTATTAAACACAGACTAACCCAATGTTGGGCCTCAAACCACGAGGTCACACAGAGAAGGCCTACATGTAACCTGTGAGGCCTGACCACGAGGTGCTTTTTCCTTTGTTTCCCCCGAGACAAAGGAATAGTGCCAAAATGCTGCTTACAGACAATGGGAGCCCATTGCAAACTCCATTTCCAAGGATACTTTGCGATTTTCACACCTCAGCAGGGAACAGTCAACATACAGTCTCTCATTGGCGGAGACACTCCTGCACAGCGGAGTGTCCTGATGACGCAGCCATGACATCACCGTCCCTTTAAAACTGAACGTGCCCTGAAGCACACGCCTTTCCCATGTCACTGAGCTAGGGGTAACTCCTGTTCCTCTGTGAGTCAGCTTGACTAAAGGGGGCAGCCCACGCACGTGTTTTCCCCTCATTGAAGACTCCCCTCTCTGGACGAGACGAGACTTTGCCCGTGTTCACCCGAACACATCCCCGGATCCGAGAGAGACCGCTGCTGCAACCAGCGTCCTCAAATTCCCTCGAGAAGGAAGAAACGCTTCTTCAGTCGACTCTGCTGTTCTCTCCGCCACGCCACTGAGAGCCAGCTGCCGTGCTTTTCGCCAACTGTGCGAGAACGGCCACTGTCTGCATCTGAGCCAAGGACTAAGCCGGACATAAAGATGGACTACACACAAACCCTGCTCGCTTTCTGAAGTGACCAAGTAAGAGGCATAAGTCTGGGAAGAGGCAGTGTTAGTTGTGTGTTCCTATCAGCATCAGTTGCTGTTGCTTAGCATTTAGCTTTATTGCTATTGTTTTGTTGTGTTGTTGACGGACCGCCGAGTGCATTTTTCCTGCTTTACTCTTAGGAGTATTTTAAGTTTGCTGCCTGTTTAGTTGTGTTCACCACGCTAGACTGTTTTGTGTTTGTCCCGCTCGGGACTACTGCTGTGTTTGTGCCATTGTGAGTGAGAAAGTAAGTTGCTTTGTCGGTCAGAAACCAGACAACGTGCGTTACAGACTGCCGTCCGTACACACGCTGTCTGTGGACAAAGGAACTGCTTCTCTTCCTCTCACGATCGCTTTCTCTCCTTCTTCCCTCTCTCTTCTGACTAACACATACATGCGCACGCACACACATACACGCACCGGCATCTTTTGCACATCTGATGGTCAGATAACGTTGGACAAAGCTTTGCTTTGTCTTTCCTCATCTGCCATCAGACACGTGTGTTTTTCACAGAATTGGGTGAGTGCAAGACGCCAACCACCAGATGGCGCCATCTTGCTTCTGTCTAACCAAGACACCGCCATACTTCTGCCATCCGGTTCTCGCGCGACGTGACTTCCTCCCATAGTCACGTCCGCGTCGCAGACCGACGACGTCATCACGTCAGGCCCAGTCGCCATCACACACACACATGCATTCCCCTGCATGTGTCCAACCCTGTACATAGCTGTTGTGTTTTGTTTGGTAGAATTAGATTTTAGGATAGTTGTTTATTGAATGAAGCATTTGTTAACTTTGTTAATTTTGCTAAGTTTAATAAACACTGTTATATCTTTAAAGAGAAGTTCTTTTGTCATTATTGTGTAATATATTGTGAAAAGTGGCTGATTGAAAGAGTCAGAGCTCGAATTCAACCCTTCTGTGTTCACCCTGGAATGTTGATATCTCTCAGATATTAACATTCTAGGTGAACTCCTTTTATGAGACTACCTTGTTTGGTTATTGGTCCCAGTTTCCGGGTGGTGCCCCGTATTTGTTAATTCATATTAATAATTCTATTAATTGTCATAATTAGTTAATTATCCTTGATAATTGATAATTATTGCAAATAATCAACTGTGTTCCTGACAGATCCAACAGTTGGTGCCCGAATTATTGATTAAGGTTAACAACATCTTATTTTCATAATTGCCAATAACCAAACGCACTACTGCCCGTCCCAACATTAATGGTGCCCCGTGTGAGGCTCCTGAGATATCAGCCTTTTTGCAATATTTATGCACAATAATCCATAATTAATCATTTTTGAATTATTAATAATTTTTTCCAAAATTTCAATTTTTGAAATTTTGACTTCTCTTGTGCTCTGCCATGCATATCCAGTGTGGTTGTGTATTGTATACAGTGTGCATTAGTGGTTGTGTTAGCAGAGAGTTGTTAGCATTTTACATGCTAATTATTCACCCCCCCTAACACAGTAACCAGCTTTTACTCACCAGAGGTGCTGAAGCCACCTCACTAACACCTTCATAGGATAGGTTGTAGAGTAATTGGCATAGACACTAACTGGTTGTTACTCACCTAGGTGCTAGAGTCACCATTAGACTCTGGCTACAGGACGCCAACAGATCCCTGCGCGCGCAGATCCAGTCTCTTCAGACGAGACCGGAGGACAGACGCGAAGAAGGCCAGACCGGACAGACAAGCACCGTTGTCGACATGGCCACCCAGGAACCAAGTGATGTTCCTGACCTTGAAGAGGTCCTTTCTCCCGGCGCAACCATCCGAAGCCTGCCCCAAGAAGCCCTACAGGTAAAGGACCCAGTCCACCAGGAGATGCAAGCTAGTAGCCTAGCGACCCCTGGTGATGCAGTCCCCGACCTCAACAGTCCAGATGACTGCCAAGTGCCTCCATCAGTCCACCCGATGGTTGCAGGTGCCCCTCACTCCGATGGTGCATCCCTCTCGGTCCTCAGCCACACCCCTTCGTGTTCAGATCGAAGGAGGGAGGATCACTCCACAGATGAGAGCGGCGTGAATGCCTCCAGGTCACCCTTGACCAGTGAGCTGACTACATCGCAGAGCTTGCACCCTTGTCTCAACAGAGCTCCATCCCCACCAGAAGGAGGAAGAAGTCGTCCTCATCGCCATGGTGACCTGAGCGACTCTGGGGTCTCTGATGTTGCAGACAGTCCGCCGCCACATCGAAGCCAACGCTTGCGCACTCGACAGCTTGAGTCCCTCACAAGCGACGTTGAATGCTTCGACTCTGATAGTCAAAATTCAAACATCGACAACTATCTCCAGGAAGTCGAACGTTACTGGGGCGAGTCACCTCACCTCACGCCCCCTGCTAGAGGTCAAGAAGACGACGCCGGAGTCCTGTGGATCCACACCTCAGGAAATGCCAACCTAGTGTTGGAAGGCAACAAGATGCCTCGTGCCAAAATGGATGGCAGAACAGGACCTCCCAGGCGCCGACCACCTCGCCGGCAGGGTGGGAAACAAAACCACAGGGGTGATGACCAGACCTTCCCCCTGACTGAGCTTTTTCAGCCATTTCCACTCCCTAGATGCATGGAGCAGCCTCCACATTGAAGGGGGGTGGAGCCATTGTGGTAGTGTCCCCTACAGTGGAGCGTAGCGCACTGTACCCACAACCCAGCATGCACTAACCCTTACTACCACTCCCTCCGTTACCATGGTTACCATCAGCTTGCAGTTTGTTTCCCCATAACCTTTGCATGCCTTAGATATTATGTCAGGTTTGAGGTCAGGTGTAACATAGGTGAGTATGTAAGTTAGACTAAGTTCTTAGATCTGCTACTTCTATTGCTATGCAACCTTCACAAACACATCTGACATATAGTCTTGGCATTGCACTTCAAATCCAGTTACAACTAGGATTCACACATCTTGTAAAGGTACATTCAACACACACAGGCCAGACTGGACTCCCTCCTTCCATCCAGCACGCCAGTCTGCGCCAGTCCACTGGCTAACTTCAGCCTCCTTCAGGAGTAAGCCTATTCATTTAACCACCTTTCCCTTTTCCTTTTCTTTTCTTTCATGACCTTTGTGTTGTGTTTAGTGGTGATAACCAAAGAGCAGCAAAAGGATTGTGTTGGTTAATACTAAATGTACATAGGTTTGTTAGAACACTAGCCAGACTCTGCCTCTGTCACTAGCCAGACTCTGCCTGTCACTAGCCTGACTTTGCCTCAGACTTTGCCTCAGACTTTGCCTCAGTAGCTGCCCTGATAAGCCTCTGAACTCTGAACTTTGTGAACTGTATGGACTGTTTCAACCCTCTCTTGTTCTCAGGAAATACGGACTGTCCCAGCCTTCCAACTGTCTCTGGAGCACATGGACTGTGTGACCACTAGGTTACTTCTGACCCACAGGGACTGCTCCGCCCTTGGGTTGCTCTGAAGATTGTGACCAGCACCCCACTCTTCAGACCAAAGGGGGGATGTTGGGCCTTAAACCACGAGGTCACACAGAGAAGGCCTACATGTAACCTGTGAGGCCTGACCACAAGGTGCTTTTTCCTTTGTTTCCCCCGAGACAAAGGAATAGCGCCAAAATGCTGCTTACAGACAATGGGAGCCCATTGCAAACTCCATTTCCAAGGATGCTTTGCGATTTTCACACCTCAGCAGGGAACAGTAAACATACAGTCTCTCATTGGCGGAAACGCTCCTGCACAGCGGAGCGTCCTGTTCCTATGTGAGTCAGCTTGACTAAAGGGGGTACCCAACGAACATGTTTTCCCCTCATCGAAGACTCCCCTCGCCGGACGAGACGAGACTTTGCCCGTGTTCACCCAAACACATCACCGGATCCGAGAGAGACCGCTGCTGCAACCAGCGTCCTCAAATTCCCTCGAGAAGGAAGAAACGCTTCTTCAGTCGACTCTGCTGTTCTCTCCACCACGCCGCTGAGAGCCAGCTGCCGTGCTTTTCGCCGACTGTGCGAGAACGGCCACCGTTTGCATCTGAGCCAAGGACTAAGCCGGACATAAAGACGGACTACACACACACCCTGCTCGCTATCTGAAGCGACCAAGTAAGAGGCATAAGTCTGGGAAGAGGCAGTGTTAGTTGTGTGTTCCTATCAGCATCAGTTGCTGTTGCTTAGCATTTAGCTTTTTAGCTTTATTGCTATTGTTTTGTTGTGTTGTTGACAGTCCATTTTTCCTGCTTTACTCTTAGGAGTATTTTAAGTTTGCTGCCTGTTTAGTTGTGTTCACCACGCTAGACTGTTTTGTGTTTGTCCCGCTCGGGACTACTGCTGTGTTTGTGCCATTGTGAGTGAGAAAGTAAGTTGCTTTGTCGGTCAGAAACCAGACAACGTGCGTTACAGACTGCCGTCCGTACACACGCTGTCTGTGGACAAAGGAACTGCTTCTCTTCCTCTCACGATCGCTTTCTCTCCTTCTTCCCTCTCTCTTCTGACTAACACATACACGCGCGCACACACACATACACGCACCGGCATCTTTCGCACATCTCATGGTCAGATAACGTTGGACAAAGCTTTGCTTTGTCTTTCCTTATCTGCCATCAGACACGTGTGTTTTTCACAGAATTGGGTGAGTGCAAGATGCCGACCACCAGATGGCGCCATCTTGCTTCTGTCTAACCAAGACACCGCCATACTTCTGCCATCCGGTTCTCGCGCGACGTGACTTCCTCCCATAGTCACATCTGCGTCGCAGACTGACGACGTCATCACGTCAGGCCCAGTCGCCATCTTGACACCCACCCACACACACACACACACACACACACACACACATGCATTTCCCTGCATGTGTCCAACCCTGTACATAGCTGTTGTGTTTTGTTTGGTAGAATTAGATTTTAGAATAGCTGTTTATTGAATGAAGCATTTGTTAACTTTGTTAATTTTGCTAAGTTTAATAAACACTGTTATATCTTTAAAGAGAAGTTCTTTTGTCATTATTGTGTAACATATTGTGAAAAGTGGCTGATTGAAGGAGTCAGAGCTCGAATTCAACCCTTCTGTGTTCACCCTTGAATGTTGATATCTCTCAGATATTAACATTCTAGATGAACTCCCATTTATGAGACTACCTTGTTTGGTCATTGGTCCCGGTTTCCAGGTGGTGCCCCGTATTTGTGAATTCATATTCATAATTCTATTAATTGTCATAATTAGTTAATTATCCTTGATAATTGATAATTATTGCAAATAATCAACTGTGTTCCTGACAGATCCAACAGTTGGTGCCCGAATTATTGATTAAGGTTAACAATATCTTATTTTCATAATTCATAATTATCTATGATAAGCTTTAAGGTTCACGTGGCCTTGATTGTTCGGCCATGTTGATTTGCCCAGTACAACATCAGGAAGATCAGACCCTACATGTCTGAGCATGCTCGTACAGGCTCTCGTAATATCACACACTGACCAATGCAACTCCTTACTGGCAGGCCTCCCTACATGTACGTTCAAACCTATGCAGATGATCAGAATGCGGCAGCGCAGTTGGTCTTCAATAAGCCCAAAATAGCATGTCATCCCGTTGTTTATATCCCTCCACTGGCTCCCAGTTGCTGCCCGCATCAAATTGAAAACCTTGACGCTCGCTTACAAAACAGCAACTAAAACAGCTCCCGCCTACCTGAACTCCCTCATTCAGGTCTACGCTCCCTCCCGCTCACTACGCTCTGCCAATGAAAGGCGCCTGGTATCACCACCACAATAGGGCCCTAAGTCGCTGGCTAGACTCTGTAGTTCCCTGGTGGTGGAACAAGTTACCAAACTCCATAATAATGTTTATGTTGTCCAGTCAGGACAGTCAGGTGAAGAGCAACTTATTGAACAGTAACATGGTTTATTAATCGAGTTACATGTACAGCACAGTTATATCTGTCTCACTGACTGACTTTATGTATCTACCTCCACCAGGTGGCGTAGTTTTACTGTGAACCATATTCCTGTGAACATCACAGGCCCCACTGGCTTGATAGGCATAATCATCATAATGCCAAGGCCTGCTCTGTAGTCCAGCTGTCATCCCTACTTATCAAGCTCCACTAGTCTCACAAATAGTTACATCAGAAAACTTCTTTCTCTCACTGAGTACAGCTTTAAGGTGTTCTTGCATCCTATCAGCAAAGATCAGATACTCTGCAGCATGATGGAGACTTAGATCTACATTGTATTCTCTCACGCTTAACTACAGTGGCTGGTCCAACTGGCTTGATAGGCATCTCCATCTGATTGATGTGGCCCCTTCAACTGTCCAACCACCATCACTGTATAACTGGTTCCACTAGTTAGTCCACTTTTCTGTCACTAGTCCACTTTTAATATGTTTATTAAGTAGGAATTTATTTTAGTGTTTATCCCTTTAACTTCCAATTTACATGGACGTTTCTCAGAACGGATCATTACAGAAATCAGGGAATATTCATATTAACACAGCACTAAGCATTGTTTACATAAAATTATGATGATGAATTACAAATATGGGGAAAAACTGCAGTGCTCAACACTCAGAGAAGCCACTTCCTGTTATGAGTGGCTTTTTTGAAAAGTATTTCAAACCAATGGCCTGCTGAAAAGGCAAAATTATCCAACTCCAATTAACATTTTTAACCAAATGCAGAATTTATGGAAATAGGCTGAATGGCTCATAGACTACACACAAAAATAACAGATTATAACAATGTCTTTGTCAATTATAGCACATACCTCCCACATAGATAAACATTTGATTTCAGCTAATAAAAGTGTGTTTAAGAGAGGAAACAAAGCCTTACCTAGTTTATTCAAACCCCCTTTTTTAAATGTGAAAAATATGTGTTGTTTTTTTCCTACAGGATGATATTATTAGCAAGTCTAGGTTACATGTTTAATCAGGTGCAGAGTCTTATCTATCAGCTGACCCACTGCTGCGAAAGCAGCTCTCTCACATCCAGCCATCAAATCCACGACCAAATGGAGAAATAGACACGTGCTGTATGATGCAGTAAGTTCAAATTAAATATTAAACTGATCCACTCGAACACAGCAATGTGCAATATGCCAGAAAAGTCAGTTTCTTGCTCAACAGAAATGATTGTTGCAGGTATATTTGTGGGATTGTTTGACTAAAGGCCACTTTGCTTCCTGAATACAAGCCTTTCATTGGCAGTAGAGGATGTGTGTGATGTAATATCTGTGTATTAAGAGAAGTAAACAAACCTGAAGCGATGCTTTCTAAGTGGCCTGTAACATGAACTAATCAAGCACACAGTTTTCTGTAAGCTGATGTAGAAACTTCAATTTGACATCAAAACTGAACAAATAATAATATTTTGATATAAGTGGTGAATTAACATTTAAACTTGTTGCTACTCTGCAAGTCTGCACATATGAAAGCTGCTCTGCAAAAACCACAAGACACAACCATCCGCCCGTCCGTCTCCTGCAGTGGGTGAAGTCTGGGTGAAGGGGGGAAAGTCAGGTAACTACAGATCCCTCGTCCACAAAACTTAACGAAGAAAGGAAGTAAACCTGCATTTCTGAGGGGAGGACAGGATGAGTGTATTAAATGAGACCAGTGTTCATCCTCTGACCACGAATCTCACATACAGTACAGTAGTAAAATAACTGACATACATGAATGTGTCACCTCTACTTTTCCAAACAGCATCTATTCACATGCAGCCTCAGCTCAACTTTGGCAACAATATTAGTTCCATACATTTCTGTGTGCATTAAAAGGAATACAATGAATTTTGCCTCTTTGGTGCTTCTTCTGTTCATGTGATGTTATTTTTTATTTACACATGTCGGGTATTGTGGAAATATTCTTTGATAAAACCATATCACTTGAAACTAACTAAATGAGGAGTCAGTATTAATGCAAATAAACTTCCTTGTTACTCTTTTTCAATGTTTGAGTTTCACTGTGCAGAATGATGAACATTATATGCAGAGTTTGTTTTCACTTTCATCTGCTGAAGGAGGAAAGTTTCTCTGAGCTCAAGTTAAATCTCAGTTTAACACGTGTATGTACAAGATGATTTTGTGACATCACAACTAGTTTGGTGCCAATCGTGGTCCAGTATCCAACTTTCACAAGTATGATGTGAAAACATGAAGCCTCCAGTGCACAAACACTGAGAATGGACTTTACAGTGAAGGAGGAGACATCTTGTGTCCAGTAATTAAACCTTTGAAGTTCAAAATACTTAAAATATTCATAGATTGAGGATTTTTTTTAATGAAGGAGAGGGAGTAGATGTAATTGTAAGACTTTTTTAATGAGGTAATTTAAATGTTTTTGTGGGAAAAAATATAAGACAGATTATTGTTCAAAGCACAATATTTGTATGTGTCTTAAAACAAGTGTGGAGGGGATCTTTAAGGTAAATTGACCAATAAATGATGATTTATGTTGGTTTTTAGCTTTGAGGCTCTACAAATGTCAGCCACCCCCATAACTTTGGTCCAGACTGAAATACCTCCACGACTATTGGATGGATTGCCTTGAAATTTTGTAAAAAAAAATAAAATAAAAAATATATATATATATATGGTGTCCAGAGAATGAATCCTTGTTATTCTGCCATCATTAAAAAAACAACACAAATAGATAACAAAATAAAACATAAAAACTGAATACATTTTATAGTAGCTGTAGGAAGACTAGTTCAATTATTAGTTTATTACAGTGCTGTCTTCAGAAGGTGGAGCAGGAGGTGCACTAAACAGGTCTAACAATCTTACCTGGTAGGATTACTATCATGACCCTAATGTTGCTGCATGTCTGCTGGATGTGTAAATAGACACATTTAAAGTTATTAACCCCCTCTTATAAGAGCTCCTAAATTATGGTAAACATCTAAACTCTGAGCAGGTTTATTATAAGACTGTAATGAATCAGAGGGACGCTGTAATCACATCACATCACCTGTGTTGTGATGTTTTAACACTGATCTGTGATCATTATTAGGATACATATTAATATACTGATTATTAACATCAGATACTTGCTGATGTCACAGTCGCAGGTGATGACGTCATCTACCCACTAAACTATGCAGTCATTTTTATTCTGTATGGTTCCGGACTCCTGCATGTATTAACACATTTTAAATAAAATACAATTAATAAACATAATTCAGTCTGATTATCAGTGGAAGTGATTCGTTTTATTACCTTTTTCATCAGCAAACGTTGTTCCAGACCAAGTCAGGAGAGAAACACACACGAGAGGAAGAAGCTCCATAGTTGTCTTTGTCACCTGGAGATGAAGCATCACTTTGACATCTCTATATAACGAAGCTTTAGCCACTCCTGACAGCGTCACTGCTTCATCCACAAACACTTTCGGTTTCTCGGCTTCAACACCAGCTGCACATCCGGAACACCCCTTTCACAATAAATGCGTCATCTCAACATACTGTATATCAGTGGTGGGCAAACAAATCTGACCCTTCAACAGAAATATTTGGGCCCTTAACGAAAGCTGAAGTTTTTCCTTTTATAGATTGCATCAAATATTTTACAGGACTCATCATAAATCTACAGAAGATAACAATATATAAACAAGGTTCACCTGAATCCCAATAAATATGAACTTGTAACCTCTTATACACTGATACAAGTACATCACATAATGTGTCCTTTCTGACCAGAACAGATCTGTGTTAATAACGGTACTTAAGCTTCAACCATGAATGAAGCATGCCACTGTTTATTGTGTGTGGATTACTAATGAAAATTATGACATCCGCCCTCAGATACCATCCTAAAACTGTTTTATACAAACAACAACATGTAAAAACATGTGTTTTCACTGTGCCTGTACAACGTCAGCCCCCAAAAAACCGTGCTGAAAAAATCTGGCCCTTGGTTGAACTTGATTGCCGACCCCTGCTGTATATGAACTACTGTGACCTGATCAGTGATTTATCTTCACATTAACATTTCATTTGTAGTTGTGTAAGAAATAAAACAACAGGTCCTCAAAACCAACTGTTACCCTCATTGGTGTGTTTTCTTCAGCATAACAGCATCATTTTGACAAATTAACTCAATTTAACCAAGAATGAAAACGATCTGACAGCCAAATGGCACATTTTGGAGCCAAAAGTTCAGTTTGTCACTGTTTTGTTGTTTAGAAACTACCTGTGAATAACAGCCTAGTAAAAGAAAAAGAAGTAAAGGTCCTGAAATCCAACTGTAGACTTGTTCTTTTCCTGTTATTGCACAAATATCTGTAAGCTGTTCCTCCTGACCTGCACTTCAGCAGTGGAAACAATCCTTTTCAGGTGATTTCTTCTAAATAACAGGATACCACTTTCTGATAAGACACCCTATAAGGCTTAACGACTTAATTAATAAATAATTTACCAATGCTTTATAAATAATTCATAAGCTATTAACAAACATAATTTTGGGTTGCCAGGTTGTGAAAAATCTCTCCTTTCTATACATCCATAACTTTTGCTTTATTTAATTCTTCAGGAAGACACCTCCGATGTTCAACCACTTACCTTCTGGAAAGGCTGCAGGTCATCCAGATGAACATTTATAACTGTAGAATTTAATTATTTTCATTAATGACTATAATATAACTTCAGACATGATGACTTGGAACATGTGAAACACAAACCTTATAATTAATGGCTTATAACCATTTATAACTGTAAATGTTTCACACTTTCTGATAAGTGATCAGCTCTTAAAAGTCATTAATAAATGGTAGTAGTATTTATGAACCATCAATTAAGTCTTTTATTAATGATTATAAACCCTTTATAAAGGATGCCTTATCAGAAAGTGGTACCAATAACAGCATCATGTCCACAAATTAACTTAAGCCCTTTGAATTTGAAACCTGAGAGCTGCTGAGCACAGAGAGGAGGGGGAACAAAAGAATCTGAAGTTATCTAATCAGTGGTGTGTTGCAACAATTGCTTCATTTATTTGAATAACTTGAATCTACTTGATTCAGAGGCAACGCAATCACGTCATGTCTGCGAGGGCCGCAACGGGATACAAACTGTTTCCATGGAGATAAATTGAAATTCTTGACCCTGTAACTCATTTCAAAGTGGTTTTCTGAACAACTCTTAATGGTTCTGATATGTGCAGGTCTGCTTCTTTACACTCAACACATCTGGTCAGAATGATCAGTGAGATTTTTCCCTTTACATGAGCTGCTAAACACTGATATTATATTCACATTAAATCCTCAACTGACGGACAAAAAACAACCTTTGCATCTACTTCAACAGATTATGTGTGTACATTATACCTCACTACACAACAAAAGTGAACAACGTCATCAAAAGTAAATATTTTACATCCTATTATCACTGTTAATATTATTGTATTTATTTATTACTGTTTATTAGTAATAACTAGTTGGATTCTTTACATCGTCACTTTATAGCCTATTGCTGCAGGATTATGGGTAATTCTCCATGTGAAGTCTAGTGAAGTCTGCACCTAGAGCAGACTCTATGGAAGTCTGCAGGAAGTCAGCTTGAGGCTCCTTGTGGACTTGATGAATTGTGGGTTTGGACCCTCAGTACTCGCAGACTTCCCCAGAACGCGCCCCCAAAGTTCGTGAGTCTGCAAGTGCGGTGAAGTCTGGACATTTGGATTCAGCCCTAGTTTCCATCAGACCCGCCTGCTTTCCATCAGCAGCGGCAGCAACGCTTCCGCCGCAAATCCTTCCCAATAAAAGCATAATTTCCACTAATTTGTGAGCTGTGAAATCAAGACAAAAACTGTAGAGAGTTTGTCAGAATCTCCTCCTGAGCAATACTTTACCTCCACACTGACATTTAATCTCTGGTTGTGTAATCTGACTGAAATAATGTACTTTGTACTTTTGGATATTTTCTCCCTGACAGGCAACAGTGTGTATACTGTACTTTTTATTTACATATCATCATGTCACTGAGTCTAAAAAGTTTCATTATACTGAGCGACATGAAATAAGAGTTTAGAAGTTGGGCACCTTTATGGTTTAAGATGTCAAACATGAACCACAAACGTCACCAGTTTGAATCCAACCGAGGATCTTTGTTGATCTGCCACTAATATCACCATGTAAGAAATTAATTAAAAAAACAAAAACACTTTCAAGAATCCTTCCCTGAAAAGTTAAATCTATTAGCACAATAAACTTAGAGCTATATTCACCTTTTATCAGGCTGGTTAACTGTCTGTTTGTTAGAAGCAGTTTTAAATACAGTGGATCTGCTACATAGTTCACTCAGAAGTCTTCATCAGAAACAGATGTTGTATGATGATCATCTTAAAATCCAGCCAATACAGTATCATCACTTTTGTTTCTCTTATCAAAGTTTGAACAGACAGAAACATCCAAATCAGTCACAACATAGTTTGACATTTTTCATGTTTTATTCAAACGTTTGAACAAAAATGATGAAGAACTGCCTGAAATTACATGATAACCTGCAAGTGCATCATCAGTAAACATGAACATACATGAACTTTCAGCACGAATCAAAGATCAGTCAACAGTTAATAGTTCAGTATGAAACTGTAACTGACTGATTCTGGCTGAGAACATTAAAAAATACAAAGAAATAACACATGCTTGTTTAAAAAAAACAAATCATTTTTATTTCAGTTTAGCTGCAAAATATTCACATTCAAAGCACAACAGCAGGCTTCAGTTCAGTGAAGTCTTATATTTTTCTTAATGCCCAAGTGTAGCGACTACTTTTCAAAAAAGGCCACTAAGAGACTCAGTAGGCTCCTATATGTGACACGTCCATTCAAAACCATCCTGAAGTCCAGATGATGTTTTACTGATGTTTTATTGAAAAAAATAAGCAAAAATGAAAGAGTCTGACAAGCAGCTGTTGCACAAAAAATATACAAAAAATGTAATCTGACTGAAATTAAAGTGATGAACAGACGATGGTGATGATTGTAATGATGGTGACGGTCAACAGAAAATATCAGAGCTCTACCAACTCCCTTTGTCCAAAACTCCCACCACCACCTAAGTGAACAGGTAAAATAATAGGAAACCACATCCATGTGTTAAGCAACGTAAGTGACGCAATACGTGATGCCCAAGTCGATATATAAACAGAAATAACAACATATTTTGGCTCCTACACCAAGTTTAACTCAGTGAGGATCTTTAAGGATGATAATATTTGCTAATGTACTGCATCTATATAGTACTTTTATCCAAAGTGCTTTACAATTTTTCTCTCATTCATCCATTAACACTCATAAACACACTGATGGCAGTGAGCTACCATGCAGGCTGCAGGCTGAGGACAGGAGCAGCAGGGACTGGACAGAGTTTGGTCCCTTTTTAACTCAGTTCACTTTAATTCTGTTGTATGTTGATTTTTATTTTCAGTGATTGTTTGATTATCCTGCTTTGCTACCTCATTATCACATTTTTTTATTTTTCATTCTGTTTAAGTCTTAAATCCAAAATGACTAATCACAAACTGTCTCAGGTAGTTTGATTGTGTTTCTATGCAGGTTCATGTCATTTATCTATGAACTATAATGTTCTCAACAACAGTCCAGTGGATGGTTTTATAGTTGTACTTCAGCTTGACATTAAACCATTTTATGAATGAAATCAATCTATTGTACATGGACAACAGAGCCAGAATAAAACTGAAATGCATAATGAGGTGATAATAAACCATCAAAATACTAAAATAAAACAATAAAAACATAACAGAGCAAAGAATCAGAGAGGAAATGACTGAGTCTGCTCTTAGTCTGAGTTTTCTTCAAAGCACAAGAGTGGAACTACTCTCTGTTGCAGTTTATTAGGTACACAAGCTAAAACTGATGCAGTTTAATACAACAACCTGCTGTAATCTCATAACTTTATAGAAGGTTTAATGTTCAACTTTTGCTAACTTTGTTTTCTAAAAGGTGTTAAATCAACTTTATGGTCATTTTGGAGGCTGTAGTTTGTGACACTGTTGACTCAATGAGTTGAAAACACCTCTCAGTATAAAACCCAATACAATTCAACAGCACCACAAACTAAAGCCTCCAAAATAACTCAAGTTGAGTCGACACCTCTGTCATACAGGTTCAACAAAAACTGAACATTAGAACCTTGATGAAGGCAGGATTTACTGCATCCTGTTGTATTAGACTGTATTAGTTTTCCATCAGAGTATTAAACACATACAGTTAATATAATTCTAATTAAAGGAAGGTTCAATGACAATCAGTTCTGTCAGCATTAAAAGGTCAATAATCTCTGCTGCCATCAGCCTGTTAACTCCAGTCTTTAAAAAAATTGCTCTTCATATGTTTGTTCTATTTTATTATGTGTTTTATATATTTGAATGAACTATTTTAGATGAACTATGTAACACCTGTTGAGGGACTGTGGATGAAAATCAGACTTTTGGTTAACTCAGCATATTTACAGCAATTTTTATCTAAACAAACCAGACAGAACAGTGAAATTCTGCAAATTTCCAAATTAAATTCTATGACATTTTTGAACATTTAAAGGTTAGTTTTGGACTTTTTCAAGTGTAACCTTTCATACCAGTGTTTGCTTTCTCTCAATTATTCCAACAAAATGTTAGTGAGATTACTATAATATGACTTAATGAGGTTAAATGTTTGGGTTTGTAGTTATGAAAAAAAACAAGTTTTAAGGTCAGTAGCAGAAACTGTTCTGTTCTCTGTTTGAGGCATTTTAGTCTTTTATATTTGATATCATGTTGTTGCTACACTGCCTCCTCCTGGTCCTGCTGCAGTCAGACAGGAAGTTTAATCTTTCAGTTAACAGGTTTATACAGTCGTCTATTTCTATCTTTAAACCTAAAACCAGACCTCAACTTAGAAACCATCCTTTGGATAAATGAGAACTGGACAAAATGCCCAAACTGCTCCAAAAATGTCTTCACTCTTTGGTCTAAAACTCAAACTGATCCTCACAAAAATCAAGATACAACAACACAAACACACTTCAGCAGCCAACTTCAAGGCCTCTGTCAAACTGGAAAACCTCCAGTTGATTGTTTGGACCGGCAGCACGTCAGTCTGCAGGAGAGAAAACACAAATATATGAAAGAAAATTCCAACTTTGGAAACACAAGTTCTCCAGTTAATATTCACATGAACTGCATTGTGTCCATCTGACTGATATGTTTGAATTAAAACATGTGTAAGACATAATTATCTTGTGTGTTACTGTGTGTGTTCACTGTTGTTATAATAAAATAATGTATCAGATAATTAACTGTCTTGGAAAGTGAATTTCAAGCCCTACATTTGAAATGTATGAACTGATTCAACAGGAAAACGTGGGTGGAACTGAATGATATTCAAAAATACGTATGAATGAACAACTATGGAAATAGATTCATGTATTTGAAATATTCATATTTAAGTTAAATTTAAGCTTTATGAAAAGCTCAGAACAATGGTTAAGATTAACATGATAGAAATCTGTTGTGTTGTCTGCTCATTGTGAATATGTTGATACAATATATTATTTAAATGTATCTTTATTACATTTTTGTGAGATGCAATACCTGGCTACAATCCCAAGTAGAGCAAGAACAACAACACAAAGAACCACAATAGTAACAATCAGTCCAGTGGAGGAACCTGAAACAGATAAAAAGAAGTTAATGTAAGACTCAGAATGTAACTGTAAATCATGTACAGACATCATAACCTACACAAAGAGAACAACTAAAGGTGTGCATGCTCCTAAAATCTAAAATGATTGACAGATTAAAGCAGCAGTGAGATGACTCTCAGCAGACACAGTGATATTAGCATCGATCTTATGAGCAGTTTCCTCCTGCTCGGCTACACAGCTCAGAGGTTGGTTTTGGTCCCAGTAGTGAGGAGGGTCATGTTGTTGTAGCATCCTCCTGTTTCTGAGACGTGTTGATCCTCAGTAGGAAGGATGTTTCAATCACTGTCCTGTCGCTCCACTTTAGGCTTTTTACAGGTGACTTTTGCTACACTCCTGCCGTACCTGAGATCTGCACATGTGTGTGGAAATCTGTCCATAGTCCAGGTTTTCTACATCCTGAGCCGAGGATCACAAGTACAAGTCTATGATGGACTCTGGATTAACATCTTCACTTTATGATAGTTTTTGTCATCACTAGTATTGATAAACTTTGGTAAAACAAGATATTCTCCAACCAGCTGAACATGCAGCTTAGAGGTTTATGTTTCACTGAGACATTAAGTAGCACTAGCTAGCTAACATAGACTTACACTGCTGCAGCTAAACTGCAACAACTACTGTCCAGTAATGTCAAGATTTAAATCAACAGATGCTTCTGCCTGGTGGTGAGTCGACTCTACAGCTACTGAAGCACAATGACAGCAGAGTGATACAGTCTGGTATTATGCAGCAGGAGTCTGTTGAAGCTAAATACACTTTAACTCATGAAGAAAAAGTCATTTACATTCAGTTTATGACTAAATACTTTCAGATTCTTTTTCACATGTTCATATCTGATAAATATTTAGATTTCTGGACACATTCACATATTTTAGTTCACATGTTTACTGAGATACAGTTTTACTCTCCACACACATTTGCTAATAATACAGACCCATAAAATTCTCTTTTTAACCAACAAAAGCTCACAGCAGCATCTTGTGGTTCTCTGCTGCAGCCTCATGCTTACACAACATCTATTATTGGTTGAATTAGAAACATGATAATAAATAAGTTCTGCTTGTAATCAACCAACAGTCAGTTGTAATGAATGAAGAAAGTGTTTTGAAGCTACATTTCTACAAACATGTTTGTCATGTCTAGTATTCTCACTGCAGCACAATGACTGAAGAGAATATTTATTCATTTCAAGTTGACATTTTACAATAATCACTGCAGTTCCAAAGCCTATATGTGTCTTCATGGTATCATATTATTACCAGGATCTATCATTGGATATATTTACAGTTTGCTTCTAGTTTTTAGTTTGACTTCAGTTTCTAGTTCAAGGAAACATATTTTGCTCTTTGTGGTTTTCTGTTATTTATATACTGTTATCATGTTGGATGTTAAACATGGTCAAAGTTCCTAAACATCTGTTGCAGCGTCCAATCAGAATCAACCATCAACAATGTAAACATGGAAGTTATTGCAGCATCACGATCTGTAACACAACTTATGAAAATAAGATTCAAGCAGCCAAATGATAAACTGATGATAAACTAAACTGCTGATTCTTTATAAAGGTTCAGCAGATATTACATGATTTATTATTATTATTATTCTTATTATTATTATGAAGGAATGTTTTAGTTTAGAATAGTTTTAGTGAGAGTGAAATATCAGATGATGCTACATATAAATATTTGTTATCAAATATTAAACATGTTTGTCAAAGGTACATAAACCTCTTATATTATCAGCTCTTCATTGTGTCAGAGAGAAATATTTGATCGTGCTGCTGAACGGAAAATTGACCATCAAATTTATTGTAATTCTTATTTTGCAACCAACAGACGCTGATGAAACATTTCACTGGAGTGTTTTTATTTATATAAGAGCAGCATTTTATGCGAGTGACGGTAGATTAAATATTATAAACAATATTATAAAACACAGCCTGCATTGAATCAACATCTTTCTTAAAACAGTTACAACAAAAACCTGAATATTAAAACCTTCATGAAAGTGGAATTCATTACAAAACTCATCAGACTTCATTAGTTTTAGTGAGGTGAACTTAATAAAGTGATTGAGTTTATATAAGTTGGTTTTCATTGTGATGGACAGTTTAGATTGATGCATTTATCTGTGTCAAAGTATCAAGAGACACACTGATCCAGTATATACTGGATTGATACCAGTTTAGATAAGTTATTAAAGTATTATTGGTTATTGCACAGACAAATCATCCTGTCATATGAACAATAAATACCATTTGTAGGCCCTTGTGTTATAAAATAGTAACAATAACCTTTTATAACCCTGTGGAACTATGTACCACTTTACCTCTGAACAAAGATAAAAACATGTAGGTATATGTCACTTGTAAGTGATGAATATTAGTCTGACCTTACACAAAGTAGAATGATCCAGTCAGTTTAACACACTGAGGTTTACTGATGTAAATATTTTACAGCACATACATGCAGATGTAGAGATCAGTCATTAAAATCAGGACTCACCAGAGTTTTCAGCTGTTGTGTCTTTTAAGATGCCACCCAAAAGGAAAAAGGAAAACATAATTATTCTTGTGAGATATCAACATGACAGACAGGTAACACTTTGTTAGCAGGTTTATTTAACAGAACTGATTGAAAAAATAAACCACAGTCTCAGATTTCACAAACATCCTGCCTTCACATTCACATGACTGCACTCTGCTACATGAAATAACTTTAAACAGAAGAGAGAAGCTGATCATCACAGTCTCTGACTTCTCTATGACGTGTATTTCAGTTGGAGCAGAGGATGTAAATGACATGTTCAACACAACACACAAACAGACGGAGACTGAATATGACTTTGTATGGTGTGTTTTTTAATCCTCACAGCACCACTAAGGGAGGTTTCTTTCTGGAGCAGCTTTGGGTTGCAGCCGACACAGATAAGAGCCACAGTGAGGTTCAACCTGTAGGAAGACGTTCTGGGATCAACTGAAAGAGGTTTTATTTCTGATAATCAAGACCGCTGGTGAGTCTGTGTCTGTTGGGAAAAGGGAGGTTCTGTTTGCTTAAAGCTTCAGAGACCGAGGTGCTGATTTACAGATTGTGTTCACATGTTTTCACTTATTAAGTCTCAAATTATCACCACTGAAGTACACATTCTATGTATTGTACTTTCACTTTATTTGATCTTATTTTTATTAATGTTATCAAGTAGGTTTTATTTTCCATTTTATGTTACATTAATGTTTTTTTTTTACATGTTTTTATGTTCTTTTCTTGTGAAGCACTTGGTGCATTCATTTATTTTGTTGTAAATCACTTTGAGCTGCAGATGATACTATATAACATAAATAACTGAGTCATTTAGTTTAATGTTATTATTGTCATAACTTCTTTGAAATACAGTTTAACTTAAAGTGAATCACATTAATTTAATCTGTCAATTAAAATCTGTGATGTTGAGTGATTCATGTTATCGCTCATCATAGTTTAACAAGTGGAGTTCACCCACTATAACTCCAGTTTAACCAGTGTCAGGTCAAATAATGACCTGTTACCTCTTCTACTCACTCTAAGCCAGTGAGAGAAGAAGTGGTGACCAGATGTGATATAGTATATTATAGTGTGAGATGGAATAACTTGTGTTTTCATACTGTGAGTTTCAGACTGAACACAAAGTTCATTTGACTGCTGGAGTGTTTTTACAGTCTGTGTTTATTCAGCACAAAAACTTATTGTACTGAACATACAGACGTTTACTATAACTGGCTGAGAATGTACACACTTACTGTATGTGTGTGTGTGTGTGTGTGTGTGTGTGTGTGTGTGTGTGTGTGTGTGTCTTTGTTATTTCCTCCAGACTCTCTCCCTCTCCCTCTTATCTCTGCACATTACTGAAGTGGAGTCACAGAGCTTCAGTGTAAGTGTGAAGTTTTCACTCAGTTTAAAATGTTTTCAACTTGCTTTGAGTTCATTCACTTTGTGTTCAGTCTGAGCACACATTGAAATTTATTCACAACTAAAAACATGTTAATAATTAAAATCATTTGAATATTAAAATATGATTAAGAAGAAACTCACCAGAGATATACACGTGTGTCTCAGCATAAATCTGATGGTTGATTTCCTCCTGCGTAGCAACACAGCGATAGTTGTCGGTCTTGGTCACAGTAATGTTGAGGATGACGTCGTAGCGGCCTCCTCTTTCTGTCTCCTTTGGTTCTTCAGCTTGAAGGATGTTTCCATCACTGTCCTGCCAGCGTAATTTAGGTTTTGGAGAAGCACCTCGAACTTCACACTGCAGCAGTGCCGAGTTCTTTGTTACATCAAGTGATGTGACATATGGCTTTGTAGCTGCACCTGTGAACAAAGTATAAAACAATAACTTGTAAAGAACAATTACAGGATCAGACATGAACTGTAATACTGGGATGTTTTGTTCAACCTGTCTCTGCTTGTATATGATCATATTTCAGAGGAAAAACAGAGAAACAGGTTTGTTCATGTTTTATAATCTGAATTCCTCCTAAAACCTACAAATCCATTAAAATTAAAATTCAATTTTGATTAAATATTTAATGTGAACCAAATGAAGCTCTAATGAGACAAGAGGTAAACCTACATTTTAACAATGAAGTCTGAGATTCATACAATATTCTGTACGACACTAAACTAGTGATGTTACACTCGATGCAGACGACTCAATATCATATCAACCTTTCAAAGCAAATGTATCGCAGCACAACGTTTCAATGCTTCGCTTCACTACGCCAAAAATCATGTGACCACCCTGCAGACGCCTCGTTACATCACACTCGTACCTGAGAGGTGTTGTGCTGGTTTTGGATACAGGGTGTGCTTCTCAATCTGACACAATATCTTTGCTGTAAACTCTGTTTAAAAGTGATCTGTTTATATAATAGTCTATAGACTTTACTGAACAACATATCAATAATGAATCAATAACACCACCTATATTCTGACTAACTGTTTCATCACAGTCTCAGATTGAATCCATCCATACAGATGCAATACCAATAGTTGCTCTGCAGTCGCTATTTTGACTGAATCAAATGCTTCAGAACAGTGAACCATTTTCAACACAGCTGCTTCATATTGATCCAGTGCTTCAGAAATCTGTTTCCCCGATCAATACACTAAACTAATATAAAACTGTCTCATGATGCTCAGATCTCATATTCAGGTTGTGGCTACAGGTTTGAGACACTGACTAACACTCAGATTAGCTGCAATTCTTCCATTTTAGCAAAAACAATCTGATAAACAATCACACTGTAATTTATTTAATTCTGGAAAATGTTTAAGGAGATCATGATCATTTATTTTGTTTTTCATCTTAAACTCTTGATTTCTGAATCTGAATTGATCTTACATCCTAAAATCCTTTAAGATTCCTCAGAGATCAGTGATCAGCTTTTCCTGATGACACATCTAAACAGTAAATAAGTTGAACAGTTTTCTTTATTACTTTAGTGTAACAGAAAACACTGCTGAGATCTCAGACAACATATTTCAAATAAGAGAATTTTAAGATGATTTTGTGGCAAAACAAACTGAGCAAAAAGTTGAAGAATAAACAAACTTTTATAAATCGCTGCTCGTTCAATAATAAACCTACCAGTGTGATTATTGTGCTGAGAGAAACAGAAAGAGAGAGGTTGTTGTTTTATTTGCTGAGAAGAATATTTACACATTAATTCTGCTGTGAGGAAGCTGCCAGACAGCACTTAGAAATATACAAACACCTGACTGTAACACAGACAAAAACTCACCAGTGCAAACACTATTTCCAGTAAACACATATAACACATATATAGTGTCAAGAAGTTTGAATTCTTGTATAAACAGTCATTATGTAAAACTTGTTATTGGTGTAGAAATGTCTCCACTCATAAGTGATGTGAAATTAGACTCAAGTAAAAATACAAGAATGATCCCTGATCTGTTTCACAGTTATACAGATTTTCTAGTTTGTGAATGATTGAGGCCTGTAGGAGTCAAAGTTACAGCAGGTGTCAGATGTAGAGACAGTGACGTCATCATAATCAGGACTCACCTGGGATGTTTTCAGCTGTTCTGTCTTTTAACCTTTTAAGATGCAGAGGTTGCATGCGACCCGAGATTTACATGTAAACATAATAAATAATTATACTACATATTTTCATATTGACTGAATATGTCACTACACACATATTATATCTCTTTTGAAAGCCTAAATGTTCGTTTTTTTCAACCGATGTAGCGTCTCAATTTAAGATTTACGATGTAAAAACAGCAGCGTCACACTTTACGGCAGTTAGCAGTTAGTAATTTACCTGCTAACCTGTCTCACCGCAGTTAAAAGGCTTTTATAGGCTTAATAACAGACATTCATAAACTAACGAGGGCTCGTTTTAAACAACAAAAATCCACCGATTAAATCCAGCTCGTATAAATTCAAGCGAAAGTAAAAATAACCTGAATAAACGTGAATTATTTCCTTCATCTAGTTTTAGCGCAGCTCGTCAAACTTCTGAAACAACGACATTTTGGTCAATTTAACGGCTCGATAAAACATTTGACCAATGATGTTCAGTATCAGTGAGATCAGTAAACACCCAGCAACAAAACTAACCAATCCGCATCTTGCTGCGAACTAAAGTGACGAACTTTCAAGACTTTTAACTCCATCAGCCAATCAGAGAAGCGCATCTGTACGCGAGCTCCTCGTGTGTTTGATTGACAGCTGCTTTCATCCAATGGAAACTCTGCACCGTGAAAATGCTCCGAGTTTGTAGTCACTTAAATTACCTGCCGAACCACATATGGAAGTTAATGTAGTTGGACTTTCTGTGGTGCTGAGACACCCACATAAGAGATAAACTATTTTATCTGTGAAAGGAGACATGATTCAATGATAATAAATATGTAAATCTTTATCTAAGTATTAAGAACATCTTTTTATAATCAACTTTAACATTTAGGGAGATTTTTCAGCATCATGAAAGATATTTATCATCATTATTTATTAACTTTAAAGAGGTTTTAGAGAACTCTGTAGCCATCTGCTGGAGATGCTCATTACTGCTCTTTCTGAAATATCTCAGAGTCACTTCTGTCTATTAACCTGAAACTTGGTCCAGATACTGTAGACATGTTGATGGAAATATCCTGTAAATTTCAGCCTGGTAGTCCTTATTATGACTGGTGTAACTTATTTGAATTATTAAGTGAAAGAAAGAAAAAAAGAAATCTTCCCATTTTTTCTGTTTAATACTTTACCAATTCAGCTTTTTTGGAGCTGTAAATAAGAGCAACAAACCTATTGAAGTTTAACATTTTTTTCTTTACAATGATTCAAAGGAAATGTATCAGTTTTTGTAGTTTTTGTATTATATAGAGTTTAAAATGGGAAGGTGATAAGAGCCTGAAATGCATTAAATTAAATTGAGCCCTAAGAGGTTAAGATACCACCTAAAAGGAAAAAGAAAACATAGTTATGTTAGAAGGTTTGTATGATATCATCAACATGGCAGACAGGTAGACTAATACTGGGAAAAACAGAACTTTGCTGCCTGTTTATTGAACAGAACTGATTGGAGGAAAAAAAGAAACCACAGTCTCAGATTTCACAAACATCCTGGTTTAAACTGGCCGCACATTCACAGACACGACTGCTTTGTGTCAGTCCCAGATGGGTTAAGGCTGGAGTTCACTTGAAATGAACTACTGTAGGTCTTACAACGTGTCATCTAAAGGTAAAAGTGTTTATAGCTGCTCTGAACTGAGTGTAAAGCCTGGCGTTATAGAGAGGGGCGAGACGTGATAATCATTTAAATGGTGATAACAGCTCACACTTTCATACAGTCTCCCCTTCAAGACATCCATGCTGTTAAAATCAGGAGTTTGAGAGAGAAGTTTCTCTTTCTTACCTCCACACACCTGAACAATCACTGCATGAAGCTGGATGTACTTAATAGGTTTAAGAAAGTTACAAAATTTATTGGATGCAGTGACACAAACTGCAATGTGTGTCAAATATCCATCATGTTTGATAAAGAGGGAATCTCTCCATACATGGTTGCAGCGCTGTGGGGACGAGGCCCTGCCAGATGTGTTTTCTGACTATTTGACTTGAGTCCATCTGAGACTCTTAAACCAGTCACATCAGTAAATATACATTTTATAAAATTACTCACCAACATGAAGCTTAATGTAGAATATTTGTCTTGGCTGAAGAAGTGGAAATTCACAGGTGTAGTCTCCACTGTCAGCCACTGTCGTATGTTTGATGATTATGGAGGCGTTTCCTGACTTCAGTTCATCTTCAAAATGTGAGACTCGTCCTATGAACTGCTTATCTTGACCTGAACGGCCGTTATTGCTATGTCTGCCTGCATCATACCGGAACACCTCCTTCTGATCATCTTTCTTCCAGTCAAAGTGCTTAAACTCAATGTTCTCCTTGCTGCTGAGTGAACAGGGTAAAATGACATCACTTCCTTCTTCCACAGTCATGTTGATGACATTTGGCTCTGGAGGACAAAAACATGTATTAATCAATATGTTTACATGCAAAATAATCAGGTTAAGACAGACATATGGAAGTTTGTTGTCATAACAACATATCAACTTATGTTGTAACAAGAAACTTTTCTTGTTTCTTGTCGTCTGGAACATTGTCTTCAACAAATCCTTTGCTCTGCCCTGAACATTATATATTTGCACTTGTGAATATTTTACTCTGTAAATATATTAATAATTTCTGTATTACTGTTATTATATATTATTATAAGTGATATTTATTATTTCTCTATTTGTTTTCATCTTTTATATTTCATTTTACTAGTCCTAATTTATCAGCATAACCTCAGGAGAACATCACACTCATTAATAAATAATAACATTTAAGTCTTTTAACTGTTTTTCCAAAATGATGATGATCTTCATCACTGACTACATTATCAGACTATCTCTGTCTGTCCATCCAACACACAAATAAATATTACAGCTGGTTGAAAAAATGAGTGAGAGAAAGAAAGAGAAGCCAGAGAGAGCGCTGCAGATCGAAGAGGAAAACTGAACTAAACAAAGTCAAACTTAATTCACCATAATTCATCATGATCACTATGAACTCAGTAAAAAGACAGTAAGGACGAACCTCTGAACTACACAGACAGAAAACACCTGCCTGAAGCCTGAAGTCACATCTGAAATACATCAAACTGTCAAAACTTCTTTCTATCTAAACACTGTGGAGCCATTTGGTAACAACTATGGAAACAAAGCATGAAATAAATCATCTGGAGAACAAGAAACATTAAAGAGGGAAATCAGGAAGCTTGAAGTGGAAGAAATGAGTCTAAACATGTATTTACCATCAGGTTAGAGAGTCGATTCCATTATTTGAAAGAAACTGAGCTGATCAAAAGAATTTAGTGTTTAGTGTCATTTAGAGGATGGATCAGACTATTTTCTTTTTTTAGAACTTTATTGCCTTTATCGAACTTGCAGGCAATACAAACACAGACATACATTCAATACAAATATACACAACCTAACCCTCCCATAGGAGGCTACAAACAAACAGACAAATAAAAACAAAAACAAAACCAGTTACACCAACTGAGACAGCAAGAAAAACAAAACAAAACAAAAAGAAACAGACAAACAAAAAGGTCACCTTGTCATTAAATGTTATACCGCAATTCTTGGTTGTGCAGGGTCAAAGTATATGATATAAAATTGTACATTACATTTAAGGTGTTAGCCTAATTTCAGTCCCAGAATGACTGGGGCCCATCTTCTTATGAATAGTGGTACTTTAAACTGTAAAATAGCATATTTTCCATGGTGTGTATCTGCTTAATCTTCTGTATCCATTGAGCTTTTGTGGGTGCACATGGCTGCATCCAATTAACAGTAATCATTTTCTTCGCAGTGATTAACAGAATATGTAACATATAGCATTGGTCCTTAGAGAGCAAGTTTTCTGGTATCTTCTCCAGTAAGAAAATTAAAGGGTCCAGAGGGATATCAACTCTGAAGACAGTGTCCAATTCTTCTTTAATGTGTTTCCAAAAGGTTTCTATCACTGGGCAGTCCCAGAATATGTGGGCATGATCCCCAACCATGCCACAGTTCCTCCAGCAAGTTGATCAGACTATTTTCAATATGAAAAATGTTTGTTGCTTCACATCTATGACACTCTGTGTCCTTGTTCTGTTTCATTTACTTAAATAAAGATCAAACATGATGATTAACTTTAATCTTTGTCGTTATTTGATAACCGCTAATAAATAAAACAATGTGTATATAAATATGATTACTTGTATATAAGTAAAAATTGACTTCAGGCAATTAGATTTCTGAATAAAACCATTAAGGTTGAATCTGCTTCCTGATCGAACACATTTCTCATCTCTGATCTACAGATACGATTTGTCTCCACACTAAACACACAAACAAGCTGCTCCCTAAAATAAACCTGACTGAAGAAACTAACCAGAGAGAAATGAACATGTTCTGAATATTATCATAGACATTACTTTATATACTTTCTCTGAATCACAACAATTAACCCTTTGAATTTGACATTTGAAAGAGGTTCTGGTTCATTGTGTTACTTTGGTCAATGCAATAAAAAACTCTCAACAAAACTCCCAGAGACCCTCAGGCAGCAGACACACTCAGATTTTATATTTCATCAGAAATATCAGCATCCAAAGTTACACAATAGATGATGTGTTGCAGCTGTCAGTCATGTTTGATACGCAGTTTATCAGAAATAACGACAGGAAGTAGACGCCGCCCTGCACGTCTGCTCCCAAACTAACATCAGCTCTGAGTAGGTCTATTATAGGACTTAATTAATCAGAGAGATGCTGTCATCACATCACATCATGTGTGTTATGGGGCTGATATTTAACATTGATCTGTGCTAATCATCAGGATACTAGCACAGATATTATGTATAAAAATAATAATAAACTTTATTTATAAAACATCGAAAAGTTACAAAGCAATAAGAAATGGAAACAAAGGTAACAGACCATGAAAAAATGTTAAGAATAAGTAAGTGAGCAAAAGCAAACAAAAAAAGCTCTAATTAAATGCAATTAAATAAAAATGAGTTTTAAAGTCTTTTAAAAGGGGACACTGAGGTAGCTTGTCTGATTTCCAGAGGAAGGTTATTCCATATTGAGGAGCCCTAAAAGCAAATGGCCTTCTACCCTCTGACTCAAGATGGGGCAAGGTTTAAAAAAGATTTAAAAACAAGCAGTATTGATCATATTTTCTGGTTGGCCATCGGCCAATGTCGGGCCTAGCGTCTGTGGCCCTAGTTTTTGCTGTGTGTCCCACACCGCTGGCACTAGTTCTTTGATGTTGGTTTGGTGTGTCACGGCCTTTAGAACCCTGCAGCATTCTGTACAAGTTGTAGGCGATTGATTGATTTTAGGGGCAGTCCAGCAAATATTAGTCCAGCACAGTTATATCTGTCTTGCTGACTGACTGTATATATTTACCTCCTCCAGGTGGCGTAGTTTTACTGTGAACATCACAGGCCCCACTGGCTTGATAGGCACAATCATCATAATGCCAAGGCCTGCTCTGTAGTCCAGCTGTCACCCCTACTTATCTAGCTCCACTAGTCTCACAAATAGTTACATCAGAAAACTTCTTTCTCTTACTGAGTGCACTTTTAAAGCGCCCTTGCATCCTATCAGCAAAGAGCAGATACTCTGCAGCATGACGCAACTTTATATCTACATTGTATCTGCTCACACCAAACTACAGTGGCTGGTCCAACTGGCTTGATAGGCATGTTTATCTGATTAATGTGGCCCGTTCAACTGTCCAACCACCGTCACTGTATAACTGGTTCCACTAGTTAGTCCACTTTTCTGTCACTAGTCCACTTTTAATATGTTTATTAAGTAGGAATTTATTTTAGTACTTATCCGTTTAACTTCCAATTTACATGGACATTTCTCAAAACAGATTATTACAGAAATCAGGGAATATTCATATTAACACAGAGCACTAAGCATTGTTTACATAAAACTATGATGATGAATTACAAATATGGGGAAAAACTGCAGTGCTCAACACTCAGAGAAGCCACTTCCTGTATTAAGTATTTCAAACCAGTGGCCTGCTGAAAAGGCAAAATTATCCAACTAATTAACATTTTTAACCAAATGCAGAATTTATGGAAATAGGCTGAATGGCTCATAGACTACATACAAAAAAAAACAGATTATAACAATGTCTTTGTCAATTATAGCACATACCTCCCACATAGATAAACATTTGATTTCAGCTAATAAAAGCCTTATCTAGTTTATTCAAACACCCTTTTTTAAATGTGAAAAATATGTGTTGTTTTTTCCCTATAGGATGATATTATTAGCAAGTCTAGGTTACATGTTTAATCAGGTGCAGTCTTATCTATCAGCTCTCTCACATCCAGCCATCAAATCCACGACCAAATGGAGAAATAGACACGTGCTGTATGATGCAGTAAGTTCAAATTAAATATTAAACTGATCCACTCGAACACAGCAATGTGCAATATGCCAGAAAAGTCAGTTTCTTGCTCAACAGAAATGATTGTTGCAGGTATATTTGTGGGATTGTCTGACTAAAGGCCACTTTGCTTCCTGAATACAAGCCTTTCATTGGCAGTAGAGGATGTGTGTGATGTAATATCTGTGTATAAAGAGAAGTAAACAAACCTGAAGCGATGCTTTCTAAGTGGCCTATAACATGAACTAATCAAGCACACAGTTTTCTGTAAGCTGATGTAGAAACTTCAATTTAACACCAAAACTGAACAAATAATAATATTTTGATATAATTGGTGAATAAAGATTTAAACTTGCTGCTACTCTGCAAGTCTGCACATATGAAAGCTGCTCTGCAAAAACCACAAGACACAACCATCCGCCCGTCTGTCTCCTGCAGTGGGTGAAGTCTGAGTGAAGGGGGGAGAGTCAGGTAACTACAGATCCCTTGTCCATAAAACTTAACGAAGAAAGGAAGTAAACCTGCATTTCTGTGGGGAGGACAGGATGAGTGTATTAAATGGGACCAGTGTTCATCCTCTGACCACGAATCTCACATACAGTACAGTAGTAAAATAACTGACATACATGAATGTGTCACCTCTACTTTTCCAAACAGCATCTATTCACATGCAGCCTCAGATCAACTTTGGCAACAATATTACTTCCATACATTTCTGTGTGCATTAAAAGGAATACAATGAATTTTGACTCTTTGGTGCTTCTTCTGTTCATGTGATGTTAGTTTTTTATTTACACATGTCGGGTATTGTGGAAATATTCTTTGATAAAACCATATCACTTGAAACTAACTAATCAGGAGTCAGTATTAATGCTAATCCACTTCCTTGTTACTCTTTTTCAATGTTTGAGTTTCACTGTGCAGAATGATGAACATTATATGCAGAGTTTGTTTTCACTTTCATCTGCTGAAGGAGGAAAGTTTCTCTGAGCTCAAGTTAAATCTCAGTTTAACACGTGTATGTACAAGATGATTTTGTGACATCATAACTAGTTTGGTGCCAATCATGGTCCAGTATCAAACTTTCACAAGTATGATGTGAAAACATGAAGCCTCCAGTGCACAAACACTGAGAATGGACTTTACAGTGAAGGAGGAGACATCTTGTGTCCAGTAATTAAACTTTTAAAGTGAAAAATACTTTACATATTCATAGATTTAGGTTTTTTTTTAATGAAGGAGGGGGAGTAGATGTAATTGTAAGACTTTTTTAATGAGGTAATTTAAATGTTTTGGTGGAAAAAATATAAGACAGATTATTGTTCAAAGCATAATATTTGTATGTGTCTTAAAACAAGTGTGGAGGGGATCTTTAAGGTAAATTGACCAATAAATGATGATTTATGTTGGTTTTTAGCTTTGAGGCTCTACAAATGTCAGCCACCCCCATAACTTTGGTCCAGACTGAAATATCTCCACAACTATTGGATGGATTGCCTTGAAATGTTGTGAGAAAAAAATATATATATATGGTGTCCAGAGAATGAATCCTTGTTGTTCTGTCATCATAAAAAAACAACACAAATAGATAACAAAATAAAACATGAAAACTTCTAAAGAGGATGAATACATTTTATAGTAGCTGTAGGAAGACTAGTTCAATTATTAGTTTATTACAGTGCTGTCTTCAGAAGGTGGAGCAGGAGGTGCACTAAACAGGTCTAACAATCTTACCTGGTAGGATTACTATCATGACCCTAATGTTGCTGCATGTCTGCTGGATGTGTAAATAGGCAGCTGTTTATCAACATCTTTGTAAGAAGGTGAAAATATGAGTTTTCAGCTTGCTTCACTGCCCTCAAATGTCCAAAAAATCTATTATTATTAATATCATAACAGCTTCCACATTATGATGAGCATCAAAACACTGATCAGGTTTATCAGACAATCTCTGTCTCCACATCCTGATAAGTAGAATCACACAAACAGGTATTTCTACCTGAAAAAATGAGAGAGCACAAGACAGAGAGAGGAGAAGAGGGGAAGTAAATAAAGTGAAACTTATTTAAACTTGGTCACAAAAATATCTTAACATGTTTTGGTTTAGGAGCAACACTAAACCAAATATGATATATTGGTGGGATTTTCACATTTCTTTTTGTCAAAATAATCAATAAACTACAAGCTACATTAAGTACCTCCCACCTGCCTGAGTCACTTGTAACACCTGAACACCTGCTGCCATTTCAAGTTGATGAAAACTTCTCAGCAAGCTAACAGAGAAGATTAAATGTATTTTTTTTCTGTTTTTGTTGTGCGTTTGTCTCTTTATGAAAAAATAAAATGAAATAAAGAAAAAGAGAAAAATGTTGATAATGATTTGAATAGAGCTGCAACAATTAACCAATTAGTTGATTAACAGAAATTTCATCGCCGACTATATTGATGATCGATCGATAATCGGACACGCTGCACATCCGCCTACATCTGCGGCAGTCATGACGTCAGATCTAAAGTTATTAACCCCCTCTTATAAGAGCTCCTAAATTATGATAAACATCTAAACTCTGAGCAGGTTTATTATATGACTGTAATGAATCAGAGGGACGCTGTAATCACATCACATCACCTGAGTTGTGATGTTTTAACACTGATCTGTGATCATTATTAGGATACATATTAATATACTGATTATTAAGATCAGATACTTACTGATGTCACAGTTGCAGGTGATGACGTCATCTACCCACTAAACTATGCAGTCATTTTTATTCTGTATGGCTCCAGACTCCTGAATGTATTTACACATTTTAAATAAAATACAATTAATAAACATAATTCAGTCTGATTATCAGTGGAAGTGATTCGTTTTCTTACCGTTTTCATCAGCAAACGTTGTTCCAGACCAAGTCAGGAGAGAAACACACACGAGAGGAAGAAGCTCCATAGTTGTCTTTGTCACCTGGAGATGAAGCATCACTTTGACATCTCTATATAACGAAGCTTTAGCCACTCCTGACAGCGTCACTGCTTCATCCACAAACACTTTCGTTTCTCGGATTCAACACCAGCTGCACATCCGGAGCAGGCCTTTCACAATAAAAGCGTCATCTCCACATACTGTATATCAGTGGTGGGCAAACAAATCTGACCCTTCAACAGAAATATTTGGGCCCTTAACGAAAGCTGAAGTTTTTCCTTTTATAGATTGCATCAAATATTTTACAGGACTCATCATAAATCTACAGAAGATAACAATATATAAACAAGGTTCACCTGAATCCCAATAAATATGAACTTGTAACCTCTTATACACTGATACAAGTACATCACATAATGTGTCCTTTCTGACCAGAGCAGATCTGTGTTAATAACAGTACTTCAGCTTCAACCATGAATGAAGCATGCCACTGTTTATTGTGTGTGGATTACTAATGAATATTATGACATCCGCCCTCAGATACCATCCTAAAACTGTTTTATACAACAACATGTAAAAACATGTGTTTTCACTGTGCCTGTACAACGTCAGCCCCCAAAAAACCGTGCTGAAAAAATCTGGCCCTTGGTTGAACTTGATTGCCGACCCCTGCTGTATATGAACTACTGTGACCTGATCAGTGTTTTATCTTCACAATAACATTTTATTTGTAGTTGTGTAAGAAATAAAGCAACAGGTCCTCAAAACCAACCGTTCCTCTTTTACTGATTGCAGAAATCTGTACTCGTTATGACCCGTGAGAAACAAAACCTTCTCAGTGTGTTTTCTTCAACATAACAGCATCATTTCGACAAATTAACTCAATTTAACCAAGAATGAAAACGATCTGACAGCCAAATGGCACATTTTGGAGCCAAAAGTTCACTTTGTCACAGTTTCGTTGTTTAGAAACTACCTGTGAATAACAGCCTAGTAAAAGAAAAAGAAGTAAAGGTCCTGAAATCCAACTGTAGACTTGTTCTTTTCCTGTTATTGCACAAATATCTGTAAGCTGTTCCTCCTGACCTGCACTTCAGCAGTGGAAACAATCCTTTTCAGGTGATTTCTCCTAAAAAACAGGATACCACTTTCTGATAAGACACCCTATAAGGCTTAATGACTTAATTAATAAATAATTTACCAATGCTTTATAAATAATTCATAAGCTATTAACAAACATAATTTTGGGTTGCCAGGTTGTGAAAAATCTCTCCTTTCTATACATCCATAACTTTTGCTTTATTTAATTCTTCAGGACGACACCTCCGATGTTCAACCACTTACCTTCTGGAAAGGCTGCAGGTCATCCAGATGAACATTTATAACTGTAGAATTTAATTTTTTCATTAATGACTATAATATAACTTCAGACATGATGACTTGGAACATGTGAAACACAAACCTTATAATTAATGGCTTATAACCATTTATAACTGTAAATGTTTCACACTTTCTGATAAGTGATCAGCTCTTAAAAGTCATTAATAAATGGTAGTAGTATTTATGAACCATCAATTAAGCCTTTTATTAATGCTTATGAACCCTTTATAAAGGATGCCTTATCAGAAAGTGGTACCAATAACAGCATCATGTCCACAAATTAACTTAAGCCCTTTGAATTTGAAACCTGAGAGCTGCTGAGCACAGAGAGGAGGGGGAACAAAAGAATCTGAAGTTATCTAATCAGTGGTGTGTTGCAACAATTGCTTCATTTACTGGAATAACTTGAATCTACTTGATTCAGAGGCAACGCAATCACGTCATGTCTGCGAGGGCCGCAAGGGGATACAAACTGTTTCCATGGAGATAAATTGAAATTCTTGACCCTGTAACTCATTTCAAAGTGGTTTTCTGAACAACTCTTAATGGTTCTGATATGTGCAGGTCTGCTTCTTTACACTCAACACATCTGGTCAGAATGATCAGTGAGATTTTTCCCTTTACATGAGCTGCTAAACACTGATATTATATTCACATTAAAGCCTCAACTGACGGACAAAAAACAACCTTTGCATCTACTTCAACAGATTATGTGTGTACATTATACCTCACTACACAACAAAAGTGAACAACGTCATCAAAAGTAAATATTTTACATCCTATCATCACTGTTAATATTATTATATTTATTTATTATTGTTTATTAGTAATAACTAGTTGGATTCTTTACATCGTCACTTTATAGCCTATTGCTGCAGGATTATGGGTAATTTTCCGTGTGAAGTCTAGTGAAGTCTGTACCCTGAGCAGACTCTATGGAAGTCTGCAGGAAGTCAGCTTGAGGTTTCTTGTGGACTTGATGAATTGTGGGTTTGGACCCTCAGTACTCGCAGACTTCCCAAGAACCCGCCCACAAAGTCCATGAGTCTGCAAGTGCGGTGAAGTCTGGACATTTAGATTCAGCCCTAGTTTCCATCAGACCCGCCTGCTTTCCATCAGCAGCGGCAGCAACGCTTCCGCCGCAAATCCTTCCTAATAAAAGCATAATTTCCACTAATTTGTGAGCTGTGAAATCAAGACAAAAACTGTAGAGAGTTTGTCAGAATCTCCTCCTGAGCAATACTTTACCTCCACACTGACATTTAATCTCTGGCTGTGTAATCTGACTGAAATAATGTACTTTGTACTTTTGGATATTTTCTCCCTGACAGGCAACAGTGTGTATACTGTACTTTTTATTTACATATTATCATGTCACTGAGTCTAAAAAGTTTCATTATACTGAGCGACATGAAATAAGAGTTTAGAAGTTGGGCACCTTTATGGTTTAAGATGTCAAACATGAACCACAAACGTCACCAGTTTGAATCCAACCGAGGATCTTTGTTGATCTGCCACTAATATCACCATGTAAGAAATTAATTAAAAAAACAAAAACACTTTCAAGAATCCTTCCCTGAAAAGTTAAATCTATTAGCGCAATAAACTTAGAGCTATATTCACCTTTTATCAGGCTGGTTAACTGTCTGTTTGTTAGAAGCAGTTTTAAACACAGTGGATCTGCTACATAGTTCACTCAGAAGTCTTCATGAGAAACAGATGTTGTATGATGATCATCTTAAAATCCAGCCAATACAGTATCATCACTTTTGTTTCTCTTATCAAAGTTTGAACAGACAGAAACATCCAAATCAGTCACAACATACAGTTTGACATTTTTCATGTTTTATTCAAATGTTTGAACAAAAATGATGAAGAACTGCCTGAAATTACACGATAACCTGCAAGTGCATCATCAGTAAACATGAACATACATGAACTTTCAGAACAATTCAAAGATCAGTCAACAGTTTATAGTTCAGTATGAAACTGTAACTGACTGATTCTGGCTGAGAAAATTAAAAATACAAAGAAATAACACATGCTTGTTTAAAAAAAAAACAACACATTTATTTCAGTTTAGCTGCAAAATATTCACATTCAAAGCACAACAGCAGGTGCGGTGAAGTCTTATATTTTTCTTAATGCCCAAGTCAGTGAGGATCTTTAGAGCAGTATGATAATATTTGCTAAATGGACTGCATCTATATAGTACTTTTATCCAACACAATTTATAATTTTTCTCTCATTCATCCATTAACACTCATAAACACATTGATGGCAGTGAGCTACCATGCAGGCTGCAGGCTGAGGACAGGAGCAGCAGGGACTGGACAGAGTTTGGTCCCTTTTTAACTCAGTTCACTTGAATTCTGTTGTGTGTTGATTTTTATTTTCAGTGATTGTTTGATTATCCTGCTTTGCTTCCTCATTATCACATTTTTTATTTTTCATTCTGTTTAAGTCTTAAATCCAAAGTGACTAATCACAAACTGTCTCAGGTAGTTTGATTGTGTTTCTATGCAGGTTCATGTCATTTATCTATGAACTATAATGTTCTCAACAACAGTCCAGTGGATGGTTTTATAGTTGTACTTCAGCTTGTCATTAAACCATTTTATAAATGAGATCAATCTATTGTACATGGACAACAGAGCCAGAATAGAACTGAAATGCATAATGAGGTGATAATAAAACCATCAAAATACTAAAATAAAACAATAAAAACACAACAGAGCAAAGAATCAGAGAGAAAATGACTGAGTCTGCTCTTAGTCTGAGTTTTTCTCAAAGCACAAGAGTGGAACTACTCTCTGTTGCAGTTTATTAGGTACACAAGCTAAAAGTGATGCAGTTTAATACAACAACCTGCTGTAATCTCATAACTTTATAGAAGGTTTAATGTTCAACTTTTGCTAACTTTGTTTTCTAAAAGGTGTTAATTTAACTTAATGTTCATTTTGGAGGCTGTAGTTTGTGACACTGTTGACTCAATGAGTTGAAAACACCTCTCAGTATAAAACCCAATACAATTCAACAGCACCACAAACTAAAGCCTCCAAAATAACTCAAGTTGAGTCGACACCTCTGTCATACAGGTTCAACAAAAACTGAACATTAGAACCTTGATGAAGGCAGGATTTACTGCAGGCCTGTTGTATTAGACTGTATTAGTTTTCCATCAGAGTATTAAACACATACAGTTAATATAATTCTAATTAAAGGAAGGTTCAATGACAATCAGTTCTGTCAGCATTAAAAGGTCAATAATCTCTGCTGCCATCAGCCTGTTAACTCCAGTCTTTAAAAAAATTGCTCTTCATATGTTTGTTCTATTTTATTATGTGTTTTATATATTTGAATGCACTATTTTAGATGAACTATGTAACACCTGTTGAGGGACTGTGGATGAAAATCAGACTTTTGGTTAACTCAGCATATTTACAGCAATTTTTATCAAAACAAACCAGACAGAACAGTGAAATTCTGAAAATGTCCAAATTAAATTCTATGACATTTTTGAACATTCAAAGGTTAGTTTTGGACTTTTTCAAGTGTAACCTTTCATACCAGTGTTTGCTTTCTCTCAATTATTCCAACAAAATGTTTGTGAGGTTACTATAGTTTGACTTAATGAGGTTAAATGTTTGGGATTGTGGTTATGAAAAAAACAAGTTTAAGGTCAGTAGCAGAAACTGTTCTGTTCTCTGTTTGAGGCATTTTAGTCTTTTATATTTGATGTCATGTTGTTGCTACACTGCCTCCTCCTGGTCCTGCTGCAGTCAGACAGGAAGTTTAATCTTTCAGTTAACAGGTTTATACAGTCGTCTATTTCTATCTTTAAACCTAAAACCAGACCTCAACTTAAAAAACATCCTTTGGATAAATGAGAACTGGACAAAATGCCCAAACTGCTCCAAAAATGTCTTCACTCTTTGGTCTAAAACTCAAACTGATCCTCACAAAAATCAAGATACAACAACACAAACACACTTCAGCAGCCAGCTTCAAGGCAGGTTTCAAGCTGGAAAACCTCCAGTTGATTATGTGGACTGGTTTCTTAAACTGCAGCACTTCTGTCTGCAGGAGAGAAAACACAATTATATTTAAGAAAATCCCAACTTTGGAAACACAAGTTCTCCAGTTAATATTCACATGAACTGTATTGAGTCCATCTAACTGATATATTTGAATTAAAACACATGTAAGACATAATTATCTTGTTATAATGTGTTACTGTTTGTTATTGTATGTGTGTTCCCCTTATTGTGTTATAATAAAAATAAAATAAAATATTACTTACTTAGATGATTAAATGTCTTGAAAAGTAAAATTCAAGCCCTCCATTTAAAATATTTGCACTGATTCAATCAGAAAGCATGGATTGGACTGAATGATATTCAAAATTCTGTGTAAATGACCGACTGGAAATTTTCTATATTTATCTTTAATTTAACCAATAACAGATTAATGTAGACCTGGTGGATTTTTTTTATGGGTGCCAACAGAAGAAAAAAACGAATGTTAAAACTCTACAAATGTGACAGATATAAAGAATTTATAGTGTTTTCTGCTCATTATATGTGTTTATATAATATATTATTTGAACTTACCTTAATTACGTTTTTGTAAGATGCAACACCCTGCTCCAAGCAGAACACCAACAAAAAGAGCAACGAGAACTAATCCAACAACCAGTCCAGTGGGAAACTCTGAAACAGATAAAAAGAAGTTAATGTAAGACTCAGAATGTAACTGTAAATCATGTACAGACATCATAACCTACACAAAGAGAACAACTAAAGGTGTGCATGCTCCTAAAATCTAAAATGATTGACAGATTAAAGCAGCAGTGAGATGACTCTCAGCAGACACAGTGATATTAGCATCAATCTTATGAGCAGTTTCCTCCTGCTCGGCTACACAGCTCAGAGGTTGGTTTTGGTCCCAGTAGTGAGGAGGGTCATGTTGTTGTAGCATCCTCCTGTTTCTGAGACGTGTTGATCCTCAGTAGGAAGGATGTTTCAATCACTGTCCTGTCGCTCCACTTTAGGCTTTTTACAGGTGACTTTTGCTACACTCCTGCCGTACCTGAGATCTGCACATGTGTGTGGAAATCTGTCCATAGTCCAGGTTTTCTACATCCTGAGCCGAGGATCACAAGTACAAGTCTATGATGGACTCTGGATTAACATCTTCACTTTATGATAGTTGTTGTCATCACTAGTATTGATAAACTTTGGTAAAACAAGATATTATCCAACCAGCTGAACATGCAGCTTAGAGGTTTATGTTTCATTGAGACATTAAGTAGCACTAGCTAGCTAACATAGACTTACACTGCTGCAGCTAAACTGCAACAACTACTGTCCAGTAATGTCAAGATTTAAATCAACAGATGCTTCTGCCTGGTGGTGAGTCGACTCTACAGCTACTGAAGCACAATGACAGCAGAGTGATACAGTCTGGTATTATGCAGCAGGAGTCTGTTGAAGCTAAATACACTTTAACTCATGAAGAAAAAGTCATTTACATTCAGTTTATGACTAAATACTTTCAGATTCTTTTTCACATGTTCATATCTGATAAATATTTAGATTTCTGGTCACATTCACATATTTTAGTTCACATGTTTACTGAGATACAGTTTTACTCTCCACACACATTTGCTAATAATACAGACCCATAAAATTCTCTTTTTAACCAACAAAAACCTCACAGCAGCATTTTGTGGTTCTCTGCTGCAGCCTCATGCTTACACAACATCTATTATTGGTTGAATTAGAAACATGATAATAAATAAGTTCTGCTTGTAATCAACCAACAGTCAGTTGTAATGAATGAACAAAGTGTTTTGAAGCTACATTTCTACAAACATGTTTGTCATGTCTAGTATTCTCACTGCAGCACAATGACTGAAGAGAATATTTATTCATTTCAAGTTGACATTTTACAATAATCACTGCAGTTCCAAAGCCTATATGTGTCTTCATGGTATCATATTATTACCAGGATCTATCATTGGATATATTTAGAGTTTGCTTCTAGTTTTTAGTTTGACTTCAGTTTCTAGTTCAAGGAAACATATTTTGCTCTTTGTGGTTTTCTGTTATTTATATACTGTTATCATGTTGGATGTTAAACATGGTCAAAGTTCCTAAACATCTGTTGCAGCGTCCAATCAGAATCAACCATCAACAATGTAAACATGGAAGTTATTGCAGCATCACGATCTGTAACACAACTTATGAAAATAAGATTCAAGCAGCCAAATGATAAACTGATGATAAACTAAACTGCTGATTCTTTGTAAAGGTTCAACAGATATTACATGATTTTATTATTATTATTATTATTATTATTATTATTATTATTATTATTATGAAGGAATGTTTTAGTTTAGAATAGTTTTAGTGAAAGTGAAATATCAGATGATGCTACATATAAATATTTGTTATCAAATATTAAACATGTTTGTCAAAGGTACATAAACCTCTTATATTATCAGCTCTTCATTGTGTCAGAGAGAAATATTTGATCGTGCTGCTGAACGGAAAATTGACCATCAAATTTATTGTAATTCTTATTTTGCAACCAACAGACGCTGATGAAACATTTCACTGGAGTGTTTTTATTTATATAAGAGCAGCATTTTATGCGAGTGACGGTAGATTAAATATTATAAACAATATTATAAAACACAGCCTGCATTGAATCAACATCTTTCTTAAAACAGTTACAACAAAAACCTGAATATTAAAACCTTCATGAAAGTGGAATTCATTACAAAACTCATCAGACTTCATTAGTTTTAGTGAGGTGAACTTAATAAAGTGATTGAGTTTATATAAGTTGGTTTTCATTGTGATGGACAGTTTAGATTGATGCATTTATCTGTGTCAAAGTATCAAGAGACACACTGATCCAGTATATACTGGATTGATACCAGTTTAGATAAGTTATTAAAGTATTATTGGTTATTGCACAGACAAATCATCCTGTCATATGCACATTAAATACCATTTGTAGGCACTTGTGTTATAAAATAGTAACAATAACCTTTTATAACCCTGTGGAACTATGTACCACTTTACCTCTGAACAAAGATAAAAACATGTAGGTATATGTCACTTGTAAGTGATGAATATTAGTCTGACCTTACACAAAGTAGAATGATCCAGTCAGTTTAACACACTGAGGTTTACTGATGTAAATATTTTACAGCACATACATGCAGATGTAGAGATCAGTCATTAAAATCAGGACTCACCAGAGTTTTCAGCTGTTGTGTCTTTTAAGATGCCACCCAAAAGGAAAAAGGAAAACATAATTATTCTTGTGAGATATCAACATGACAGACAGGTAACACTTTGTTAGCAGGTTTATTTATCAGAACTGATTGGAGGAAAAAATAAACCACAGTCTCAGATTTCACAAACATCCTGCCTTCACATTCACATGACTGCACTCTGCTACATGAAATAACTTTAAACAGAAGAGAGAAGAAGCTGATCATCACAGTCTCTGACTTCTCTATGACGTGTATTTCAGTTGGAGCAGAGGATGTAAATGACATGTTCAACACAACACACAAACAGACGGAGACTGAATATGACTTTGTATGGTGTGTTTTTTAATCCTCACAGCACCACTAAGGGAGGTTTCTTTCTGGAGCAGCTTTGGGTTGCAGCCGACACAGATAAGAGCCACAGTGAGGTTCAACCTGTAGGAAGACGTTCTGGGATCAACTGAAAGAGGTTTTATTTCTGATAATCAAGACCGCTGGTGAGTCTGTGTCTGTTGGGAAAAGGGAGGTTCTGTTTGCTTAAAGCTTCAGAGACCGAGGTGCTGATTTACAGATTGTGTTCACATGTTTTCACTTATTAAGTCTCAAATTATCACCACTGAAGTACACATTCTATGTATTGTACTTTCACTTTATTTGATCTTATTTTTATTAATGTTATCAAGTAGGTTTTATTTTCCATTTTATGTTACATTAATGTTTTTTACATGTTTTTATGTTCTTTTCATGTGAAGCACTTGGTGCATTAATTTATTTTGTTGTTAATCACTTTGAGCTGCAGATGATACTATATAACATAAATAACTGAGTCATTTAATTTAATGTTATTATTGTCGTATCTTTTTTAAATGTAGTTTAACTTTAAGTGAATCACATTAATTTCCATCATTTTTAGTCAGTGAGTTAAAATCTGTGATGTTGAGTGATTCATGTTATTGCTCATCATAGTTTAACAAGTGGAGTTCACCCACTATAACTCCAGTTTAACCAGTGTCAGGTCTAATAATGACCTGTTATCTACTCACTCTAAGCAGGTCATATATTGTGTTTTCTGTTGGTTGGTTCAGTCAGATACACAACACTTACAGCTGGTATTTAGTGGGTGTTAATATTTCTAACAACAAGCTCTACTGTATGGAACTAGTTTATGTGGTGTAACTCATTTCAATACAGTGATGCATAAATCTTCACTTAATAATTACACATATATGTATAAATACAGACTGAAGAAAAAAGGAAGTTCATAGTTACAGCTGATCTTCAGTCTGCACAGCAGAGAAGAAGAGGTGAAAAGATCTGTTGTTAAATATTATAGTTTGGAATAACTAACAAAACTTTTTAAAGTCCATCATGTTTTATATTATTACTTATAAACACTCGACTGATTTTACACATGAAGATCAGTTAACTGGTCATGAGGAGGATGAATCAGCCTGTTAAACAGTTTAATGTCTGAAGCTTTAACATTTTGACAAAGTCTGTATGAAGAACTGGAAGCATTGAGTTAAAAATACAAAGTTTCTTATTAGTTTAGTGAGACAGAAAATATTGTAAAGATCTCAGAACGTAATATAAATTTGTGCAAAACTTTAAGTGGTGTCCAAACTTTTCTTTTCAATAATATTGTAAAAGCTGATAACTTGACACTGATAAAACTCAGTGTTTCATATTTCATTACAGTTTTTATGTGCAATTTTTCCATTTTAGCAAAGAAATCCTATGAACTATCACACTGGAATTTACTTTAATTTTGGAAAATGTTTGAGGAGATTATGATCATTTATTTTGAAGTTTTAAATATCTAAAATCTATAAAGTGCTGCTCATTCATTAATAAACCTACCATGTGATTACTGTGCTGAGAGGAGAGAGTTGTTGTGTTATTACCAGCAGAAGATTATTTACACATTAATTCTGCTGTGAGGAAGCTGCCAGACAGACAAATATACAAACACCTGACTGTAAATCACTGGTGAATAATCACATTATAATGTCATTTAGTTTCCTCTGTGTTACAGTCTTGTGTTTATAACATCATAAAGTGAATTAACCTACATGCTTTAGTGAGCTGTGCAGTGTAACATTAAAACAAACCACAAGTCAAATGTTGGTGAATGTGAGAAGTGAACATTTGTGAACTCCTGGTTTCAGGTCCAGACAGAGGAGGATGATTCTACTCAGATGTAAAAGTCAGAATGTAGAAAGGTTCCCTGTTGTTTTCATATTAATCTTCACTTTAATAATCACAACGTAATGCTGGATTTGAAGTTAGTTCAGCTTGTAATGAACCAACATCCAGCTGTTCCACAAGCAGTGAATGAAGCGTCAGGAAGTCACATGATCATAAACATGTTTGTCATCTACGACCCTCACTGCTGTGCAACGGATTAAAATAATGTTCAGCATTTTTAAACCCACATTTTCCAGTTAACACTGTAACTCCAAAGTCTTTATGTGCCTTCATGGTATAAAATTACAGCTCTGCAGTGAGTGGTGTGGGTCTTTTCAATTCGACCGTTTACAAAATTATAATCTAACACTCAGACAGAGGCTCCATATCATGTACAGCTCATTGGTCACAGTAAAAAGATAATTATTTAAAAGGTGTGTATACTCCTAAAATATATGGAAACTAACAATACAAAAAAACCTAAAATTATTTGTGGATTAAAACAGCGCAAAGAGGAGTCTTACCATGCACATAGACGTCATCTTCAATGATATGGGAGATTTCCTCCTGCTTGGCTACACAGTAGAAGTGGTTGGTTTTGGTCCTAGTCACAGTAGCCAGGAGGGTAACGTAGAAGCGGTCTCCTCTTTTTGAGACCTGAGGCTTCTCAGCAGAGAGAACTTTTCTATCACTGTCCTGCCACTCTACCAGAGGCTCTGGAAAAGCACCTGGTACCTCACACTGCAGCAGTGCCCCGAACTCTGTGACATTAAGTACTTTGGTGTATGGCTTTGGAGATGCACCTGTGAACAAAGTATAAACAATAGCTTATTAACTGCAAACTAAACATGGACAAGCAGCATTTAGTTACTGTGCACTACAGAGCTGGAATAAACCTCCAGAGGATATCAGACTTACTATGACTTTGAACATCTTTAAATCTAAATAAAAAGTGAATCTTAGGTGCTCCTCATTGACCATCTTACCCTTACATCTTCAACCTATCCTGTATTTATGTCTGTTCTTAAATTCATGTATTTTTTAAGGTTTCTATTCTTCATTTTAATGTTTTATATTGTTTTAATGAAATATGTAAAGCACCTTGATGTGCCATTGTGTATGAAATGTACTATACAAATAAACATGCTTTGCACTGAAAATGTAATACTGGGATGTTTTTGAGTTCATCTATTACTTGTTTGAAAATGGGTAATATAATGTGTGTAAGAAAATTGGAAGAACATAGACTTAAATTTTAATTTAATTTTAATTACACACCCCGAAAACCTAAACACATTGATGTATAATGTCTCAAATTACTGACCCCAATCACTGAAAAGGTATTGTATCACGTTGAATAATATCACACCTTACAGATGTAGATAGTGACGTCATCATCATAATCAGGACTCACCTGGGATGTTTTCGGCTGTTCTGTCTTTTAAAATACCACCTAAAAGAAAAAAGAAAACATAGTTATATTAGAAGGTTTGTATGATATCATCAACATGGCAGACAGGTAAACTAATACTGGGAAAAACAGAACTTTGCTGCCTGTTTATTGAACAGAACTGATTGGAATTAAAAAAGAAACCCCAGTCTCAGATTTCACAAACATCCTGGTTTAAACTGGCCACACATTCACAGACACGACTGCTTTGTGTCAGTCCCAGATGGGTTAAGGCTGGAGTTCACTTGAAATGAACTACTGTAGGTCTTACAACGTGTCATCTAAAGGTAAAAGTGTTTATAGCTGCTCTGAACTGAGTGTAAAGCCTGGCGTTATAGAGAGGGGCGAGACGTGATCATCATTTAAATGGTGATAACAGCTCACACTTTCATACAGTCTCCCCTTCAAGACATCCATGCTGTTAAAATCAGGAGTTTGAGAGAGAAGTTTCTCTTTCTTACCTCCACACACCTGGACAATCACTGCATGAAGCTGGACGTACTTAATAGGTTTAAGAAAGTTACAAAATTTATTGGACGCAGTGACACAAACTGCAATGTGTCTCAAATATCCATCATGTTTGATAAAGAGGGAATCTCTCCATACATGGTTGCAGCGCTGTGGGGACGAGGCCCTGCCAGATGTGTTTTCTGACTATTTGACTTGAGTCCATCTGAGACTCTTAAACCAGTCACATCAGTAAATAAACATTTTATAAAATTACTCACCAACATGAAGCTTAATGTAGAATATTTGTCTTGGCTGAAGTTGTGGAAAGTCACAGGTGTAGTTTCCACTGTCAGCCACCTTCGTATTTCTGATGATTATGGAGGCGTTTCCTGACTTCAGTCCATCGTCAACATACAAGACTCGTTCTTTGAACTGCTCAGATATTGTTTTAATGCCTGCATCATACATGAACACCTCCTTCTGACCATCTTTCTTCCAGTCAAACAGCTTTGACACAATGCTCTCCTTGCTGATGAGTGAACAGGGTAAAATGGCGTCTCTTCCTTCTTCCACGATCACTTTGATGACGTTTGGCTCTGGAGGACAAAAACATGTATTAATCAATATGCTTACATGCAGAATAATCAGGTTAAGACAGACATATGGAAGTTTGTTGTCATAACATATTTGCACTTGGGAATATTTTGCTTTGTAAATATATTTATAATTTATGTATTACTGTTATTATATATTATTATAAGTGATATTTATTATTTCTCTATTTGTTTTCATCTTTTATATTTCATTTTACTAGTCCTTATTTATCAGCATAACCTCAGGAGAACATCACACTCATTAATAAATAATAACATTTAAGTCTTTTAACTGTTTTTCCAAAATGATGATGATCTTCATCACTGACTACGTCATCAGACTATCTCTGTCTGTCCATCCAACACACAAATAAATATTACACCTGGTTGAAAAAATGAGTGAGAAAAAGAAAGAGAAGCCAGAGAGAGCGCTGCAGATTGAAGAGGAAAACTGAACTAAACAAAGTCAAACTTAATTCACCATAATTCATCATGATCACTATGAAGTCAATAAAAAGACAGTAAGGACGAACCTCTGAACTACACAGACAGAAAACACCTGCCTGAAGCCTGAAGTCACATCTGAAATGCATCAAACTGTCAAAACTTCTTTCTATCTAAACACTGTGGAGCCATTTGGTAACAACTATGGAAACAAAGCATGAAATAAATAATCTGGAGAACAAGAAACATTAAAGAGGGAAATCAGGAAGCTTGAAGTGGAAGAAATGAGTCTAAACATGTATTTACCATCAGGTTAGAGAGTCGATTCCATTATTTGAAAGAAACTGAGCTGATCAAAAGAATTTAGTGTTTAGTGTCATTTAGAGGATGGATCAGACTATTTTCAATATGAAAAATGTTTGTTGCTTCACATCTATGACACTCTGTGTCCTTGTTCTGTTTCATTTACTGAAATAAAGATCAAACATGATGATTAACTTTTGTCTTTGTCGTTATTTGATAACCGCTAATAAATAAAACAATGTGTATATAAATATGATTACTTGTATATAAGTAAAAATTGACTTCAGGCAATTAGATTTCTGAATAAAACCATTAAGGTTGAATCTGCTTCCTGATTGAACACATTTCTCATCTCTGATCTACAGATACGATTTGTCTCCACACTAAACACACAAACAAGCTGCTCCCTAAAATAAACCTGACTGAAGAAACTAACCAGAGAGAAATGAACATGTTCTGAATATTATCATAGACATTACTTTATATACTTTCTCTGTATCACAACAATTAACCCTTTGAATTTGACATTTGAAAGAGGAAGCTCTGAGCGCATGAGGAAGGAGGAAGGGTGAAAACCTGGGTCCCGGGCCGAGCCTTCGCAGTCCTTCACAGTCCTATTGATACTTATGCTTGTTGTTGTTGTTGTTCTTCTGTCCCCCCTCCCCCTTTCCCTCTCTCTTTCTCTCTCTCAACCCAACCGGTCAAAGCAGATGGCCGCCCACCAAGAGCCGGGGTCTGCTTGAGGTTTCTACCCGTTAAAGGGGAGTTTTTCCTTACTGCTGTCGCCAAGTGCTGCTCATGGGGGAATTGTTGGGTCTCTGTAAATTAAAGAGTACGGTCTTGACCTGCTCTATGTGAATGTCAAGTGCCTTGAGATGACTTCTGTTGTGATATGGCGCTATATAAATAAAAATTGATTGAAACAACGTGAAACAACTTTCTCTGGTTCATTGTGTTACTTTGACCAACACAATAAAAAATTATCAACAAAACTCCCAGAGACCCTCAGGCAGAGGACACACTCAGATTTTATATTTCATCAGAAATATCAGCATCCAAAGTTACACAATAGATGATGTGTTGCAGCTGTCAGTCATGTTTGATACGCAGTTTATCAGAAATAACGGCAGGAAGTAGACGCCGCCCTGCACATCTGCTCCCAAACTAACATCAGCTCTGAGTAGGTCTATTATAGGACTTAATTAATCAGAGAGATGCTGTCATCACATCACATCATGTGTGTTATGGAGCTGATATTTAACATTGATCTGTGCTAATCATCAGGATACTAGCACAGATATTATATATAAAAATAATAATAAACTTTATTTATAAAGCATTTTTCGAAAAGTTACAAAGCAATAAGAAATGGAAACAAAGGTAACACCATGAAAAAATGTTAAGAATAAGTAAGTGAGCAAAAGCAAACAAAAAAAGCTCTAATTAAATGCAAGTAAATAAAAATGAGTTTTTAAGAGTTTTAAAAGGGGACACTGAGGTAGCTTGTCTGATTTCCAGAGGAAGGTTATTCCATATTGAGGAGCCCTTCTACCCTCTGACTCAAGCCTTGCCCCGGGGACTGAGAGCAACAGCTGGTCCACAGATCTAAGAGAATGAGCTGGGGTGTAAGGGATGAGAGGGTTGGTCATATAAGATGGGGCAAGGCTTAAAAAAGATTTAAAAACAAGCAGTAAAATTTTAAAGTCAATTCTAAAAACCACAGGTAACCAGTGCAATGAGGTGAGAACAGGGGAAATTTGATCATATTTTCTGGTCCTTGTAAAGGCCGTGACACACCAGGCCAACGGTCGGCCATCGGCCAATGTCGGGCCTAGCGTCTGTGGCCCTAGTTTTTGCTGTTGGCACTAGTTCTTTGATGTTGGTTTGGTGTGTTACAGCCTTTAGAACCCTGCTGCAACATTCTGTACAAGTTGTAGGCGATTGATTGATTTTAGGGGCAGTCCAGCAAATATTAGTCCAGCACAGTTATATCTGTCTTGCTGACTGACTGTATATATTTACCTCCTCCAGGTGGCGTAGTTTTACTGTGAACATCACAGGCCCCACTGGCTTGATAGGTACAATCATCATAATGCCAAGGCCTGCTCTGTAGTCCAGCTGTCACCCCTACTTATCTAGCTCCACTAGTCTCACAAATAGTTACATCAGAAAACTTCTTTCTCTTACTGAGTGCACTTTTAAAGCATCCTTGCATCCTATCAGCAAAGAGCAGATACTCCGCAGCATGACGCAACTTTATATCTACATTGTATCTGCTCACACCAAACTACAGTGGCTGGTCCAACTAGCTTGATAGGCATGTTTATCTGATTGATGTGGCCCGTTCAACTGTCCAACCACCGTCACTGTATAACTGGTTCCACTAGTTAGTCCACTTTTAATATGTTTATTAAGTAGGAATTTATTTTAGTGTTTATCCCTTTAACTTCCAATTTACATGGACGTTTCCCAGAACAGATTATTACAGAAATCAGGGAATATTCATATTAACACAGAGCACTAAGCATTGTGTACATAAAATTATGATGATGAATTACAAATATGGGGAAAAACTGCAGTGCTCAACACTCAGAGAAGCCACTTCCTGTTCTGAGTGGCTTTTTTGAAAAGTATCTAAACCAATGGCCTGCTGAAAAGGCAACATTATCCAACTAATTAACATTTTTAACCAAATGCAGAATTTATGGAAGTAGGCTGAATGGCTCATAGACTACACACAAAAATAACAGATTATAACAATGTCTTTGTCAATTATAGCAGATACCTCCCACATAGATAAACATTTTATTTCAGCTAATAAAAGTGTGTTTAAGAGAGGAAACGAAGCCTTACCTAGTTAATTCAAACCCCCTTTTTTAAATGTGGACAATATGTGTTGTTTTTTCCCTATAGGATGATATTATTAGCAAGTCTAGGTTACATGTTTAATCAGGTGCAGTCTTATCTATCAGCTGACCCACTGCTGGGAAAAGCAGCTCTTTCACATCCAGCTATCAAATCCACGACCGAATGGAGAAGTAGACATGTGCTGTATGATGCAATAAATTCAAATTCAATGTTAAACTGATCCACTCGAACGCGATGCTTTCTAAGTGGCCTGTAACATGAACCAATCAAGCACACAGTTTTCTGTAAACTGATGTAGAAACTTCAATTTCACATCAAAACTAAACAAATAATAATATTTTGATATAATTGGTGAATAAAGATTTAAACTTGTTGCTACTCTGCAAGTCTGCACATATGAAAGCTGCTCTGCAAAAACCACAAGACACAACCATCCACCCGTCTGTCTCCTGCAGTGGGTGAAGTCTGAGTGAAGGAGGGAGAGTCAGGTAACTACAGATCCCTCGTCCACAAAACTTAACGAAGAAAGGAAGTAAACCTTCTGCATTTCTGAGAGGAGGACAGGATGAGTGTATTAAATGGGACCAGTTTTCATCCTCTGACCACGAATCTCACATACAGTTAAGTAGTAAAATAACTGACATACATGAATGTGTCACCTCTACTTTTCCAAACAACATCTATTCACATGCAGCCTCAGCTCAACTTTGGCAACAATATTACTTCCATACATTTCTGTGTGCATTAAAAGGAATACAATGAATTTTGCCTCTTTGGTGCTTCTTCTGTTCATGTGATGTTATTTTTTATTTACACATGTCGGGTATTGTGGAAATATTCTTTGATAAAACCATATCACTTGAAACTAACTACTTCAGGAGTCAGTATTAATGCAAATCCACTTCCTTGTTACTCTTTTTCAGTGTTTGAGTTTCACTGTGCAGAATGATGAACATTATGTGCAGAGCTTGTTTTCACTTTCATCTGCTGAAGGAGGAAAGTTTCTCTGAGCTCAAGTTAAATCTCAGTTTAACACGTGTATGTACAAGATGATTTTGTGACATCACAACTAGTTTGGTGCCAATCATGGTCCAGTATCAAACTTTCACAAGTATGATGTGAAAACATGAAGCCTCCAGTGCACAAACACTGAGAATGGACTTTACAATGAAGGAGGAGACATCTTGTGTCCAGTAATTAAACTTTTGAAGTGAAAAATACTTAAAATATTCATAGATTGAGGATTTTTTTAATGAAGGAGAGGGAGTAGATGTAGTTGTAAGACTTTTTTAATGAGGTAATTTAAATGTTTTTGTGGGAAAAAATATAAGACAGATTATTGTTCAAAGCACAATATTTGTATGTGTCTTAAAACAAGTGTGGAGGGTATCTTTAAGGTAAATTGACCAATAAATGATGATTTATGTTGGTTTTTAGCTTTGAGGCTCTACAAATGTCAGCCACCCCCATAACTTTGGTCCAGACTGAAATATCTCACTTGTAACACCTGAACACCTGCTGCCATTTCAAGTTGATGAAAACTTCTCAGCAAGCTAACAGAGAAGATTAAATGCAGTTTTTTTCTGTTTTTGTTGTGCGTTTGTCTCTTTATGAAAAAATAAAATGAAATTAAGAAAAAGAGAAAAATATTGATAATGATTTGAATAGAGCTGCAACAATTAACCAATTAGTTGGTTAACAGAAATTTCATCGCCGACTATATTGATGATCAATAATCGGACACCCTGCACATCCGCCTACATCTGCAGCAGTCATGACGTCACATCTAAAGTTATTAACCCCCTCTTATAAGAGCTCCTAAATTATGATAAACATCTAAACTCTGAGCAGGTTTATTAAAAGACGGTAATGAATCAGAGGGAAGCTGTAATCACATCACATCACCTGAGTTGTGATGTTTTAACACTGATCTGTGATCATTATTAGGATACATATTAATATACTGATTATTAAGATCAGATACTTGCTGATGTCACAGTTGCAGGTGATGACGTCATCTCCCCGCTAAACTATGCAGTCATTTTTATTCTGCTTGGTTCCAGACTCCTGCATTTATTTACACATTTTAAATAAAATACAATTGATAAACATAATTCAGTCTGATTATCAGTGGAAGTGATTCGTTTTCTTACCGTTTTCATCAGCAAACGTTGTTCCAGACCAAGTCAGGAGAGAAACACACACGAGAGGAAGAAGCTCCATAGTTGTCTTTGTCACCTGGAGATGAAGCATCACTTTGACATCTCTATATAACGAAGCTTTAGCCACTCCTGACAGCGTCACTGCTTCATCCACAAACACTTTCGTTTCTCGGCTTCAACACCAGCTGCACATCCGGAACAGGCATTTCACAATAAAAGCGTCATCTCCACATACTGTGTAACAGTGGTGGGCAAACAGCGGTCCACGGACCAAATCTGGCCCTCCAACAGAAATATTTGGCACAATATAATGGCACATTTTGGAGCCGAAAGTTCAGTGTGTCACTGTTTCTTCCCACAGTTTATAGAAAATACCTGTGAATAATAGCCGAATACTGAGATGTAAAAGAAAAAGAAGTAAAAGGTCGTTAAATCCAACTGTAGACTTGTTCTTTTCCTGTTATTGCACAAATATCTGTGATCTGTTCCTCCTGACCTGCACTTAAGCAGCAGAAACAATCCTTTTCAGGGTGATTTCTTCTAAATAACAGGATGATGTGTGATGATATCGTTCAAAGGAAGAGCTGGCGAAGTTCTTATTTTGAAGACATTTATTGGACGATGGCCATCGGGTCCATTCCAAAGATGTACAGAGACGGTCTGGGCACCGTACCACTGTCGATGCATAGCTTATATAGGGTTACACATCTGTATCTTATCACCTGAATAACATAGGTTTTCCATGGGCACTAATTCAGTTGGGAGCCCCCCAATCAAGTGGTTGACAGCTACCTCACAACATATTATGTATCATTACATACCACATCTGGAACGGTTCCAAACTTGACCATGGACCTATTATTTGTATTTAAAGGTCGCCCCAAGAAGGGCTATATCATATTACCTAAAATGACATGCAGATTATGGAATGTTTAGGTCACATGTCGAACACCCAAAATCAGTAAAATACATAAAGTCATACTAACAACCACTTTTACTTGATTAACTTGAATTTACTTGATTCAGAGGAAGGCAGTTTCTTGGTTATAGTGATGTGTTTACCTTCTCATGGCAGGATGGAGACGACACCCTGCACCCCTCCCCCCATCCTTCCCACATGTGAAGCAGTAATGAAGCCACATCTAAAGTTATTAACCTCTTCTAGGTATAATAGTGTGCCAGCTCCTAAATTATGATAAAAATCAAGACTCTTAGTAGATCTATGATAACACCTCAGAGGTCCCCACCCCTCCCAACAAAAGACAGGCATGTCTGGCAGACAAGCTAACGCAAATCTATTAAACAGTTTGTCTGAGGATGTTGGAATGAAAACCTGATATCTCCACTCTGCCTGAAAGAAATTTTGTCAGACCCCACAAAGGACATGATAGGATGCTCAGACTTGTTGTTTAAAGTGAGCAGCAGTTGATGGAGAGAGCAGAAAGAGTAGGTGTCTAGTCCACCTCAGTAAAAGCCTGCAGTCATATCTAACTTAGTGTTAACTCTGAATCCCAATCAGACACATCATGTGATGAAAATATCAGCCTGGTTGAGAGTAAAACAGTTAGAGGAGGAAACTGTGCAGGCGAAGAGCAGACAGAGCCCCCCTAACAAAAGTAAAATGCCAGGAAAACCACAGCCTAGAACTCAAGAGCAAGAAAGAGAGAAGAGAGAGCAGAATTTAGCTGACAGGAAGTCTAAGAAAACTAACAAAAGACACTCGAGTGCAGGGTTTTGTTACAGACGTAGAGAAGAGTCACATTATCTTCGTCCTCAAAACCAACCGTTTCTCTTTTACTGATTGCAGAAATCTGTTCTCGTTATGACCTGTGAGAAACAAAACCTTATCAGTGTGTTTTCTTCAACATAACAGCATCATTTCGACAAATTAACTCAATTTAACCAAGAATGAGAACGATCTGACAGCCAAATGGCACATTTTGGAGCCAAAAGTTCAGTTTGTCACTGTTTCGTTGTTTAGAAACTACCTGTGAATAACAGCCTAGTAAAAGAAAAAGAAGTAAAGGTCCTGAAATCCAACCGTAAACTTGTTCTTTTCCTGTTATTGCACAAAATATCTGTAAGCTGTTCCTCCTGACCTGCACTTCAGCAGTGGAAACAATCCTTTTCAGGTGAATTCTCCTAAATAACAGGATACCACTCTCTGATAAGACACCCTATAAGGCTTAATGACTTAATTAATAAATAATTTACCAATGCTTTATAAATCATTTATATGCCATTAACAAACATAATTTTGGGTTGCCAGGTTGTGAAAAATCTCTCCTTTCTATACATCCATAACTTTTGCTTTATTTAATTCTTCAGGACGACACGTCCGATGTTCAACCACTTACTTTCTGGAAAGGCTGCAGGTCATCCAGATGAACATTTATAACTGTAGAATTTATTATTTTCATTAATGACTATAATATAACTTCAGACATGATGACTTGGAACATGTGAAACACAAACCTTTTAATTAATGGCTTATAACCATTTATAACTGTAAATGTTTCACACTTTCTGATAAGTGATCAGCTCTTAAAAGTCATTAATAAATGGTAGTAGTATTTATGAACCATCAATTAAGCCTTTTATTAATGCTTATAAACCCTTCATAAAGGGTGCCTTATCAGAAAGTGGTACCAATAACAGCATCATCTCCACAAATTACCTGAAGCCCTTTGAATTTGACACCTGAGAGCTAGTGAGCACAGAGAGGAGGGGGAACAAAAGAATCTGAAGTTATCTAATCAGTGGTGTGTTGCAACTATTGCTTCATTTACTGGAATAACTTGAATCTACTTGATTCAGAGGAAGGCAGTTTCTCTGTAATAGTGGTGCATTTATCTTCTCATAACAGGATGAAGACAGACTACACACCCCTCCCCCCATCCTTCCCACATCCGCAGCAGTTATTAACCCCATCTAAGCATCAGAATATGACTGCTCCTAAATCCTAAATTTTGCTAAACATCAAAACACTGAGTAGGTCTATGATAAGATCTCGGGATGACTCAGACAACAGACCCCCCCCCCCTTTCTCCTCCCTGAGAAAAGAGTAGGTGTCTAGTCCACACCTCAGTAAAAGCCTGCAGTCATGTCTACCTTAACTCTGAATCCCCATCAGACACATCATGAGATGAAAATATCAGCCTGGTTGAGAGTAAAACAGTTAGAGGAGGAAACTGTGCAGGCGAAGAGCAGACAGAGCCCCCCTAACAAAAGTAAAATGCCAGGAAATCCACAGCCTAGAACTCAAGAGCAAGAAAGAGAGAAGAGAGAGCAGAATTTAGCTGACAGGAAGTCTAAGAAAACTAACAAAAGACACTCGAGTGCAGGGTTTTGTTACAGACGTAGAGAGGAGTCCCATTATCTTGCACAAATCCTGTGATGCCCAGTTAGTGCAACAGAAGTTGCAGCAGACACATAATCAGCGATGCATCAAAAGATTGATGGCTCCACCCCAGTCTAAACTTTAAACAGGAAGGAGCTGCTGTTGTGAACGATCAGCAGCTGAAAATGAAGAAAGTTTCACACAGATGAGAGACAACAGGGAACAGACAGTTAGTGTAAATATGCAGGTAGTTAAGGAGACAGCCATACCCCCAGATCTAGTGGGTGAGCTTTGGAAAGCAGTAGCATGGCTAGAAGAGGTAGAATGCCTGTGTCTGAGTGATACTGGGTCACAGCCAACGTGTATATCATAGTCATTTTAGCAGCAGCAACTTTCTCACAGGAAGCCACATTTGATTAGCAAAATCTTGCAGAACAGCTGTTTGACACTGGTATACTACAGTTGATGTCACATTTCCGGCAGAGGAATGTGGCACAGATGTAACCATATCAACCCTAAATGTAGTCTGCCCTGATCAAAGGTTTAATGCCAAAACACACCTTTTGGTGGGGAAAAATATTCTCAGGCATCCAGGAGACAGCAAGATGCGGGGTGGTAATGAATACCTTGATAAATTACCAATCAAGCTAACTTCATTTTGGCCTACAAGGCCTATGAAGAGAGTAACAAAACCAATGACTGTGCACTTTGTGGGAAAGACACCAATTACAACCACTCAAGGAGGCTTGTGTGAAGTGAATGGTAGATACTATGCTAATATATCAGAGGATGAAGCTACAGGAATAGTAGAGGAATTTAAAATGCATTCATTCCCAGGGGGCCTAGTGGTAACCAGCCAGCTTATACTGGTTAAGTGTAAGTCTCATGCACAGGTCAAAGTAGTCATTCAGAACATGTCCACACATCTTGTCACTTTGCACCACGGTGGATTATTGTGGAGTGTTTCCTGTCAACAGGCTCAAACCTATCAAAGTAAATGTACGTGATGCTTCCATCAGAGCCCAGATGTTCTCTGTAAGCCAGAATAAGAGTTGTTCCCCTGAAGAGCCTGTTGATCTGTACTTTGAAGATGCCCCTGTCTCTGAGCAGTTTAAAAAGCACACTACTGAAAGAATTAATATAGAGGCAGCAAATGCGTTTGCCCAGCAATGCTGTGTGTTTGTCTTCTCTATGTGGGATCAGTAATTGTCAACAGCCTATAATTTTAGGATAATTATTAAAGTCATCTAATCCATTGAAGCTATTTCTCTTAACAACATTTCAACTTATAATGAAGCTTTTGTTTCTTGGGTTTGTTTAGCATATGAACCAGTCCTTTGCACTTACAATGAACCTTTGACATTTTATCATATATTGAAGGTCATAATTTCACAAAAGGTTTCTCAGTTTCCTCTTCAGTCGCGCTTGGATGATGTCCACCCTCTTTTCTGAACAGCTCTTAATGGTTCTGATATGAGCAGGTCTGCTTCTTTACACTCAACACATCTGGTCAGAATGATCAGTGAGATTTTTCCTTTTACATGAGCTGCTAAACGCTGATATTATATTCACATTAAATCCTCAACTGACGGACAAAAAACAACCTTTGCATCTACTTCAACAGATTATGTGTGTACATTATACCTCACTACACAACAAAAGTGAACAACGTCATCAAAAGTAAATATTTTACATCCTATTGTTACTATTAATATTATTATATTTATTTATTATTGTTTATTAGTAATAACTAGTAGGATTCTTTACATCGTCACTTTATAGCCTATTGCTGCAGGATTATGGCTAATTTTCCGTGTGAAGTCTAGTGAAGTCTGTACCCTGAGCAGACTCTATGGAAGTCTGCAGGAAGTCAGCTTGAGGTTTCTTGTGGACTTGATGAATTGTGGGTTTGGACCCTCAGTACTCGCAGACTTCCCAAGAACCCGCCCACAAAGTCCATGAGTCTGCAAGTGCGGTGAAGTCTGGACATTTGGATTCGGCCCTAGTTTCCATCAGACCTGCCTGCTTTCCATCAGCAGCGGCAGCAACGCTTCCGCCGCAAATCCTTCCCAATAAAAGCATCATTTCCACTAATTTGTGAGCTGTGAAATCAAGACAAAAACTGTAAAGAGTTTGTCAGAATCTCCTCCTGAGCAATACTTTACCTCCACACTGACATTTAATCTCTGGTTGTGTAATCTGCCTGAAATAATGTACTTTGTACTTTTGGATATTTTCTTCCTGACAGGCAACAGTGTGTATACTGTACTTTTTATTTACATATCGTCATGTCACTGAGTCTAAAAAGTTTCATTATACTGAGCGACATGAAATAAGAGTTTAGAAGTTGGGCACCTTTATGGTTTAAGATGTCAAACATGAACCACATACGTCACCAGTTTGAATCCAACCGAGGATCTTTGTTGATCCGCCACTAATATCACCATGTAAGAAATTAATTAAAAAAAACAAAAACACTTTCAAGAATCCTTCCCTGAAAAGTTGAATCTATTAGCACAATAAACTTAGAGCTATATTCACCTTTTATCAGGCTGGTCAACTGTCTGTTTGTTAGAAGCAGTTTTAAATACAGTGGATCTGCTACATAGTTCGCTCAGAAGTCTTCATCAGAAACAGATGTTGTATGATGATCATCTTAAAATCCAGCCAATACAGTATCATCACTTTTGTTTCTCTTATCAAAGTTTGAACAGACAGAAACATCCAAATCAGTCACAACATACAGTTTGACATTTTTCATGTTTTATTCAAATGTTTGAACAAAAATGATGAAGAACTGCCTGAAATTACACAATATCCTGCAAGTGCATCATCAGTAAACATGAACATACATGAACTTTCAGCACGATTCAAAGATCAGTCAACAGTTTATAGTTCAGTATGAAACTGTAACTGACTGATTCTGGCTGAGCACATTAAAAAATACAAAGAAATAACACATGCTTGTTTAAAAAAAAACAACACATTTATTTCAGTTTAGCTGCAAAATATTCACATTCAAAGCACAACAGCAGGTGCGGTGAAGTCTTATATTTTTCTTAATGCCCAAGTCAGTGAGGATCTTTAGAGCAGTATGATAATATTTGCTAAATGGACTGCATCTATATAGTACTTTTATCCAACACAATTTATAATTTTTCTCTCATTCATCCATTAACACTCATAAACACACTGATGGCAGTGAGCTACCATGCAGGCTGCAGGCTGAGGACAGGAGCAGCAGGGACTGGACAGAGTTTGGTCCCTTTTTTAACTCAGTTCACTTTAATTCTGTTGTATGTTGATTTTTATTTTCAGTGATTGTTTGATTATCCTGCTTTGCTACCTCATTATCACATTTTTTATTTTTCATTCTGTTTAAGTCTTAAATCCAAAATGACTAATCACAAACTGTCTCAGGTAGTTTGATTGTGTTTCTATGCAGGTTCATGTCATTTATCTATGAACTATAATGTTCTCATCAACAGTCCAGTGGATGGTTTTATAGTTGTACTTCAGCTTGACATTAAACCATTTTATAAATGAGATTAATCTATTGTACATGGACAACAGAGCCAGAATAGAACTGAAATGCATAATGAGGTGATAATAAAACCATCAAAAATACTAAATAAAACAATGAAAACACAACAGAGCAAAGAATCAGAGAGAAAATGACTGAGTCTGCTCTTAGTCTGCGTTTTTCTCAAAGCACAAGAGTGGAACTACTCTCTGTTGCCAGTTTATTAGGTACACAAACTAAAACTGATGCAATTTAATGCAACAACCTGCTGTAATCTCATAACTTTATAGAAGGTTTAATGTTCAACTTTTGCTGACATTGTTTTCTAAAAGGTGTTAAATCAAATTTATGTTCATTTTGGAGGCTGTAGTTTGTGACACTGTTGACTCAATGGGTTGAAAACACCTCTCAGTATAAAACCCAATACAATTCAACAGTACCAAAGACTACAGCCTCCAAAATAACTCAAGTTGAGTCGACACCTCTGTCATACAGGTTCAACAAAAACTGAACATTAGAACCTTGATGAAGGCAGGATTTACTGCAGGCCTGTTGTATTAGACTGCATTATTTTTTCCATCAGAGTATTAAACACATACAGTTAATATAATTATCACTTAATGGAATGGTTTAATGACAATCAGTTCTGTCAGCATTAAAAGGTAAATACTCTGCTGCCATCAGCCTGTTAACTCCAGTCTTTCTATTGTCAGTCTGTATGAATATCAGAGATGACTAAATGTAACTTAACTTCTTTTATTTATTATTCTGAATGTGTCATTAGTATGTTGTGAATTATGGGCAGCTTTGAATTGTTTTGTATAATTATACAATGTCTCTTTGTTACATGTTTTAATTAGTACAAAACATAATACATGTTTTTTGCTTCCTTGTCCATATGTTTAGATTAACTTTTCTTTTTTAAAAACTGCTCTTTATATGTTTATGTTCTATTTTATTATGTGTTTTATATTTTTGAATGAACTATTTTAGGGTGACTATGTAATATCTGTTGAGGGACTGTGGATGAAAACCAGACTTTTGGTGAACTCAGCATATTTACAGCAATGTTTATCAAGATGCTCGTTCCCTATTAAATAAATTAATCAAATAAAATAAAAACAATAAAAATATTAATTAATAAAAAGAAACAACCCCAACATCTCCTGTGATGTACAAAATGTATCATCAGAATGTAACTGTAAATCATGTACCGACATCATAACCTACACAAAGAGAACAACTAAAGGTGTGCATGCTCCTAAAATCTAAAATGATTGACAGATTAAAGCAGCAGTGAGATGACTCTCAGCAGACACAGTGATATTAGCATCGATCTTATGAGCAGTTTCCTCCTGCTCGGCTACACAGCTCAGAGGTTGGTTTTGGTCCCAGTAGTGAGGAGGGTCATGTTGTTGTAGCATCCTCCTGTTTCTGGACTGTGGATGAACACCAGACTTTTGGCAAACTCAGCATATTTACAGCAATATTTATCAAGGTGCTCGTTCCCTATTAAATAAACCAATAAATTAATAAAATAAAATAAAAACAATAAAAATATTAATTAATAAAAAGAAACAACCCCAACATCTCATGTGATGTACAAAACGTATCATCAGACAGAAAATTGAAATTCTGCAAATGCCCAAATAAATTCTATGATGACATTTTTGAACATTTAAAGTTTAGTTTGGGATTTTTTTCAAGTCTAACTTTTAACAAAAGTGTTTGTTTGTTTGTTTGTTTTTTCATTAATTTTTACAACAAAATGTTTGTGAGGTTACTATAGTATGAGTTGTTTGGGGCATTTTAGTGTTTTATATTTGATATCATGTTGTTGCTACACTGCCTCCTCCTGGTCCTGCTGCAGTCAGACAGGAAGTTTAATCTTTCAGTTAACAGGTTTATACAGTCGTCTATTTCTATCTTTAACCCTAAAACCAGACCTCAACTTAAAAACCATCCTTTGGATAAATGAGAACTCGACAAAATGCCCCAACTGCTCCAAAAATGTCTTCATGCTTTTGGTCTAAAACTCAAACTGGTCCTCACAAAAATCAAAATACAAGAGCACAAACACACGTCAGCAGCCATGTTCAAGGCACATGTCAAGTTATAAAGCTTCCTGTTGATTATGTGGCCTGTTTCTTAAACTGCAGCACCTCCGTCTGTGGGAGAGAAAACACAATTATATTAAAGAAAATCCCAACTTTGGAAACACAAGTTCTCTAGTTAATATTCATTGTGTCCATCTAACTGATATGTTTGAATTAAAACACATGTAACACATAATTATCTTGTTACAGTGTGTTACTGTTTGTTTTTGTTTGTGTTCACTGCTGTGTTATAATAAAATAAAAAAGCATCACTAAGATGATTAACTGTCTTGAAAGGCAAAATTCAAGCTCCCCATTTAAAATGTATGAACTGATTCAATCAGAAAACATGGAACGAACTGAATGACATTCAAAATGCTGTACAAATGACCACCTATGGTAATTGATTCATGTCTTTGAAGTATTTGTATTTAATGTACTCAATAATGAATAAATGTAGACTTGTTGGATTTTGTATGGGTGCCAACAGAAAGTTTTATATTTGAGAAGATCAGAACAAATGTTAAAACTCTAAACATGTGACAGATATAAAGAATTTGTGGTGTCTGCTCATTATGAATATGTTGATACATTATTTAAACTTACCTTTATTACGTTTTTGTGAGATGCACCGCTTGACTCCAAACACAGCCAGAACAACACCAACACCAATAAAGAAAGCACCAACAACCCATCCAATCGGGAAACCTGAAACAGATCACAAAAAGTCAATGTAAGACTCAGAATGTAACTGTAAATCATGTACAGACATCATAACCTACACAAAGAGAACAACTAAAGGTGTGCATGCTCCTAAAATCTAAAATGATTGACAGATTAAAGCAGCAGTGAGATGACTCTCAGCAGACACAGTGATATTAGCATCGATCTTATGAGCAGTTTCCTCCTGCTTGGCTACACAGCTCAGAGGTTGGTTTTGGTCCCAGTAGTGAGGAGGGTCATGTTGTTGTAGCATCCTCCTGTCTCTGAGACGTGTTGATCCTCAGTAGGAAGGATGTTTCAATCACTGTCCTGTCGCTCCACTTTAGGCTTTTTACAAGTGACTTGCTACACTCCTGCCGTACCTGAGATCTGCACATGTGTGTGGAAATCTGTCCATAGTCCAGGTTTTCTACATCCTGAGCTGAGGATCACAAGTACAAGTCTATGATGGACTCTGGATTAACATCTTCACTTTATGATAGTTGTTGTCATCACTAGTATTGATAAACTTTGGTAAAACAAGATATTATCCAACCAGCTGAACATGCAGCTTAGAGGTTTATGTTTCACTGAGACATTAAGTAGCACTAGCTAGCTAACATAGACTTACACTGCTGCAGCTAAACTGCAACAACTACTGTCCAGTAATTTCAAGATTTAAATCAACAGATGCTTCTGCCTGGTGGTGAGTTGACTCTACAGCTACTGAAGCACAATGACAGCAGAGTGATACAGTCTGGTATTATGCAGCAGAAGTCTTGTTGATTTTGGAATTAATTGTAAAAGGGTACTTTTGTTGTATATATATATGTTGGTTATTTGTTATTGTTATATTTGCTATATCATCATTTGTTATTGCACAGTCACGGTGATTATTGATACTTTACTTTCACTCATTAATAAAAAGTCTTTTACATTCAGTTTATGAGTAAATATTTTCAGATTCTTTTACACATGTTCATATCTACTGAATATTTAGAGGTTTTTGTACACATTCACATATTTTAGTTCACATATTTACTAAGATACAGATTTACTCTCCACACACATTTACAAATAAAATAACCCCATGAAATTCTCTTTTTACATATCTCTATATTTCATGTTTGTAAAATGTTTTAAGAGTATGATCCTTTATTTCACTGTGAAACAACAGATAAGGTCATGATTTCTGAATATGAAATTATCTTTCAACCTAAAACCTCAGTCTCTGTTGGTTTAATAGTCACAATTACTACAATTATAAAATGATAATTAATGTTTAAAATCTGTAGCTACAACTTGAATGAGAACTGAACCACAGAAGACATTAACGTTTTTCATCATTTCACTGAAACAGGGCGAATATGTACATACCTAATTTTTAATTTAAGGTATTTATTAACTTTGTATAAATAACAGCACCATATTATATTTGTGTCACAGAAAACATTTCAAATAATAATGTTTCAAGATTATTTTGTACCAGAACAAATTATGCAAAAAGTGAGGGATATCTAAACTTTTATTTTATTTAATTTATATTCGGTGTTCATGTTAAGTGTGTTAGAGATAAACTGAGAGCAGGATCGAGAGGTTGTTTCATTTACTGGAGAAGAAGAATGTCAGTTCAGCCAATTTACACTTCATACTTCCGCTGTCAGGAAACTGAATCACACATCTGACTGTAAATCACAGGTGTGTGTATCACACTATACCTCCAGTTTGTGTCCACTTTGTTACAGCCTTATGTTTAATCTAACAGCACTTCTAAATGGCTGAATTAAACTACATGTTTTAGTGAGCTGCACAGTGTTACATTTAAAACAAACCACAAGTCAAATGTTGGTAAATGTGAGAAGTGAAAGGCCTTTCATGTTTTTTGCGGGTTCACGTACATGCTTGGAAGGGGAGGGGGGAGGGGTATTCAGTAGGTTGCAGTCTGCAACCTCACCGCTATATGCCACTAAATCCGACACACCGATTCTTTAAGTAAAAGTACCAATACAGCAATGTCAAAATACTCCATTACAAAAAGTCCTGCATGAAAAATCCCACTCAAGTAAAAGTACATAAGTATTATGAGCTTGATGTAGTTTAAGTATTGCAGTAAAAGTACATAAGTAATATGAGCTTGATGTAGTTAAAGTATTGCAGTAAAAGTAGTGGTTTGGTCCCTCTGACTGATATATTATTATATATAACATCATTAGATTATTAATACTGAAGCATCAGTGTTAGAGCAGCATGTTACTGTTGTAGCTGCCGGAGGTGGAGCTAGTTTCAACTACTTTATATACAGTTAGCTAGTTTAGTCCAGTGGTTCCCAACCTAGTGGTCGGGCAACTACAAAGGGTCAGCAGATAAATCTGAGGGGTCGTGAGATGATTAATGAGAGAGGAAAGAAGCAAAAACAAAGTTCTGATACACAAATCTATTTTCACTTTTTGGACTTTTTCTCTAATCTTTGATTCTTGCTGAAATATTGAATCATTTGAACACTTACTGAAATGAAAGCATGTGAGAAGTTTAGAGGGAAAAATCACTATTTGGAGGAGCTGTTAACAACTCATAGACATGTGAAATGTGACCCCGACTACACACTGCTTTTTTTAAGACGTCAAAAGCCAAAAAGGTTGGAAACCACTGGTTTCATCTTTAACAATGTGTTGTATTTTAAAAGCTTGTTATATTATCCATTCTGTCAAATCTTCATCTGAAAAGTAACTAAAGCTGTTAAATAAATGTAGTGGAGTAGAAAGTACAATATTTCCCTCTGAAATGTAGTGGAGTGGAAGTATAAAGTAGCATCACATGGAAATACTCAAGTAAAGTACAAGTACCTCAAACTTGTCCTTACAGTACTTGAGTAAATGTACTTAGTTGATTTCCATCACTGATTTTCACATAGAGAATGATTAATGATGTTCATGCCCCTGTTGGGACTACATGTGGACCACAGTTTACCACATGTTTCAAGACTCCAAGAAACCTGAGCCCCGGGGGTTCGCACCCAAAGTGTGAAGCTCCACCCATGGATCCAGGTTATCAAAACTAGAGATTCCCCTCTTATCGCGAGAGATGCGAGAGCCTGCCTAAGACTCAGAAACTAAGTTTCCTTGTGCCAGCAGCTAAAACACAAGTCTGCTGGCCAGTTTAACAAGTACAGGAGCTGCGAAATGGAGTTAGCTTGCCGCTAACTCTACACAAAGGAGTGACCTGGGCCCTCTGCAGGACTGGAGTGCTGTCTCCCCAGCAATGCCTGCATCTTTCAGCTTCAGAGCCAAAGCCTTCACAGCCTGACTCACCCATGGATTCACCAGCTACAAAGCAGAACGCCACAAAGCATCTCTTCCTTCATGGACTGGTAATAACTGGGCATAGCCTAGCAACACAGTGAAGCATAGCACGGCTAGGCAAGAATGTTTAACTCAAACAATTTACTGTACGTGTATTGATTTGGTATAGCTTATACATTGAACTGTTGTTGTGATGTCCTTGTTGCCCATAGTCAGGTTACTGCATAGCCACACCGCTAGGTTAATGTTAGCATGCAACTATCCTCGTTTTAACTTGGCACTTTTAGCATACACCAATGGGCCTTGAATAGAGAACCACACAGTTAAGAAGTTAAAACCAAACTTTGGTTCAGGCAGCCCATGTGGCTCAAGACACCACATGGTCTGGCCTTTTATCTCTATAGTTCCCTTTATCAGCCAAATTGTCAGCATGCCATGTGCTCAGTCACCAGGTGACTGCAGCCATCTTGCTATTGTCTTCCCTACACACACACACACACACACACATATACACACTCACACTTGTATATAGGTGCACTAATATTGTGTATTTTGCTTTTACCCCTTGTTAAATAAATGCTTTTGGATATATCTGTTGTCTGTTTTAATGTTGCACAAGAATGAGTTTTGCCAACCTCGAGTAAAGAACTCGAAATCCTTCAACCATAACTAATTACTGATATGGTGATTTTGTTTATACTTATTAAATTAATTATTAATCAAAGTCCCAAATTCATAGATTAGTACACTTTGAGACTGAATGGCTATCTTTTTCCCTGAGTCCAGGGTGGTGCCCCCTTATTATTAATTCTTATTAATAATTTTAGTGATTTTAATAATTAACGATTATCTTTGAATTCTGGAATCTAAAACCTTGAGACTATCCAAAAGTCTTTCTAATTAACAACTAGTTTACCACAGTAGTAGATATCTAGCTGTACTTGCAAACATGTAAAGTGTTGTGAGATTTGATTTTTCAAATCAATTTTAACTAAGGCAATTAATAACCCAAATCTTGAGTTATTGGTAACTACCGCTTTAAGCCCTCAGTGTTACATTAAGAGCTTGCTGTTGCTGCTAGCCATTCATTATCTTTGATAATCTTTGATTATTGCTGATAGCCAAACTTGTAGCCAAGGCCCAACAAAATGGTGCCCCGCGTGAGTCGGAGTATTGTTGGCAATTATTCATAACTGTGCAATATTCATTTCAGCATAATTTTGGCCAGTACCAAAATTCTGGAATCTAAAACCTTGAGACTATCCAAAAGTCTTTCTAGTTAACAACTAGTCTACCACAGTAGTAGATATCTAGTTGTACTTGCAAACAAGTGAAGTGTTGTGAGATTAGATTTTTCAAATCAAATTTAACTAAGGCAATTAATAACCCAAATCTTGAGTTATTGGTAACTACCACTTTAAGCCCTCAGTGTTACATTGAGAGCTTGCTGTTGCTGCTAGTCATTCAGGTTGAACCTACTCTTTAGGAAGTGTAAGAATTTTGGTTCAGCATTTGAATAACACACATTCAATGCCATCCAGTCAAGCTGTCAGAATTAGTTATTAATTCAAGTGCTCCCCTTGTTAATTAAAACACAGTGTGCCACCAGCCCTGTGACACATAGAGAGCTTGTACCTGGCTGTTACTGCCATACATTCCAGCCTGAGTAAGAAATAGAGTCTGTGAGATAGAGCCACAGTGTGCTACAAGCCCTGTGAAACTTAGAAGTTATCCTCTAGCTGTTACTGCCATGAATTCCAGCCTGAGTCAACTTTAAGAAATAATCCTCTGACTGTTACTGCCCGGCATCTCAGTTAGTGCATGTTGAAATCTGTTGTGCCCACTAGAGCCACTAGACGGTGCCATAGCTACCCCTCCTCCACAGGAAGCTACTCCCCATAGTGTAGGCCACAACATTGTTTGGTTAGGCTAGTGTACTGCCCAAACTACACTACAAAGTGTCTGCCAGGCAACACCATAGCCAACCACATTATTTTGTTGTACCAATCAACTGCTTAATCTAACCCCCCCGTTCCAGAGACAACAATGGAGAACCCCTATGTAGAGCAGTTTATTTCTTCCCTAGCAGAGAGCCTAGAACCTGGCTACCCAGAATTCATCAGCAGGTTGAATTTCAGCGAGTGCAGGAAAGAGATAGACTCGCTACTCAAGGACAGGAATGATGCACAGACCTTATCCAAAGACCCATTGTTATGCTTGCTTTTGAACTTCCACGGAGGAATTGTTAAGGCTTAGTACACCTTGAGACTGAATTGGCTATCTTTTTCCCTGAGTCCAGGGTGGTGCCCCCTTATTATTTATTCTCATTAATAATTTTAGTGATTTTAATAATTAACGATTATCTTTGATTATCGTTAATTATTGCTGATAGCCAAACTTGTAGCCAAGGTCCAGCAAAATGGTGCCCCGTGTGAGGCGGAGTATTGTTGGCAATTATTCATAATTGTACAATATTCATTTCAGCATAATTTTGGCCAGTACCAAAATTCTGGAATCTAAAACCTTGAGACTATCCAAAAGTCTTTCTAGTTAACAACTAGTCTACCACAGTAGTAGATATCTAGCTGTACTTGCAAACATGTGAAGTGTTGTGAGATTTGATTTTTCAAATCAAATTTAACTAAGGCAATTAATAACCCAAATCTTGAGTTATTGGTAACTACCGCTTTAAGCCCTCAGTGTTACATTAAGAGCTTGCTGTTGCTGCTAGCCATTCATTATCTTTGATAATCGTTAATTATTGCTGATAGCCAAACTTGTAGCCAAGGCCCAACAAAATGGTCCCCGTGTGAGGCGGAGTATTGTTGGCAATTATTCATAATTGTGCAATATTCATTTCAGTATAATTTTGGCCAGTACCAAAATTCTGGAATCTAAAACCTTGAGACTATCCCAAAGTCTTTAAAGTTAACAACTAGTCTACCACAGTAGTAGATATCTAGTTGTACTTGCAAGCAAGTGAAGTGTTGTGAGATTTGATTTTTCAAATCAATTTTAACTAAGGCAATTAATAACCCAAATCTTGAGTTATTGGTAACTACCGCTTTAAGCCCTCAGTGTTACATTAAGAGCTTGCTGTTGCTGCTAGCCATTCATTATCTTTGATAATCTTTGATTATTGCTGACAGCCAAATTTGTAGCCAAGGCCCAACAAAATGGTGCCCCGTGTGAGGCGGAGTATTGTTGGCAATTATTCATAATTGTGCAATATTCATTTCAGCATAATTTTGGCCAGTACCAAAATTCTGGAATCTAAAACCTTGAGATTATTCAAAAGTCTTTCTAGTTAACAACTAGTCTACCACAGTAGTAGATATCTAGTTGTACTTGCAAACAAGTGAAGTGTTGTGAGATTTGATTTTTCAAATCAAATTTAACTAAGGCAATTAATAACCCAAATCTTGAGTTATTGGTAACTACCACTTTAAGCCCTCAGTGTTACATTGAGAGCTTGCTGTTGCTGCTAGTCATTCAGGTTGAACCTACTCTTTAGGAAGTGTAAGAATTTTGGTTCAGCATTTGAATAACACACATTCAATGCCATCCAGTCAAGCTGTCAGAATTAGTTGTTAATTCAAGTGCTCCTCTTGTTAATTAAAACACAGTGTGCCACCAGCCCTGTGACACATAGAGAGCTTGTACCTGGCTGTTACTGCCATGCATTCCAGCCTAAGTAAGAAATAGAGTCTGTGAGATAGAGCCACAGTGTGCTACAAGCCCTGTGAAACTTAGAAGTTATCCTCTAGTTGTTACTGCCATGCATTCCAGTCAACTTTAAGAAACAATCCTCTGACTATTACTGCCCTGCATCTCAGTTAGTGCATGTTGAAATCTGTTGTGCCCACTAGAGCCACTAGACGGTGCCGTAGCTACCCCTCCTCCACAGGAAGCTACTCCCCATAGTGTAAGCCACAACATAGTTTGGTTAGGCTAGTGTACTGCCCAAACTACACTACAAAGTGTATGCCACGCAATACCATAGCCATCAAACCGGCAAACCAGCCTTGCCTGTCAGAGCAAAGCAGCCCTAGAAAAGGAGGTAGATTTCCTTAGAGCGCAAAACGCTTGCCTCCTCCACGAGGTTCAGACGGCCAATAAGAAAGCCATGCGCTATTTAGAAGACCCGCACTCAGCAGAGTTAGATCTCTGCTCACACAAGGAGGAATTGTTAAGGCTTAGGTCAGAACGTTCTGCCCCACTATAGTCATTCAGCCAATGTGATTCCGGTTATTCCGATATAAACTCCCATAATAAAATGTTAACTCCCTCTCCACTCAGAAGATTGGAACAATTCCCAACTGACCCTGAGTTCTTGGGAATTAAGTCAGCTTCTCAACCTCCACTGAGAGACAGAGCTAACAGCTACCTGACTTCCCATCTCTCTGAAACAGACACTGAAGAGACATGTAGTTTATCCTCTAGAAGATATTCTGCCCAGTGTTTTTCTCAGCCACCAATACATGACACATTCATCCGTGCTCATCCTTCTGAAGGGGGGACTAGAACATCCCAGAACTGTTCAGCCTCTCTTCTGCACTATCAGGAAAGTGATAACACTTGTTCAGCCCCTGCCCTTCAACCAGAGAGAATTGTAGCACGTGATGCACATGTCCATGATAGTGCTAGTTTAGTCTTGTCTTCACCAGAAATGACTTCACAGTGTCCCCGCCTTAACGTGCTTGAGCTTATAGCTAAGGACATTGATCATTTTGACCCAGACAGCTGTAATCACCACATTGAAGATTACTTTAGAGAACTAGAATACAATCTAGTTGACCTGCCCCATGCAACCCAAAGTGAGAAAGTTAAACTCGTGTGGAAAACCAACTCTAAAGCTGTACACAAGTTTATACAATCACAACCTTCCAGAGTCAGAAATGACTACCAAGCACTCCGTCAAGCACTAGTAGAAGAATTCTCTTTTACTGCTGACAAGACCACATCAATGGTTGCAGCCCTCCAAGTTAAACATTCCCGTCTTGAGCATCCCAGGGATTATTACCAACGTTTGAGGCATGTGTACTTCAGTACACGGCAAGAATGCACCAGGCTTAGAAGAAAACCCCACCTTCAAGTCCTTATTCTTGCAGAACCTTCATCCATGTGTACGCACTAACGTCGCACTTATGACGCACCAAGGTAACCACACGCGGAGATTCTGGCCCAGAAGTGTGACCAGACAATGGACAGATCAGAGGATGACCACAGCATCTCTGTCCACAGTTCAGTACATGGTCACCATCTATCAGACAGTGACAGTGCCTCTGAATGTCTCTCTCCCTCTGGCTACACGGAGCATTACAGCCCTGAGCCAAAAGTTAGAAACTTAAGGCACAAGATTTCTAGAGCTTGCTTCTCACAATTCTAGATAGCAACACAGTCCACCCCTAAACGGTGTGTTCAGACTGACCACAAAGTTAATTTGACTGCTGGCAGCAGAGGGAGAGACGAGGGGCATGAGCCACAATTTGCTCATACTACTTCTTTGAGTCATATCTCATTCAAATCACAGGGACATGATACACACATTTTTAGATTCAGAGTGACTTACAGCTCCTGACAATATCATCATGAGCAATGGGCATCATGAATAAACCTCCATAAATCCACTTAGAAATCATAGAAAAGAGATGCTCCCTATAATTCCAGAACTTGCCTGAGAATCATCATGTATCTAAGTTTTCTTCATGTTAAAGTAATTTAGTGATCGTTGTCTGTACATCCATCGCTACACTGCAAACAAGAACTGATCATTTCTAATTCTGCAAACTTTTAATGGAACCAATATGTCAACATGTGAACCAATACTAAATAAATGAGGCTCAAGTTGTAGCCCACAGCTAACTCACTGAATCTATGGCAACGGTAAACTTACTGTTAACATTCCCCAAAGCATTATGGGAAATGTGTATCCAAACCCGAGAGCGTGATTATCCCTCAAATTGAAGTAAGACTAATAAAAAAGAATAACAACTTTAAAATGAGCTTTTTTCATGTTGCGCTATCAATATCTTTATGACTTTATGACTAATATTCCTGGAACACTGACACTCTCTCTGTTCATATACTGATATTTGCCCTGTGTTGGTCCAGGGGCTGAGGGTAGATGGAGGGTGATGGGGGGGCTGTTGTCTCAGTTTTGTATCAGACTCGGTTGTAGATTACTGAAGTCAGAGCTTCAGGTATTTATCGGCCCCAGCTTCCGAGCAGGAATCTTTCAATTAGTTTCAACTTGATTTGAGCTCATTCACTTTGTTTTCAGTCTGAACACACATTGAAAGTTCTTCGAAACACATGAACAATTAAAATAATTTAAATAATAAAATACAACAAGGAAGAATCTCACCATGGATGAGGACATGAGTCTCAGCATCAGTCTGATGTTTGATTTCCTCCTGCCTAGCAACACAGCGATAGTAGTCGGTCTTGGCCACAGTAATTTGGAGGATGACGTCGTAGCTGCCTCCTTTTTCTGTCACCTTTGGTTCTTCAGCATGAAGGATGTGTCCAGCTCTGTCTTCCCAGTGTAATTTAGGTTTTGGAAAAGCACCTCGAACTTCACACTGCAGCAGTGCCCAGTCCTTTGTGGCCCGAAGGGATGTGACAGATGGTTCTTGAACTGCACCTGTGAACATAGTATAAAGAACAATTAAAGGAATGGACATATAGAAAATACTGGGATCTAGCTTTTGTTAATACTTTCTCTGCTTGTATATTATACATAAGAGGAAGGAAAAATACAGACGAACAGAGCAAAATAGAAAAGCACATCAGCCTTAACTACACATCTCAGGAATGTTTGATAGAACATATTTCAAACACGTTTCAACTAAATATTTGGTGACTTATCACCACTGCAAACACTATTTCTGACTCATATCATGACAGAGACACATACAGTGAAGATTACAGTATTACACTACAGTAATATAAAAATTGTGTTATAAAATATGAATCATAGGTTCTTGTAAAGCATGTTTGAGCCTTTGTGTTATCAGAGTTTAATTGTGTCAGTGAGAAACATTTAATCAACAGTCTCAAGCTGCCAGAATGAAAAACTGACCATCAGATTAGTTGTAGTTCTTCTTTAGTAGCCGACAGCAGCTGATCAAACATTTAACTGGAGGTTTTTATTTTCTCACACAGGAAGGAGAGCATTGTTGTTTTAAACTAAACTATATATAGTTCAGGCATATTGAACTGGAGCAGAGCTGGTTAGAATCTGTGATGATGTTGATTCAGTTTATTATTATTATCACTCTTCACAGTCTGACAACAAGTGGAGCTTGTATACTGTAACTCTAAACTACAACAGTTTACATTATTGTCAGATAAATATTTTGACTGTTATTTATTACCTCTTGAACTATATTGTCCATTCTGTAGCAAGCTAGTTGTGTCATTAGGTGTGAATATTTCATACGAACTAGTTTTTGTGGTTTAACTTCAGTGATGAATAAATCTCTACTGGAACCAGTTCTGCTCTAACTGGTCACATCAAGTCTGAACTTACAACCAGCTGCAGCAGCCGACTACAGGAAACTAATCTTAACATGACTGACTGAAAACAGACACAGTTCAAGCAGCTGGTGGATCTACACTGAAGTTCTTGTTCTGTGTCGTCATCTCAACTTGCAATAAAGCATCAACTGTAGAAAAAAGGGGCTGAGATTTAGGAATATTATTGGGTATCAAAATGTGGTTATTTTCTGTATGTGAGGAACAGTTTTAGTGTTGAGAAATTCTCTGACATTCAGAACCAAATTTGATACGTAATTATTCAATCATCAGCTTCTGAGAATCAATAAGCATGTGTGTACAAATCAAATGAGATGTGTGATTTGCTAACCAGGAGATGTGTGTTTCAAATGTGTTTCACTACTAAACATGTTGCACTTCACTTCTCAATGATCAAACTGTCTGTCCTCCAACTTTTTCTCTGAAACTCTTCACAAAAGTCATAAATATAATAATCAGCATATAACTGTGTATCATGTACAGCACATGTAGTAGTCATGTATGAACATTAATGTACAGTCACATCCCACATAAAGAAAATAAATAATGATGCATTCAGAGTGAACAAAGTCAATATTTGACAAAAAAACAGGACTTTTATGTTAAATGTACATACCAGTGACGTAATTATAATCAGGACTCACCTGTGATTTTTTCAGCTGTTCTGTCTTTTAAGACACCACCTAAAAGAAAACATAGTTATGTTAGAAGGTTTGTATAATATCATCGACATGGCAGACAGGAAACCTAATACTGGGAAAAACTGAACTTTGCTGCCTGTTTTTTGAATAAAACTGATTGGAGGAAAAAAAGAAACCAAAGTCTCAGATTTAACAAACATCCTGGTCTAAACTGGCCGCACATTCACAGACACGACTGCTTTGTGTCAGTCCCAGATGGCTTAAGGCTGGAGTTCACTTGAAATGAACTACTGTAGGTCTTACAACGTGTCATCTAAAGGTAAAAGTGTTTAAGCTGCTCTGAACTGAGAGTAAAACCTGGCGTTTTAGAGAGGGGCGAGACGTGATAATCATTTAAATGGTGATAACAGCTCACACTTTCATACAGTCTCCCCTTCAAGACATCCATGGTGTTAAAATCATGGTCCTATTATAGGACCTACTCAGGTCCTATAATAGACCTGAGTAGGTCTATTATAGGACTTAATTAATCAGAGGGATGCTGTCATCACATCACATCACGTGTGTTATGGGGCTGATATTTAATATTGATCTGTGCTAATCATCAGGATGTTAGTACAGATATTATATATATTTTATTATACATCAAGAATGTAGCTACTTGAGATGTTTTTTATGATTTCGGACTTGACTCTCAGTCTCCCATCTCGACTTTTAAGGCTCCGGTCTCAACAATAAACTGTATATAAAGATCTTTAGTTTATTGTCTCGACCAAGTCTCTCTTTCTCTTTGTGTATGTTTGTGTGTAGCAGCATAACAAGTATATTAACCACACGCAGGCATCTCTGACCTGAAGCCTGAAGTCACATCTGAAATGCATCAAGTTGTCAAAACTTTCTATTTAAACACTGTGGAGCCATTTGGTAACAACTATCGAAACAAAGCATGAAATAAAGTAAAAGATAAAAACATGCAAACCTGGTCACATGATCTGTGGGTTACAGAATACAGCGTAACACCTGTTTTCTCTTAATTATGAGACAGTAAGTCATAATCTTGAGATTAAGTCATTAATGAAGTAATTTCGAGATAAGAACTAAGTTTCCTTCTTTAGTGAGAGCAATGCGCTTCCGTAACTTTATAATTCAGTTTGATCATCAGTCAAAGTAGTTTCTCTTAGTAGTTTCTCAAACACATATAACACATATAAAGTGTAAAGAAGTTTGAAAAACCCCTGAATTCTTGCATAAACAGTCATTATGTAAAACTATGTAAAATACCACCTAAAATGAAAAAGAAAACATAACTATGTTAGTGTGTTTGTATGATATCATCAACATGGCAAACAGGTAATACTGGTTAAAAACAGAACTTGTTATCCTGTTTATTGAACAGAAATGATTAGAGGAAAAAATAAAGCATCCATTGCCAGTAGATGAGTTTGCCTTTCTGTTGTTTTCCTGGTGTGTCATGTTTGACGTCATGACTAGCAGCTAGTTATCATGGCTAGCATCGTTAGCATAGCCAAGCTGAGCTATGTTTAGCCCATAGACTGTATAAAAATAAGGTGTAGCCACAGTGTTTCTGGTTTAACAGCACTGTGCTGGACAGGTGACAGGTGTGTTTACAGTGTTTGTGTGCGCTGAAAGATGTAACAGCGTGGATATAAAGTCACACAGCTGATGGACTGTTAGCCTAGCCTGCTAATACTACAACATATGGATGAGACCATATGTTAATGTGTGGTCTCTCTGTAATAACAAAGTAAAACGTACTTTGTTATTACAGAGAGACTATATGTAAACATATGGATGAGACTATATGTTTACAGATATCCACAGATAAAAACAGATGAAAGAGCAGCTGGAAAAGGGCCGAAAATTAGCGTGTCCACTCAGGTGTCGTGTTTCCATCACTGCTGATTGGAGCTGGGGCCGATAAATACCTGTGACTACTGCAGAGTCATTTGATCTGGGAATGAATGCCAATTGTACCCTTTCCCACTGAGGACAAAAGCCAGACATCAGTGGTTGTTGGTGGGTTTTTTGTCCAGTGTGAAAGGGGCTTAAGACTGAGCTCCTTGTCATCCCAGCCAGTCCCTCTATACAGCAACAGATGAATATCCAGCTCAAATCAACCCATGACCAACTAAGCTTTAAGGTTCACGTGGCCTTGATTGTTCGGCCATGTTGATTTGCCCAGTACAACATCAGGAAGATCAGACCCTACATGTCTGAGCATGCAGCACAACAACTGGTACAAGCTCTTGTAATATCACGCACTGAACACTGCAACTCCTTACTGGCAGGCCTCCCCGCATGTACGTTCAAACCTCTGCAGATGATCAGAATGCAGCAGCGCAGCTGGTCTTCAATAAGCCCAAAACAGCACGTCATCCCGTTGTTCATATCCCTCCATTGGCTCCCAGTTGCTGCCCGCATCAAATTGAAAACCTTGACACTCGCTTACAAAACAGCAACTAAAACAGCTCCCGCCTACCTGAACTCCGTCATTCAGGTCTACGCTCCCTCCCGCTCACTACACTCTGCCAATGAAAGGCGCCTGGTACCACCACCAGAACAGGGCCCTAAGTCGCTAGCTAGACTCTGTAGTTCCCTGGTGGTGGAACAAGTTACCAAACTCCATAATAATGTTTATGTTGTCCAGTCAGGACAGTCAGGTGAAGAGCAACTTATTGAACAGTAACATAGGTTTATTAATCGAGCGGCTTGTACAGCACAGTTATATCTGTCTCGCTGACTGACTGTATATATCTACCTCCACCAGGTGGCGTAGTTTTACTGTGAATCATAATCAGGTAACTACAGATCCCTCGTCCACAAAACTTAACGAAGAAAGGCTGTAAACCTGCATTTCTGCAGGGAGGACAGGATGAGTGTATTAAATGGGACCAGTGTTCATCCTCTGACCACGAATCTCACATACAGTACAGTAGTAAAATAACTGACATGCATGAATGTGTCACCTCTACTTTTCCAAACAGCATCTATTCACATGCAGCCTCAGATCAACTTTGGCAACAATATTACTTCCATACATTTCTGTGTGCATTAAAAGGAATACAATGAATTTTGACTCTTTGGTGCTTCTTCTGTTCATGTGATGTTATTTTTTATTTACACTTGTCGGATATTGTGGAAATATTCTTTGATAAAACCATATCACTTGAAACTAACCAAATCAGGAGTCAGTATTAATGCAAATCCACATCCTTGTTACTCTTTTTCAATGTTTGAGTTTCACTGTGCAGAATGATGAACATTATGTGCAGAGTTTGTTTTCACTTTCATCTGCTGAAGGAGGAAAGTTTCTCTGAGCTCAAGTTAAATCTCAGTTTAACACGTGTATGTACAAGATGATTTTGTGACATCACAACTAGTTTGGTGCCAATCGTGGTCCAGTACCCGACTTTCACAAGTATGATGTGAAAACATGAAGCCTCCAGTGCACAAACACTGAGAATGGACTTTACAGTGAAGGAGGAGACATCTTGTGTCCAGTAATTAAACTTTTAAAGTGAAAAATACTTTACATATTCATAGATTTAGGTTTTTTTTTTAATGAAGGAGAGGGAGTAGATGTAATTGTAAAACTTTTTTAATGAGGTAATTTAAATGTTTTTGTGGAAAAAATATAAGACAGATTATTGTTCAAAGCATAATATTTGTATGTGTCTTAAAACAAGTGCGGACGAGATCTTTAAGGTAAATTGTCAGAGTCAAATGTCAGCCACCCCCATAACTTTGGTCCAGACTGAAATATCTCCACAACTATTGGATGGATTGCCTTGAACTTTGGTAAAAAAAAAATATATATATATATATGGTGTCCAGAGAATGAATCCTTGTTGTTCTGCCATCATTAAAAAAACAACACAAATAGATAACAAAATAAAACATAAAAACTTCTAAAGAGGATGAATACATTTTATAGTAGCTGTAGGAAGACTAGTTCAATTATTAGTTTATTACAGTGCTGTCTTCAGAAGGTGGAGCAGGAGGTGCACTAAACAGGTCTAACAATCTTACCTGGTAGGATTACTATCATGACCCTAATGTTGCTGCATGTCTGCTGGATGTGTAAATAGGCAGCTGTTTATCAACATCTTTGTAAGAAGGTGAAAATATGAGTTTTCAGCTTGCTTCACTGCCCTCAAATGTCCAAAAAATCTATTACTATTAATATCATAACAGCTTCCACATTATGATGAGCATCAAAACACTGATCAGGTTTATCAGACAATCTCTGTCTCCACATCCTGATAAGTAGAACCACTCAAACAGGTATTTTTACCTGAAAAAATGAGAGAGCACAAGACAGAGAGAGGAGAAGAGGGGAAGTAAATAAAGTGAAACTTATTTAAACTTGGTCACTTAGCCTCATAAATAAAAATAAATCACAATAAACCAGTTATTACCAACCAGGAGAAACGACAGCAGCTGCCAGCTGTGGAAAGATTATTAACTCAACTAATTTGAAAAAAACAAGCATGTTAACATGTTTTGTTTCAGGAGCAACACTAAACCAAATATGATATATTGGTGGGATTTTCACATTTCTTTTTGTCAAAATAATCAATAAACTACAAGCTACATTAAGTACCTCCCACCTGCCTGAGTCACTTGTAACACTTGAACACCTGCTGCCATTTCAAGTTGATGAAAACTTCTCAGAAAGCTAACAGAGAAGATTAAATGTTTTTTTTTCTGTTTTTGTTGTGCGTTTGTCTCTTAATGAAAAAATAAAATGAAATAAAGAAAAAGAGAAAAATATTGATAATGATTTGAATAGAGCTGCAACAATTAACCAATTAGTTAATTAACAGAAATTTTACCGTCGACTTTATTGATAATCGATTCTCCTGACAGGATGGAGACACACCCCGCATATCAGCCCACATCTGCGGCAGTCATGACGTCACATCTAAAGTTATTAACCCCCTCTTATAAGAGCTCCTAAATTATGATAAACATCTAAACTCTGAGCAGGTTTATTATAAGACTGTAATGAACCAGAGGGAAGCTGTAATCACATCACATCACCTGTGTTGTGATGTTTTAACACTGATCTGTGATCATTATTAGGATACATATTAATATACTGATTATTAAGATCAGATACTTACTGATGTCACAGTTGCAGGTGATGACATCATCTACCCGCTAAACTATGCAGTCATTTTTATTCTGCATGGCTCCAGACTCCTGAATGTATTTACACATTTTAAATAAAATATAATTGATAAACATAATTCAGTCTGATTATCAGTGGAAGTGATTCGTTTTCTTACCGTTTTCATCAGCAAACGTTGTTCCAGACCAAGTCAGGAGAGAAACACACACGAGAGGAAGAAGCTCCATAGTTGTCTTTGTCACCTGGAGATGAAGCATCACTTTGACATCTCTATATAACGAAGCTTTAGCCACTCCTGACAGCGTCACTGCTTCATCCACATACACTTTTCGTTTTTCGGCTTCAACACCAGTTGCACATCCGGCACAGTTCTTTCACAATAAAAGCGTCATCTCCACATACTGTATATCAGTGGTGGGCAAAAAAATCTGACCCTTCAACAGAAATATTTGGGCCCTTAACGAAAGCTGAAGTTTTTCCTTTTATAGATTGCATCAAATATTTTACAGGACTCATCATACATTTGCAGCAGACAGCAATATATACACAAGGCTCACCTAAATCCCAACAAATATGACCTAATAAATATGAACGTGTAACCTTTTATACACTGATACAGAGAGACAAAAAGAGAGACATGGCTGGCAGACAGATCTATTGAAATAGTTAATCCACAGATGTTGGGAAACCTGATATTTTCTGCCTGGAAAAAAATTTGTCAGACCCCACAAAGGACATGATAGGATACTCAGACTTGTCATTTCATTTCAACATGAGCAGCAGGTGAAGGACAGCAGAAAGAGTAGGTGTCTAGTCCACACCTCAGTAAAAGCCTGCAGTCATGTCTACCTTAGCGTTGACTCTGAATCCCCATCAGACGCATCATGTGATGAAAATATCAGCCTGGTTGAGAGTAAAACAATTAGAGGAGGAAACTGTGCTGGCGAAGAGCAGACAGAGCCCCCCTAACAAAAGTAAAATGCCAGGAAATCCACAGCCTAGAACTCAAGAGCAAGAAAGAGAGAAGAGAGAGCAGAATTTAGCTGACAGGAAGTCTAAGAAAACTAACAAAAGACACTCGAGTGCAGGGTTTTGTTACAGATGTAGAGAAGAGTCACATTATCTTGCACAAATCCTGTGATGCCCAGTTAGTGCAACAGAAGTTGGAGCAGACACATAATCAGCGATGCATCAAAAGATTGATGGCTCCACCCCAGTCTAAACTTTGAACAGGAAGGAGCTGCTGTTGTGAACGATCAGCAGCTGAAAATGAAGAAAGTTTCACACAGATGAGAGACAACAGGGAACAGACAGTTAGTGTAAATATGCAGGTAGTTGAGGAGACAGCCATACCCCCAGATCTAGTGGGTGAGCCTTGGGAGCCAGTAGCATGGCTAGAAGAGGTACAATGCCTGTGTCTGAGTGATAGTGGGTCACAGTTAACGTGTATATCATAGTCATTTTAGCAGCAGCAACTCTCTCACAGGAAGCTACATTTGATTAGCAAAATCTTGCAGAGCAGCTGTTTGACACTGGTATACTACAGTTGATGTCACATTTCCGGCAGAGGAATGTGACACAGATGTAACCATATCAACCCTAACTGTAGTCGGCCCTGATCAAAGGTTTAATGCCAAAACACACCTTTTGGTGGGGAAAAATATTCTCAGGCATCCAGGAGACTGCAAAAGGCGGGGTGGTAATGAATAGCTTGTTAAATTACCAATCCAAGCTAACTTCATTTTGGCCTACAAGGCCTATGAAGACAGTAACAAAACCAATGCCTGTGCACCTTTTGGGAAAGACACCAATTACAACCCCCCAAGGAGGCTTGATGGGTTAAGGCTGCAGTACACTTGAAATGAACTACTGTAGGTTGTACAACGTGTCATCCAAAGGCAAAAGTGTATTATAGGGTATATGTATAAAAGTGTGTTATAGAGAGGGGCAATACATGAAAATAATTTAAATGGTGATAACAGTGCACGCTTTCATACTGTTGCCCCTTCAAGACATCCCAAGTGAATGGTAGATATTATGCCAATATATCAGAAGATGAAGCTACAGGAATAGTAGAGGAACCTAAAATGCATTCATTCCCAGGGGGCCTAGTGGTAAGCAGTCAGCTTATACAGGTTAAGTGTAAGTCTCATGCACATATATGATCGGTTAACCTTGAATGGAGACTTGAACATTCAAATTAATGAAAAGAATGACTCCAAAGCTGTGGAGCTTGTAAATCTACTGGACAGTTTTGAACTCACCCAACATGTAAATGAAGCCAATCATCAGCATGGTAACACACTGGACTTAGTAATAACAACAGGGTTAAATATTGATAATATTTCAGTATTTGAATTTCCTATTTCTGATCATCACTGTGTGTTCTTTGATGCCAAACTAATGTCATCCAAGACTAAAAGGGAATTTGATTCTCTGCTGAGCCAAATGATGCTGCAGCTATAAACTCCATTACAATCTGTCTTCTGGCAATAAATAATTGGATGAGCAATAAATTCTTAAAGTTAAATTAGGACATAACTGAAATCCTTTTAGTCAGCCCCGAAACAAAAAGAGAAATGCTGTACAATAGTCTGGGGAAATTAACTCCCTGGATTAAATCTGAGGTTACAAATTTTTGCATTTTTTAGGTTTCACATTAACAAGGATGATGAAAACAACTTTGAAAACAACTGCTTTTAGGCCTTATTTGCATTTGTGCTCTTGCCCTTTGATTGAAAGGTTTATTACATGTGTTGAATTAGCAAAAAATGTTAGAGTCAGGGCATTGAAGCTGCCCTGTGCTCAGCACTCAGCTTCAATCAGTAATGTTACAATCCACAAACCAAGCCAGAAATCTTCTGTCATGGACTCAGACCTGAATTTCAACAGCCACATTAAGATAATTACAAAGTCAGCCCACTATCACCTGAGGAATATATCAAGAATTAAAGGACTTATGTCTCAGCAGGATTTGGAAAAACTTGTCCATGCATTTATCTTCAGTAGACTTGACTAATGTAATGCTGTCTTCACAGGTCTCCCTAAAAAATCGATCAGATAGCTGCAGCTGATTCAGATGCTGCTGCTCGAGTCCTCACTAAGACTAAGAAAGTGGATCACATCACTCCAGTTCTCAGATCTTTACACTGGCTTCCTGTCTGTCAAAGAATTGAATTTAAGATATTGCTGTTGGTTTATAAAGCACTGAATGGTTTAGGGCCAAAATATATCTCTGATCTGCTGCTACATTATGAACCATCCAGACCTCTCAGGTCGTCTGGGACAGGTCTGCTTTCTGTCCCCAGAGTAAAAACTAAACATGGAGAAACATCAGTTTTTATGCTCCACATATCTGGAACAAACTCCCAGAAAACTGTAGATCTGCTGCGGCTCTCAGTTCTTTTAAATCGCAGCTGAAGACTTTTCTGTTTGCCGCTGCCTTTCATTAAATCACATTAAGGGTTAATATTTTACACTGCACTGTTACTTTTATTCTCTTGTTTTATCTGTCTTATTCCCTTTTTAGCTTCTTTTTTATTTCCAAATTTGACATTTTTTAATTGTTTTTATGTCTTTTTACTTGTATTGCTTTTATATTCTGTTTTAATGCCTTTTATGCTCTATATAAAGCACTTTGAATTGCTTTGTTTTTGAAATGCGCCAACAAATAAACTTGCCTTGCCTTGCCTGTAAAATCAGGTGAGTGCCCTCAGCTGACATAGTGTGCCTCCTCTAGAGACACCTGTTAAAGGTCATATTGGAGTATCGTCAAACCTCCAACACCTACTTGCACACACACATTTTCGTTGTGTCAGGCATTCCTGACTAAATAGGCCCGAAATAGAGTGAATCAACGACAGCTGATGATTATAGAAGCCAAACTGAACTTTGGTTCCCTAAGCAGGCGAAGGTGGTCTCGTGTGTAGATTTTGGGAATCCATTCGTTACCTAGGTCAGAGGTAGACGACAGCCGTCTGTTGGTGCCTTATCAGCACAGTCTGAGTCTGCGGAGAAGATGAAGTCTCTGAGCCAGCCTAGCACACAGATACTCAACATGGAAGCAACATTTTAATTTATTGTCCATTTGTATCCTCAAATAATTGTAGGAGCGCACCTGCTCGATTTCCCTTTCACCAATGATCATTGCCGTTTGTTGATCGTTTGTTAACGTTAAGAATAAGGTGGTGACTGTCACACCAGACCTTAAAGGTGGCCATCTCTCTATGGTGCACTAAGAGGCATGAGATGAACAGTCGAGTGATCTGAGTTGGAGAGAGGAGGAAGAGTTCTTAGGTTACTTTAGTCTATTCAATAGAAAAAAAAATCTTAAGTACAGGATTATACATGATCTGTCTGCTCCTCCGCTCACACAGTTTAGTCTGTGTTCTTTCTATCCCAGCACATATTACAGAACTGGACATATACAGTTTATTTAGAGCTCATTTAAAGAAATGGTTATTTAACTTTGGCATTTTTACAACAATGTTCAGTTGTCACCATGCAGAAGGCTTAACATAATTGTATCATCTGAGAATTTGATTTGATTATTTGTCACACAGCCTCGTGGTACCCCTGTGTGACAGCGTTTGACCCCAGAGAGGGAGCCATTGACCTTTTCTTGTTGGGACCTATTTGTTAAGAAAGAATAAAACCATTTAATGATAAAAGGATTTACATGCATATCATTTAACTTCTGGACCAGCAGGTGTGGTTGGAGTGTATTAAAAGCTGAACTAAAATCCACAAATAAAACATGTGCATATGCCTTGGGGTCCTCTAGATGCTTACTAATTACAGTAGGTGTGTCAGTTTTCTCTCTTCTCTGCTCCTGCCTATATGCAAATGGTCCACAATGCTGCTGCAAGATTGTTAACCAGGTCAGCAAGATGACTCACATCACTCTTATTTTAAGTTCTTTGCACTGGTTGCCCATTTGTTTTAGGATCTATTATAAGGTTCTTGCTATTACATTTAGAGCCCTGCATGGACAGGCGCCTGAGCACATCATGGATCTTATCCATCCCTACGTCACCAGTGGGTCACTTAGGTCATCCAATCAGGACCTACCGGCTGTCCCTCGCTCGCGGCTGAAAACTAAAGGTGATCGTGCTTTTGCATTTGTGGCTCCAACACTATGGAACTCTCTTCCTGTACATATACGGTCAGCAGGCTCTATAGAAGCTTTTAAAAAACAATTGAAGACCCATGTTTTTAGATTGGCTTTTGTGTCATTTTAAGTTGTGTGATTGGAGTGTGTGATGTGTAATAATCATTTGTTCATGTGTTTCTACTTGAGGTACCCTGCTGCCTGTGTTTTGTTTTTTGTTTTTTGTTTCTTAAGGTTAATTGTAACTTGTGGCATATGTTTTTACTCTATGTATGTTCTTATAGTCTTATTTTTAACTGTTATTTCTGTGAAGCACTTTGTGAATTTCATTTCTGTGAAAGGTGCTGTACTAAATAAACTTATTATTATTATTATTATTATTATTATTATTATTATTATTATTATTATTATTATTATTATTATGCAAACTGAAGAGGGTTCAGACATGAAGCCACATCAGTCTTAAGCATGTTTACTATGACTCTCTCAAAACACTTCATTACTACAGATGTTAAAGCTACCGGTCTACAGTCATTGCTGGCAGATGGACATGGTATTTTAGGCACAGGAATAATTATGGACCGTTTCCAGAGAGCTGGAACAGTGTGACTGTCTAAAATAGGACTCTATGCTGCCGTTAGATCTGCTGCAGGCAAACCATCCGGCCCTGTTGATTTCTTATTGCATACTTTGCTAATAATCGTCTGTACCTGCTTTGTTTCAACCTCCAGCCTGTAAGAGGCATCAATAGTGGTAATGGAGTCTAAGGCCTCAACCCTCAAGTCATTCAGTTCTGTCCTGTTCATCCAGAGTGATCAGCTGTTTCCTATTAGAGTTCATGTTTGTTATATTTCATACAGTCCCACAACCTTTTATTGTCCATTAAACTGAAGATCTGTTCAATTGCAGATAAATATTTCTCTCTTGCCTTCCTCAGAAGATGATTAAGTTCTTTTTGTGCTGTGGCCGTACAGTCTTTGTTCTATTCTTTAACTTAAAAGCTACTGAAACAGTTTTAACCTATCATAAAAATAATCCTCTGTTGATCCCAAGGGGGAAATAATAGTAAAATTCTACAATTTTTTTTCATGACAAAACAAGAATATTATACAAACACTCATTCTAATAGAATAAAGTAAAGCCAGTGCAGTGGTGACCAAAATATCCAGAAGCCCCAGAATGAAGCCCTGGGTAACTCCACATGTCATTTTTGTCCACTCAGATGTGTTATTACCTATAGACACAAAGTATGATTTAAACCAGTTCAATACTGTGCCAGAAAGTAAAACGCAGTTTTCCAGTCAGTCTAGTAATATGTTGTAGTCGACTGTGTCAAATGCAGCACTAAGATCCAATAATACTGAAATTCTTTCACTGTCTGTGTTTAAGTGAATGTCTTTTAAATAAAGTTAATAAGTTGGAGGGAAAAGTATCCTGTAGATCAGAGAAAAGACACTGAACAACTTCCAGGTGCCACCAAAACCAGGTAGGACTTGGACCACAAAACTGCAGGATCCATTCACACAGAGAGAGAAAAGACACCTGGTTCTGTGGCTTAAGGGTTAATATGCTGACCACGAACCACAAACGCCACCAATTCAAATCCTGCCGGGAATCTTTGTTGAATCTCTCCACTATCACTATCTATTAAATGTCTGTCTGAAAGCTTTCTACACTGTCAGGAATCAAAAAAATCTATTGGCAAAATAAATTTACAGCAAATTTACAACTTTACAGCATTTTCATTATTTATCAGGCTGGTTAACTGTCTGTTTGTTAGAAGCACAGTTTTAAATACAGTGTATCTGCAACATAGTTCATTCAGTGTTTTTATCAGAAACAGATGTTGTATGATGATCATCTTAAAATCCAGCCAATACAGTATCATCACTTTTGTTTCTCTTATCAAAGTTTGAACAGACAGAAACATCCAAATCAGTCACAACATACAGTTTGACGTTTTTCATGTTTTATTCAAACATTTGAACAAAAATGATGAAGAACTGCCTGAAATGACACGATAACCTGCAAGTGCATCATCAGTAAACATGAACATACATGAACTTTCAGAACAATTCAAAGATCAGTCAACAGTTTATAGTTCAGTATGAAACTGTACCTGACTGATTCTGGCTGAGAACATTAAAAAATACAAATAAATAACACATGCTTGTTTAAAAAACAACAACACACATTTTATTTCAGTTTAGCTGAAAAAGGATGGAAGGAGGATCTTTAAGGATGATAATATTTGCTAATGGGCTGCATCTATATAGTACTTTTATCCAACACAATTTACAATTTTTCTCTCATTCATCCGTTAACACTCATAAACACACTGATGGCAGTGAGCTACCATGCAGGCTGCAGGCTGAGGACAGGAGCAGCAGGGACTGGACAGAGTTTGGTCCCTTTTTAACTCAGTTCACTTTAATTCTGTTGTATGTTGATTTTTATGTTCAGTGATTGTTTGATTATCCTGCTTTGCTACCTCATTATCACATTTTTATTTTTCATTCTGTTTAAGTCTTAAATCCAAAATGACTAATCACAAACTGTCTCAGGTAGTTTGATTGTGTTTCTATGCAGGTTCATGTCATTTATCTATGAACTATAATGTTCTCATCAACAGTCCAGTGAATAGTTTTATTGTTGTATTTCAGCTTGACATTAAACCATTTTATAAATGAGATCAATCTATTGTACATGGACAACAGAGCCTGAATAAAACTGAGATGCATAATGAGGTGATAATAAAACCATCAAAATACTAAAATAAAACAATAAAAACACAACAGAGCAAAGAATCAGAGAGGAAATGACTGAGTCTGCTCTTAGTCTGAGTTTTCTTCAAAGCACAAGAGTGGAACTACTCTCTGTTGCAGTTTATTAGGTACACAAGCAAAAACTGATGCAGTTTAATACAACAACCTGCTGTAATCTCATAACTTTATAGAAGGTATAATGTTCAACTTTTGCTAACTTTGTTTTCTAAAAGGTGTTAAATCAACTTTATGTTCATTTTGGAGACTGTAGTTTGTAACACTGTTGACTCAATGAGTTGAAAACACCTCTCAGTATAAAACCCAATACAATTCAACAGTACCACAGACTACAGCTGCCAAAACAAATTAAGTTGAGTCAACACCTCTGTTCAACAAAAACTGAACATTAGAACCTTGATGAAGGCAGGATTTATTGTAGACCTGTTGTATTAAACTGCATTAGTTTTAGCTGGTGTACCTAATAAACTTTTAACTGAACGTGTATTCCATCAGAGTATTAAACACATACAATTAATATAATTCTCACTTAAAGGAAGGTTTAATGACAATCAGTTCTGTCAGCATTAAAAGGTAAATACTCTCTGCTGCCATCAGCCTGTTAACTCCAGTCTTTCTATTGTCAATCTGTATGAATGTCAGAGACGACTAAATGTAACTTAACTTCTTTTATTGTGGATTTATTCTGAATGTGTCATTGGTCTGTTGTGAATTATGGGCCATTTTTAATTGTTTTGTATAATTATATAATGTCTCTTTGTTACATGTTTTAATTAGTACAAGACAATAATTCACAATGTTTTTTGCTTTCTCGTCCATATGTTTAGATTAACTTTTCTTTTTAAAAAACTGCTTATCATATGATTGTGTTCTATTGAATGAATGCACTATTTTAGGTAGACCAGACTTTGGGCTAACTCAGCATATTTACAGCAATGTCTATCAAGGTGCATGTTCCCTATTAACTAAACCAATAAATGAAATAAACAGAAACAATCTCAACATCTCCTGTGATGTACAAAACGTATCATCAGACAAAACACAAGGCTGTCAAGTCTATCCTTTAATGCCAGTGTTTGTTTGTTTTCTTTTCATTAATTATTCCAAGAAAATGTTTGTGAGGTTACTATAGTATGTGGTAAGTGTGATAGGTTACATGTTTGGGATTTGTGGTTATGGAAAAAACAAGTATAAGAGGCTGAAACTGCTCTGTCCTCTGTTTTGGGGCATCTGGGTCTTTTATATTTGATATCATGTTGTTGCTACACTGCCTCCTCCTGGTCCTGCTGCAGTCAGACAGGAAGTTTAATCTTTCAGTTAACAGCTTTATACAGTCGTCTATTTCTATCTTTAACCCTAAAACCAGACCTCAACTTAAAAACCATCCTTTGGATAAATGAGAACTGGACAAAATGCCCAAACTGCACCAAAAATGTCTTCACTCTTTGGTCTAAAACTCAACTGGTCCTCACAAAAATCAAGATACAACAACACAAACACACTTCAGCAGCCAACTTGAAGGCACGTGTCAAGCTGGAAAACCTCCTGTTGATTATGTGGACTGGTTCCTTAAACCACATCACGTCTGTCTGCAGGAGAGAAAACACAATTATATTAAAGAAAATCCTGACTTTGGAAACACAAGTTCTCCAGTTAATATTCATTGTGTCCATCTAACTGACATGTTTGAAATAAAACACATGTAAGACATAATTATCTTGTTACAGTGTGTTACTTTTCGTTGTTTCTGTGTTCTTCTTACTGTGTTATAATAAAAAAAATGATCACTTCGATGATTATCTGTCTTGGAGGGCAAAATTCAAACTCCACATTTAAATGTACAAACTGATTAAATAGGAAACCACGGAAGAAACTGAATGACATTCAAAACTATGTACTAATAAACAACTATGGTAATATCATGTCTTTGAAATAATCATATTCAATGTACTCAATCATAGATTGTGTTGACTCGGTGGATTTTGTATGTGTGCCAACAGAAAGCTTTATGTCTGAGAAGATCAGAATGATGGTTAAAACTAACATGATAGAACATAGTTGTGTTGTCTGCTCATTATGAATATGTTGATACAATATATTATGTGGACTTACCTTTATTACGTTTTTGTAAGATGTAACACGTGGCTACAAGCACAGCTAGAACAACAACAACAACAACACAAAGAACCACAATAGTAACAACCAGTCCAGTGGAGGAACCTGAAACAGATAAAAAGAAGTTAATGTAAGACTCAGAATGTAACTGTAAATCATGTACAGACATCATAACCTACACAAAGAGAACAACTAAAGGTGTGCATGCTCCTAAAATCTAAAATGATTGACAGATTAAAGCAGCAGTGAGATGACTCTCAGCAGACACAGTGATATTAGCATCGATCTTATGAGCAGTTTCCTCCTGCTCGGCTACACAGCTCAGAGGTTGGTTTTGGTCCCAGTAGTGAGGAGGGTCATGTTGTTGTAGCATCCTCCTGTTTCTGAGACGTGTTGATCCTCAGTAGGAAGGATGTTTCAATCACTGTCCTGTCGCTCCACTTTAGGCTTTTTACAGGTGACTTTTGCTACACTCCTGCCGTACCTGAGATCTGCACATGTGTGTGGAAATCTGTCCATAGTCCAGGTTTTCTACATCCTGAGCCGAGGATCACAAGTACAAGTCTATGATGGACTCTGGATTAACATCTTCACTTTATGATAGTTGTTGTCATCACTAGTATTGATAAACTTTGGTAAAACAAGATATTATCCAACCAGCTGAACATGCAGCTTAGAGGTTTATGTTTCACTGAGACATTAAGTAGCACTAGCTAGCTAACATAGACTTACACTGCTGCAGCTAAACTGCAACAACTACTGTCCAGTAATGTCAAGATTTAAATCAACAGATGCTTCTGCCTGGTGGTGAGTCGACTCTACAGCTACTGAAGCACAATGACAGCAGAGTGATACAGTCTGGTATTATGCAGCAGGAGTCTGTTGAAGCTAAATACACTTTAACTCATTAAGAAAAAGTCATTTACATTCAGTTTATGAGTTAAGAGTTTCATATTATTTTACACATATGTGGCACATAGGATATTTACATGCAATTGCCCACTTACTTGTGTTATATTTTTTTTTTTATGTATGCACTTTATTTTGCACGTTAACAGACCCCTCCAATTCAATTTCATTTATTCTATTTGGAGTGTAAAAGGCATGAGATCAGCTGGCGGTATATAAGCTGTGAGCCTGCACTGCTTTCTTCAGTTTGCAGTTGACGTATAATCAGCAAAGCTACTGAGGATCAGCAGACTCACACTGTGTTTTCAATTTGTTCTTTCAGAATAAATGATTTTCTAAAATATGTCACCCCTCGAGTGAGCTGACACTCTATGAGCGTAACACATGCACATATCTAATAAATATTTAAAGATTTTTGTACACATGTATATATTGAGATACAGTTTTATTCTCCACACACATTTGCAAATAATATAGACCCATAAAAGTCTTCCTTTTTAGCCAACAAAAGTTCATATATTATTCTATATATTATGTTTGGAATTTTTTTTAAGAGCATGATCATCTATTTTGCTGTTAAACAACATGTATGGTCATGATTTCTGAATATGAAATGATCTTTAAACCTTAAACTCATCAAGAATCCACTGAGATCTCTCATCAGCTTTTGCTGATTTAATAGTCAGAATACAATTATAAAATGATAATTAGTATTTAAAATATGTAGCTACAACTTGAAAGAGAACTGAGCCACAGAAGATATTAACATTTTTCATCATTCACTAACACAGATCAAATAGATGCTTGAATCAGCAAAAAGCAGCTGATTCTTTTTAAAGGTTCAGCAGATTTCACATTTTTTCCCTTTGATTTCTTTCTAGATTCTGTAACATTATTTCTATATGAAGGAATATTTTAGTTTTAGAATGATATGTATTAATACAGTAGTGAGTGAAATATCAGATGATGCTACATATAAAAATATGTTATAAAATATTAAAGATGTTTGTCAAAGGTACATAAACCTCTTATATTATCAGCACTTCATTGTGCCAGAGAGAAATATTTGATCATGCTGCTGAATGGAAAATTGACCATCCGCAGGATGGGAACAGGCTCTGGCCCATGGCCGTGGGGATGTCCTTCTCCAGTTGCTACTGTTTTTAACTATTTACTGTTTTTTACTATTGTTGTTGCTAGTCATGTATCTATTGTTGTTGTAGAAAATCCTCCTTCCTGCCCAGACCTAGATGGGCGGGACTTAGCCTCAACCAAACGGGCCACACCTGAACTGATAAAAGCCTGGCTCAGGCCTTGCTCAGTCTCCTCCTTTGTCTGCTGCAGCATGGTGACCTGTATGTTATTAGCTACCTTCTCCAGTTGACTGTGCATCAGATGCATTCTTTGAGTAAGTTGAAGACATTTGCTGTAGTTATTGCGGTTTCTTTGTTTAATGACCAAATGAGTGTTTTTGAGTTTGAGTTAAGATTTAAAGTATTAAAGTACCATTCATGTACTATTTATCATTATGATTAAGATTTACTAGAGTATCTTAGTTTACTGATTATTGTTTCATCTGCCTTTTTAGCCTTTAAATAATCATCATCATCATCATCTGACAGTCAACTATGCATTGTAATCCTGTGGACAAGACCATAAACTGTTGAACTGCTATCATCTCTCTCCTCCCCCCACCCCTCTCTTTCTCTCTCAACCCAACTGGTCAAAGCAGATGGCTGCCCACCTAGAGCTGGGTTCTGGTTGAGGTTTCTTCCCTTTTTAAAGGGAAGTTTTTCCTCACCGCTGTCGCCAAGTGCTGCTCATGGGGGAATTGTTGGGTCTCTCTCTCTCTGTAAATTTAAGAGTACGGTCTCAACTTGCTCTATGTTAAAAGTGCCCTGAGATGACTTTTGTTGTGATTTGGCGCTATATAAATAAAATTGAATTGAAATTGAAATTTATTGTAATTCTTATTTTGCAACCAACAGACGCTGATGAAACATTTCACTGGAGTGTATTTATTTATATAAGAGCAGCATTTTATGTGAGTGACGGTAGATTAAATATTATAAACAATATTATAAAACACAGCCTGCATTGAATCAACACCTTTCTTAAAACAGTTACAACAAAAACCTGAATATTAAAACCTTCATGAAAGTGGAATTCATTACAAAACTCATCAGACTTCATTAGTTTTAGTGAGGTGAACTTAATAAAGTGATTGAGTTTATATAAGTTGGTTTTCATTGTGATGGACAGTTTAGATTGATGCATTTATCTGTGTCAAAGTATCAAGAGACACACTGATCCAGTATATACTGGATTGATACCAGTTTAGATAAGTTATTAAAGTATTATTGGTTATTGCACAGACACATCATCCTGTCATATGCACATTAAATACCATTTGTAGGCACTTGTGTTATAAAATAGTAACAATAACCTTTTATAACCCTCTGGAACTATGTACCGCTTTACCTCTGAACAAAGATAAAAACATGTAGGTATATGTCACTTGTAAGTGATGAATATTAGTCTGACCTTACACAAAGTAGAATGATCCAGTCAGTTTAACACACTGAGGTTTACTGATATAAATATTTTACAGCACATACATGCAGATGTAGAGATCAGTCATTAAAATCAAGACTCACCAGAGTTGTTTTCAGCTGTTGTGTCTTTTAAGATGCCACCCAAAAGAAAAAAGGAAAACATAATTATCCTTGTGTGATATCAACATGACAGACAGGTAACACTTTGTTAGCAGGTTTATTTAACAGAACTGATTGGAGGAAAAAATAAACCACAGTCTCAGATTTCACAAACATCCTGCCTTCACATTCACATGACAGCACTCTGCTACATGAAATAACTTTAAACAGAAGAGAGAAGAAGCTGATCATCACAGTCTCTGACTTCTCTATGATGTGTATTTAACAAGCTACCAGGACCTTAAATAGAAAAAAGACACATGAAAACAAATCGCCGACATTGTTGGTTCACACTGGCTACATCAGAAAAAACTGTTCAGTTGGAGCAGAGGATGTAAATTACATGTTCAACACAACACACACACAGGCCCTGTTTACACCTGACATTAACATGCATCTCGGGTGATTCGATCACAAGTGGACAGCTCTAAGTACATCTGTTCACACCTGGTATTAACATGTGTCTCTACATGCATCTTGAGTGACCACTTGTGATTGGATCTCACTTCCCCGCTCTATATGCAAATAAACATGTATATCATATCCATTTGCAAAGACCAAATGCACTGTTGTTTTTAACTGGCAGGAGGAGTGGGGGTACGTGTACCCTCTGTCCAAAGCTGTGTTCAACTTGTTTGATAACAGGATAAACAAACATACAATACTTTGTGTCCCCTCATGAAAATCAAATGCCCGTCCTATCAATTTACTCTAGCACCGTGTCTGAACATAAATATGTATAACAAATATAGAATTATATGCAGAATTATTCAGAGATGCTGTGCGCTTTTATGTACAAGACACAGCAGCATAACTTCATTGATTATTTAAATCTCCGACATGCCGACAGGATCAGTCAGGATCTAATGTTAATTAATGTTCTGTGTTCTTCTACACATCCAACAGGTCAGCTGTTAGACACACAGTCCAGGTTCATACTGTTTGGAGTAAAGCAGCCGTCCTGCTGATAGATCCTGAGCTCATTATGTTGAGCAGCGCAGCAAAACTAAAAACTGTAGTTATCAACTTGACAGGACAGAAGAAACTGTTCAGCAACGTTTAGCTTCTGAAATATTTTTTTAGACAGACAAGCGAAAAGTTAATGGTTTAATTTCTATTCCATTGTCGATTTGATGAGGGAAACATATGACGATAAAAACAGCAAAAAAAAGGGAAGTGGATTATGTTTTTTTGATTCACATGAAAAATGGCAAAACAAAATGATGAATTTCTTAATCCTGTTATGAAACAAGTTGAACACAGCTTTGGATGGAGGATTCACACACCAGGAGGTAGTGATGCACCTCCCATGCCTAGTCTGCTGGAAAATAGAGGACGTCAGTTGAGTAGGTGGTCCTTCAATGTGGCCCAGGATGCATTGCGTTTACACTACTAAATGAATGTGGCCACATGTGGCCCAGACCACCTCCGAATGTGGTCTGAGTGATCAGATCTCAATGCATCCTCAATGCGTCTTGGGTGTGTCCACACCTGTACTTAGAGATGTCCACTTGTGATTGAATCACCCGCGACGCATGTTAATGCCAGGTGTAAACATGGCCACAGACATACAGATTCATAAGAGGCCAGAGACTGAATACTATTTTGTATCATGTGTGTTTTTTAATCCTCACAGCACCACTAAGGGAGGTTTCTTTCTGGAGCAGCTTTGGGTTGCAGCCGACACAGATAAGAGCCACAGTGAGGTTCAACCTGTAGGAAGACGTTCTGGGATCAACTGAAAGAGGTTTTATTTCTGATAATCAAGACCGCTGGTGAGTCTGTGTCTGTTGGGAAAAGGGAGGTTCTGTTTGCTTAAAGCTTCAGAGACCGAGGTGCTGATTTACAGATTGTGTTCACATGTTTTCACTTATTAAGTCTCAAATTATCACCACTGAAGTACACATTCTATGTATTGTACTTTCACTTTATTTGATCTTATTTTTATTAATGTTATCAAGTAGGTTTTATTTTCCATTTTATGTTACATTAATGTTTTGTTTTGTTTGTTTTTTACATGTTTTTATGTTCTTTTTATTTCCTTTTTATGTGAAGCACTTAGTGCATTTAATTTCTTTTGTTGTAAAGCACTTTGAGCTGTATTTCTTGTATGAAAGGTGCTATACAAATAAAGTTATTATTATTATTATCCATACGTGTAAAAGCACTTTTATGTGATGACTCATGCATGGAGAAGGTTTTTTGTCTTGTAATCCCATGAAGAATGGGCCAGATGTTTGGCCTGACAGATAAAAACTAACTAACAAACCAGAGGCTGCTAATAAGTGGCTATTTGTCTAATTGTAAGACGAGTGGAACAAGATAAACAGTGATGGCGGCTAAAACTGAACGGGCCAAACGGGTCAAACCATTAAGTATCTGCTCTTTGTTTGGTGAGGATTTCTCATTCAACTTTTTACACATGTTACGTACTATGTGTAACTAGAGTATGGGCCTAGTTCTTAGTTAAGATTTTAGTTATTTATGTTTTATTATTTCATTTGTTATCTACATCTTTGAGTGTTCTTATGTTTATGTGATTCATGTGGAACTTGGCTGCTGTAACACTGATATTTTCCACTAAGATTAATAAAACACTCTCTCTATATATCAAATTACAGATAATAAAAACCTCATTATATTTTGGTGACACATGTAACTCATTATTTCTTCATTTTATAACCTTTTTTGTTTTCACTTGTGGAAACTTTCACTGATTCTAATGATTTTAGTCTCTAAATAGCCCAAATGTTGTTTTTTCATGCCTAAACTCGGGATCAGGTTGTAACAATCATTTATAAATCTATTACAGGGTTTGTATTTGAATTATTTAACAAGTTCTTAGTAACTAACTATTAGTTTCAGACCAGTGATTTTCTGGTTTTTACCATTAAAGCTGAGGGAAAGTCAAGCGGAGCCCTTTGTAATGTAAAAGAAACATTTGTTGTGGCATCAACAATCTAAATACAGAAGTTATTACAGCATCACAAGCTGTAAAATAACTTACAAGAAAATGTTTTAAGATGCCAGGAGATATATTAAACCTAACAGCTAATTGTAACTATAAAAGTACATCAGGTATTAATTTGGTTTTTAACTCTGGATGGAGGAATGTTTTAGTTTAAGAATAATGTGTAACATAACATAAATAACTGAGTCATTTAGTTTAATGTAACTTTTTTGAAATATAGTTTAACTTTAAGTGAATCACATTAATTTCCATCATTTTTAGTCAGTGAGTTAAAATCTGTGATGTTGAGTGATTCATGTTATCGCTCATCATAGTTTAACAAGTGGAGTTCACCCACTATAACTCCAGTTTAACCAGTGTCAGGTCAAATAATGACCTGTTATCTACTCACTCTAAGCAGGTCATATATTGTGTTTTCTGTTGGTTGGTTCAGTCAGATACACAACACTTACAGCTGGTATTTAGTGGGTGTTAATATTTCTAACAAGCTCTACTGTATGGAACTAGTTTATGTGGTGTAACTCATTTCAATACAGTGATGCATAAATCTTCACTTAATAATTACACATATATGTACAAATACAGACTGAAGAAAAAAGGAAGTTCAGAGTTACAGCTGATCTTCAGTCTGCACAGCAGAGAAGAAGAGGTGAAAAGATCTCTTGTCAAATATTATAGTTTGGAATAACTAACAAAACTTTTTAAAGTCCATCATGTTTTATATTATTACTTATAAACACTCGACTGATTTTACACATGAAGATCAGTTAACTGGTCATGAGGAGGATGAATCAGCCTGTTAAACAGTTTAATGTCTGAAGCTTTAACATTTTGACAAAGTCTGTGTGAAGAACTGGAAGCATTGAGTTAAAAATACAAAGTTTCTTATTAGTTTAGTGAGACAGAAAATATTGAAAAGATCTCAGAACGTAATATAAATTTGTGCAAAACTTCAAGTGGTGTCCAAACTTTTCTTTTCAATAATATTATAAAAACTGATAAACTATATGAACTGTAATGAAATATGAAACATTGAGTTTTCTAAAGCACTGACTGACACTCAAATTAGTTTCAATTCTTCCATTTTAGCAAAAGAATGTGATTAACTATCACACTGGAATTTACTTTAAATTTGGAAAATGTTTGAGGAGATTATGATCATTTATAGTTTGAGTTAGATTTGAAGTTTTAAATATCTAAAGTTTATAAAGCACTGCTCATTCATTAATAAACGTACCATGTGATTACTGTGCTGAGAGAGTTGTTGTGTTATTACCTGCAGAAGATTATTTACACATTAATTCTGCTGTGAGGAAGCTGCCAGACAGACAAATATACAAACACCTGACTGTAAATCACTGGTGAATAATCACATTATAATGTCATTTAGTTTCCTCTGTGTTACAGTCTCATGTTTATAACATCATACAGCTCCTATGATAAAGTGAATTAACGTACATACTTTAGTGAGCTGTGCAGTGCAGCATTAAAACAAACCACAAGTCAAATGTTGGTGAATGTGAGACGTGAACATTTGTTAACCCCTGGTTTCAGGTCCAGACAGAGGAGGATGATTCTACTCAGATGTAACCTGGAGCAGAGTTTTGAGTCGTCTTTCTTGTATGTTTGTGAAATTGGATTGAACTGAGCCTTTGCTGAGTGGATTGAACTCTGAGACTGTGGGAGTTACACACGCACACAGTCACACACACTCTCAAAACCCGAACCCTTCTTCACTCTTCATCGTTACCTGGCACTCCCATACACAGCAAAACTTAGCAATTTTCCCTTCAGCTTCCACTCCGGCATCCTCCATCAGCTGTGCCGGTGCTACGGCGATACTAGCTTAAAAATGTCTGTGAAGTTTGCGGACATAGTAGCTAAATCTGTCCATGGAAAAAAAAAAAATTTTCAGCAGATATCTTAGTTACAACGAGATTGAGCTAGCAAAGCAGTTTTGTGTTTATATGTGAGGTATTTATTCATTTGGGAAATGCAGCGATCTGCAGAAAGCATTAGCTGAAGTTGGCTGGCTCACTCAACAGGGACTTATTATCATCTTGTTGTTAGGTCGTTACTAAGGGTCAGTCTACTTGCTGGAGTAGTAAACTAGGTTTCATTACATAGGAGTCTACTGACGTGAGTGATTGTTTTCCAGGTATTAGTCACAGCCCATGTATTTCCATGGAAACGGAGATAACACAAGCAAAAAGTTTTTTATTTTTAGGGCAAACTGCCTCACAATATGCATACATTTTGTTCTTTTATTTAGTTGGTAAATGTTGTATAATTGCAATATTACACTCGAGGGTGTGCTTTATCTTATTGTTGGCACTTCAGTGATGCTTACGGAACTCAGTGCAAGCGCCTCGTTCCTGACTGCATCACTGTCGTGCCAACAATGATGGTAAAGCACACCCTCTCGTGTAATATTGCTTAGGTAAACAACTGTAGCTGCAATCAGAAAGTCAACAATGTAAACACAGAAATAATTGCATCATCACAACTTATAATCTAATTCAAAACAAGACGATGGCTATTTCTGAAATCACTCCGTTGGTAAGGTGCACTATATTGACTGTCCAACATTTTATTTAAGTGTCTGACTTTGTACATTAATCCTCTATATTTCTTCCACTTAAATTCCCACCATGGAATGAAAAAGTAGAGTCCATGACACGTTCACTACTTTATGTTACAAATTCAAAACACAAAGCTCCACATTTTATAAATGTGAAAATTACCACTGTGAGACTCTACAGCTGTCAGTGATGAAGCTAAATGATGATGATGAGTGAAATCTCAGTTTATTGTTACTATTTATGGATGTAAAGGGAATATTGAATGAGTGAATGAGGAAGTGATTTCAGACACAGCAAAAGAGTCTAAGAGCTAAATGCTAAAAATGACAACGCTGACATGATCATGTTTATCAGGTTGACATGTTAGTTTGTTAGCATGTTAGCATGTTAGCATTTGCTAATCAGTGCTAAACAGCTGAGGCTGATGGGAACGTCATTAGTTTTTCAGGTATTTTTGCTTGAACCAAATTATTTGACGAATTAAATTCTGACTTGATGTTGGTGATAAATGAAAACTGAAAGAATCATCAAATTTATTATGATTCATCCTGACGGGACATGAATGAATCCATCCAATAGTTTTTGAGATATTTCAGTTTGGACAAAGAGATGGACCAATCAGCACTGCCTTCCAAGAGCCACGACACCAGTGTGGCTAAAATAAGCTTCAGGAGGCCAAGTGATAGAAAACTTAGCTGTTAATACTTTGTAAGATACAGTTTGTCTATTTCTTTGTTGTGTGTGTGAATAATATTTATTTAAGTAATTTAAAATGAGAGGAAAATTACACAACTAATGAACATTAATGAGTAATTTATTTATTAACAATATTTAGCATAAATCACACTGATGTCTTTAACATTCAGGCATATTGAACTGGAGCAGAGCTGGTTAGAATCTGTGATGATGATGATTCAGTTTATTATTATTATCACTCTTCACAGTCTGACAAGTGGGGCTTGTATACTGTAACTCTAAACTACAACACTTTACATTGTTGTCAGATAAATATTTTGACTGTTATTTATTACCTCTTGAACTATATTGTCCATTCTGTAGCAAGCTAGTTGTGTCATTAGGTGTAAATATTTCATAAGAACTAGTTTTTGTGGTTTAACTTCAGTGATGAATAAATCTCTACTGGAACCAGTTCTGTTATAACTGGTCACATCAAGTCTGAACTTAGAACCAGCTGCAGCAGCCGACTACAGGAAACTAATCTTAACATGACTGACTGAAAACAGACACAGTTCAAGCAGCTGGTGGATCTACACTGAAGTTCTTGTTCTGTGTCGTCATCTCAACTTGCAATAAAGCATCAACTGTAGAAAAAAGGGGCTCAGATTTAGGAATATTATTGGGTATCAAAATGTGGTTATTTTCTGTATGTGAGGAACAGTTTTAGTGTTGAGAAATTCTCTGACATTCAGAACCAAATTTGATACGTAATTATTCAATCATCAGCTTCTGAGAATCAATAAGCATGTGTGTACGTATCAAATGAGACGTGTGATTTGCTAACCAGGAGACATGTGTTTCAAATGTGTTTCACTACTAAACATGTTGCACTTCACTTCTCAATGATCAAACTTTCTGTCCTCAAACTTTTTCTCTGAAACTCTTCACAAAAGTCATAAATATAATAATCAGCATGTAACTGTGTATCATGTATGTAACATGTAGTAGTCATGTATGATCATTAATGTACAATCACATCCCACATAAAGAAAATAAATAATGATGCATTCAGAGTGAACAAAGTCAATATTTGACTCAGTTAATTACTGTGAATTTGACTGTTGGAGTGTTTTTGCAGTCTGGATCTTTGGTAACTGTTCAGACTGATCTCAAAATTACCACAAACTCCAGTTGTTTTTGTTATTTTACTCCAGATCCTCTCGTTGATCCTCTTATGACTATTGATTAATGAAGTAGAGTCACAGAGCTTCAGTATAAGTGTGAATTTTTCACTCAGTTTTTAACAGTTTTAACTTGTACAAATGTGTTTTCATCCCAGTTTTGACTGCTTTGAGCTTTAGGTTCAGTGTGAACACATTTAAAAATGTCTGAAAATTAATAACACATGAACAGTTCAAGTTATTTAAAAAAAAATATGACTAGGAAAAAAACTCACCTCTGATAGGAACATAGATCTCAGCATAAATCTGATGGTTGATTTCCTTCTGTGTGGCTACACAGCGGAAGTGGCCGGCTTTGGTCACAGTAGTTTGGAGGATGATGTCGTAGCGGCCTCCTCTTTCTGACACCCGTGGCTCCTCAGCAGGAACAATGTTTCCATCACTGTCCTTCCACTCTACCTCAGGTTTTGGAAAAGCACCTCGAACTTCACACCGCAGCAGCAGCCCATCCTTTGTTTCATTAAGTATTGTGATGTATGGCTCTGGAGCTGCACCTGTGAACAAAATATAAACAGCAGCTCATGAAGAAATATGTAGACGATAGATGTGTAGCTACTACTTTTTGTGTTCATCACTTTTCTGTTTGTATCTGTGGTTTACAGTGTGTTTAAGAGGCACACCACCACACTCACATTGAGTGTACTTACATTGAAAGCACATTTGAAGGGGATCTTTTAATAGCCATTATGAACAGGAGGAATGATTACAGTGAGGAAAACCTCTTTCACTGTTCATATGGACACCTGACTGCTGTTTTAAGACATATTTGAAAAATCTACACCTCCCAGAATTGTTTACCGGACATGATATTTCATCAATATTTCAACATTTTTCACTTCACCCAAAAATTTGGTAACTATTCAACACTGCAAACACAATCTCTGCTGGATTTGCAGTGATACAAAAATAACCTTGAAAATAAATTAATGGTCTGTGTAACAGTAACGTAATATACAAAATTGTTTTACACAATATGAAAAAATACTGTATTCAAAGGTGTGTAAATCCCTTGTTTATCAGGGTTTCATTGTGCAATTGAGAAACATTTGATCAACAGTTTCTTACTATCACAATGGAAAACTGATCATCAAATTCGTTGAAATTATTTCTTGGTTGCCAACAGAAGCTGATGAAAGATTTATTTGCACCAAAGATAGGAGGAGCATTTTATGTCAACGAGGCTTAACTAAACATTAGAAACATCTCTCAGTATAATGCAATACAATTCAACAGCAATAAAAACTTATGCCTCCAAAATTTAACTGACTTAACTTCTCTCTAAAGGTTTTAACAAAACCTATAACTGCTATAACCTTCATGAAAGGAGGATTTATTGCATTAGTTTTAAACAGGTGTACCTAATAATCTGGAAACTGAAACATTGCAGCACAAACGAGATGTACACATCAGTGACGTCATGATTATCAGGACTCACCTGGGATGTTTTCAGCTGTTCTGTCTTTTAACCTTTTAAGGTGCAGAGGTTGCATGCGACCCGAGATTTACATGTTAAAATAATATATAAATATACTGCATATTTTCATGTTTACTGTTTATGTCAGCACACACATGTTATACCTCATTTGAAAGCGTAAATTTTCATTTTTTCAACCGATGTAACCTGAGAGGTTAGGATTTACGACATAAAAACAGCAGCGTCACACTTTACGGCAGTTAGCAGTTAGTAATTTACCTGCTAACCTGTCTCACCGCAGTTAAAAGGCTTTTATCGGCTTAATAACAGACACTCATAAACTAACGAGGGCTCGTTTTAAACAACAAAAATCCACAGATTAAATCCAGCTCGTATAAATTCAAGCGAAAGTAAAAATAACCTGAATAAACGTGAATTATTTCCTTCGTCTAGTTTTAGTGCAGCATGTCAAACTCCTGATCAACGACATTTTGGTCAATTTAACGGGTCGATAAACGATTTGACCAATGATGTTCAGTATCAGTGAGATCAGTAAACGCCCAGAAACAAAACTAACCAATCCGCATCTTGCTGCAAACTAAAGTGACGAACTTTCAAGACTTTTAACTCCATCAACCAATCAGAGAAGCGCATTATTACGCGAGCGCCTAGTGTGTTTGATTGACAGCTGCTTTCATCCAATGGAAACTCTGCACCGTGAAAACGCTCTGAGTTTGTAGTCACTTAAATTACCTGCCGAACCACATATGGAAGTTAATGTAGTTGGACTTTCTGTGGTGCTGAGACACCCACATAAGAGAGAAACTGTTTTATCTGTGAAAGGAGACATGATTCAATGATAATAAATATGTAGATTTTTTATCTAAATGTTAAGAACTTCTTTTTACAGTCAACTTTAAAATGTAGGGACATTTTTTCAGCGTCATTGACTATATTTATCATCATTATTTATTAACTTTAAAGAGATTTTAGAGAGCTCTGTAGCCATCTGCTGGAGATGCTCATTACTGCTCTTTCTGAAATATCTCAGAGTCACTTCTGTCTATCAACCTGAAATTTGGTCCAGATACTGTGGACATGTTGATGGAAATATCCTGTAAATTTCAGCCTGATAGTCCTTATTATGACTGATTCACTCTATGTGGAAAATGAAGTTAACAGAAAAGAACAAGAAAGCTTCCATATTTTTCAGTTAAATTCTTCACCAAATTACCTATATTAAGGCTACAAGTGAGACTGACAAATTACATGAAACCTTCATCAGTTTACTTTACAGTGATGCAGTGGACGTATATCAGTCCTTCACAGTCGCACAATTATAAACAATAAAATGGATAGTTATGAAGAGGCAGAAATGTACATAACTATGAGGAGCCCTAAGAAGTTAAGATTGGATCTAGAAGGCAAAACAAAATTACATTAGAGTTTTGTGTGATATCATCAACTTGGCAGACGTGTAATATTGGGGAAAACAGAACCTTATTACCCTTTTTATTAGACAGAGCATTTTACAATTTGATATTTTAAAACGAAGACACAGTCTAGCTTAAACTAGCAGCACATTCACAGATGAGACTGGTTTGTTTCAGTACCTGATGGGTTATAGTCATAGAGTCAGAAAGCTCATCTGGTGGGCTCTCATTGCTACACTACTGCAAGAAGGTCGCTAATCCACTCTTCCTAAGGTTGCAACTGCCTTGAGAAGGTTCCCCTTCCTCAAAGATGCTCAAAATCTGCAACACATCACAGATTGTGTCATTGTTGCTATTGAATCAGCGTCTAGCGTTGGAGGCCTGTCTCAAGAATAGTCAGCAAATCTTTGAGTTATCTGGCTTCACTACAGGGTGGAGATATGTTTTGAGGATACTCTGTCCCACAAAGCTGATCATCAACTTCCTGTTAATCCAAAACCTTCTGAATCAGCTGAGAAAGAAGTGTGTTTGTAACAACCAACATGCAGGGCTTTCCTTAAAAACTGACATTTTGAAAAATGTGCTTATTTGCTTTCTCTCAAAGAGTCAAGGAGAACATAGATTCCATTGTCATACAACAAATATGAGGCAGCCAGTTAGCTTAGCTTAGCACAAAGACTGAAAACAGGGGAAACAGCTAGCCTGACTCTGTCCCAAGATAACAAAATCCACCTACCAGCAGCTCTAAAGCTCACTAACATTATCATATCTGGTTTGTTTAATCTGTAAAAAAAAATAGAGAGTTAAAAATGTCACATTCTCTGTTGTGCAGAAAGTTATGTGCTGGACTGTTTCTTGGGTGTCTGGCAACTGCTTAGTGCTAAGAAATAGTTTAGCACATAACCCATAAAATAGTAAATTGTTGTTTCGCACTTTGGTTTTTGTTAAGCTTAAAAAAACATGATATATAATAAGATAATCAGTGAGCTTTAGAGCTGCTGGTAGGAAGATTTTGTTGTGTTTGGACAGAACCAGGCTAACTATTTCCACCTGTTTCCAGTCTTTGTGCTAAGCTAACTGGCTTGCTGTGGCTTCATGTTTAACGAACAGTTATAAGAATGGTATCAATCTTCTCTTCAAAATCTCTGCAAGAAAGAGAAAAGTTTTAGTATTTGTTATACTTTTCTAAAATTGATCATCATACAGGAATTCTGGGTAGAAGTCTGTAACATCAACAGATCAAGAACAGAGCATCTTATTTGTTCTGAGATAAAATGAAATTGTTGATCTCAGTGGAAAACTGTGGCTCAGCATTTAGAGAAAGTTGTCCACTAATTGCAGTTTGATCCCAGCTCCTCCTAAATGATACTGAGCCACAAATCATTCTTGATGGTTGGACCAGTATCTTACATGTTAGCCTCGTCCAGGCCAGACATGTTTTTCTAACTATCAGATGACAATTTGACTTGAGCCCATCTGGAACACTTGAACCAGTCACGTCTGTAAATGAGCAGGTGTCATTATAACTATTTCATGGAAGCACTCACCAACAACAAGCTCAATGTTGGATCGTCTTTTTGGCTGAAGATGAGGAAAATCACAGGTGTAGCTTCCACTGTCAGTCACCTTTGCTTTTCTGATAATTATGGAGGCGTTACCAAACTCCAGTTGTTCTGGAAAGTGTGAGACTCGTCCTCTGAACTGCTCATCTTGACCTGCACGATTGTTATTGTAAGTAGTGCCTGCATCATACATGTACACCTCCTTCTGACCATCTTTCTTCCAGTCGAAGAGTACTTGCTTAATATTCGTAGTGCTGAGGGAACAGGGTAAAATGACATCACTGTCTTCTTTCACCACCATATTGATGACAGCTGGCCCTGGAAGACATACACATGTATTAATCAGTGTGTTCACATACAGAGTGATCAAGTTAGAAAGAAAAACAGATAAATCATTTACATGAAACACAAGTTTCTGAGCAGTTTATCAAGCAGTCAGATCTCTCCTCTAACATATCTATTTTTGGTCCTGTTTCATGGTTGTACAGACATATTTTAAGCTTATAGACAAACCCGATTAGTCACATGACTATGTCACTTTGTTTTGATTTTTGGAGACTCCTTTTTAACTGAGGGCTCAGTGAGTGAAATGTCTATGAATGTCTGGGAGACATAAACACCACCAAACTGTCGGGCTTCACTACTGCATCACTATGAGTGTTCCTATGGAAGCTCAGTATTCATGTCAGATAACCTGCTGTGGCTGGCCCTGTATTGTTTCTGTTTTGTAGTTATACACCAGCTGAACAACAACTTATTGAACAGTAACATGGTTTTATTAACTGGGAGGCTTGTACAGCACAGTTATAGCTGTCTCACTGACCGACTGTACATTAGGGGTGGGGGAAAAAATCAATTCTAAGATGCATCCTGATGCAAACGTGGATGATTCTGCATCAATTCACAAATGTCAAAATTTGATTTTCTAAATGTTAGTCAATAATGTGATGTTGACGGAACAACAAGGCGAAACTCAACTGTGAGGGCAGTGCAGAACTCGGACAGTCTACAACATGCACAAGCTAGAGTTAATCTACACAAAAGGCAGCGGTTGCAAGCATTTTTTGATTTAATGAGCAAATAATTACCTTTGCAAGACGAACGTGAAGTATATTGTGAACATTCTGCACTGTCACTCAGAGAGTAACGTTAGCAGAACGAAGCAGTGATCAGCAGTAACAAACTGAGTAACACTCACTGTAACCCTTTAACAACGTAAACCAACTCTGAGGTGAAGAAAATAACTTGGTGCTCGGTGCTTGGTGGTCTGTTTCACCTCAAAATCTCTGCGCCCGCTCAGCATGTTGGACAATGCAGCAGAGAGGCTGCTCTCCACTGCTGGAGACGTCACATTAATAATAACATAGTGTAGCACTCCGCCTCCCGCTCATTTTGTTATTCCCATACAGATAGGAGACTGTAAGATGCTTTCACATTAATTAATTAATTAATTAATTAATTAATGCAGTTAACTTTTTAAAATAAAAAGGCAAGGGCATCCTATCTGTCAGTTATATTCCATATTGTATTTCAGAGGACTAGGGACAACAGTGAATGATTCGGCACACAGTATACTGGAGAAAGAGACTGAAAATAGGCAGAATTTATGAGTATAGACTGAAGAGCTGATAGACTACATCCAAAAATAATGTTATAACAATGTCTTCTGTCAATTATAGCACATGCCACATAGATAAACATTCAATTTCAGCTAAAAAAGTGGAACAATATGGAAACATGGAATATATGTGTTGTTTTTTCCCCTATAGGATGATGATATTATTAGCAAATTTAGGCTACATGTTTAATCAAGTGCAGTCTTATCTGTCAGCTGACCCACTGGTGGGGAAAAGCAGCTCTGTCACATCCAGCTATCAAATCCACGTCCAAATGGAGAAGTAGACACATACTGTTTGATTTGATTTTATCTGTACTAAGGACTAAGTTTGATAAAAACTGTGGGAATTCAGATAAGAATTCAGAGTACAGGCCAGGAGGAGGGTACACTATAACAAATAGAATTGGCTGTAGATTTTCCAGGTTGGGTGTGAGATATTAAGAGCAAGGCTTTTGATTGAGTTATAATTAACTTTAGGTCTAGGGTTGATGATTAGGCTTGAGTTGAAGATGGCTGCAACTCCACCTCCTCGGCCAGTGTCTTGACGAATGTGAGTATTAACATGACTGGGGGGTATGGATTTATAAAGGCTGATATATTCTTCATGACACAGCCAGGTTTCAGTAAGACAAAACAAATTGATATGATAATCTGAGATTAAATCGTTTACTAATACAGCTTTGGATGACAGAGATCTAATGTTCAAGAGTCCACATTTAATTCTCCTATTTTGTTGTACAATTGCAGATGTGGTGTTATTTTTTTTTAGATTTTTATGAATGACTTCTCTTTTGTTTATTTTAGATTTAATTGATTTAAGTGGTCGGGGGACAGACACAGTCTCTATGTGGTTTTGGGTGGGTAACTGCTCTAATGGAAGCACAGAGAAGCGTGTAGGACTGCAGCTCTGCTTCCTGGTCTCAACTCTGGGTTGTCATGGTTTTGGTTTACTAATAAACTCAGCCATATTTCTAGATATGAGAGCAGCTTCATCCAAAGTGGGATGTATGCCGTCTCTCCTAATCAGACCAAGTCTTACCCAGAAAGTCCACCAATTATCTATGAAGCCCACATCGTTTGCTGGACACCACCTCGTCAACCAGCGGTTGAATTGTGACATGCAGCTATACATGTCATCACAAATCAGATTAGGCAGCGGTCCAGAGGAAATTACGGAGTCCGACATTGTCTTTGCATATGTACACACCGACTCAACATTAATTTTAGTGAGCTCCGATTGGTGTAATGGGGAGTCGTTATTGCCGACATGAATAGCAATCGTACCATATTTACGTTTATCCTTAGCCAGCAGTTTTAAATTTGACTCAATGTCGCCCGCTCTGGCCCCAGGAATACATTTAACTATGGCTGCTGGTGTTGCTAACTTCACGTTTCTCACTATGGAGCTGCCAATAATCAGAGTTGGTTTCTCAGAATGGGGAGAATCTGTTGAATGAACTGGTTGGTGGTGAACTGTGGGCTGCTGTTTAGGGCTATGCTTCCTCCGGACAGTCACCCAGCCACCCTGGCTTCCCGGCTGCTCGGGAACTACTGGGTGAATAGGAGCTACACTCGGTCGGCCTGCACTGGCTACTGGGGGCTGGCTAACTACATTAGCTACTGATTGGTTTTCCATGGTGTGGAACCACGCTTCCAATTCACTGAGCCTCCAGCACTGCAAATAAACTACATTTATTACACTTATCACTATCATTAAAGGAGGCAGAGGAATGGCTAAACATATGACACACTAAACTAAAGGCCACTCTGCTCCCTGAACACAAGCCTTTCATTGGCAGCAGAGGATGTGTGTGTGACATAACACACATGTATAAAGAGAAGAAAATAAACCTGAAACGATGCTTTTTAAGTAGCGTGTAACATGAACTAAACAGGCATGCAGTTTTCTGTAAACTGACGTAGAAACTTCAATTTGACACCAAAACTGAACAAATAATAATATTTTGATATAATTTTTGAATTAACATTTAAACTTGTTGCTACTCTGCAAGTCTGCACATATGAAAGCTGCTCTGCAAAAACCACAAGACACAACCATCCACCCATCTGTCTCCTGCAGTGGGTGAAGTCTGAGTGAAGGGGGGAGAGTCAGGTAACTACAGATCCCTCGTCCACAAAACTTAACGAAGAAAGGAAATAAGCCCTCTGCGTTTCTAAGAGGAAGGGAGACAGGCCGAGTCTATTAAATGAGGTCAGTTTTAACCCTCTGACCACATGTCTCACATAAAGTACAGTGGCAAAATAAGGGACACACATGAATGTGCCACCTCTACTTTTCCATAGCATCTATTCACATGCAACCTCAGATCAACTTTGGCAACAGCATTATCTAACAGCCTGGTGAAAAATCCCCTTATAGTACACTTCTGAGGTAATGAAAAAAAACATCACAAAAAGCTACTGATGTGTACTGACACTTTTAATTGCAGATAAATAGCATAAATCACCAAGGTTGTGGAAAACAATATGATTTCCATAAATTTCTGTGTGCATTAAAAGGAATACAATGAATTTTGACTATTTGGTGCTACTTCTGTTCATGTGGTGTTACTTTTTATTTACACGTGTCAGGCATTGTGGAAATATTCTTTGATAAGACCATATCATTTTAAACTAACTACCTCAGGAGTCAGTATATAGGTGACTATCTAAAACAAAAAAATAGTTGCAGAGAGGTTAAGTAGGGGAGACTAACCTCCCTGACATGCTGGCTGTCACAGAATCACACATCCAAAGGGCTGCGTTTTGTAGTGCTATTGCAGGTAAAAACAGTGTTGTGAAAGCATCCAAAGGCATTCAAAGATGTTTCAAAGCATAAAAAACAGCATTCAAAAGGCATACGAAGGATATCAACAACTATGAGCAGCAGTCAACAAAAAAAAAGGCTTCGCCTCACACCCTCTCTCTATCCATTCACAAAAACTAATATGTGAAAAGGTGAGATGCTTATTGCTATTGCCACCAACACCACATGACCCAAATTATTGTATGTGACCAAAAAAGATGTTTAACAACAACACAGACTATATCTTGCACCTACACAGTATTAATGGAAAGTCCACTTCCTTGTTACTCTATTTCAGTGTTTGAGTTTCACTGTGCAGAACGATGAACATTATGTGCAGAGTTTGTTTTCACTTTCATCTGCTGAAGGAGGAAAGTCTCTTTTGTACACGTGTATGTACAAGATGATTTTGTGACATCACAACTAGTTTGGAGCCAATCATGGTCTAGTATGCAACTTACACAAGTGTGATGTGGAAACATGAAGCCTCCAGTGCACAAACACTGAGAATGAACTTTACACTGAAGGAGGAGACATCTTGTGTCCAGTAATTAAACTTTTGAAATGAAAATACTTGACATATTCATTGATTCTGAATTTTTTAATGAAGGAAGGACAGTAGATTGTAACTCTAAGACGTTTTAACAAGGTAATTTGACTGTTTTTATGGAAAAAAAAAACATATAAGACACAAATTTTTACTCTAAGTATAATATTTGTATGTGTCTTAAAACAAGTGTGGAGGGGATCTTTAAGGTAAATTGACCAATAAATGATGATTTATGTTGGTCTTTAGCCATGAGGCTCTACAACTGTCAGCCCCCAGAGATGCTTCTCCATCTTTATCCAGTAAGATTGCCATCATGAGTTTCACATTTTGGACAGAGAGATGACTCCAAACTGAGGCAAATGTTGCTGCATGTTTGCTGGATGTGGAAGTAGGCACCTGTTTGTTAACATGTTTGCAATAAAGTGAAAATTTGTCAATATTTTCTGTCGTTTTCAGCTTGTTCCACTGCCCCCAAGTATCTGAAAAAATCTATTACTGCAGTGCTCTCCAGTAGTAACAAGGAAAATTATAGTAATATTGTAAACCTCTTCATTACTTCATCATATTATGATGAGCATCAAAACACTGATCTGGTTTATCAGACAATTTCTGTCTTCAGAAACAAGAGCACAAGGGACCAAAAGGGGAAACTTATTTAAGCATGGTCACTAAGCCTATTAAGTAAAAATAAATCATGATATACCAATTATTCCTAACCAGGTGATATGACTGCAGCTGCCAGTTGTGAAAAGATTATGGACTCAACTAATTTGAAAAAAAAAACAACAACACTAAACTAAATATGACAAATAGGTGTGATCTTCACAGTTTTTGTCAAAATACTCAATAAATTACAAGTGAAGTACTTCCCATCTACCTGAGTCACTTGTAACACTTGATTACCTGCTGCCATTGCAAGCTGATGAACACTACTCAGCAAGCGAATAAAAATAATCGATTAGTTGTTTTGAGTTTTAAAAATATGTCAAAATTCTTTGGTTCCAGCTTCTAAATGTGAATATTTTCTGTTTTCTTTAGTCCTCTATGACAGTAAACTGATTATATTTGGGTTGTGGACTGTTAGTCAGGACAAAACAAGATATTTGATATTCCAAAACAAGGCTTTGTGATCAACATTTTACCATTTCCTGATATTTTATAGACCAGACAACTAACCGATTACTAGAGAAAATAATAGATGAATCAATAATGAAAATAATTGGTAGTTGCAGCTCTAGATTTGAATATGCTGTAAGTTCATGTCAATATTCATACAGTACTTTGGTTGTATGTGCATATGGCCGTGATGACAGTGAAGCCTTTGAATTAGAAACCTGAGAGCTGGTGAGCAGAGAGGGGAGGGGAGCAAAACACAGAACTGAACAACATGAAACAACTTTCTCCACTTCTTATTTTACTTCAGCATATTTTTAAAAACTGCTTGAAATATCAGGCAGACACATTTTAAATGTCATCATAAATATCAACTTCAGTGTTGTAGCAATCAGTCAGGTTTGGCTCATGACAGGATGGAGACGACACCCTGCACATCCGCCCACATCCGCTGCAGTCATGACGTCACATCTAAAGTTATTAACCCCCTCTTAAAACAGTATGACAGCTTCTAAACTATAATAAACATCTAAACTCTGAGCAGGTTTATTATAAGACTGTAATGAATCAGAGGGAAGCTGTAATCACATCACATCATCTGTGTTGTGATGTTTTAACACTGATCTGTGATCATTATTAGGATACATATTAATATACTGATTATTAAGATCAGATACTTGCTGATGTCACAGTTGTAGGTGATGACGTCATCTCCCCACTAAACTATGTAGTCATTTTATTCTACATGGTTCCAGACTCCTGCAAGTATTAACACATTTTAAATAAAATACAATTAATAAACATAATTCAGTCTGATTATCAGTGGAAGTGATTCGTTTTCTTACCGTTTTCATCAGCAAACGTTGTTCCAGACCAAGTCAGGAGAGAAACACACACGAGAGGAAGAAGCTCCATAGTTGTCTTTGTCACCTGGAGATGAAGCATCACTTTGACATCTCTATATAACGAAGCTTTAGCCACTCCTGACAGCGTCACTGCTTCATCCACAAACACTTTCGTTTCTCGGCTTCAACACCAGCAGCACATCCGGCACAGTTCTTTCACAATAAAAGCGTCATCTCAACATATTGTATAACGGTATATTACTAGAAGCACCGATAAATATTGTAAATTCTATAAATTTTGAGAATTTATATTTATACTATGCTGATATTGTCACTGTCTGTGTCAGAGTTGATCATGTTGCATGCTATGCAGTAGTCTTCAACACTGCCTGTTTGAAAAATACATGAGACTTAGTAAGTCCATTACACCTTATCTACAGTATCAGAAAATATAAAAAACATAACTATGTTGAAATACCCTGTAAGATTGAGGACCCACCACCATTTTCAATGAGCTTGCAGGCAATATGTAGTCTGGCAGCCTGCACAGATGCAGGATTGGTCTTCACATCAAGAATTGATCCAGACTGAATGTATTCATCCACAAAGCAAAAAAAATGCACCACTCCAGACTTAGTAAATACCGTATATAGTATTATCATACATCTAACATAATAATTATTTGTAAATTGTCAGTCTTACATTTAAAATAAGGACTCCACAGCTACTCCCATCCACCTGCAGCTATGCCCTGACAGCGCTGATGGAGCTCAGGATTCATCCACATGGGCTGCTTTATCACAAACAATTGCACCGTATAAACCTGAATCTGTGTGTGACACACAGCCAGCTGTGGACAACAAACAGAACATCAGTACTGATGTTTCTATGAAATCCTGGATACATTCAGTGACACTTGAATCACATTATTGTAAGACTCAGACATTAATCTAACACGTTTCAGACATGTCTGTGTAGCCTATTTTGATGGACATTTCAGTAGATAATGTTATAGAAATACTAAAGAAGCAAAACACAGTTAGTTTGTGATTGTGGAGAGCTGTGTTTGTGCACCTCTGTTAATTAAAGACATGCAATTTAAGGCTTTTGTGCTCTCTGCAGTTTTCATTATGGACCAATCTGTGTGCTGAAATGTGGAAACACTAGAAACTGCTCTGCTCACTCAATCAGACGCTAAACAAGGGCAAATTGCACTCAGCTGCAAAACTTTATGGGCATATTTGCTCCGTCATATCATTAGTGCAAAATCTTTTGTGAATGGGACCTTGAGACAGGACAGATAGCAATTGTAAATGATGTGCAATTCATGGTGCTATCAGCGGCTGCAAACCATTCTTTTTGAATTTTCCCCTTAGCTAGCTAGCATTTTTGGCTGAAATGCTATTCTAGCAATGTCTTTGTCGAGCATATTAAGTCTATCCAAACTGCACCACTTTCGCATATCCATGCTAGATACTAGCAAAACTAGATAAGAAAATGTAACTTTTGGAACTGTATGAGAGTGATGTCTTCATAGCAAAAAACTAGCTAACTGTATATGAAGTACTTCAAACTAGGTCCACCTGCAGCTGCTACAACAGTAACATGCTGCTTGAACATTGATGCTCCAAAATACGTTATTTCCATGCACCCACACAGCTAGTTTACTTGTCATAAACCATTGGAAATACCTGAAAAATAAGAAATAGTTTATTTTTTCTTGCTAATTTTAGAGATAACATTTTAATCTAATCTAATTTAATTTAATTTGCCTGTAAAAGACTGCTCTCTCCAACATGAAAATCCCAGGTAGTTTAAAAGTATGGGTGGGTCCTCTGGAATATTTTTTTTGCTTCTGAAACACTCTGCACATGTGCACATCGTGCTGGAAGGTCATTCTGAGCAGTAGCTCTATTTGACAGGACACCAGTCTCAGCCAGTGGCTCCTGTGGCAACTCCTAAAATCCCTGAAAACGTTGCAGCAAATTTCCAAACAGGCGTTATTTGGATAAACTGACCAAATGCGACTTGAGTCAAAGTACTGGAATACTTGCTTTTAAAAATACTTAAGTAATGATGTATTAATGACTCTGACACAACCTACTGAATACACTGACTTGTAGGACCTGTAGAATAAAAAGCTTGTAGCATATGCTACAAAGCCTATAGAAATACAACTGAATTGACAAAAGGACAGCCATTGCTGTTTTCATTTTTTTACTTAACACAACCCATCCCACCTCCACAAAATGGCATGGCAGTGTTCTGACACAGCTCTGGCAGTGTGTGTGTGTGTATGTGTGTGTATTTGTGTGTGCATTTGTACACGTGTACATCAGGCACAGTGGGATTGCTGTAGATGCAGCTTACTCAGAAAATAAAAAATAAATAAAACAACCTACCTACCTTAAAATCCCAGTTACACACCTCTGGCTTTATAATTGCCCAACAGCAACACTGCTTTAAGTGAGTCAAACCCCCCCCCCCCCCCCCCCCCCCGATATGAATCTCTCTTCTTTTCAAAAATCTGAAACATGGACTTCAGATAGTGAGGAATCGTCATCTTTATCTGCTGTATCCATCATTACCACTGCCAGATTCAAACTGAACTGTTCAAAGAGCACATTGAACTTGACTGACAGCATAGGAGAAGTTAACTGTCATTTTCTCCTTTGACAAACATAGCATAAGGCCTATCACATTTTAGAAAAGAAAAGAAAATTCATCCACTGACTTCAATGCTATGCTTCTAATGCCTGGACCACAAAGCCTACCTCCACCTGGGCAGTGAGTGTGCGTCGCTGAACTGCTGCAGCTCTCAGGTCTGTGGTGTCCACACAGACAGCATTGCTGCTGCACCGCTGCTACTGCCAGCTCTATCTTTCTACATAGTTTGACTTTGATAATGGCCATCAATAATAGAATATTTCATATCATTTCATTATAAATTTATATTTAGTTTCAGCTCAATTGTGAAAAATAAATAAATAATATGTGAGGGTTAGGGTTGGGTGAAAGCAGCTTTCTTTCTGACAGGCACGGTGGTGTCTAGTTGGGAATACTTCTGTGTCAGCCACATACACTCCTCACACAGGACGTTTTTTTTTTTTTGATGATTATACTTATTATTCCACCAGTTAAACTGCTCCAAGTGAAGAAAATCCATCCAGACACACAAAGTTCCCCAAATGAGCCAAACACACTCCGACGAACAAACCTCCAAACTATCAGGAGGGAAACTGACAAAAAATAAGGAAAATAACAACACAAAATCTCAGCCTGGAAGGAGGTGAAACAACAGGCAGGAGTCCCGGTTTGAACTAATATCACAGAAAGCGAGCAGGAGTCGAGGAAAGAAGCTCTGTGTGTCACTGACTCTATGTGCTGGTGTTCCCTGCCAGAGAGGCACCCTGCCCCGGCAAGCACCGCATAGGCTGACCCGCAGTGATGACACTTCATGTCTGTGACATATTCTACAGATATGACAAATATGACACGCACGCAGGCTGTCTCTAACCTGTTAACAATGGTGCTGACATGAAAAGCAGGAGGTTCTGCAATGCACATGCATTGCTCACGCAGGCTGTGTGTCCTAGGCGTAAGTAACGTGTAACGGGAACCTTCACAGAAATGTAGTGGAGTCAAAGTACAATATTTGTCTTCCAAATGTAGTGGAGTAAAAGTCATAAGTTTAAAAAAAAAAGTATACTCAAGTAAAGTACAGATACTCAAAAAATGTACTTAAGCACAGTACTCAAGTAAATGTACTTCATTACTGTCCACCCCTGAACAAAAGGGACATAATAACAACTTTTAGCCTGGCTCAAAATCTCCGCCATTGCCCAGTCTGAAGAGATGCAATGCATTGTGGGGCAGTTGAGTATGTTCAATAAGCTCACACCGAATACTCAAAAATTCTTGGGAATCTAGTATACATCCGGGCATTTCTCACATACACAAAATCCACATACTATGCTGTAGGAATGCACTATATACTCACTTTGACTTCATACTTAGTATGAATAGTACGTTAGTATGCTGGCATCACCAAGGTGGTGTCTGCTGGTTCACTAGTAGATGCCATGAAAGGAAGTCTCCCTGATCTGTCCTGTTCGGTTTTGTTCTTCTGCTGTTTCTCTGAAAGGTGTCTCTCCTTCCTGTAGTTTAGGCAGGTCTCTCACTCAGAGATCAAAATATTGTTTTTGTTTCAACTTTTGCTTCCTGAACAGCTGAGGCTTTAACAGCTGGGCAGTTGCTGGCAGTTCTGTTTTCAATTGTCAACCCATCAACAGTTGGGCAGGAGACAGTTTCACTCCATCCAAAGGTGCAATTCTGTACTCAGCAAAAGCAGGATATGGGTCTCCTCACCTCTCTTGTGCCCTCTTGAGTAGGTTTTCTATAGTCTGGATTGCTAGTTCACTGTGACCATTGGATTGTGGGAATCCTGAGCTTGATGTCATGTCCTTAAACTCCCACCCTACTGCGAATTGTCTGAACTCCTCATTCGCAAACTGCAGTCCATTGTCTGATATGACCTCATCTGGGATCCCATGTCTTGCAAACATGGATTTAAGAGCTATGATGACATGCTTGATTGTTGTCTGGGGCCGTTTTGCAATTTCAGGATACTTTGAATAGAAATATACACACAGTAGATATTCACTTTGCTTAAAATGGAAAAGATCCACACCCCGTTTGCCCATGATCTGTCTGGAATGTCATGGCACAGAAGTAGTTCTTTCATATCGCTCTTTTTGAAAGTGTTACAGCTGGCACACTTCAGTACAGTGTCCCCAATTTGTTTGGACGTGCCAGGCCAAAACATGACATCTCTTGGTCTCTCTTTGCGTTTGACAGTCCCAAGATGGGCTTCATGAATTTTCTGAGGCATTTCTGCTCTCAGTCTTTGAGGGACAAAAAGTCTAGAGCTCTTGAAAACAAATCCCTCTGAGCAACTTAGTTCTTCACTCAACATTCAGTGTTTCTTTATTTCAGCCAGAACTTGGCTAACCTGCACTGGACTACTTTCATCAATAATTGCAGTTCACCATCCTCTGCTGTTGCAGTTTTGAACTGACTCAGTTCTTCCTCTGAGATTGGAAAGTGTACTGATAGAAGATTAACTTCATATTCCTCCTCTAGCGGTTGTTCAGTCTGTTCTTGCAGATAAGCTCTGCAGAGTGCATCCGCAATGTGCAAGTCTTTTCAAGTCAAAAGCCTGCAATCTCATCAGCATCCTCCACAGTCTGGGAGGAATTTTGTGTAGTTCTTTTTTGAAGACTTACTCAAGTGATTTATTATACTTCACCTGTATCTGTTTTCCATAAGGATACTGCTTGAATTTTTCACATCCATACACAATAGCCAGGATTTCTTTTTCTATTTGTGAATATCTTTTCTGTGTGTCAGTAAAAGACCTTGAGCCATATACCACAGGTTGAGCTTGCATCCACTGACAATGTGACCTCCTTGTCTACATAATAAAACTTGAGCCTTGGGGCATTGCTCAACAGTTTCTTCAGTTGTTCAAAGCTGTGTTGCTGCTGTGCTTCCCACTGCCACACATGTCCAATATATTTAATCTCTGTCATTCCAATCTTGAACTTGTCTTAGTTCAGCTGGAGATTGATGTTCCTTATTCTGTCAAGAAGCTGTTCCTTGTCTGCACCCACATCAGAATGTCCATCAATGACATTCACAACTCCTTCCAAGTCCTCCAGTTTCTGAGCAATGCATTTCTGGAAAACTTCTGGAGGTGATGAGACACCAAAGGGAAGCCATTTGAATCAGTATCTACTGAATGGTGTGTTAAAGGTACATAACTTAGAACTGTCCTCATCTAGTTGCATTTGCCAGAACCCAAAGTTTCTGTCCAATACCGAAAATAACTTTGTATTTAGTATCTCTGCCACATCCTCCTCTACTATCTGCAGGGGATAATGTTCCCTCTTTATGACTTTGTTGATGTCTTGGAGGTATAGTGGAGAATTGCTTGATTACTCAATAACCATGCAAAGAGAGCATTGTCAGGTTCTGAAGAAATGTAATCAAATAATACAATCAGAAATACAATGCATCATATTTCTGAGAGAGAGAGTACATACCATGTAGTTACCTTTTCTCTCTCTGGCGAACTGGCACTCAGCCAGTTCTTAAATCTTGCACGGGATCTGAAAATACCTACAGTTGACCTTACAGGTTAGTGAACAATCCTCAGATAGAAACAAAGGTGAAGCATTCAACTAGATTCGGAATAGTATTTCTTCATGACCATATATGCCAGAATGACAGCACACAGGTGTGGACCAAAGCAGCATCACAGAGTGACATTGCTATCACATTGAATTAAAGAACAAACAACACTGTACTCTAAAGGCTTGTCAAATCAACACATTAAAGAAACATAGAAATCTACATAACTATGATTTGTCCTACCACTGGCTCAGACAAAGTACAACAACATAACCGAACTGTAGACAAATTCAACTATCTCATTTTACACAGCAAGGAGTTGAGTTTAAAATAGACACATCATGAAGGTATTTGAAACAGATGTAATAAACTAACAAACTAAGTTCTTAGTTTAGTTTTTCTTTTCACTCTTCTTTGACTCAAGAGCTCCAGTAAACATTTCACTTTCTCCTCGTTCAATTTCATTAACACTTCTCTCCATTTTCTGAAAGTTTTCCTTCAGCTTGCAACCACTGCTTTTTTGAAGATGAACTACAAGATAACTCTAGCATGTGAGCGCTGTAGACTGTCTGGGTGATGTACTGCCCTCGCAGTGGAGTTTCGCCTTTTTCATTCTGTCAACATCATGTTATTTCCTGTAACAAATTGATGGCCAAATTGTGTGAATCAGTGGACACTGGGAGTGGGTGGAACTCATTGTTTCAGTGGGTGCGAGTGAGTGACTGGATGACTTGATACTCAGCTGTCAACTTGCGTTGAGAAGCTCTGACTCGCACTCTGATTGGCTAACTCATGAGTATCTCTGAAACAGGTAGAGCGCTTCTTCTGAGCCATTGGCAGTCAATGCAGCTAGTGTGTGTTAAACAAAACAGTCGTGTATCAGGTCTTTCTTTATATGCGTTTCATTTTCTTAAACCAAAAATCACATGCATGCTGTATCCCACTGAATCAACCTCCATCAAACCTACCAACTAGCTAGCTATCTAATTACCAAGGCAAGCTAAAATTAATGTCCAGATGAACATCAAATCAGCCTATTAATTCAAATATTGAACCATCAAACACCTCTATTCAAATCACCAACATTCTCCAAGAGAAACATTTCATGAGATTTATTTATTTGTATTAATCAGGGCCCGCGTTGTAGGCTGTAATCAGTAGACGAGTGTTTGGGTGGCTTTGGGTGACTGACTCAGTGACTCAAGTGACTCAAAAACCCAACTCTCTTTAGTGACAGATTCATAGTGACACAAGTCAGTAAAAAGAGTAAAGAAAGAGTCGAATGTACCATCTCTGTTGTTGAAGTTTGCTGACCAATGGTCAACTCATCAGTGAAGAAAGTGTCCAGGAGCCTTTGATGTCTTATGCTGAGAATATTTATTGAGACTTGGCCAAGGAGAAGTTGAAACTTTATCAGTACAGTTGTCTGTGCTCGATGCCGTCTCAACTCTGACGATTCGGTCCCAGGTGGTCACTCTTTAAACCCCTACGGATCATACCACAAATACTATACGCTCAGAAATGGTCAAACTCAATGCATCCACAGTATGCAAAGTCTAGCCTAGTAGCTCATAAGTTTCTACACAGGGAACTGTTTTTACCCGTGTTAGTTCAGTCATGTTGCATGGAGCTTCAGGTCACTGTCAGCGTATTCTGGTCTGGAGCCACTGTTGTCTGATTACGCCAATGGAATCTGCTAAATCACCTATCTGTGGTGTCTGGGGGCCATCTCCCCTGATCCGCTTGGTAACGCAGTTCACTCTTTATCAGAATGGCTCCGGTTTTCCCCAAACATCTGCAGACAGCTGCTGTGTGCCTCAAGGAGAGGAGACAGTGTCTCTCTCTTTAAGATTTACTGCTGTCTTTACTGTGACCTCATGGCCCATGCTTGACCCAGTGTAACCCAATTTGGATTTTCCATAACAATCTCTATTGTTTACTGAATGCTTATTCTACCTCATTATTACATGTCATTCAGCAGGTAGCTAACTTAGTAGCGCCTCCACAATTTAAGTACTAGTTACTTCACATCACAACAGGTACATAACATAATGTGTCCTATCTGTCCAGAACAGATTTGTGTCAATAACAGTAGTTCATCTTCAACTTTGAATGAAGCAGGGAATGAGATGGGAATTATGACATCTGCCCTCAGATACAACCCTAAAACTGTTTTACACAAACAAAAACATAGCAGTAACAGGCGTTTCCCCTGAACAGCGCTGAAAAAATCTGGCCCATGGTTAATGGTTAATAATTTAATTTATGACCCCTGCTGTATATTAACTACTATGACTCATGAATTCTGCAGAACAGCACAAATTATACGTGACCCCCCCGATCAGTGCTTTATCTGCACACCAACATTTCATCTGTAGTTGTGTGAGGAAAAAAAAAGAAATTAATCCATGTAATTTGTCATGACACATGACAAACAAAACCTTTTCAGTGTGTTTTCTTCAGCGTAACAGGATCATTTCCACAAATTAACTCCATTTGACAAAGAATGAAAGTGATTTAGCAGTAAAATGGGGTATTTCTTGTCAGCTGCTTGTTTTGACTTTGTAGAACAAGTTCATCCATGGTATAAATGTCTTCACCTGCTCACTTTTACTTTTTTATACTGTGTATAAGAAGGTTAAACAAAACTTATTATTAAATGTAAGATTAAAAACAAATCTTCTGTGATTAGACTTCTTGGCAAAGTTAGTCTTGTAAAGGTCAAAGTACGTGTCACTGCAGTCACATGATGACGTTTCAGAGGACAAAAGAAATAAATCCTCACTTTCCTTTTTATAAATTTAGAGGCATTTCATTATTATTATTGTAAAGTGTAATAAGTTGGAGGGAAAAGTGTCCTGTAGATCAGAGAAAAGACATTCAGTAGCTTCCAGGTGCCATCAAAAGCAGGTAGGACCATAAAACTGCAGGATCCATTAAAACAGAGAGAAAAGACTCTGTGGTTTAGGGGTTAAGATGCCGACCATGAACCACAGACAACACAGGTTTTATCACTAATCACCATCTAATGAATGCATAAAATGTCTGTGTGAAAGCTTTCTTCTGAACACTGTCAGGAATTTAAAAAATCTACTAAATCAGTTTGATTTGATTTGACTAAATTTACAACTATATTCATCATTTATCAGGCTGGTCAACTGTCTCTGTATTTGTTAGAAGCCCTGTTTTAAGTACAGTATATCTCCTACATAGTTTCATTCAGTGTTTTTATCCTCAAGAAGTCTAATCAGAAATAGATGTTGTAAGATGATCCTCTTAAAATCCAGCTAATACAGTATCATCACTTTTGTTTCTTTTATCAACAGACAGAAACATCCAAATCAGTCACAACATACAGTTTGACATTTTTCATGTTTTATTCAAACATTTGAACAGAAATGCTGAAGAATTGTCTGAAATTACATGATAACCTGCAAGTGCATTAACAACTTTCAGCACAATTCAAATATCACATTGAACAACAGTTTATAGTTCAGTATGAAACTGTACCTGACTGATTCTGGCTGAGCACATTAAGAAATACAAAGAAATAACACATGCTTGTTTAAAATAAAACAAAGAAAGTCACATTTTATATTTATTGCTGCAAAACATTCACATTTATTCAAAGCATAACAACAAGCTTTAGTTCAATAAAGTCTTATGTTTTTCTTAATGGCAACTCAACAAGCAATATGATAATATTTGCTAATGGACTGCATCTATATAGTGCTTTTATCCAAAGCATTTTCCTGCATTTTCCTCTCATTCATCCATCAACACTCACAAACACACTGATGGCAGTGAGCTACCATGCAGGCTGCTGGTCTAAACATCAGCAGTAATTTGGGGTTCAGAGTTTTGCTCAAAGACACTTTGACATGATGACAGGAGCAGCAGGGATCAAACCAGACCACATTTCAACTTTATCTTTTAAAGTCCGAGTGACTACGATGGTTGTTTATTTCAGCTGAGGATCACAGATAAAATGTCGTCGATCCGACTATAACAGTTCTCATTATTCATTGATATTTCTTAATAATATTATAATGGTCAAGCTACAAGTGACATTATAAATGTTTTAATCTCTTCTGATTACATTTTTTTTCAGCAAGTCACTTGATTTTCCACATTGACTGGACCTTTTCTTTGGTCTGAGACCCTTAAAAATCAGCAAATAAATCAGTATGATCCTTTAAATCCCTCCTATAAACTCATCATCAGAAGTTTCATCAGAAGACCTACTAGTTTGGTCCATTTAATTTGGCCCATTTTAATTCTGTTGTGCCTTTCACAGTTTTATTTCAGCTTGACAGTAAACCACTTTATGAATGAGATAAAATAAAAACAATAAAAATACAACAGAGCAAAGAATCAGGGAGGAAATGACTGAGTCTGCTCTTAGTCTGCATTTTTTGCTACAGCTGCACAGTCTGTTTCTATGTAATAGACAACTGTAACTGTCTTTTATTTTAGACTTATTTTTAATGTGTGAATTACATTTTTTTGTACCATTATATTGTTTCTTTGTTACATGTTTTAATTTATACAAATTAATGTTGCATGATGTGTTTTGCTATCTAGTACATTACTTTATATTAACTTTTAAAAAAACTGCTCCTCATATGTTTATGTTCAATTTTATTGTGTGTTTCATATGTTTGAATGAACTATTTTAGTGTGACTATGTAACATCTATTGAGGGACTGTGGATGAAAACCAGACTTTTGGCGAACTCAGCATATTTACAGCAACATTCCCTATCAAATAAACCAATAAATGAAATCAACAGAAACAACCTCAACAACTCCTGAGATGTACGAAACATATCAACAGACAGAACAGTTGAATTCAGTGGAATGCCCAAATTAAATTTTATGACGTTTTTGAACATTTAAAGGTTAGTTTACTCTAATGTCAGTGTTTGTTTGTTTTCTTTTCATTAATTATTTCAACAAAATGTTTGTGAGGTTACTATAGTATGAATTAATGAGGTTAAATGTTTGGGATTGTGGTTATGAAAAAAAAACAAGTTTGAGATCAAGCAGCTCAAACTGTTCTGTCCTCTGTTTTGGGCATTTTAGGCCTCAACTTAAAACCATCCTTTGGATAAATGAGAACTGGACAAAATGCCCAAACTGCTCCAAAAATGTCTTCACTCTTTGGTCTAAAACTCAAACTGATCCTTTCAAAAATCAAGATACAACATACAAACACACCTCAGCAGCTGACTTCAAGGCACGTGTTAAGCTGGAAAACCTCCTGTTGATTATGTGGACTGGTTTCTTAAATCACACCACCTCTGCCTGCAGGAGAGAAAACAAAATTATATGAAAGAAAATCCCAACTTTGGAAACACAAGTTCTCTAGTAAATATTCACATGAACTGTATTGTGTCCATTTAACTGATATGTTTGAATTAAAACACGTTAAGACATAATTATCTTGTTAGTAAGTGTGTTATTGTTTGTGTGTTCACTATTGTGTTATAATAAAATAAAAAAAGTATCACTTAACTGATTAACTGTCTTGAATTCAAGCTCCACATTTAAAATGTATGCACTGATTCAATAGGAAAACATGGGTGGAAGTGAATGATATTCAAAATGCTGTATAAATAAACAACTGGAAATGTATTTGCTATATTTATTATTAATCTAATCAATAATAGATGAATGTAGACTTGGTGGATTTTGTATGGGTGCCAACAGAAACATAAAAACCTTAAAAAATGTTAAAACAATAAATATGATATATTTATAAAGAATCTGTTCGTTATGATTATATTGATATAATATATTATTTAAACTTACCTTTCTTACAAGTTAGTGTGATGTAACCTTTGTTTACGAGCACAGCTACTGCAGAACAATAATACCAAGAACAACAACAACAAGAGGACCGAGAACTGCAGTAACAACCAGTCGAGTGGAGGAACCTGAAACAGATCACAAAAAGTTAATGTAAGACTCAGAATGTAACTATCTAACTAGCAGTAGGAAGGATGTTTCAATCACTGTCCTGTTGCTCCACTTTAGGCTTTTTACAGGTGACTTTTGCTACACTCCTGCCGTACCTGAGATCTGCACATGTGTGTGGAAATCTGTCCATAGTCCAGGTTTTCTACATCCTGAGCCGAGGATCACAAGTACAAGTCTATGATGGACTCTGGATTAACATCTTCACTTTATGATAGTTGTTGTCATCACTAGTATTGATAAACTTTGGTAAAACAAGATATTATCCAACCAGCTGAACATTCAGCTTAGAGGTTTATGTTTCACTGAGACATTAAGTAGCACTAGCTAGCTAACATAGACTTACACTGCTGCAGCTAAACTGCAACAACTACTGTCCAGTAATGTCAAGATTTAAATCAACAGATGCTTCTGCCTGGTGGTGAGTCGACTCTACAGCTACTGAAGCACAATGACAGCAGAGTGATACAGTCTGGTATTATGCAGCAGGGGCCTTGCAGGGGACATGAATGGATTTATATTGATTTTGGAATTAATTGTAAAAGAGTACTTTTGTTATTTGTGTATACTTTGGTTTTCTTACTGTTATATTTGCGATATTGGCATTTGTTATTGCACAATCATGGTGATTAATGATAGAATTAGGTCACGTGGATATGGGCGGCGATCTTCATAGTTGTATGTAAGTGCTGTATTCCAAAGGAGATACAGCACTAAAGACGCTACCAGAAGAGTTATTTTATGAAAACAAGAGGAAAACTTAAAGGATCCTTGCTGGTAATGTAACCCAAGCATGCTGGAGCCTGTCTATGCACCCTGGACTCAGGAAAGTGCGGACCTATCCAGTCGCCTCTCTGTTTGCTTTGCTAATTTTGTTAACTTCTGTAAACTTTTTGTGAATAATATTGGACATTATTGGACAACAATCAGGATAAAGAAATGATCAGCTCACCCCCCTGCCGACTCTGCTACCAAGCTGGTCCAGGTTTTCAAATATAAAAGTCAGATTAAACATCGAGGAAAAGGTGGAGAGGATAAACACCAGCTGTGATTTCAACCACACAGACAAGCGAGACCATCTGTATATCCATCTCTACATCGGAAACGATCAACAAAGGAAACGGTCCTGGCTACATGGATCTTCTGGGGATCCTAACTGCCCGGATGGCGGCCTTTTTTCCCTGCTGAGGTCGAGAGGAGGTTCCAGGTGCACCGGCCGGTGCTGAGGGGCTTAAGAGGAGCTTCTACCCTTGGGCCACTGGGATCCTGAATGGGATTGCTGCCCAGGACTGTCCTCTGAGGCCATTTATCGTACCACAGAGCATGCCTGTCAAAAACTGCGTCAAGTTCAAAGCAGTATTTCATCAGCAAAAACACCTGGGCTGTGATTCATGGAGTGCTTTTTGGACTACTGTTAGTACTCACTGCTGTATTGTCTGTACGTGTCTGTCTGGCCCGAGCAATCAACATTGATAGAAAACAGCTGGGACACCGAGTGATTGGGCTTGGGACAAATACTGGCTCATGGCCAGTTGACGCTCCTACAGTGAGTTTTCATCATAACTTACTGGGATATTTTGCATTCTATTCCTCTGTCCTTTGGCAGAGACGAGCCCAGGTGCCAGAGCAAATCACCGATCCAGTGGACCGGTCATCTGCCACCCCATTTCGGAGAATAGCAGGTCTCCTATTCATGCTGCTCCTTCTCTCCATAGATGTTCAGCTAAATCCTGGACCAGTGACCCCTGGAGTGCTGCAGAACTTCGATTCTGATTTGTGCCCAAATGTGTCTGGGACTCCTCTGGTGCCAGTGACGAATGAGCAGCAACTTTCTGAGCCGGGCTTCTCCCTTAACAGACTAAACTTCGTTAACAAAAGGCATGATGTCTCAATGAATAACTTTTCATTACTGGACTGTGCAGACCTTGATAGGTCCAGTGTCTCTCTCAGCAAACCTGCTGCTGACACCACTGTGTGTCGAAACCCTGCAGTGAGGAAGCAGAGGTTATTCAAAACCTTTGCAAAGGTCTTATGGGACCCGAACCTGACACCAAGGGGGCTATTTGGTGGACATTTTAACATCAGAAGCATTACTGCAAAGAGCAATCAGCTAACTCATCTTGTGTCTGACTCAAATCTGGACTTTCTCTGTTTGATTGAAACATGGTTGAAACAAACAACTACTGCAAGTGTGTTCATGGTGCCTGGATACCAATGTTTCAGAAGAGACAGACCTGATGGAAGAGGAGGAGGGGTGCTTTTTTATGAGAGACAACATCATGTGAACGTGTGGTTTATAATGTGGGTAACATGTTAAAACATGTTGGGATAAAAATAATGTTATCCTAGCAAATGTGTTTTAACGTCATAGGTATCTATAGGCCCCCTTCTGCAGATGACACTTTCTATGATCAACTCACAGAAGTCTTGAAAGAGTGCAATCACAGAGAAATTCCAACTAGAACAACCAGTACACAAACTGATCTGATATTTACTAACAAACGAAAGAAATAACAAAGTAATAATTTAACCACTGGTTTATCAGATCATAACCAAACCCTATGTGCGAGAAAACTGACTAAAAGTAGATTTAAGACCACGGCAACTAAGACAATGATCCTTCAATGCGTATCCAGAGCTAAGCAAGAATTTACCGTTGAAATTAACAGCTTGAACTGGGATGATGTCCTCTGATGATCTGAGGGGTGTACTACGAAGCGAAATTAGTGGGTTAGCGATGTATGTTGAGCATAAAGTCAGGGTTTTCAATGTCATGAAGGTGGCTCTCTTTTAACCTGGCTACATCACCATGGTAACTCATACCACAAACTTAACCTGGTCTGGAGCAGGTTATGTTCCGAGTTTCAGCTTAAATCGGCAATAAAAAGCGCCGTCCTTTCACTGACTACATGATTTGCTGCAAAGTCTGTTCAACACTGCTGGTACTGCAGATATTAGAACATGAATTAGAAAATTGATTTGTCATACATACCATTGATTTGATAAGTCATATTGTAAATTTGTAATGGTGCAAGAGGTTAGGGTTACTTGCAGGACGGGATTTTGTTACAATATATAAAATTGTATATCAAATAAAACAAACAAACAAAAAAAACTAATGAAGAAATACTTTGAACAAAAAAAAATTAATCTATTGGTATTTATCACAGAAAATATTCAATCTATAATATTAATTTGACTTTGATTTGGCCAGAACCTAAAGTGATTTCCACTTATCCTTCATTATGGGACAGAGTCAGACCTGAATGCATTTGAGTATAATGTTTAAATCTGCTGCATCAAGTTTAAAGTTTAAGAGCTTTGGATGTGGGAGGTATGGAGAGTGCAGTGAGTGGTAAAATATGTATATAAACTAATTACGTAATTAATAAATTAATGAATTTGTGCTTTAATGAATGAATTTACATAAGCAATTTTCTGCCAGCTTTCCTTTCTCGCCTTGTTTGCAGCAACAGCATTGCTTTTTGCTGTGATAATGTATCTATATTATTCGTAGTTCTCCGTTATAATGATCTGGTCCTCCTGACTGAAGTAGGCGGCACACGATCTGTCCATTTTGTGCAGAAAAAGAGTCAAATGTCACGCCAAACGCCCCCTTTTATGGGGATGCGCACAGAGCCTGAAGCAGAAAGCCTGGGTTAACAAAGAAAGTTCATAACCACCGTTGTGATAACACTTATCTCTGATCGCGAGTTTAGGGTTTGTTGAGCCAGCTCACATAAAGAAAGCCTGGGTATGTTGAACTTGCTTCTTAGTACACCCTTCTGGACTACGGCTATGATACTTTTACTCACAGAATCAACTCTGTGAGGGAAAGATTTAATGTGAGGATACAGATAAAATCTAAATATAAAAACAATTTACCGTGGTTTAATTTTTTTTTTTTTTAATTTGTAAAATGCCTGCCTATAATTTTTTTGTGTATTATTTTTATTGACATATTACACATAGCAACATATAAACCACATAGAAATCAATAGCCAAAACCCAACTTAAACCTGTACACACGCACTTACACACACACACACACACACACATCCACTGGGGAAGAGGAATACAATTAACGTAAGCAAGAAAAGTTCATCCCCGCCACGTGTTGAGGGCACAAAAGCACAAAACAACACATCATCCACAAGTGACTATCAATTACAGCCCCACAAAATTAAAAAAAAAAAAAAAAGAAAAAGAAGGGACCCAATCTACAAATACATACAAATAAGGTTAAATTGAGTCCAGATATTGCAAAAAAGGACCCCAAGATTCTTGCCATTTATGTAGACCTTTTAAATTTTTAAATTGTGGTTTCTCCATGTGAATAACCAAAGCAAATTCATGCAGCCAGTTTCTAAAGCATGGTTGAGTTGATGTCTTCCGGTCTTTGAGAATAAGTTTTTTTTGCTAATACTATGCCCATCAATAAAGCTGTTTGAATGTGTCAAGGGAGAGTCAACGAGTCCTCTGAGCATCCACAGAAAGCCAAGTCCCTGTCAGGTGAGAGGGTTCTGTGGTAGACCCCAGGAAAAAAAAGAAAAGATTCTTGACCAAAATGGATAAATTAACCAAAAGTCCCAAAATAAATGCAACAACGTACCGTCATTCAATTTACATTTATCACAAATAGTGGAAACAGAGGGGTAAAATGTATGTAACATGACCTTAGAGTAATGAAAACAGTGAATCACTTTGAACTGAATTAACCTATGTCTGCTGTTTATTGAATAACTATGAATATGGGAAAGTGCAGTCTTCCATATTTTATCAGTCAAGACAACATTGATTTCCCTCTCCCAGTTGACTGACAGTTGACAGATACAGAGTCCTTGGGGAAAAAAAACTTACAACTTTAGTTATATGTTTCTTACTCTCTGGTGAAAGAGAAAACAATTCCAAAAGAGTATGTCCTTCACAAGTGGACTCCAAATGGGGGATGTTTTCCCTCACAAAATGCCTGAGTTGCATATAACGAAAAAAATTAGAGTGAGGTAGATTGTACTTTAAGCTTAACTGAGCAAAAGATGCAAACTTGTTGTCTAAATAGAAGTCCTTTATGCTCTTAAGCCCTTTTACACACCATGTAGCAAAAGTGTTATCTAGCAATGCTGGAGTAAAGGCATGGTTATAGCAAAATGGTGTATATATCAAAATATTAGGGACTTTGTACATATGTTTGATTTGAGTAAGAATGTTCAGTGAATTTCTGACAACAAAGCTATGACTTACTGATTTAATAGCAGACATAGGATTCGTTAAAAGTATGAAGACAATGAGGCATATGGTTATATTAAGGACCTCAGCTCTAATTTTAGCCACAACAGGCCAGAATTGAGTAATTCATGATCTGGAGAACTCCATTGCCAGTATGCCAGTGCCCTAACATTAGCTGCCCAATAGTAATATTTAAATACTGGAAGACCCAAATCTCCATCCAGAGTAGGCCCAAATAAATGTTGTTTTGATAATCTATGTTTTTTATAACCCTAAATAAATTCTAAAGTAATTGTGTCTAACTTTTAAAAAAGTCAGCTGAGACCAATATAGGCAGATTTTGAAAGAGATATAAAAACTTTGGTAGAGATACCATCTTAATGGCATTTACTCTGCTAATCATAGATAAGGGTAGAGTCCTCCAGTATTCTATGCTGCGTTTTAATTTATCAATACCTTCTAACAAATTTATTTTGAGCAAAGGTTTAGGATTTTGGGGGATTTTAAGTCCTAAATATGTGATATACTCATTCACAACCTTAACGGGGCGATCCTGTAAAATTGTATTTTCTCCAATTAACATGAGTTCACTTTTAGCCCAATTTACTGTGTAACCAGAAAGTTTACTGAATGATTTAATATATTGAAAAACTTCAGGATACTCACTTCAGGATTCATTTAGGTAACAAGTAGATCATCAGCATACAGCGAAACAAGACATTCTGATGTACCAGCTGGAATACCCTTGATGTAAGAATGATTTCTTATCCCAATTGCCAAAGGTTCTAATGCTATATTAAGTAACAGAGGGGACAGTCTCCGATGTAGATTAAATGGCTCTGATGGGATATTATTTGTTATGACAGAGGATCTAGGAGAGCAATAGATAATTTCAATCCAGTCCACAAACATCTTCCCAAATCCAAACCTCCTCAAAGTTTCAAATAAATAAGGCCATTCGATAGAGTCAAAGGCTTTCTGGGTGTCCATTGTCATGACAGCAGCTTGAGTGTTTGTGTCTCCATCGTAATACAAAATATTCAACAAGCGACGCACATTAAAAAAAGAAAGCCTACCTGGAATAAAGCCCGCTTGATCAGGACAGATAATTGTTGCTATATGCTTACTTAATCTGGTGGCCAATACTTTTGTTTAAATTTTATGAAATTGAGCAAGGAAATGGGCCTATAGTTAGCAGGATCCATAGGATCTTTTCCCTTTTTCAATAATAAACATACATTTGCTTCATAAAGAGAAGGTGGAAGTGTTTTTCTTGCAACTGAGTCATTGATCATCCTTAGTAGGAAAGGTGTTAAAATCTCATGAAATGCTTGGTAGAAATCAGCTCCAAACCCATCTGGTCCAGGCCATTTGCCTGTAGGAAATGCCTTAATTGCCTCTGCTAACTCAGCAACAGAAAACATTCTTTCCAAAAAATGCTGATTCTTCACATTTAAATGTGGCAAAGGTAAAGAACTAAAAAATAAGGAAAAATCTTCCTCTGTTGCTGTGGAAGTAGAGGTATAAAGACCGGAAAAAAACTATCATTAATATCATGCTGATCTGTAAGTCTTTGTCCAGTTTTGGACTGTATTTTGTGAATAGCAGTCTTTGCCAGCTCACCTTTAAGTTGTCGTGATAATAATTTTTGAGGTTTATCACTCAATTCAAAATGTTTTTGTCTCATCTTTGGTAAAAGACTACTAATTCCCCTCCAAGAACAGAGTTATATTCATACTTTAATTTCAAAATCTTATTATAGTAAGACTGTAGTAGTGAGGTCTTATATTTGTTCAATATGAATAATTTCTTGTTCGATTTCTTTCAGTCTTTTAAATTTTGCTTTTTTCCTTGAGGTCTCAAAAGAAATAATAAATCCTCTCATAGTAACTTTAAGTGTTTCCCAGAGAGTAGAGTCTGAAAATTCTCCATTGTCATTGATCTCCAAAAATTCTCTGAGAATTTTGTTCAGGTACTCCTTGAAACCTGGTGCTGATAGTGGTAGGGGGTTGAATCTCCAATTATATTTTGGTTCGGAAAAAAAAGACTGTAGCTGCAGAGTAACACCCAACTGGGTCTTAATTTATATTCAGTGGTGATTAATAGTGTGAGTCTCTTGTAGAAATAAAATATCAGCTTTCAATTAATTCAAATGAGAATAAACCTTCCCACATTTTGTTATTTCCAAGGCCCCTGATATTCCACAAGGTTAGTATAATTTTATCATTTAGCATTGTGGACATGGAATGCCGTGGGCCCTGGTTGTTCCAAAACAATCAAACATTTAATACATGGATGATTTGCGGTAAAACAAAGTGATAACTGAGTGTCCAAACAAAACAGAAGGGAACATACTGAAACAGCGCACCTCTCCCCACAAACATCCACACTCGCACACACACCACCCCACCCACTCAGAAAAAAGAAAAATACCCCATAGTCAATGAGGAAACGCAGGACAAATGGTCAGCAGCCGAAAGTCAACCCCCCAAAAAAATTTCATTCTGGCAACGAAACTCGCTGCAACCCACAGTCACTCCGCAGTGGGAGGAAGATGAAAAAAAAAATCCGCCGTCTATGCATTTTTAACTCAGAGGGAATAGTAGGCAGATATAGGCATAACAAAGTTAATGTTCTCGAAAATCCCAGTTCAAAAGCCTACATCCAAAAACAGTTACTTTTCCAACTCTTGTTCTATGAAAGACTTGACATCTCCTGGGGAGGTAAAAACTTGATCGTTGTGATGGACATGAAGCTCAGCTGGAAAGCGCAAGGTGTATTTTACCTCCTCTCCCTGAGCGCTTGGGTCACCTCATGGAATCCTCTTCTCTGTGCCATCAGCCCCCCAGTATAATCAGGGTAAACGTATACCCAGTGGCCATTGTAGATCATCTGTTGCTGTTGACTCAACCGTAGAATCAGTTCTTTTTCCTGTAGAAGTGAATCCTGGCAATGATGCTCCGTGGTCTGTTAACATCCATAGGTTTTGGCACAGGGATGCAGTACGCTTGATCCACCATCACGGGCTTTGCAAACTTGCTCACCCCAAGTAACTTCAGTATTAATCCAACGATGAAATCTGTGGGTCTGCCTTTCTCTTAACCTTCCAGTATCCCCACTATCTTGACATTATTACAGCACAAAGGCCCCTCCAAATCATCAATCTTTGTAAAAAAGCCTTTCATTTGACTTTTTCATATATGTCAAACACAGCTCCAGCGTCTGAATATGCCACTCATGGTCAGAGCCTTGTTCCTCTACAGCAACCACTCTTTCAGTCAATGCAAGTTGATTGTTCATAAGGGTTTCGAATTTGTGATCTAGAAGGTCGAATCCCTTGATCTGATATCTTTTCCCACATAAGCATAGATTATCAGGCCCATGACCAACAGCCGTGTCAGACTGTTTGGCATGCTTTGTTTGGCGCATATCAGGCATCTTTGCTGTTTTCTAAGTTGGCATGCAAGTAATTGTCACAAAATAATTACTAAAGTGATCTAAACTATAACCACCATCAACTTCTTCAGCTAATTTGAAAATAGACGGCAAAATTAATCGCAAAATAAATACTTCCACCCAAAGCACTGAGAGACCCGACTACTCCATGTGCCTCTCACTTGCCCCTCTAAAATTTTTAGGAGATATTAAACTCAAAATACAGGGAAAGATAATTGAAGAACATCTTCTGTCTTTAATATTTTTTCTTGAGTCTGTATATGAGTTAGGAAAAAAAATTTACAAAAAGGAAACTGGATATTGTTCCTATGGATTCTACATGCCAGGTTTTCAAGCTGGTAGAGACTAATGAGTTACAAGTAAACAAAATCGTCAGCTCCTTAAAAAGCTCCAAAAGTAGAGATGCTTTCCATTTTGACACATTAGTTAAATCACACAAAGATACTTTAACTCCCGCCATTGCTCATTTAATGAACTTGTCTTTTAAACACAGCTCCTTTCCTGATGACTGGAAATGTGCCATTGTCATGCCTATTTTTATATCTGGAGACTGCCTTGAAGCCAGTAACTACAGACCAATAAGTATACTGCCAGTACTCTCAAAGGTTGCTGAGAAAGTTGTTAGTGAACAACTGACAACATTTCTTAATACTACATTGTATGCAATTTGGCTTTAGAGCATATCATTCCACTGAAACTGCTACCTTGCACTTAATAGAGCAAATTAAATCAAGATTTGACAAAAGAGGGTTAGTTTGTGCTGTATTTTTAGATCTGGGTAAAGCATTCCACACAGTCAATCATGATGTTTTAATATCGAAACTCTCTAAATTCAACTTCTCATCTCGAGCACTGGCATGGATGTCTTCATGTTTATCTAATAGGATACAATGGGTTTAAATTGGTGACACACTATCCAGTAACATGAAGCGCACAATGGGTGTTCCACAAGGGTCAGTGTTAGGTCCCCTATTATTTAGCCTATATATTAACGATCTCCCTCAACAGTGTCATGATGTAGAACTACAAATGTCATGCACATGACACTGTTGTGTACACACATGCAGAAACAGCTGAGTTAGCTGCTGCTAAGCTAACAATTGCATTGGAAAGGATCACACATTGGTTTTATCAATCATGTCTGAGTATAAATGTAAACAAGACAAAGGGTATGTTTTTCTTTAAAACCATGGTACAACCTCCTAACGCGGATATTCTCATCAAAGGTGAAACGATTGACATAGTTACTGATTTTAAATATTGTGGTGTGACATTGGATCCAAATTTGAACTTTAAGAAACATGTTAAAAATACAGTTAAAACCATAAAGAACAACTTAGCAAATTTTAGACATATTAGAAACTGTCTCTCTTTGGACACAGCCCAGATATTAATGCATGCTATGATTCTTTCGCATATGTCTTATTGCATCACATATTGGGAGCAGGCTGGAGAAACAGCCATAAAACCTCTTGAGTCCTTATACAAACAAACTCTACAAACTCTTGACAAAAAGCAAATGCATTTCCATCACTGTAGGGTTCTGGAGAAATACAATTTACTGAGCTTTGAGAATTTTAGATTATTCTCAGATTTGTGCCTTGTTTATAACATTTCTAAACTCCACTATGTGACACTGTGTACACTCACTCGGTAAGTTCTATTAGATCCTCCAGAATATCCTCTATACAAGATTGTACCATTTCATCGCACTGCATTTGGGCAGTCAGCTTTCTCTGTGAAAGCCACAACACAGTGGAATGTCCTATCTGATGATATAAGGAGCTGCAGCTCCATCAATACATTCAAAACTATTAAAATATCTGCTAAAAACTACTCAGCTCTGTAACCATTGAGTCTAAATTTCATCTCATGGTCTTCTCATGAGCACAAATTAACTTGCTTTTAATTTGACAAGCTTACATTAATAATTTCTAGTTGACATTGTGGGTGTATGTGATGTGCTATTGTGTGTAGCTTTGTATTTTATATAATGTGTCCTGTGTGTTTTTTGCTTTGTACTGTTTGTTATTGTGTTGTTATATGTTTTAATTGTGACCTGGCTAAGGGACTACAGATGAAAATTAGCTATAAGCTAACTCTGGTACAATACATCAAATGGTAATGTTTAACACTGTACATGGTCCCAATAAATACATAAATTAAGCGTTGAATGGGCCTTCGCGCCTTTGCGCATGTCGGGCCGCGGCGCAGTCGAAGGGCTTCTGTCACGGGCATGTAGATGTCTTCAGACCCGGGCTGTTTTCAGACAGTGCAAGAAGGAGATAAACATCACTTCCTTTGTCCACTATTTTGCCTGCTGCTGGGGCTGCTTTGCTGCAATTTCGTAGGGGGCGCTATTCAACCACTTTGCATCACTGACTGAATATTGTCATGTAGACGTGTTCAGGCCAGGACTCTTATCAAACATGCAAAGTTTGGGGCAGACTGGAGCATTTGCACTAAAGTTATAGCAATTTCCTCTGTCATGGCGAAACATCAAAACTCAACGCCACGCCACGGCCACACGCTTCAACAATTGCTAAATTATAGCATATTAGGCACATTACCGCCACCCTCCGCTTCGGACTGTAGACCAAATATTAAATCCTACACATCGATCCTGTCTGTCTAATAAACTCAAAAAAAACAAAAAACTGCTACTCCATCCACTTGGCAGGTTCATTAAAGTTTTAATGCTGAGCTCTGAACCTCTAGTCTTCCTGAGTTCTTCCCTCATATATTGTCATTTTTGATCATACTTAGTACAATCTATGCTTGCATGTGTAATAGTTTCCTCAGCCAAGTGGGAAAAAATATGTGCATATATCGGCAATCGCCAAAAATGATAGTCAAAAAGTAATTGTGTTAAATAACCGTGATGTCAATATTGAGCAAAAATAATTGTGATTATGCTTTTTGCCATAATCAAGCACCCCTAAAGAAAACATAAATTTTGATTTACATACACACACACACAAAGCATTTAAATATGTATGTGATAAATTGTTGTCTTTAATAAACAGTTACTTGAACATTTTTCAGTGTGCTCCTAAATTTCTGTGTGCTCCTAATTTTTTACATTTATGAACAAATGTACTCCTCGACAAAAAAGGAAGCATTGAACACTGCTATCAGGTGTGTAGAGACAATAAGTAACTGCAGCTGGACACAGAAAAATACTCATATATTTGAATGGAGAGTGTGAGCAAACCGCTAGGTGCTCGGGCCCTAAGAAAGGAAAAACTGCAGTACAGAGCTACAAATTTTAGTTTCGATTTTATTTTTCTGCAGCACTTTATCACTCTCATAGGTCATCCCCACTACTGATTTATACATAGAGGACTCATAATTATTGTAAAATAAATGATAATAACACCAAACTTCATACAAAGTTTGTATATAATGTACTATATGTATATAGACCTTTCTGCTGTATCCTTCAAAAATGAGCTGCATTTAAGAGTGACACCCATCCCCCTACTTTCTTCCCTCCCTCTCCCTCTCAGCTGGAGAGAAGGATTTCAGAGTACTCTTCTTGTGAAATATCCTCATAAATCCCATGACTTTGGCCAAATCTTACATTAAAAATCACATTTTAGTAGGAATTCTCATCGCGAATCCATTGATACAGGTTTGAAAGTGGTCTGACTTATACTTTAGACGTCAGACGCCTCAGTTTGGCACAAAGTCCATGCCCAGAGATTGCCTCCCCATTGGTTTACATTGTAAGGTGTGATGTGGCACTCCAACTTTCAGGGCTTACAAAATCTAAACCGCTCGAGTTATTACAAAGTTTTTAATAACTTTTGTTCAGCACAGTGTCATAAGTTAAAGACAGTTAAAGTTTGAAGCTGATACCATTAACGCCCTAGGAGGAGATAGCGTTTATTCAAGGTCCAAAATTGGCACAAAGTCATACTTTCATGGGTGAATTATGGACTTCCTGTTGGATTTAGGTCAGGGTTGTCAGTGTATGATTTGTAGGTCTTGATGAGACGAATAATTGAGTTTTGGTTCAACCTCTCTATGACATTCCTACGGGCCGTGGCGGCCATTTTAGTGACATAGGTGGCACTATAGAGCACATTTTGGCACTTTGAGGGATAATTTTTACATTTTTTCACCAGACCTGATGTGCCTGCCAAATTTGGTGAGTTTTTGAGCATGTTTAGGGGGTCAAATTTAGGGTTGAAGTGGCGGATTAATAAAGAAAGAAGAAAGAAAGAAAGAAAGAAAGAAAGAAAGAAAGAAAGAAAGAAAGAAAGAAACAGAACAGGTACAAGAGGGTCTTCGCCCCTTTGGGGCTCAGGCCCTAATAAAAATAAACATATACACCTGTTCACCTGCACAGCTGTGGGTAAGAGAGAAAGGGTGAGTAACTTGTGTTTTGATAGTTTGAGTGTCGCTGCACAAAACTTCTGTGGTCATCATTTCTGTCCTCAGAAACATATTTACAAAATGTAAATGTAAATCTAGGACTGTAACTACATATCATGTACAGCACATATAGTAGAAGTGTATAATTGTATATTATCACAAAGAGAATGATTAATGATGTTCATGCTCCTAAATGCATAGTTCAGACTGAACACAAAGTTCAAACATGAAAATACACATCGAGTCAGAGCTTCAGTATGAGCAGGAATCTTTCAATCAGTTTAAAACATTTCCAACTTGCTTTGATCTCATTCTCTTTGTGTTTGGTCTGAGCACACATTGAAATTTATTCAAAACGAAAAACAGACAAACAATTAAAAATGAATTGAACATTAAAATATGATTAAGAAGAACCTCACCACTGATGTTCACGTATATGTCAGCATAAATCTGACGGCTGGTTTCCGTCTGCATAGCAACACAGCGATAGTTGTCGGTCTTGTTCACAGTAGTTTCAAGGGTGATTTTGTAGCGGCCTCCTCTTTCTGACACTTCTGATTCTTTAGCATGAAGGAGTTTTCCAGCTCCATCCTGCCAGTGTAATTTAGGTTTTGAAGAGGCACCTTGAACCTCACACTGCAGCAGCACCCCATTTTTTAATGATGTGACGCTTAGCTTTGGAGGTGCACCTGTAAACACAGTATAAAGAATTTATAAAGAGCATTTTTAGGAATAGACATGTACTGTAATGCTGGGATTTTTTTTGTTCAGTCCCTCTCTGCTTATGCATAATCATATTTCGGAGGGAGGAAAAAACAGAAACAGAGCAAAATAGAAAAGCACATCATCCTTACCTACACATCTCAGCATTATTTGATAAGACATATTTCAAACAAGTTAAAAGTTTGGTAACTTATCACCACGGCAAACACTATTTCTGACAGCTTATCATCAATCCAGAAACCAAGATATTTGTAAGAGGAAACTCTTTCAATTTGTGTTCCATCAGGAGTGTTAATACATCACTGGAACATTTAGTTAGTTTTTTTAGAAAACAGCATACATTTAGTTTATCTGAGTTTAACAGTAATTTAAGATCAATTTAAGTTTGCTGTACAACACAGGAGTCAAAATAAATATTTTGAATCGCTTCAGCAGCAGAGGGCACTGTTGTGTAGAGAACAGTGTCATCTGCATACAGATGAATTGTACTGTTCCTAAGGTTTTCTCTTAATTCATTTATAAAAATTGTGAATAAAAGTGGCCCTAAAGGAGAGCCCTGTGGAACACCTTTTTTCACGTTGATAAAACTGGACTGATAGCCATCAGCTGAGACAGCTTATGATCTATTACTGAGATGCAAGCCTTGCAAACCAATTACATGACTTTTCATCAGATCCAATAAATTCAAGCGTTTCAGAAGAATTTTATGATCAATAAAAAAAGGGCAACACAATCCAGCTTATTATCTAATGCACTACCAATGTCATTCAAAACTTTCGATGTACAGCACAGAGACAGATAAAGAACTTTTCACAAAAATGGCAACGCCTCCTCTCTTAAATACACTATAGCTATCAAGAAAAATATCAGCATTTTTAACTTTGTTTGACAACCATGTTTCAAAAAACACAAAAATGTCAGGGTCAGTTTGTTGTGTCCAAACTTTAATATAGTCCAAAAAGATTTGCATGCTAAAATCAGTATTCTGACTTTCCTCCACATTTGAGCCTTGACCTCCAGAACTGCAAGTGGCATTGTTTATAAACTGAGAACATTTTAATGAGTTTTGTTTTGAACCAGATTCATGATCCTTTGATTTGCATCCTTCTGTAGCAAGCAAACAGTCTGAATTATGATCAGGTTATTAAAATTAATGCTCTTGTGATTATTCCAGCAATAGCCAGGCCAGCTATCACTCAGTAATACTGAAATATAAAACCAAGGGGAGTGTCATAAAAATGGGCTGCACCCATGACCCATGGGCAGCAGGGGGAGCTAGTGGTACAAACAGGAGGTGAAGAGGTCACTGGGGGCGAACGGGTGTAATCAGTTACCAGTGTGTAATCCAAAGCTGTTCTGGAGCAGATAGTGGTTATTCAGTGATGTGAGGCTGTAGAAACTGAATGGAAATAAATTTGTTTTCTAAGATGTAGACAATGTTTTCTATTACACTAAAGAAATGTAAATTGTGTTATAAAATATGAAATGCAGGGTCTAAACTAAAAACTTCAGGTTTGCTCATGTTTGTAAATTTAAACTCCTCCTTCAATTAATTCCTCCTAAAATCCATGAAGACTTAAGAAAATTAAAGATGAAATTTTGATAAAATATTTTATATGAACCAAATTAAGCCCTAATGACACAAGAGGTAAACCTGCACTAAATAATTCTTCATTTGACTATAAAAAGGCACTCCACTGATTTTAACTTTACTGGTCATGAGGAGGACGACTCAGCAGTTGTATGTCTTCTGGCGCTTCAAAATTTTTACAGAATTTCTATGTGAGAACTTTTCTTATTACTTTATGACAGAAAATATTGTACATATCTCAGAAAGTCATATAAATTTGAGGAAATTTGCACAAACAAATGTGCAAAAATGTGATATCCAAACTTTTCTTTTCAATAATATTGTAAAAACTGATACATTATATAAAAACTGTAATGAAATATGAAACACACAGTTTTCAAAGCATGTTCACATCTCTTGTTTCATAAATTGTGTCAGAGAGAAATTTCTGTTCGACATTCTCATGATGCTCAGATCTCATATTCAGGTTGTGGCTACAGACACTGACTAACACTCAGATTAGCTGCAATTCTTCCATTTTAGCAAATAAAACTTGATTAACTATCATACTGGACTTTAATTTTGGAAAATGTTTAAGGAGATCATGATCATTTATTTTGTTTTTCATCCTCAAGTAAACTCATGATTTCTGAATCTGAATAACCCTCTAGCTCACTTGACCAAAGCTGCTCTCTCTATCTCTCTTTTTCTCTATTTTTTAAAGTGAGTCGGGAAGCCGACAGAAAAGTCTAATTTAACTTTTAAAGTTATCAAACGAGGAGAAATGTCCTCCCTTCGTCCTAGTTACGTCTTTGTCCTCCCTCATGGCAGAGTTTACAGCTCTGATCAGTCTGACCTCCGTCACACTCCGTCACACCTGCAAGCTATGTAAAAGCACACACGGAGGCGGTTTTAGCTAGAGAGTGAATGAAGAGAGGGAGCACTGGTAGTGAGAAAGCCAGTATATCAGATCAATAAAACGTATTTTCTGATTGTTTCACAACGGTTACGTTCTAAGGCACAAACACACCCACACACACCTCCGCTTTACCCTGTGGCTATAGCAGAGACTCTCACACATCAAGCTGAAATTAAAAGAGTACACATAAATTTGGTAAATAACACAAATAAAGACAGCCTCTACTGTGTTTAGCTGTCATTTATAGTTGCCACCTCGCTGCTTCTCTGCTCTTTCTCACCGCTGCCGGGCTGAGCCCTCCACATGTAACTCATTATGTTACTGTAAGTTCCGTAAAAGCTTTGCGAGTAAAAAGCCAAGAAGAGTAATTTATCAATGTAATCCGCGCAAAAGATGGACAGACTCCAAATGACGAAAAATATTGCCGTAAAGAGTGTGATTTGCATCACAACAATATAAATGATAGAGCATAATATGAAACAATAGACATTTTTCTCTTGTCACACGATATATATCGTTATATCGCACAGCCCTAACTGTACATATATGTATTTATTTGTTGCGTGTGTGAATAATACCTATTTATGCTATTTAAAATGAGAGGAAAATTACGCTACCTAATGAACATTAATTGGTAATTTATTTACCAACAATACTTAACATAAATCACACCAGTTTCTTTAACATTCAGACATACTGAACTGGAGCAGAGCTGGTTAGAATCTGTAATGATGTTGATTCAGTTTATTATTATTATCGCTCTTCACAGTCTGACAGAAAGGAAACTACAGGAAACTAATCTTAACATGACTGACTGAAAACAGACACAGTTCAAGCAGCTGGTGGATCTACACTGAAGTTCTTGTTCTGTGTCGTCATCTCAACTTGCAATAAAGCATCAACTGTAGAAAAAAGGGGCTCAGATTTAGGAATATTATTGGGTATCAAAATGTGGTTATTTTCTGTATGTGAGGAACAGTTTTAGTGTTGAGAAATTCTCTGACATTCAGAACCAAATTTGATACGTAATTATTCAATCATCAGCTTCTGAGAATCAATAAGCATGTGTGTACAAATCAAATGAGACGTGTGATTTGCTAACCAGGAGACATGTGTTTCAAATGTGTTTCACTACTAAACATGTTGCACTTCACTTCTCAATGATCAAACTTTCTGTCCTCCAACTTTTTCTCTGAAACTCTTCACAAAAGCCATAAATATAACAATCAGCATGTAACTGTGTATCATGTATGTAACATGTAGTAGTCATGTATGATCATTAATGTACAGTCACATCCCACATTAAGAAAATTAATAATGATGCATTCAGAGTGAACAAAGTCAATATTTGACTCAATTAATTCCTGTGAATTTGACTGTTGGAGTGTTTTTGCAGTCTGGATCTTTGGTAACTGTTCAGACTGATCTCAAAATTACCACAAACTCCAGTTGTTTTTGTTATTTTACTCCAGATCCTCTCGTTGATCCTCTTATGACTATTGATTAATGAAGTAGAGTCACAGAGCTTCAGTATAAGTGTGAATTTTTCACTCAGTTTTTAACAGTTTTAACTTGTACAAATGTGTTTTCATCCCAGTTTTGACTGCTTTGAGCTTTAGGTTCAGTGTGAACACATTTAAAAATGTCTGAAAATTAATAACACATGAACAGTTCAAGTTATTTTTAAAAAAATATGACTAGGAAAAAAACTCACCTCTGATAGGAACATAGATCTCAGCATAAATCTGATGGTTGATTTCCTTCTGTGTGGCTACACAGCGGAAGTGGCCGGCTTTGGTCACAGTAGTTTGGAGGATGATGTCGTAGCGGCCTCCTCTTTCTGACACCCGTGGCTCCTCAGCAGGAACAATGTTTCCATCACTGTCCTTCCACTCTACCTCAGGTTTTGGAAAAGCACCTCGAACTTCACACCGCAGCAGCAGCCCATCCTTTGTTTCATTAAGTATCGTGACAGACGGCTTTCCAGTTGCACCTGTGAACAGAAAATGTAGAACAACAGTTTATAACAAGACAATTACAATATCACAAATGTAACACTGGTATTTTATTGTTCATCCCTTCTCTGTTTGTACATGAGTATTAGAGTATGTTTGTGATTAAAGTGTGTTTTTGGAAAGAAAAACAGAGATAAACAGGAAAGCACAGCACACCTTAATTACACCTCTGACATTGTTTGACAGGACGTGATATTTCAAACATTTTAAGTAATTTACAAACATTTTCTAACTTTTCTAACACTAGAAACACTGATATCATGACAGAAGCACAAATACAGCCGAGAAGTGGTGCTACAAGAATCATTTTAAGAAATCATATGAATGTAAATGTTTATAGTTTGTTGTGACCTTGTGTCATCAGGTCTTACTTGTGTCAGAGACAAAATATAGGCTATTTAATCATTCTGCTGAATGAAAAACTCATCATATTAGTTGAAATTGATTCTTGGCAGCCAAGAAAATCTTATGGAAGATTTCACTGGAAAGTATTTTATTTTTGCAACAAGTAAGATGAGCATTTGATATCAATAAGGGTGGACAAAATATGAGACCTCACACCATCCATCCATCAATTATCTATACTAGCCTAGGACAATAATATAATGTTAATGTATCATTAGAGATGCACTGATCTGATATATTGGATTGATATCAGCACAGATAACTTATTTAAGTATTGAGTATTATCCTCATGTGACGGATGCACATTAAATACTATAAATACTATATCTCACATACTTTATCTTAAATTATAAAAATGTAAAAACTAAATTTCTTGAACTTTCTAGAACAATAAATCTCAATTTGCACAGATCTAACAGATTCTGGTGTCCATATGTTGTCACTTATATGTGATATGTAATTCATCTCATCTAAACTTTGTGCTAACCTGAGCTTTTTATTGCAAAATAAAGTGCGATAAAAAAAAAATCAAAGACATATTCCAGGTGTTAAAGGCTAAATAAATCATACAAGGAGTAAAATGAACACATAAAACAAAAACGTTCAGACAATTATACAACTTACGTATGTTAAGAGTCTTTAAGGCTTTGGAGTTTGCAGACTGCTGCATGTTTGTGTTCATTTGTGTTTGTGTTTGTATTTTATTTCAACACCCTGATGAAGCTTCCAGCTGAGACACTTCTGACTGGTGTCAGTCATGTGATATTAAAGGCTTTTTATTATTATACTCAAGACTCAGATGCTTTGGATTTTTTCCTCATGTTAGTGAACAACATTGTGACCTTTGTCTCCAAAGAGCATCTTTGTCCAGCAAGTGATTTTTAGAAAAAACACTTTTGTTCATTACACAAAGACGCACTCCAGATGTTTCCTTCTTTTTGGTTTTAGTATGTTCTCATTGATGGAAACTGTATATGTTGAATGTTGTTTGTGAATAGGAAATTTTACTGAGATGCTAAAAAGATTTATAATTTATAATATTAAGAATATTGTTTTTGTCCTGAACAACAGACATCGTTAAAACCAACATCTTTAGTTTAGTAATAAAAATGAACAGAAATGTTGCGATGAATATATCAAGCATTTTTTTTTCAAAAAAAGGAAAAATAACAGTTAAACAGGACATTTGTGTGAGATGTAGAGACAGTGAAGTCATAATCAGGACTCACCTGGGATGTTTTCAGCTGTTCTGTCTTTTAACCTTTTAAGATGCAGAGGTTGCATGCGACCCGAGATTTACATGTAAAAATAATAAATAAATATACTATATATTTTCATTTGACTAAATATGTCAGTACATACATATTATATCTCGTTTGAAAGCTTAAATATTCGTTTTTTTAACCGATATAAGCGTCTCAATTTAGGATTTACGATGTAAAAACAGCAGCGCCACACTTTACGGCAGTTAGCAGTTAGTAATTTACCTGCTAACCTGTCTCACCGCAGTTAAAAGGCTTTTATCGGCCTAATAACAGACATTCATAAACTAACGAGGGCTCGTTTTAAACAACAAAAATCCACCGATTAAATCCAGCTCGTATAAATTCAAGCGAAAGTAAAAATAACCTGAATAAACGTGAATTATTTCCTTCGTCTAGTTTTAGTGCAGCTTGTCAAACTCCTGATCAACGACATTTTGGTCAATTTAACGGGTCGATAACAGATTTGACCAATGATGTTCAGTATCAGTGAGATCAGTAAACGCCCAGCAACAAAACTAACCAATCCGCATCTTGCTGCAAACTAAAGTGACGAACTTTCAAGACTTTTAACTCCATCAACCAATCAGAGAAGCGCATTATTACGCGAGCGCCTAGTGTGCTTGATTGACACCTGCTTTCATCCAATGGAAACTCTGCACCGTGAAAACACTCTGAGTTTGTAATTACTTAAATTACCTGCCGAACCACATATGGAAGTTAATGTAGTTGGACTTTCTGTGGTGCTGAGACACCCACATAAGAGAGAAACTGTTTTATCTGTGAGAGGAGACATGATTCAATGATAATAAATATGTAAATCTTTATCTAAATATTAACACTATATTTTTATATTCAATTTTAACATTTAGGGACATTTTTCAGCGTCATTAAATATATTTATCATAATTATTTATTAACTTTAAAGAGATTTTAGAGAGCTCTGTAGTCATCTGCTGGAGCTGCTTATCACTGCTCTTTCTGAAATATCTCAGAGTCACTTCTGTCTATCAACCTGAAATTTGGTCCAGATACTGTAGACATGTTGATGGAAATATATAGTTAATTTTAGCCTGATAGTCCTTATTATTACTGATTCACTCTATGTGAAAAATTAAGTTAGCAGAAAAAAACAAGAAAGCTTCTGTATTTTCAGTTAAATTCTTCACCAAATTACCTATATTAAGGCTACAAGTGAGACTGACAAATTACATGAAACCTTCATCAGTTTACTTTACAGTGATGCAGTGGACGTATATCAGTCCTTCACAGTCGCACAATTATAAGCAATAAAATGGATAGTTATGAAGAGACAGAAATGTACATAACTGTGAGGAGCCCTAAGAGGTTAAGATTGGATCTAGAAGGAAAAACATGATAAAATTACATTAGTATTGTTTGATATCATCAACATGTCAGACATGTAATACTGGGAAAAAACTAAACCTTATTAATGTTTTATTAGACAGGTTATTTTTACAATCTGACATTTTAAAAGGAAGAAACATTCTCAGATTTCACATGTCCTAGGTTAAACTGGCAGCACATTCACAGATGAGACTGGTTTGTCCCTAAAAGATTACAGTCAAAGAGTCAGAAAACATCTGGTGGGCTCTCCTCGCTACACTGTTGCAAGAAGATCACTAACCTGCTCTTCCAAGTAATATAACTGCCTTGATAAGGGGTTCCCTCCATCAAAGATGCTCAAAATGTGCAGCACATCATAGATTATATACTTGTCGTCACTGCCATTGAATCAGCGTCTAGCATTAGAGGCTTGTCTCAAGAATAGTCAGGAAATCTTTGAGTTATCTGGCTTCACTACAGGGTGGAGATATGGTTTATAGGTACTCTGTCTCATACAGATGATCATTAACTTCCCCTGTAAACCCAAAACTTTCCAAATCAGCTAAGAAAAAAAGCATTTTTTATAACTCACATGCAGGGCTTTCCTTAACAACTGATATTTTGGAAAATGCATTTATTTGCTCTTGGCAAAGAGTAAATGAGAACATAGAATTCACTGTCATATCTGTACTTAAAATATGAGGCTACAGTGCGCAGCCAGAGAGCTTAGCTTAATACAAAGACTGGAAACAGTGGGAAACAGCTAGCCCGGTTCTGTCACAAGATAGTAAAATCCACCAACCAGCAGCTCTAAATCTCACTGATAAACACATTATATCTGGTTTGTTTAATCTGTACAAAAACTGGAGAGTAAAAATGTCATATTCACTGTTGTGCAGGAGGTTATGTGCTGGACTGTTTCTTGGGTGCCTAGAAACTGTTCAGTGCCGAAAAAATAGTTCAGTACATGACCCATAAAATGGCAAAATGTTGTTTTGCACTTTATTTTTTGTAGAGCTTAAGAAAAAGATAGATAATAAGATAATCAGTGAGCTTCATAGCTGCTGGTAGGAAGATTTTGTTATCTTTGGACAGAACCAGGCTAGCTGTTTCCACCTGTCTCCAGTCTTTGTGCTAAGCTAAGCTAAGATAACTGGCTGCTTGCTGTAGCTTCATGTTTAACAAACAGTTATAAGAGTGGTATCAATCTTCTCTTCAAAATCTCTGCAAGAAAGAGAAAAGTTTTAGTGTGTTTGTTATACTTTTCTAAAATTGATCATCACACACAGGAATTCTGGGTAGAGGTCTGTCATATAACATCAATAGATCAAGAACAGAGCATCTTATTTGTTCTGAGATAAAATGAAACTGTTGATATGAGCAGGTAGCAGACTGACAGCTCCTCCTGTCCGATACTGAGCCCCAAATCACTCTTGATGGTTGGACCAGTATCTTACATGTTAGCCTCGTCAATGCCAGACATGTTTTTCTGACTGTTAGATGACAAATTGACTTGAAGCCGTTTGGAACACTTGAATCACTCACGTCTGTAAATGAGCAGGTGTCATTATAACTATTTCATGGAAGCACTCACCAACAACAAGCTCAATGTTGGATCGTCTTCCTGGCTGAAGATGAGGAAAATCACAGGTGTAGCTTCCACTGTCAGTCACCTTTGCTTTTCTGATAATTATGGAGGCGTTACCAAACTCCAGTTGTTCTGGAAAGTGTGAGACTCGTCCTCTGAACTGCTCATCTTGACCTGCACGATTGTTATTGTAAGTAGTGCCTGCATCATACAGGTACACCTCCTTCTGACCATCTTTCTTCCAGTCAAAGAGTTCTTGCTTAATGTTCGTAGTGCTGAGGGAACAGGGTAAAATGACATCACTGTCTTCTTTCTCCACCATTTTGATGACTGTTGGCCCAGGAAGACATAAACGTGTATTAATCAGTGTGTTCACATGCAGAGTGATCAAGTTAGAAAGAAATGCAGATAAATCATTTACATGTCACCACAGTTAGTCTGAAACACCAATGTCTGAGCAGATTATCAAGCAGTCAGATCTCTCCTCTAACATATCTATTTTTGGTCCTGTTTTAAGCTTGTACAGACATATTTTAAGCTTATAGACAATTGTATAACAAACCTGATTAGTCACATGACTGTGTCATTTGTTTTCATTTTTGGAGACTTTTTTAAACTGAGGGCTCAGTGAATGAAATGTCTTTGTAGCAGAGCAGACAGTTTTTGCCACCTGCTGTGGCTGGCCCTGTAATGTTTCTGTTGTGTAGTTATACACCAGGTGAACAACAACTTATTGAACAGTAAGTAAGTAATGGTTTTATTAACTGAGAGGCTTGTACAGAACAGTTATAGCTGTCTCACTCACTGACAGTGTATATGTACCTCCACCAGGTGGCGTAGTTTTACTGTGAACACCACATCACAGGCCCCACTTTCTTGATCACCATAATGCCACAACCCACTCTGTATCCATACTAGCTCCACTCGTCTCACAAATAGTTATATCAGAAAACTTTTTTCTTTTACTGAGTGACCGAGCACATAGATAAACATTTGATTTCAGCTAATAAAAGTGTGTTTAAGAGAGGAAACAAAGCCTTACCTAATTTAATCAAAACACTTTTTTAAAATGTGGACAGTATGTTGTTTTTTCCCTATAGGATGATATTATTAGCAAGTCTAGGTTACATGTTTAATCAGGTGCAGTCTTATCTATCAGCTGACCCACTGCTGGGAAAAGCAGCTCTTTCACATCCAGCTATCAAATCCACGACCGAATGGAGAAGTAGACACGTGCTGTATGATGCAATAAGTTCAAATTCAATGTTAAACTGATCCACTCGAACACAGCAATGTGCAATATGCCAGAAAAGTCAGTTTCTTGCTTAACAGAAATGATTGTTGCAGGTATATTTGTGGGATTGTCTGACTAAAGGCCACTTTGCTTCCTGAATACAAGCCTTTCATTGGCAGTAGAGGATGTGTGTGATGTAATATCTGTGTATAAAGAGAAGTAAACAAACCTGAAGCGATGCTTTCCAAGTGGCCTGTAACATGAACTAATCAAGTTTTCCGTAAACTGATGTGGAAAGTCCAATTTAACACCAAAACTGAACAAATAATAATATTTTGATATAATTTGTGAATTAACATTTAAACTTGTTGCTACTCTGCAAGTCTGCACATATGAAAGCTGCTCTGCAAAAACCACAAGACACAACCATCCACCCGTCTGTCTCCTGCAGTGGGTGAAGTCTGAGTGAAGGGGGGAGAGTCAGGTAACTACAGATCCCTCGTTCACAAAACTTAACGAAGAAAGGAAGTAAACCTTCTGTATTTCTGAGAGGAGGACAGGATGAGTGTATTAAATGGCACCAGTTTTCATCCTTTGACCACGAATCTCACATACAGTACAGTAGTAAAATAACTGACATACATGAATGTGTCACCTCTACTTTTCCAAACAGCATCTATTCACATGCAACCTCAGATCAACTTGACCCAGTAACATTTCTATCATGACCCTAATATTGCTGCATGTCTGCTGGATGTTTAAATAGGCAGCCATTTATCAACATGTTTGTGATAAAGTGAAATGTCTCAATGTGTTTTCAGCTTGCTTCACTGCCCCCAAATGTCCAAAAATCTATTATTATTAATATCATAACAGCTTTCACATTATGATGAGCATCAAAACACTGATCAGGTTTATCAGACAATCTCTGTCTCCAAACCCTGATAAGTAGAATCACACAAACAAGTATTTCTACCTGAAAAAATGAGAGAGCACAAGACAGAGAGAGGAGAAGAGGGGAAGTAAATAGTGTGAAACTTATTTAAACTTGGTCACTTAGCCTCATAAATAAAAATAAATCACGATAAACCAGTTATTACCAACCAAGAGAAAACACTGCAGCTGCCAGTTGTGGAAAGATTATTAACTCAAGTAATTTCAAACAAACAAACAAACAAACAAACAAACAAAAAACAGAAATTAAGTTTTGGTACAAAAATATCTTAACATGTTTTGGTTTAGGAGCAACACTAAACCAAATATGATATATTGGTGGGATTTTCACATTTGTTTTTGTCAAAATAATCAATAAACTACAAGCTACATTAAGTACCTCCCACCTGCCTGAGTCACTTGTAACACCTGAACACCTGCTGCCATTTCAAGTTGATGAAAACTTCTCAGCAAGCTAACAGAGAAGATTAAATGCAGTTTTTTTCTGTTTTTGTTGTGTGTTTGTCTCTTAATGAAAAAATAAAATGAAATTAAGAAAAAGAGAAAAATATTGATAATGATTTGAATAGAGCTGCAACAATTAATCAATTAGTTGGTTAACAGAAATTTCATCGCCGACTATATTGATGATCAATAATCGGACACACTGCACATCCGCCTACATCTGCGGCAGTCATGACGTCAGATCTAAAGTTATTAACCCCCTCTTATAAGAGCTCCTAAATTATGATAAACATCTAAACTCTGAGCAGGTCTATTATAAGACTGTAATGAATCAGAGGGAAGCTGTAATCACATCACATCACCTGAGTTGTGATGTTTTAACACTGATCTGTGATCATTATTAGGATACATATTAATATACTGATTATTAAGATCACATACTTTCTGATGTCACAGTTGCAGGTGATGACGTCATCTACCCGCTAAACTATGAAGTCATTTTTATTCTGCATGGCTCCAGACTCCTGCATTTATTTACACATTTTAAATAAAATACAATTAATAAACATAATTCAGTCTGATTATCAGTGGAAGTGATTCGTTTTCTTACCGTTTTCATCAGCAAACGTTGTTCCAGACCAAGTCAGGAGAGAAACACACACGAGAGGAAGAAGCTCCATAGTTGTCTTTGTCACCTGGAGATGAAGCATCACTTTGACATCTCTATATAACGAAGCTTTAGCCACTCCTGACAGCGTCACTGCTTCATCCACAAACACTTTCGTTTCTCGGCTTCAACACCAGCTGTACATCCGGAACAGGCCTTTCATAATAAAAGCGTCATCTCCACATACTGTGAATCAGTGGTGGGAAAACAGCGGTCCGCGGATCAAATCTGGCCCTCCAACAGAAATATTTGGCACAATATAGTGGCACATTTTGAAGCCAAAAATTCAGTTTGTCACTGTTTTTTCTCACAGTTTAGAAAATACCTGTGAATAATAGCCGAATACTGAGATGTAAAAGAAAAAGAAGTGAAAGATCGTCAAATCCAACTGTAGACTTGTTCTTTTCCTGTTATTGCACAAATATCTGTAATCTGTTCCTCCTGACCTGCACTTCAGCAGCGAAACAATCCTTTTCAGGGTGATATCTTCAAAATCACAGGATACCACTTTTGGGTAAAACACACCCTATATAAAGGTGTTATACAATTCATAAGCCATTAATAAACATAAATTTGGGTTGCCAGGTTGTGAAAAATCCCTCCTTTCTATACATCCATAACTTTTGCTTTATTTAATTCTTCAGGACGACACCTCTGATGTTCAACCACTTACCTTCTGGAAAGGCTGCAGGTCATCCAGATGAACATTTATAACTGTAGAATTAAATTTTTCATGAATGACAATAATATAACCTCAGGCATGATGACTTGGAACGTGTGAAACACAAACCTTTTAATTAATGGCTTATAACCATTTATAACAGTAAATGTTTCACACTTTCTGATAAGTGATCAACTCTTAAAAGTCATTAATGAACAGTAGTAGAAATTATGAACCTTTAATTAAGCCATTTATTAATGTTTATAAACCCTTTATAAAGGATGCCTTATCAGAAAGTGGTACCAATAACAGCATCATGTCCATAAATTACCTGAAGCCCTTTGAATTTGAAACCTGAGAGCTAGTGAGCACAGAGAGGAGGGGGAACAAAAAACGGAACTAAAAACCATGAAACTACTTCCTCTAATGTGGTTATCATGCTTAACGTTATTAAATAAAAGTAGAGGGTGCAAAAATGTTATATTTCATCATGAATATCAGCATCCAAAGTATCTTATCAGTGACGTGTTGCAACTATTGCTTGATTTACTCGATTAACTTGAATGTACTTGATTCAGAGGAAGGAAGTTTCTCGGTTATAGTGGTGTGTTTACGGAGACGACACCCTGCACCCCTCCCCCCATCCTTCCCACATCTGAAGCAGTAATGAAGCCACATCTAAAGTTATGAACCTCCTCTAGGTATAATAGTGTGCCAGCTCCTAAATTATGATAAAAATCAAAACACTTAGTAGATCTATGATAACACCTCAGAGGTCCCCACCCCTCCCAACAAAAGACAGGCATGTCTGGCAGACAAGCTCACGCAAATCTATTAAACAGTTTGTCTGAGGATGTTGGGATGAAAACCTGATATCTCCACTCTGCCTGAAAGAAATTTTGTCAGACCCCACAAAGGACATGATAGGATACTCAGACTTTGTTTAAAGTGAGCAGCAGGTGAAGGACAGCAGAAAGAGTAGGTGTCTAGTCCACCTCAGTAAAAGCCTGCAGTCATATCTAACTTAGTGTTAACTCTGAATCCCAATCAGACACATCATGTGATGAAAATATCAGCCTGGTTGAGAGTAAAACAGTTAGAGGAGGAAACTATGCAGGCGAAGAGCAGACAGAGTCCCCCTAACAAAAGTAAAATGCCAGGAAATCCAAAGCCTAGAACTCAAGAGCAAGAAAAAGGGGAAGAGAGAGCAGAATTTAGCTGACAGGAAGTCTAAGAAAACTAACAAAAGACACTCGAGTGCAGGGTTTTGTTACAGATGTAGAGAAGAGTCACATTATCTTGCACAAATCCTGTGTGCTGAGTTAGTGCAACAGAAGTTGGAGCAGAGACATAATCAGCGATGCATCAAAAGATTGATGGCTGCACCACAGTCGAAACTTTGAACAGGAAGGTGCTGCTGTTGTGAACAATCAGCAGCTGAAAATGAAGAAAGTTTCACACAGATGAGAGACAACAGGGAACAGAAAGTTCATGTAAATATGCAGGTAGTTGAGGAGACAGCCATACCCCCAGATCTAGTGTGAGAGCCTTGGGGACCAGTAGAATGGCTAGAAGAGGTACAATGCCCATGTCTGATTGATAGTGGGTCACAGGTAACATGTATATCCCCAGCCCAGTCACCAGAATAAAATGTTGGCATTTTATGTTCTTGAAAACCACGGATACGTTGAATCTCTACATTTTAATACATTTAATACGTAGCATATCAACCTTTCAACAATACGTATCATATCGACATTTCTACACTGCTTCATCCAAAAACACTTTTGGTTTCTCGGCCTGAACACCAGCAACACATCCAGCACTTCACAATAAAAGCATCATCTCCACATACTGTATATCAGTGGTGGGCAAACAAATCTGGCCCTCCAACAGAAACATTTTGCTCCTTAAAGAAAGCTGAAGTTTTCCCTTTTATAGATTGCATCAAATATTTTACAGGACTCATCATAAATCTACAGAAGATAACAATATATAAACAAGGTTCACCTGAATCCCAATAAATATGAACTTGTAACCTCTTATACACTGATACAAGTACATCACATAATGTGTCCTTTCTGACCAGAGCAGATCTGTGTTAATAACAGTACTTAAGCTTCAACCATGAATGAAGCATGCCACTGTTTATTGTGTGTGGATTACTAACGATTATTATGACATCCGCCCTCAGATACCATCCTAAAACTGTTTTATACAAACAACAACATGTAAAAACATGTGTTTTCACTGTGCCTGTACAACTTCGGCCCCAAAAAAACCGTGCTGAAAAAATCTGGCCCTTGGTTGAATTTGATTGCCGACCCCTGCTGTATATGAACTACTGTGACCTGATCAGTGATTTATCTTCACATTAACATTTCATTTGTAGTTGTGTAAGAAATAAAACCACAGGTCCTCAAAACCAACCGTTCCTCTTTAACTGATTGCAGAAATCTGTACTCGTTATGACCCGTGAGAAACAAAACCTTCTCAGTGTGTTTTCTTCAACATAACAGCATCATTTCCACAAATTAACTCAATTTGACCAAGAATGAAAACGATCTGACAGCCAAATGGCACATTTTGGAGCCAAAAGTTCAGTTTGTCACTGTTTCGTTGTTTAGAAACTACCTGTGAATAACAGCCTAGTAAAAGAAAAAGAAGTAAAGGTCCTGAAATCCAACCGTAGACTTGTTCTTTTCCTGTTATTGCACAAATATCTGTAAGCTGCTCCTCCTGACCTGCACTTCAGCAGTGGAAACAATCCTTTTCAGGTGATTTCTCCTAAATAACAGGATACCACTTTCTGATAAGACACCCTATAAGGCTTAATGACTTAATTAATAAATAATTTACCAATTCTTTATAAATCATTTATATGCTATTAACAAACATAATTTTGGGTTGCCAGGTTGTGAAAAATCCCTCCTTTCTATACAACCATAACTTTTGCTTTATTTAATTCTTCAGGAAGACACCTCCGATGTTCAACCACTTACCTTCTGGAAAGGCTGCAGGTCATCCAGATGAACATTTATAATTGTAGAATTTAATTTTTCATTAATGACTATAATATAACTTCAGACATGATGACTTGGAACATGTGAAACACAAACCTTTTAATTAATGGCTTATAACCATTTATAACTGTAAATGTTTCACACTTTCTGATAAGTGATCAGCTCTTAAAAGTCATTAATAAATGGTAGTAGTATTTATGAACCATCAATTAAGCCTTTTATTAATGCTTATAAACCCTTCATAAAGGATGCCTTATCAGAAAATGATATCAATAACAGCATCATGTCCACAAGTTAACTTAAGCCCTTTGAATTTGAAACCTGAGAGCTAGTGAGCACGGAGAGGAGGGGGAGCAAAAGAATCTGAAGTTATCTAATCAGTGGTGTGTTGCAACTATTGCTTCATTTACTGGAATAACTTGAATCTAATTGATTCAGAGGAAGGCAGTTTCTCTGTAATAGTGGTGCATTTATCTTCTCATAACAGGATGAAGACAGACTACACACCCCTCCCCCCATCCTTCCCACATCCGCAGCAGTTATTAACCCCATCTAAGCATCAGAATATGACAGCTCCTAAATCCTAAATTTTGCTAAACATCAAAACACTTAGTAGGTCTATGATAAGATCTCAGGATGACTCAGACAACAGAGCCGCCCCCCCCCCCTTTCTCCCCCCTGAGAAAAGAGTAGGTGTCTAGTCCACACCTCAGTAAAAGCCTGCAGTCATGTCTACCTTAACTCTGAATCCCCATCAGACACATCATGTGATGAAAATATCAGCCTGGTTGAGAGTAAAACAGTTAGAGGAGGAAACTGTGCAGGCGAAGAGCAGACAGAGCCCCCCTAACAAAAGTAAAATGCCAGGAAATCCACAGCCTAGAACTCAAGAGCAAGAAAGAGAGAAGAGAGAGCAGAATTTAGCTGACAGGAAGTCTAAGAAAACTAACAAAAGACACTCAAGTGCAGGGTTTTTGTTACAGACGTAGAGAGGAGTCACGTTATCTTGCACAAATCCTGTGATGCCCAGTTAGTGCAAGAGAAGTTGGAGCAGACACATAATCAGCGATGCATCAAAATATTGATGGCTCCACCACAGTCTAAACTTTAAACAGGAAGGAGCTGCTGTTGTGAACTATCAGCAGCTGAAAATGAAGAAAGCGTCACACAGAGGAGAGACAACAGGGAACAGACAGTTAGTGTAAATATGCAGGTAGTTGAGGAGACAGCCATACCCCCAGATCTAGTGGGTGAGCTTTGGAAAGCAGTAGCATGGCTAGAAGAGGTACAATGCCTATGTCTGGGTGATAGTGGGTCACAGCAAACGTGTATATCATAGTCATTTTAGCAGCAGCAACTCTCTCACAGGAAGCCACATTTGATTAGCAAAATCTTGCAGAACAGCTGTTTGACACTGGTATACTACAGTTGATGTCACATTTCCGGCAGAGGAATGTGGCACAGATGTAACCATATCAACCCTAACTGTAGTCTGCCCTGATCAAAGGTTTAATGCCAAAACACCCCATTTGGTGGGGAAAAATATTCTCAGGCATCTGTAGACACAGAGTAGTCCCTGTCTTTTGATTCAAACCAGTTTTGCTGGATACTTATCCGTTGTTGTATAGAGGGACTGGCTGGGTTGACAAGGAGCTTGGTCTTAGAGAGGTTAAGTGGAAGGTGGCATTCTTTCTTCCATGCCGAGATATTGGCAAGGCACGACGAGATCTGAGACTGTGTGGTCTTCTGGCAGGAATGATAGGAAGAGCTGAGTATCGTCAGCATAGCAATGGTATGAGAAACCATGAGAGGATGATTGCACCAAGTGAGGTGGTGTATATTGAGAGGAGAGGGGGATCGAGCACTGACCCTTGAGGAACCCTTGTGGATAAGTCATGTCATTTGGACACTTCTCCCTTCCAAGATACTCTAAGAGATCTCCTTGAGAGGTAGGACATGAACCAGCGGAGGGCAGATCCTGAGATATCAAGCTCAGTGAGTGTGAAGAGGAGGATTTGGTGGTTAACTGTGTCAGAGGCAGCTGACAGATCTAGCAGCAATAGAGCTGAGGACGGACCAGCAGCTCTAGCTGAATGCAGTGATTCCATTACCGACAGGAGTGCGGTCTCGGTTGAGCGACCCCACTTAAAGCCAGACTGATTTGGAGGGTACAGGTTGTTCTCAAAAAAGGAATTCAGAGACTTGGTCAAAGACTGTGCTCTCAAGTATTTTTAATAGGAAGAGCAGGAGTGAAACCGGTCTGTAGTTTTCAACCTGGGCTGGGTTTAGTGTAGGTTTGTGCTTTGTGTCTGGGAGGGGTGGAGACCTGTTTGAGGTGAATGAGGACAGAAGTGACAATAAGCTGCTTAGGTTTTGTCAGAATATTTTTTGGAAAGCCTGTAGGCAAATATCAAGGCAGCAGGAGGACAATTTCAGATTTTGCATAATTTCATAGTTTTTATGACTGATCAAATTGTGCAAACAAGCAATTACAGCAGTTTCAATGGAAAGTGTCCTGTAGATCAGAGAAAGGACATCCAGCAACTCCCAGGTGCCACCAAAAGCAGGTAAGACCACAAAACTGCAGGATCCATTCACACACAGAGAGAAAAGACACCTGGTTCTGTGATTTAAGATGTTGACCTTGAACCACAAATGTCAAATCTATTCACCATTTATCAGGCTGGTTAACTGTTTCTCTGATTGTTAGAAGCACAGTTTTAAATACAGTGTTGCTACATAGTTAATTGTGAGTCTTCATCAAAAACAGATGTTTTATGATGATCATCCTAAAATCCAGCCAATACAGTATCATCACTTTTGTTTCTCTTATAAACAGAACAGACAGAAACATTCACATCAGTCACAACATACAGTTTGACACTTTTCATGTTTAAGTCAAACATTTGAACAGAAATGATGAAAAACCGCCTGAAATTACATGATACCCTGCAAGTGCATGATCAGATAACATGAACATACACTTTCAACACAATTCAAATAACAGTCAACAGTTTATAGTTCAGTATGAAACTGTAACTGACAGATTCTGGCTGAGCACATTGAGACATACAAAGAAATAACACATGTTTATTCAAAATACAAACTTAAGTCACATTTTACTGTTTAAAAGAGAAAGAAACACAGAGGAACAGAAAGAAATAGACAAACATAATATAAGCCTTAATTACACATCCCAGCATTGTTTGAAAGGATGTGATATTGATGAATTACAAAATTCAGTGACAAAATATAAAAATACTGTATTGACAGGTGTGTAAATCATTTGTTTATCAGGGCTTAATTGTGTCATTGAGAAACGTTTGATCGACAGTCTCTTACTATCAGAATGGAAAATTGATCATCACGTGTTCATCAACAGAAAATAAATTGCAACTATTTTGATAACTGTCAAAATCAATCATTTTGAGTCATTTTTTAAGGAAAACATAAAAATATTCTCTGATTCCAGCTTCTTAATGTGAATATTTTCTGGTTTCATTAGTCCTCTGACAGTAAACTGAACATTTTTGGGTTGTGGAAAAAACAAGACATTTGAGGACTATGGGCTATAGGAAACAGTGATCAACATTTTTCACTGTTTTATAGGCCAAATGATTGATCAAGAAAATAATCAAATAATAGATCAAATAACTATTTATTTTCATTATCAATTAATCTGTTAATTATTTTCTTGATTAATCGATCGATTGTTTCGTCTATAAAATGTCAGAAAATGGTGAAAAATGTGGAAATGATGGAAATGTACCCCCGAATATGCACAGTACAGTGTCTCCCGCTGGCCCCGCCTGAGTTCCTGCTCGGTCCATAGACTTTACATTGTAGTGACATCACAGATTTTTAAATTGCTTTTCTTGGCTTGAGGAAAGTTTCATAATTGACCTTGTTTGCAGTTCAAGGTGTCCTGTTCCTCCAGTTTTATAGATGTCCTCTTACAATGGTGGTCTATGGGGAAAATGCTTTTTGGGCAACAGGGGGATTTTTTGCTGCAATACTGCAAGTGGCCACTGGGTAAAATTGGAAGCAAGGCTGAGCAGTGGCGCCCTATCCAGCTCTTATAATACATCCATGGTTTGTTCTTTTAATACATCCACGGGCTGGCCCCGTTGTTGAGCAAATTTCCAAATATGCATTATTTGGAAAACTGACCACATATTTGAATTTAAATGGTTGCTCTCTCACCTGAAAAAATATTAAAACATAATAAAGTGACATATCAACAGTCCTAGAGCAGACATTACAACAGCTTAATCTCTGCCATCGCTGCTGTTGGTATGAAATGCATTCTGGGATACCTAGCTTTGGCCAACCAATGGTATAACTTCATCAGTCAGTGAGTCAGCAAATGACTCAGTGACAGACAGACCTTTGGGTTTGTAGGGTTGGCCCCGCTGTTGCAGTCCAGCCAAAAATGACTTATCAAGTGATCACTTATCAAAATAGTTGGCAATTAATTTTCTGTCAACTGATTAATCAATTTATCGACTACTCTTTGCAACTCTAGTAGCTTGTAATGCTTGTAATAGCTTGATTTTAGGATTAATTAAATACTGAGTATTGCCCACACATGATCAATACACCTTCGACACCATCTCTATTTGTCATTATAAAAGTGTAACAAGGAAAATGTGGACAAAGATGTTAGTGTTTAAACATGTCCACAAGCACCTGATGTGTAATTAGCCTAACCTGACATTCAGGTGAGGTGTAGCTGTAAAACTCACTGTCTCAGATGTAAACATTTACAGATTTTTAAAATGATATTCAGACCCGTGGAGCCAAACTTAAAGCATATTTAGATGTATAGGTCAGTGATGTCATTATAATCAAGACTCACTTGTTTTGTTTTCAGCTGTTTTGTTTTTTAACACACCATCTAAAAGGAAAAAGGAAAACATAATTATGTTGTGTGCTTGTGTGATAGGTAATATCACAGACAGGTAATACAGGTTAAAAACAGAAATGTGTTACTCTGTTTATTGAACAGAGCTGATTGGAGTTAAAAAAATAAACCACAGTCTCAGATTTCACAAACATCCTGGTTTAAGCTGGCCGCACATTCACAGACACGACTGCTTTGTGTCAGTCCCAGATGGGTTAAGGCTGGAGTTCACTTGAAATGAACTACCTCCCTGCCAGATGTGTTTTCTGACTATTTGACAAAAATCCTTTAACTCTTAAACCAGTCGCATCAGTGAATAAGAGTTTTATAAAAGCACTCACCAACAACAAGCTTAATGTGGAATATTTGTCTCTTTGGCTGAAGACATGGAAATTCACAGATGTAGTCTCCACTGTCAGCAACTTTCGTATTTCTGATGATGATGGAGGCATCGCCTGACTTTAATTCATTTGGAAAATGTGAGAGTCGTCCTTTGAACTGCTCATCTTGACCTGCAAGGCCGTTATTGTCATGAATGCCTGCATCATACAGGAACACCTCCTTCTGACAATCTGTGGACAACCTCTGTGGAATAATGTTCTGCTTGCTGCTGAGTGAGCAGGGTAAGCGAGCACACTGAGAGTTCATCCATTGTGCAAAGTTACACAATCTGCAATGTGTCACAAATATCCAGCATGTTTGATGAAGAGGGAATCACTCCAGATGCAGTTGCAGCGCTGTGGGGACTATTTGACTTGAGTCCATCTGGGACTCTTAACCTTTCTGTTATGTTTAAAAAAAAAACATCTACTATGTTACAGGTCAAATTGACCATTGCTTTTTAAATACTCTTGCAAACAGACGAATAATTAGTTCATATCAGTAACATTACATCATGGCTTGTCAGAGAATTCAGAAAGTGGAAGTATAAAATCATTTGATGTATACATTATTTTTAACAACTATTACTGTTCATTTTCTCAAACTATGACATTTGAGTAATTATACAATTAACATGTTCACTTCCTCTATTAGTCCGATATTTCCTTAAATTTTTTAAAGGTTAGTCCGCTTATACTCACTGTTGATATAATTAGTGTGAATGCTGAAAGCATTCAAACATTGGTCTTCTCACTCTTTATTCTTATTCTGTCTTCCGTACGTTTTTTGCCGCATTTCAACTGCTGCATACTTTGTGCTATAAAAACCATTCAACTGTCAATCTGTGCAACTCATTCAGCTGATGTGTGCTTGTATTTTTCTGAAATGTAACATCTTTCAGTGATTTTATATAATTTTTTTAAACATTAAAATTTATAATGGCAGTCTATGGGACGAACCGTCCAACCGAGTTGGAACTTTCGTCACTTTGACTTTGACACAAAACTTTGAATTTTCAATGTTATCAGATTGTTTAGTGATATCTTTTGTAGTTTTTCAGCAATTTAAGCCCAAAGTCAGGGGTTTGGCAGACTTTGTCAGGTCTCACCAGTGTGTCATGTGATCAGGCACAGTGGAGAGCACAGATATTTTTAGACCAGAATTTTTTTTCTGAACAGCTGTCACTCCCACAATTTTAACTCCTCAAGCACATATCTTGCCTCAGTATGTTGCCACAAGCCTCCTCTCTCTCAAAATGTAAATACATTTCACATAGGACTTATAGTTTTTGAGATCTGAACCTGCAGTCCACAAACCAATGGGTGACGTCACGGTGACTACATCTATATTCTGCTCAATCTGCTTGGTGACACACTCCAGAGGAAGAAGCTAGTAGTAGTTGACTTTCACCTCTAGATATGTAAGAAAAAAGAACTACAGATCCTGAAATCCAACTGTAGGCTTCTTCTCTTATTGTGATTGCAGAAATCTGTACTTGCTATTATGCATGAGAAGCAAAATGTTTTCAGTGTGTTTTCTTCATCATAACAGTCATCTCCACAAATTAATCTATTTTATCAAGAATGAAAGTGATTTGCAAGCAAAATGTGGCCACAAGTTCAGTGTGTCACTGTTTCTTTCCACAGCTTAGAAATGATCTGTGAGTAAGAGCCTAGTACTGAGATTATTAAAAAAAAACTACGATGTATTAAAAAGGAACTACAGGTCCTCAAATGCAACTGTAGACTTGCTCTTTTCCTGTTATTGCCAAGTGTTATTGCCGAGGCTGAAAAATGAGGCCAATGCGGAAGTGCCAAAAACTGCAGTTCCTCAAATGGCCACTTGAGGCTCCAAAAGTGAGTCGATCCCCATAGACCCTAATGTTAAAATCTCTAACTTTACAGCAGAAATAAAAATGTTTACAGCCTGGTACAAAAAACGGTTTTGGTCTCTGTCATTGACTGTATGTAAATGTATGAAATGCTATGCAAAAGTGAAGCCAAAATATCTCCTTTTCGGGAGCTGCCATCTTGCTTGTGTGATGTTATTTGGAGCCAGAGCCTGTGCAGTAGAGTGGGGTGGCGGGATGACAGCCAGGAACATGCCCCCTCAGCCATTCTGCCACCTGATGGAGGTTTGAGAGTGGCTGTCACAGCTGTCAATCATGACATCAGACCCCCTTTTTATATCTAGTTTTATATTTTCATATGACAGAAACCATCTTTGGGAAAAATGTATTTGACATGTACTTTTTTTTTTTAGTTTGACTCATGTCCCATCCCCAAACATGGAGGGGGCGGGACTTATGACCTATACCACAGCCAGCCACCAGGGGCGATCGAGATGTTTTAGCTTCACCTTTGGGGAGCTGTCATGATGTCCATATTTATATACAGTCAATGGTCTCTATAGCTAATCTCCCCTTTCATGACCACTGTACCGGGGGGTCGAATTTTTTTGTAACTCACCAGTTTAAATTTTATTAAGCCATAGAGTTACGCATAATTAAGGATGTGGCCACTTTGAGTGACAGGTCGCTAGCGGCTAGGTGGCTTGTTTCAGCAACCAGGCTTCATTCAGCCTGCCTCAGCCCCACCTCACCCTCCCATTTTGGAGGAGGAGGAATTAGGCCGAGTCAGGCAATGCCAAGATGGCGACGGCCGGAGCCGCCTGCTTTGAGCTTCAAAACCGCTCTTCAGAAACCACTGAGTGACGTCACGGTGGCTAAGTCCATATTTTTTTTACAGTCTATGGTTATTGCACAATTATCTATAAGCTGCTCCTCCTGACCAGCACTTCAGCAACGGAAACAAATCCTTTTAAGAGTGATTTCTTCAAAATGACACAAAGACACCTTATATGAAGGGGTTATTAGAATTAATTAATGGTTTAATTAATTTACTAGGTTGCCAGGTTGTGAAAAATCACTCCCTTCTATACCTCCATAACATTTGATTTATCTTATTCTTCAAGAAGACACCTCCAATGTTCAACCACTTACCTTCTGGTTGTTCTGGGCTGGTTGCCATACTAGCACCTGTTGCATTGCTGTTAGCTTGCTGTGTAGAGTCCAGCCAGGGGTGGAGCAGCGATTTTAAAAGTGTGGGGATTCTAGAGGTGGGACATGAGCATGGCAACCCCCCGCCTACAAGCCCTGTTCCAGTCTCAACATGCCAAAATCAAAATGAATGCCATGCATTTAAACAATTTTTTCTACTACTGTAGTTGTAACCACTGCTTCAGCTTACCATAAAATAATTGCTGAGACAATATGAGTGTAACAACTCAGCAGAATTTATTTAGGGTCTCATAGCAGTTTACTACTACATCCAGTTATTTGTATGAATTGCTGTACTGGAGCATAGCTATCCTTATTATACTTAAGATAATCACAGAGTATCTCTATCCTACTTCCTCACATACCTTATAGACATGAAATTAAAAGAAACTTACACTTCCATTCAAATTAAATGGATAGTTATAGATGCATAACAATTTGAACCCTGGTCACAAATCAGTATCGGTAAAGAGTCATTTCTGAGTCCATTGACTATAGCAACCTAAACTGTCTTAAATTTTTTTTTTTTTAAATCCAAAGGGAACCTTTAATCGTCTTTAATTGGGAAATTAAATACCAAAAGTTGTCCGGGAGGTTTTGTATCAGCAGGCGTCAGTTCCTCTCCAACAGCTACAGGGAACAAGCCATCCCTCTTCATCTGAAGTCCTCCTCAAAGCTAACAGGAGAATATCACATAAGCAGGTGATTTGAGGCTAGTGAGTGCAGAGAGTGAGCAACTAGCTCCCACAGGCTAACTGCCACAGCTACAACCATCTGAACCCTCAATAATAAATAGTAATATTACTGTGGTCTAGCTTTAATACACAATACAAACTATAGCTCATTCTAACTTACATTTATATTAAATGCAAAACACTCATTACTCCCTAACATAAGGAGTAAAACTATGACGTCTAAAGCAACATGTTCCTTTGACATTTAGCTTAAAACAGCATGAACTATGTGAGTTTACATTCTGGACACAGATGTAACTTGTACATGTACAACTTGTACATGACTTGCCAAAGTCCACCCAGCATGGTGGCTAATTAGCGATTAGCTTAACTCACGATTAGCGATTAGCATGCTAATAAACATTAATTTAGTCGTTAAGACTTTACCATAAGGCAGGCAACACATTTCCCTAAGACAGACAGATGTTACACATCTTAAATATGAGTGCTCACCTTTGTCTGTGACTATTCAAAAACGACAATAGAAGTGACTAAAAACCACTTGACTTACATTTAGGATAGCCTATTTCATTTATGTTCAATGATGTTAGCTGAGCTGACACATCACATAACAAGTCAAAGTTACAAAAGAAAATTCTACATTACTAACTAGTTAAATATCTGTTTCATACCTCTGATCTGTTATTCACTAATCTGTTATCACAGCCAGTAGCGAGTAACAGAAGCACCGTTGCTGAATGCACAAACGTAAATTTATTATCATTTAACTGTTTACTCTTCCCTGGCCTGGTGGGTTGGTCAAATGGCTGTGATTGGCTGGGTGGCTGTTGGCAGCGTTGAGTCTATTTTGGCAGATTTTAGTACCTGCTTTGCTGGTTTCGGTGCCATGTGGCTTGTCACTTTACTTTCAGTCAAAAAAGCTGTGGCTGTATGAATTGATGAATGTTGTTTAGCTGTCAAATTTTCAAACTTTATGGAGGGGCTCCGACACATGCTTGCTCAGCACCGTGCCATAACTGCACCACCATAACCTTTGCTTCATCCAATTCTTCAGGAAGTCTCCGCCAATGTTCAACCACTTACCTTCTGGAAAGGTTGCAGGGCATCCAGATGAAAATCCATTTATTAACAATTTATTTACATTTATAACTGCAAAATGTAATTATTGGCATTAATAACTTATCAAATATGACTGCATGACTTAGAAGGTGTGAACAATAACCTTTTATTAATGACTTATAACCATTTATAACTGTAAATGTTTTACACTTTCTGATAAGTCATCAGCTCTTAAAAGTCATTAATAAAGGGTTAGTGTAGAGTAATTTATTAACCATTAATTAAGCCATTTATTAATGTTTGTAAACCCTTTATAAAGGGTACCTTATCAGAAAGTATTACCAATAACAGTATCATCTACAAATTAACTTAAGCCTGTTGAATTTGAAACCTGAGAGCTTGTGAGCACAGAGAGGAAGGGGAACAAAAAACAGAACTGAAGAACATGAAACAACAGTTTCAACAACGAGTTTCTCAGTTTTTTAAGTCATTGTAGTTACTATACTTACTAGCGTATTACAAAAAAAACGAGAAGTCTGAGGTGGCGGGTACACTCTTTTTATATTTCATCAAAAATGTCAACATCCGAAGTTACATAACTGGTGACATGTTGCAACTATTGATTTACTTGACTCTGAGGAAGGCAGTTTAGCGGTGCGTTTACCCTCTCAAGACAGGATGGAGACGACCCTGCACATCCACCCACTCCACCCCCACATATGCAGTTGTCATGACGCCACATCTAAAGTTATTAACCCCCTTTTATAACAGTATGACAGCTCCTAAATTATAATAAACATCAAAACACTGGGTAGGTCAATTATAAGACTGTAATGAATCAGAGGGAAGCCGTAATCACATCATATGTCCTGTGTTGTGATGTTTATTAGGCTACATATTACTGTACTGATTATGTTTAATCTAAGATGTCGCTTCTTGCTGATGTCACAGTTGCAGATGCTTATGTTATCTACCCACTAAACTATGTAGTGTGTGTATTTACCACTATTGTGCTAAAATGATTGACAGTCTCATCGTAAATATGACAACTACCAGTAAATATAATACTGAGCATCAACACATCAGAATTAGAATCAGAAAGAGGTTTATTGCCAAGTACACATATAATGAATTTGCTCTTTGTGTTGTGGTGCATAACAGTCAAAAAACAGAAGGGAAAGAGAAAAATACCACTATATCGAAAGACAATTAAAATTAAATACAATACAATTACAATTAAAATGTGAAATATCATAAATATAGTAAATATATAGAGCTATGGAATTGTAAGCTATTGGGAAAGTGTAAAAGTTCACATATAAAACAGTATAAACAGTACATGTAATGTAATGTGCTAATGTAGACTTACAAATAATTATGTCAATGTAACGTGCCATTGTTCAATGTGATGGTTACAGGTGTGCAGATGATGATATTTTAATGTTTATATAATGTTTGATGTCAAAGGCTGGGATGGAGTCTGTGTTGTGGGGAACTCGGGCCTTGTTGATGAGGCCGGCTGCACACGGGAAGAAACTGTTCTTGTGGCGAGAGGTTGTGGTCTTGACAGATGTCAGCCTCTTGCTGGAGGGAAGCGTTCTGGGGCGGGGGGGAGGGGGGGTTCTCAAATCCAACCATAGTCTTCCTCCTTTACTGTTACTGCACAAATATCTGTAAGCTGCTCCTCCTGACCTGCATTTCAGCAACAGAAACAAATCTTTTTCAGGATGACTTCATGTATATAACAGGGTACCACTTTCTGATAAGACACCTTTTATGAAGGGGTTATGAGCATTAATTAATGGCTTAATTAATAAATAATTCACTAATTCTTTATAAGCCATTAATAAGCATAATTTTGGGTTGCCAGGTTGTGAAAAATCCCTCCTTTCTATACCACCATAACATTTACTTTATTTAATTCTTCAGGAAGACACCTCCGATGTTCAACCACTTACCTTCTGGAAAGGCTGCAGGTCATCCAGACGAAAAACCATTTATTAACAATTTATTAACATTTATAACTGCAAAATTTAATTATTGGCATTAATAACTTATCAAATATGACTGCATGACTTAGAAGGTGTGAACAATAACCTTTTATTAATGACTTAAAACCATTTATAAATGTAAATGTTTTACACTTTCTGATAAGTCATCAGCTCTTAAAAGTCATTAATAAAGGGTTAGTGTAGAGTAATTCATTAACCATTTATTAATGTTTGTAAACCCTTTATAAAGGGTACCTTATCAGAAAGTAGTACCAATAACAGTATCATCTACAAATTAACTTAAGCCTGTTGAATTTGAAACCTGAGAGCTTGTGAGCACAGAGAGGAAGGGGAACAAAAAACAGAACTGAAGAACATGAAACAACAGTTTCAACAACGAGTTTCTCAGTTTTTTAAGTCATTGTGGTTACTATACTTACTAGCGTATTACAAAAAAAACGAGAAGTCTGAGGTGGCGGGTACACTCATATATTTCATCAAAAATGTCAACATCCGAAGTTACATAACTGGTGACATATTGCAACTATTGATTTACTTGACTCTGAGGACGGCAGTTTAGCGGTGCGTTTACCTTCTCAAGACAGGATGGAGACGACCCTGCACATCCGCCCACTCCACCCCCACATATGCAGTTGTCATGACGCCACATCTAAAGTTATTTACCCCCTCTTATAACAGTATGACAGCTCCTAAATTATAATAAACATCAAAACACTGGGTAGGTCAATTATAAGACTGTAATGAATCAGAGGGAAGCCGTAATCACATCATATGTCCTGTGTTGTGATGTTTATTAGGCTACATATTACTGTACTGATTATGTTTAATCTAAGATGTCGCTTCTTGCTGATGTCACAGTTGCAGATGCTTACGTTATCTACCCACTAAACTATGTAGTGTGTGTATTTACCACTATTGTGCTAAAATGATTGACAGTCTCATCGTAAATATGACAACTACCAGTAAATATAATACTGAGCATCAACACATCAGAATCAGAATTAGAAACAGGTTTATTGCCAAGTACACATATAATGAATTTGCTCTTTGTGTTGTGGTGCATAACAGTCAAAAAACAGAAGGGAAAGAGAAAAATACCACTATATGGAAAGACAATTAAAATTAAATACAATCCAATTACAATTAAAATGTGAATTATCATAAATATAGTAAATATATAGAGCTATGGAATTGTAAGCTATTGGGAAAGTGTAAAAGTTCACATATAAAACAGTATAAACAGTACATGTAATGTAATGTACTAATGTAGACTTACAAATAATTATGTCAATGTAACGTGCCATTGTTCAATGTGATGGTTACAGGTGTGCAGATGATGATATTTTAATGTTTATATAATGTTTGATGTCAAAGGCTGGGATGGAGTCTGTGTTGTGGGGAACTCGGGCCTTGTTGATGAGGCCGGCTGCACACGGGAAGAAACTGTTCTTGTGGCAAGAGGTTGTGGTCTTGACAGATGTCAGCCTCTTGCTGGAGGGAAGCGTTCTGGGGCGGGGGGGAGGGGGGGTTCTCAAATCCAACCATAGTCTTCCTCCTTTACTGTTACTGCACAAATATCTGTAAGCTGCTCCTCCTGACCTGCATTTCAGCAACAGAAACAAATCTTTTTCAGGATGACTTCATGTATATAACAGGGTACCACTTTCTGATAAGACACCTTTTATGAAGGGGTTATGAGCATTAATTAATGGCTTAATTAATAAATAATTTACTAATTCTTTATAAGCCATTAATAAGCATAATTTTGGGTTGCCAGGTTGTGAAAAATCCCTCCTTTCTATACCACCATAACATTTACTTTATTTAATTCTTCAGGAAGACACCTCCGATGTTCAACCACTTACCTTCTGGAAGGGCTGCAGGTCATCCAGACTTGATTAAATATAACTGCAGACTTGATGACTCAGAACATGTGAAAAAGTAACCCTTTATTAATGACTTATAACCATTTATTGATAATTCATTAGCTCTTAAAAGTCATTAATAAAGGGTTAGTGTAGAATATTTATTAACCAATAATTAAGCCATATAATAATGCTTATAAACCCTTTATAAAGGGGGATTTATCAGAAAGTAGTACCAATAACTGCATCATCTCCACAAATTAATTTAATCCCCTTGAATTTGAAACCTGAGAGCTAGTGAGCACAGAGAGGAAGGAGAGCAAAACATGGAACTAAACACAGTAAAACAACTTTCAGTTCTGTGATTACTATACTGGGTTCTAGGAAGTCAGTTTCTCAGTAATAGTGATGTGTTTTCTTTCTCAAGACAGGAAATCCTGAAACATCGGCCCCCACATTTGCAGCATTCATGATGCCACATCAAAAGTTATTAACCCTCTCTAGGTATAACAGTATGACAGCTCCTAAATTAAACGTTAGCAGGTTGAACTTCTTCAGAGGAAGGACATCCTCTGCTGAGCCTTCTTGGTGAGGCTGCTGATGTTCTGCTTCCATATATGTGACTTGAATATATGCAATTGTTTTAAAATGTTTGTTTTACATCAGTAACATTAATTAGCCTATAATATCAACTACTGTATAATCAGTTAATTTGTTTTTATATCTGTAACTCAAACTCTCTCTTAAATATACAATAATACTCCAACCAAAATGACATTTGGAACCTTCTGACACTTTAAAACTTCCTCAGTTAGAAACAAACACATATTATGGTAATATATCATTTTACTTCCATCAACATCAGCTTTCACAAATGAAAAGAGTTGTGTTTAAAACTTTTAAAACTCCACACTGTTACTTTAAAGAGCAGGCAGCCAGTCCGGAAATGATCGTTTACAACAAGATGGACTGAATCCAAAAGTCTGGTCTTTCCAGTAATACAAGTAAACAGATTGAAAGGTCACGCACACATTGTGTCTGCAGTGCCAATGTACAAATACACAATCTACTAGTGCAGTAAGTACATTTACTCAAGTACTGTACTTAAGTACAATTTTGAGGTACTTGTACTTCACTTGAGTATTTCCATGTAATACTACTTTATACTTCCACTCCACTACATTTCAGAGGGAAATATTGTACTTTCTACTCCATTACATTTATTTGACAGCTTTAGTTACTTTTCAGTTGAAGATTTGACACAATGGATAATATAACAAGCTTTTAAAATACAACACATTGTTAAAGATGAAACCAGTGGTTTCCAACCTTTTTGGCTTTTGACGTCTTACAAAAAGCAGTGTGTAGTCGGGGTCACATTTCACATGTCTATGAGTTGTTAACAGCTCCACCAAATAGTGATTTTTCCCTCTAAACTTCTCACATGGTTTCATTTAAATAAATATTCAAATGATCCAATATCTCACCAGAAATTAAAGATAAGATTGTTTCCCACCAACTCCTGAGGGAAACATCTGGCTCTTTAGCTGCTAAATACACCACTATGTTAACCAGCTAGTCTACAGCTAGCAGCTAGCTGAGCAGGTAGTGTACAGTGGCTTTTCTCTGAAAACAGCTGCCTGCTGCTGCCAAAAACAATGCTATGAGAGCGCTGAGAGTGAACCAAAACAGTTAAGTTGCAGCCGGACAGATAAACAACAAGCTGAAAGTTGATATAAAGCTCCATAAAGCCGAGAGGAGCTGCAGAGTCGCTGATAATTCTTTGTAGGTTCATCACTACGAGCCACGACCAACACATTACACACTGACAGATCATTCATTGTTATTGTAGGAAATATTGTTTAAAGCCACTTTGACATTTTCCTGACAATTGAAGCAATATTCCAATTTAAGACTTGTTATTTATGTAGGTTGAGTTATAACAATCTGTGTTGCTGCATCGATCTAATCAACACCTGTTGCCATTTTTCCCGCCCTGGTAAAGGAGGACGATCTCTATCTTCTTTCATTTTTCTGTTTCCTTTCTTCATGTACTTCATGTCCTTTACTCTCCTTTTCTCATCACTAATTGGCTCTTGTTTTCACCCTTTGTTACCTCTCGTTTCCCTGATAAAGTTCACACTGATCTCTACACTTCCTCTCACTCATTCTCTTTAGTTCTTATGTCCATGTTAGTTTAACTGAGAACTTTATTTATCCTTATTGATTGATTCAGTCTGTGATGTACTGAATCAAACTCATTCAGTACATTTAGCAGGTAAAAACTACAATGGAAAAAGTAAACATGGCATGGAAAATAAAATGAAATAAACTACTCACTCAAAGGTGCAAACAGTGAATGAACTGAGGTTTATTTCAGAGACAACACATTTATAACAGAAAGTTGTCACCAACTGGGGATGTGGAGTTTGTGAGATGTGGGTATTTAACAGGCAGAGAGGGCCAAGCAAAAGACTCTATGAGGTGCATGATGGGACATGTAGGATTCAGTGTTTTTGGAGCTTGACAAAGCCGGACAAATAGTCAGGATTCCACTTTGACCAAATGATGCTGCAGCGGGGAAATTAACTTCTTGGATTAAATCTGAGGTTACAAATCTTGGTGTTATTTTAGATTCAGATCTAAGCTTAAACATCATTTGTCCAGGTTAGAAACACAGCTAAAGTACGACCCTTTATAAATCAAAAAGATGCAGAAAAACTGATTCACACCTTCATTTCAAGCCGAGTCTGTGGGCTGGACGGTCCACCACTTTAGAATAAAATATCTCTCTGTACCTTTAGCACCACCATGAGGTTCACATTTTTGATTTTTTTTTGTTTTTGTGAAATGTCTTGACATCTTTGACTGGATGAATTGTCATGAAATTTGGTACAGATATTCATGGTTACATAGTATGAAGCCTGATGACTTTGGTGATACCCTGACTTTTCCTGTAGCACCATCATGAGGCTCACATTTGTGGTTTAACATCTCAATAACTATTGCATGGATTGCCAAGAAATGTGGTACATACATTTATATCAACCTCAGAAACAAATACCTGCAAAACTAATGACTCCCATCAGCCTCAGCTGTACTTTGTGTTCAGTGCTAATTAGCAAATGTTAGCATGCTAACACACTTCAGTAAGAATGCAAACATTGATGGTAAGATCAGAATCTGTGGTAGAGTTTGTGTTAGCAGGGTTGCTGCTAGAAGCAGAAAATTCAACTGAAACCAACTGCTGGTGGCAGAACACGGCCTTATCATCTGTGCAACAGCCTCTAGCCTTAGATCCTTGATTCAGGTAAGGAAAAACTACAGAAAAAACAAATCTAAAACAAGAAAATAAGGGAGAATTCTTAGTAATAGCCACAGAGGAGGGATCACTCCTCCAAGATGGACCAACATGCAGCTGCTGCATTTTCAGAGTAATCAAAAATAATGACAAATCTCTGAATTACACCCAGAATAAATACTATACTGTTTCTTATTTAATCGTTTTTACTTTAGCCTATTCAAAAAAAATTCTTCAGAATGAGCAGCACAATTGGTGATGTGTTATAACACTAATGTTTGATTCTGAAGAAGAAAACTGCATCTTGCCAGGCAATAATCAGGCAGGAACTTCTACAATTTAAAAAAAAAACAACAACAACTCTGAAGTACTCTCAGGCAGCAGGCACACCCACATTTAATACTGTACTGGTTAAGATAAGATGAGATGAAACATGCTTTATTGTCCCTGAGGGGAAATTTGACTTGGCCAGTAGTGCTACACACAGCTGCAACCAACCTAAGTACAATATGTAACTAACAAACAGTACAGTGGTACATCAAAGACACAATAATCATTTACATACAACAAAATAGGAAAGATATGTAAAATATTGCACATGCGCAGCGAGGTAAAAGATATAAATACCTAAACATTATAAAATGAGGAATGAAATCATAGAAACTATAAATCACAATTCATAATACATAAGGCTTAAAGCAACAGTGCCTCCTTACTTTTATTACAGCTCTCTTTATTCCCAACATCTATAGCGCTACTGAACAAACAACCAGCTCAATCCTGTTTTTTCTGCTCTGTAATGTCTACCTGAAGGTAATAATTCATTTGGAATATAGAAAGGGTGAAGGGTCCTTTAGAGAGCTGTGTGCATGTCTGACAACAGTTCTCACATAAATAGTGTGAAGCGATGGGTGTTCTTCCTTCCCTCTCACTTTCTTTGCTGTTATTACCATGTTGTCAATTCTTGATTTTAACTGGACTGTAAGGGTGCTGTACCATGATGCTATACCATATCTAATGATGCTTTCCTGCACAGTATTGTAGAATATTAACATTGTTAAAGGTTTCACTGTAGTATGCCAGAGACACACTCCACCCAAACCTACCTCTAAAACAATTCTCTGTAATAATTCAATTAAAATTGACTATTAACTAAAACACATGATGGAAAATATTGTCAGTTGAGCTGAATTGTAACTAAACTTTTGTGTAAGTGCAAAAAAGGTGCAAGGTGGCTTAGATCAGCAGGAAACTGGTGGCCCGTAAAGCGAGCTGTGGTTTCTGCACCTGACAGAGACTCTACATCCTTGACCTTTGACCATGAAGTCTTGGTAATGTTAAAATTATCTCATATTGTTAGAGTTCTAAGAATTGTGTTGTGCAATGCAAGCAAATATTATCCAATAGTTTGCTGATATTCTGGTTGGTGACCATATTTGGATTTTTAGATGTAGATGCTTCAAGATAAATGATATAATAGTGGAGGCCAGAGGGGTCTCAGGGCTTCTTTCCTTTTTTGCTTTTGGAGGCTTGCTGCTTTTAGGCCTCTTTTGCATTTGTGCTCTTGCCCTTTGATTGAAAGGTTTGATTGAAAGGAAGTGAAGTGTCTGAGCCAGCCTAGCACACAGATATTCAACATGGAAACACCATTTTAATTTATTCTCCATTTGTATGCTCAAATACTCGTAGGAGCACAACTGCTCGATTTCCCTTCCACCAGTGATCACAGGGTCACAGATTGTCACCTCCCTGGGGTCCAATATAATTTCTCCAGCTTTGTTAATCTTAAGAATGAGGTAGTGGCTTTCATACCAGACCTTAAAGGTGGTAGTCTCTTTATGCTGCACTAAGAGGCAGTTTTCACCATACAGAAAGCTTAATATAATTGTATCATCTGAGAATTTGATGTGATTATTTGGCTGTTCACTTCTGCATTAATTTGTATACAGTGTGAAGAGGATTGATGAGCTCACACGGCCTTGTGGTGTCCCTGTGCGACCCCAGAGAGGGAGCCTTTGACCTTTACCTGTTGGGACCTATTTTGTTAAGAAAGAATAAAACCATTTAATGATAAAAGGATTTACATGTCATTTAATTCTGGACCAGCAGGTGTGGTTGGAGTGTATTAAAAGCTGAACTAAAATCCACAAATAAAACATGTGCATATGCCTTGGGGTCCTCTAGATGCTTACTAATTACAGTAGATGTGTCACACTGATAATAGTTTTCTCTCTTCTTTGCTCCTGCCTATATGCAAACTGAGGAGGGTCCAGACATGAAGCCACATCAGTCTTAAGCATGTTTACTATGACTCTCTCAAAACACTTCATTACTACAGATGTTAAAGCTACCGGTCTACAGTCATTGCTGGCAGATGGGCATGGTATTTTAGGCACAGGAATAATTATGGACCTTTTCCAGAGAGCTGGAACAGTGTGACTGTCTAAAATAGGACTCTATGCTGCAGTTAGATCTGCTGCAGGCAAACCATCCGGCCCTGTTGATTTCTTATTGCATACTTTGCTAATAATCGTCTGTACCTGCTTTGTTTCAACTTCCAGCCTGTAAGAGGCATCAGTAGTGGTAATGGAGTCTAAGGCCTCAACCCTCTCCTGAGAAAAGACCTGAGTTTCAAATCTGAGAAAAAAGTCATTCAGTTCTGTCCTGTTCATCGAGTGATCAGTGGTTTTTTTTATTAGAGTTCATGTTTGTTATATTTCATACAGTCCCACAACCTTTTATTGTCCATTAAACTGAAGATCTGTTCAATTGCAGATAAATATTTCTCTCTTGCCTTCCTCAGAAGATGATTAAGTTCTTTTTGTGCTGTGGCCGTACAGTCTTTGTTCCTAAAAGCCTGCTTCTTTTTGTCAATATAGACTTTAATCTCCTTAGTAATATGTAGTTTATTACTTGACTTGAGCGCAGATCTGTATGTGGGCATGAGATGAACAGTCGAGTGATCTGAGTTTGAGAGAGGAGGAGTTCTAAGGTTACTTTAGCCTATTCAATAGAAAAAAAAAATCTTATGTACAAGATTATACATGATCTGTCTGCTCCTCCGCTCACACAGTTTAGTCTGCATTCTCTCTATCCCAGCACACAACTGGACTTATACAGTTTATTTAGAGCTCATTTAACTAGAAATCAGCTGCACCTTGCTGTCCAGTCTGTCCTCATGTACCTGCATGTATGTCTTTTATTGCGTCAGAGTGATTGATGTATTTCATGTACAGTTCTGTAGGTGCCTTCTATGTCTGTTCTTCTGTTTGCAATTCGTTTCTAACAATGCAACACAATGTTGTCTTATTCAGCCCATATTAACTCCATTATTCCTGATTTTATTGCTTTGCATGTCTGTATTATGTGTTTCTGTGTCGCATGTTTTAATTAGTATCTGAAACTGTAGTGTAATGTCCTGTATATTTTTACTAAAAGTAATATTCTCTTCTCTTTTTATTATTTGCTCTGCATGCTTATAAATGATCTCAATAACTTTAATTATTGTAATTTTAAATCTTTTATTCTTATATTCTTGTTTAGGGTGACTCTGTAACATCTGTCCAGGTACTACCGATAAAAAAATTGCCTCCTGGCTAACTCTGGAGCTTTGACAACAATGTTCATTAATGTGCACTGTCCCTGTTAAATGAACCAATAAAAAAAATACAAATAAGTAAACTCAGTAACCGTCACATGGCGAGGACACTCCCTTTTTATAATTCTTTAGAATCAGATACACAATCGATATGTGCTGGAACAATCATGTTGGATTCTGAAGAAAAGGGCGGCTCCAGGTGGTTTTGTGCTGCTTGAAAACAGAGACGCGTCTTGCCAGACAATAAACAGGCATGAATTAACTTGTTATATTTAATGTTCGGAGGAAAGAGCTGTTGATTTTGAGAAACTTCCAGGTGCTGTTAAGCTCTGCAGGGCCACTGTCACAACATGTTGTCTGAGCCATGGAAACAACTTGTGTGCCTGGCTGTCGGACAAGCAAACACAAGGATTGAGTGTAATTCAGAAAAGTTTAGCAGCATTCTTGTCAGGAGGACAAACCTAGAATTTAATTTATAAATACAAGCTATAACTGCTCGTTTTCATTTCATTCTTTCCATGTAAGAAGGTCAACCAAAAGTGATTAAAATGTTGAAGGAAAACATATCTATGGTTAGACTTCTTTGTCCAAAAGTTAAGCTTATAAAGGCCTTATAATAAAAATGTGATATCATCCAGTCAGTATGTGCTGCTGCAGCTGTGATGCTGGTGAGGATGTATCTTTACTCACCTTAAGAGGTTCAGTCTGTACGACCTGCCTCATCCTGCATGGAGAAGCACCAACAGAAAAATTACATTAGTCATATAGTATTATATGATGATGTTTCAGAGGACTTCTATGGACAATTTAATATAAAAGTGATGGACTGTATCTTCTTTTTGTAAACTAGGACTGTCCATTTCTATCTTCTAGTTTAAACTTATACCAACACATTTTAAACCCTCAAAACACTGAAACATTTCAACTCAACTCTCTCATCTGACAGAGAACAAGTCAGATCTTATTTAGGAAAAATAGATCGATAAAGATCCACACATGAGATCCAAATATGAAGCATTTTAAATTTTGATCCACAAAAAAATGTCAGACTGTTTGAACAGCGATGGAAAACTCAGATCTGTGCCATACGTGGTCAGATGATAAGATTTTAATGTGACACTGTGTGTGTGTGTGTGTGTGTGTGGGTCTGTCATAGACTACTTTTGGGTACAAATTTTTGACTTCAAACCAGTTAATTGGGGACGGCTTGTCCAATTGGGGACATAAGTCATTTTTGGATCAGTGGTTAAGGTTAGGGTAAGTCTTCAGGAAATGAATGTAAGTCTCTGTAATGTCCCCAAAAGTTACCTATGACAACACGTGTGTGTGTGTGTGTGTGTGTGTGTGTGTGTGTGTGTGTGTGTGTGTGTGTGTGTGTGTGTGTGTGTAACTTGAGTCATCATACAGTACTTCAGGTTTCAGGACAGCAGAGGGAGCCACAGGGTTGAGAATGGAGGCTAAAACAAATGTCTCACTTCCAAAAACAACTTCCACAGAACACAGTCAGATATCAGAGGAGAAAAACAGTTATGGACACACTTGATTAATTTCAACTTTTTACATTATACATTTTTATGTTTTGAATGCCCATTATAAAGAAGAACCAATCTGGGCTGCAGTGTGGCTTTAGTTTCTGAGCTGAGGTCCAGGGACACCCAAGGGTCCTTGAGGGGTGTCCAAGAGGTTTCCTGCAAAATAACTACTAAATCTGACTGCTGTCTCATGTTAAAACAGGGAGGTAACATGCAGGAATGAGTGATTATCACCCATAGTTCACATAAACATCTCAGTGGTAATTCTCAACTGTTTTCGCTTGTGAGTCCTTGACACAAAGACTCAAGACCCCTGACACTGCTGCATATTCAGTGTGATGAACAGTTTAACAAAATAATGATTAAAACTAAGAGTATTCAGTATTTCAATAGAAACAGCAAAGATTATGGAGAAATCTAAGTTAATGATGATCCCCAAAATAACAAAGAAATCCCCTGGAAGCTTCCTGGAAGGCTGATAACTGGTTTAAAGTGTCTGAATCTGATGACCCTCACATAAAAACTCCTGGTTTGGTTATTCAGGCTTTGCAGTTTTACATTTCTCTGAGAAACCATGTCTGATGGCATCATGGAGTTCCAGTAAATAACTGGCTCTGCAAAACACTGGAGTTTAACTATACTGTGTGAAAGTAAGATGTAAATGCAGTCTGAGTTTGATTTAGAAGTTTGATTTGTGTCCAAACTGAGGACTAAACACAGAGCTGAATGATCAAATGTGAATTTGTAGGCTAAACATCATGTCAACTACTTTGAGCCACTTCATACGTCTTGAACATGTGATGTCGGTCAGGATTGGAAAAAGCCAAGGCTAAATGCACTGATAGATTATTGAACGGGTCCCGGAGGGATCGGGGGGCCACAAAGCCGGTGCCTCTGTGTGATGGTAACATCTCTTGTTGGACAGTTAAACTGCTTAGTTCCAGTCTTACTGCAGAACAGAAGGAATAGTCTTTACATTCACTTTGAAAATGTCACAACAGTTAATCCATCATGAACCCTCAGAGGAAGAGTTTGTCCCCACCAGTGGTGGAAGACGTACTCAGATCCTTTACTTAAGTAAAAGTACCAATACAGCAATGTAAAATATCCCATTACTAGTAAAAAGTCCTGCATGGTAAATCCTTCTTAACCCTCCTGTTGTCCTCGGGTCAAACAGTATCCTGACTAAGAAATTGTGAATTATTTTAACCATAGTTGAGATCAGAGGAAAAAACAGCACATAATGACACCTGTTGTCCTCCTGGGTCAAAACTGACCCGAGGACAACAGGAGGGTTAAGTAAAAGTAGAGAAGTATTCACAGCATACATAAAGTATAAAATGCATGATCTGTTTTACTTGGAGAATCTAGATCTGAAAAGTTATAGTATAGCTGAGAAATAAATGTAGTGGAGTAAAAAGTATAAAGTAGCATAAAATGGAAATACTCAAGTAAAGGTACCTCAAATTTGTACTTGAGTGAATGTACTCTGTTGTAATGAGCAGCAGCCACTTCCCGGATTCATTCACTTATATTTTAGTGTAAATATATCTGGATATGAGACACAAGCAGGTGTAAATGATATACTGATACAAGAAAACAACTAAATCTGTGTTCATGTTTAGGATGGTGTTAAAACGTGTTTACATCAGTAAAGTTTGTTAAGAGAGAACTAAATAAGTATTCTCAATTATTATCAGTTGTGACACAAGAAAAAAATGTGTCTAAAACTCTTTAATTATATTTGTGAATATACCAAAATTTACTGAATGGGCCTTTAACCTGAACATTTTGACTTTGCTAGCTAGCTGACCTGCCAGCAGTCTAATTGAATTTAAGGCTAATGTGGAAATCTATATGGTCAGTCAGTATATATTCTGCTCTTGTGTGATGGCGTTTGCAAGTCTGCGTGTGTTACATAACATCCTCTGGTCCTGCTCGTCAGTCAGGGACACTTGGTGCATTGTCAGCAGCTCAGTCTCCCAGAGTTTCTACCCATATCTGCAGGGAGAGCAGCAGTGAAGCCAAAGAAAGCAAACCGGAGCTCCAGAGATGTATACGTTACTCCATTTATAGAGACAGAAAGACTGCTAACAGCCTGTCAGTTTCTTAACTCCTGCTTCACTCTTCCTGCCATGCTTAAAGGAATTCTCTGAATTCTATTTGTGTCTTCTTGGTTAGTTTTACTCATCAATTAATGTGAGAACTGACTCCAAATCCATCCATTTGTCTTGTGTGTGTGAGCTATGATTTATGCTCTGCTGAGGGGCAGCTGCTGGCATTCATGCAAAGGTGAGAAAATGATTTGCAGCCACTTCACAGCTAATAACTAAGTCTGACGTGTTGCTAACAAAGCCTGACAGTTTTATGTAGCAGATTTACACATGATTCAAACATCGCAAGCTTTTTTAAACTACCAGCCACTCACGTTACTTGTTTCTATAGAAAAGGAACATAGTGTGCAAAGAGAGACTGAGTGCTGCACAGCGAAATATCACCAGCAGTGGAATTAAAACTGATGATATTTAACTTTTAAAGTCTGTGAATCTACAGGCCAATACAACAACATTATTCTCATACTTTAAGCTCAGTCTTCTTTTTTTTTTGTCGCCCACTATCATTCAACATATACTGAAGAAGCACTGAGCATCACACTGAATGATGCACACATGGATGATAAAAAACAAGCAGTTATAATTGTTTATTATCTATTATTGTAGTAACACTGCAGAATTTTTTAAAAAATATATAAAAGACTTAAAGGATATAGCTGGCAATTTTACTATATTTTTCTTATTGTCATCAAATCTCATGTTTGGAGCCAAACCAACAATGAACTGATCTACTTACAACTATTATGTGTCTATGCAAACATTTCTTAAAAACACAAACATATTTAAGTAAAATATCTGCATTTATGTGACTCAAACCTTTAAATTATTTCTCACAAAGTTCCAGTTTAAAGTCAATGCAGAGCAGATGAACTTCACGTCGGTCACTGCGCTTTCATTAGCTGAAATGTCCTCTTTCTCGCGCCCTGGAGCGTTTGGCTTTAATTTCCTTTATGATCCCAGAGTCCTGACGCCCTTTTTAGCAACATTTACTTTGGATCACTGATGGTGAACATTATAGTTAGTCATACTTATAGAGTTGGAATGAACAACATGTACAGGATATGCATATTTTGCACAATTTTAAACTATTTAACACCTTGAAAAACATTCTTTAACTTACATCAAAGCCACTGAAACAGTTTCAACCTATCATAAAAAATAATCCTCTGTTGATCCCAAGGGGGGAAATAATAGTAAAATTCCACAAAATTTTTTCATGACAAAGTAAGAATATTATACAAACACTCATTCTAATAGAATAAAGTAAAGCCAGTGCAGTGGTGACCAAAAAAAATCCATTGTGATCAATCCAACAGTTGTGTTCTGGCTGTTGTAGCTCAGATTGTTTATTGTTTATTTCTGAGAGGATTCCCATCAATGTCCTTCCATCCTGGGGTTCATTAGTGCACGCAAATATACATAAAAAACTTAAATTACAACAAGAATACAAAATAAAACAGAAATATAATAATTAATAACACAGTTAGTGTAAAACAAGACAGAAACTGGTAAATAACCATATAACTGTGGAACTTCTATTCAAGTTTATGATGCTGTGATTGTTCATTAATCGTTGGTCTACTTTAACCTCTGAAGAAAAGGACATCAACACTGACCAAAAGTACAAAAACAAATTACAGCCATAATTAAAGCTGCAAGCAGCATTGAACGGGCCTTCATGCCCTTGCTCTCGAGCACATTTTGGCATTTAATTAGTTAATTTTTACATTTTATCAAATTTTTCACCAGACCTGATGTGCGTTTGGCGAGTTTTTGAGCATGTTTAGGGGGTCAAATTTAGAGTTGAAGTGGCGGATAAATAAAGAAAGAATAATAATAAGAAAGAAACAAACACACGAAATACAATAGAGTCTTCGCCCTTTGGGCTCAGGCCCTAATTATGACCTGAACTAAGTCATGACAGTCAAACTGCTTCCTTTGTTTTAAACTGTTATGTTCAGACAGATGCAGTTAATGAGCTTATCTATATCTGGTCAGGAAATGAGATGAAGGGACACAAAATCATCCTTAATGTAACAGTGAAGCTGAAGCAGTGAAGATATATTCAGAGTCTAGTATGAAGCAAAACTTCTTGACTTACAGTATATATTGTCTGATTAGATGCTGATGAGCTGCTGTATGTCTTTGGAAAAAAAAATCTTGTTTGGAAATTTCAATACAGATTCAGACAGAGGAACTGGGAAGTGAAGCTGTGACCTTTGAGTTATACAGGATTGTGTATGTTTCCACTCCTGCCCATACACTCATCCTACACTGACCCGCTCTCTGTCTTTGAACTCATTTATTAATTGAGGCGTTCCCTGCTGGAGTGTTCGCTGTCGAAGGAACAGAAATATCTCCTGAACTCGTTGACTGCAGCTGTTGTCTTATCTCATGTGTAATGAGATAATGTGATATAGAAATTATATCACAGCAGGTGTTTGTTACTGTACTGGAGCCAGAACTCTGTAGACCCAACGGCCATTTGGCAGCGGCAGCGTGGCTCACTGATGTGTTTTTAATTGTTTTTTGGACACAACGGAGGTCTACAGCACAGAGGAATAGATATATCAGGCTTTGGATACACACACAATACTTGTAAATTGGATCAATTCATTGTTGGTTTGGCTCTTAAATGGCCACCGATAACTGGTAGATGCTCCAACTGACTTCTATTCAAAAAGCCTCAACTTCTCTCTAGAAATATTAAGTTGATCATTTTTTTCAACGAGTCATTATGGTCTCAATCTCTAAATTCAGGTCCTCTTATAAGTGTGCTGGTGGTCATTTTGGAAATTATTGCTCCGTTAATAAGATTTAAAGACATATAGTAACTTTGATGTCTGACGTGTGAGCATTGATTGACAGCTGTGATTGACAGTTGGCTCACCTGCTGCTCTCCCCAGCTACGGGACTCACACTGAAGCAGACTATTGTTGCAATATTTCATTAGGTTTAATGTAACTTTATAAAGATACTCGCCCTGTTAGCACAAATTTAGCTTAAGTAGCTAACATTAGCCCAAGTGTGCACCCAGTAAGCTAGCGTTAGCTTGGGTCTGGGGTAGTGGGGCTTGTTTCCAGAATGTGTAAGGCAACATCCGGATTCCTTATCTGGAAGGTCCTGGCACCAAACGGAGAAGATGTACACAGCCTGAAGTCTATGCTCTGCACATTAGATTTGTTGACAGTAAGAAAAATATAGTAAACTGACAGCCTTATCTTTTAAAGGGTCAATTAAACCAAATTAGAAACTATTATTTTACAATTTTATCTACTGAGGTTTTACAATATCTGTCTCTTCTGATCTCTATCTGATTTCTGCTCCCTCTTTGGTACAATAATGAACAGAAATTTGTTTGGGCATTACTGTGAATTAGCATCACAAAATTACTTTTGAAAAATTGAGCAACAATGGGCCTCAAATAAAAACCGCTCACTCATACTTCAGACCTGTCATACGAGTCATGAAGAGGATTTTTTATTGTCATATTTCCATTTCAGTAGTGGCTGTAAACAGCAGCCTCAGGGTGTTTCTGCAGCTCTCTGTCCAGTATCATCTTGAGACAGTGTAACATCAGCTACTGTAGGCTGTAATATTCTCTCCTCTAATATCTCTGTGACTGTCACATGACACCTCTCATATTAATCATGGAGCATTTTGCTTTAGAAAGATGTTTTTTTTTTTTTTGCTCTGGTGGTTGCCATAAATGGACATTTACAAAACATATGAAAATGTTCTTGCATGAGGCTCAATGTGTTTTTCCAAATGAAAACTGCCCCAAACCTTCCACCAAAATGAGTTCTTTTAATTGCTGAAGTCGCTGAATCATACTTGATTTCAGTTATGTTAATGTTTTGTTTTGGGAATCATCATCTAAACACTGGTCTGATATAAAACTGATCAGGCTGCATCAATTATTGAGTCCGTGGTGTCCAGACTTTAACCTTCATTCAGTTCAATTCTAAAATGAGTTATTTAGCTCAAATCTTACCTTAGATAGAACATTGTGTAACTAAATTCAGTCAGATGTATCAGTGTTGACATTATCAGTTCCAAGACACAAACAGCGCAGAAATTTGCCATGTCAGCTGGATGAAAAGGAAATTAGAACAGAAAGAACAGGTGCTGTTTTATTATCTACAGCTGAGCAGAGAGACTCTTGAACATTCGCACGCTCACGTGCACACACACTCAATCTGTTGGCCCTTTAGCTCGGTCACATAAATTTGTTTGGCCCTTTAGCTCGGTCAGATAGAGCAGCATCAGGTGGTCATGTGAGCGAAGTCTCCAACAGAGAGCCAGCGAGTGTGTGAGCGTGAGAGAAAGTGTGTATTACAGTAAAATGTGAGTGTGAGTGTGTGTCATGGGAAAAGGACAGAATTTGAGGTGAATTTAGCCACAGGGTTCAGCACACAACATCTCACATCACTTCCACATTAACTCATACACGCTTTCTTTCTGTTGTTTTTGAGGACAACTCGTGAGCAGCTCAACCGCTGCCTGTGTTTGATTTCACTGTGTGTCCGTCTAGAATAGTACAACTAGAAACTAATGGGGTTTTTTTGCAGTTTAACCAGCAGGATAAAGCAATAAGCAGGTGATCAAATGTCTGCCCATTTAATCAGCTTGCATGCTAAGACAACCTTTACAGAATAAAATAAACATTCAATGAATTATTACTACATAAATATTCAGGTAAAGTTTATCAGCAACACCATGTCTCATATTCAAACCAAATTTGGAAGTCAAGTGTCTCAATGACAGTGACTCATTAGTGGTAATTTCACTCTGCGTTAGTGGGTAAAACTAAAAAGTCCAACCAATAAACATCTTTTTAATCAAACTGTCCTTTAAAATCACTGCTTTTCTTTCTATAACCAGCAGCAACATTAGTTAACACTTCAGATTGTCAGATACTGATGATTTTAAAAGGAAATACATCACATTAACCTTCCTGTTGTCCTCGGGTCAGTTTTGACCCAGGAGGACAACAGGTGTCATTATGTGCTGTCATCAAAAAAATTTAAATTGTTTTAAAACAGTATCCTGACTTAACTTTTACATAGTCTGCCATAATTCATCAACATATTTTCCTCTGATCTCAACTATAGTTAAAATAATTCATAATTTCTTAGTCAGGATGCTGTTTGACCCGAGGACAACAGGAGGGTTAAAGAAGTAATTATACTGTTTCATCAGACATTTAATCATATGTGATGATGCTGCAGATTAAAGGCTACAAGATTAAAACATCAGATGATCTCAACAAAATATCAACATGATCTCATTGTTTTTCCTCCGGAGGTTTCTTCCATTTTTCTCTGTTAATATTTTTTTGAGGAGTTTTTTTATCCGCATTGACGGTCTAAAGATGTCGTATGTTGTACAGACTGTAAAGTCCTGTGAGGCCAATTTGTGATTTTTAATATTGGGCTACATGACTAAAAAATAATCATTAGTTACAGCCCTACAGCAGATTTCATAAAGACAAAAGTTCAATAATAAGTTAATTATTACAGTATTGCTCTAAATTAGCAGATGACAGTAAACATTGAAGTGTGGACTGATTCTGAAACTCTTTCTGAGTTGCAGTGGTGATGATTTCACCTTTACAGTGAAGAGATCCTTCACACTCACTCAGGTTGTCATCAGGGCTGTAGGATGTTATAATATATAATGTTTGAAATATGTCATGTTTGTTTATAGCTGAAGATTGAAGGCACATCCAATCATTGATGCTCCTTTGATTAATGTGCACATATAATGCATACACAGTATGTATTATAGGTTACATGAGGAGGATAGTAGGAAAATTCAAACTACTGAAATACTTTAAAAACTTTAATTTCATTTTTTGTGCCTTGTTTGTAACCTGTTCAATTCCACACTCATGTTATCTTGCAGGAGGTCTCATTTATTTCAGTTAATGACATAGTTTTATTTCAGCTTGGACCTCTTTATATTTCTTTATATTTTCTAGTACAATCACGTCACATCTCTTAAACCAATATCTACATGTATTTTGCTCTATTGATTTTTCTCATCTCACATGTCACCTACTGCTTTTGAGGATTTTTTAAATGTCTGGTACCGTCGAATAAGTCAAAGCCACCTCAGCTAGATTAAATATTTGAAGCCAAATACAGTCTGGTTTAGCCTGGCACCACACAGACCTCCTCAAACTCTCTGTCAGAGCCAGGACGACACTTACTCGCACTCAGTTTTATTTACCCAGCACTTCAACAGCCCCAAGCATTTAATCACTGGTGCAATCTACACCAGAAATGGTTGTCAGTATGTAAAAACCATCATTTAGAACAACATCAGTCACTGAGTGCTCACAAGAGTCATGATACAGGATATAGCAGGATGAGACTTTGTTTGGATTGAAACTGCTACCTGTATACCTTGATGAAGGACTTCACTAGTTTTAACAGTAATAAACCAACAAGTGATTGTTGTTTGGTGCAATCCATCATGTATTTTAGCTGAATTCAGTCAAACAAACAAAGTAACTGTTGAACTCCTCACAAATAACCAGGGAAGCTCTTGAATGGATCACTGCTGTTAAATGAGGATATACATATACAAAAAGACTTTCTTGAACGGTTAAGTAATTTAAACCTGCATGAACTGATTGCCAGAAAACACAACTCTGACATATTATCACCTTATAAGGTTAGCAACTTGTTAGCAAACAGTTGCTTATTTCCACATCCAGCAGTCATGGAGCAACATTATCATTCATTTGGAGTCGTGTTTCTGTCCAATACTCACTCTCTTTTAGCTCTGTTTGCCTTGAGAAAAATATCTGTTTTTTACTTATTGAATGTTCCACCGTATTCACCGGCTAGTTGCTGTAATGGTGTAGGTGCATGATGTGGAGGCAGCCTCAGACACCATCCTGATGAAGGCGGGATAGCCAAAAAATATTTGGTAAATAAAGCATGGTGTACTGGAAAAGAGCTGTACAATGTGTTCTGATGTGTATTTGATGCACCAGCTAGTTGCTAACATTGTCTGTCTGCTGTTTGGTGCTGGGTAGGAAGTGAACAGTGGGTTAATTAGAGCTATGAGCTAAAAGCAGGACAGGAGCTGCAGAGTCTTTTATTGTGTGGATTTGTCACTACAAGCAACCCCTTTCACATTATTTGAATTATCTGATCCACTTTTAATAAATGAAAATATAAATGAATGCAGCTGCAAGGAAAATAACCTCTGAAAACTCAATTTTATTGCAGGTTTGACACTTTTTATGGAGCCATGGTCAGTGAGGAACCACCATTGTGTTATTTAAAGAGCAATATCAGCCCAGTGTTTTGCTCAAATAAGCATAATGATCTTGCCGTTTTACATTATTTACATCTGATGACAATATAGAAGAGAAATAAGAACTAAAACAGCCAGCAGTAGATATTATACAGTCGTCTGTGCTCAGAGAGAGCTCATACACTGTCAGGCTCAGCTGGCTCCGCAGTAATAAACTGGTATGAGGTCGTACCCTCCACACAGGCACCTCCTGGCAGTCCTCTCTCACTCCTCCGAGCCCTCCGCTGGCCTCAGCCCTCCCACTCCGCTCAGTACCACCTCGTCCTCTCCTCCACAGCCAGGCCCACCCCGCCTCTAACTCCTCCCCTCCTATTCAACACCAGTCAGCCCCCTCCACGTCCTCCAACCCACCAGTCAGACTCCCCTCAGTCACAGTCCTCCATCTTCACCACAATCAGCTCCATATAAGCTCACCTGTGGTAATTAAAACAATTAAGCCTCCTGCACACTCAGTGCTCATTAAATTAAAACTGTTAATGATTTAACTAACAGAACAAAGGTGGAAATACTCAAATCTGTTTATCAAGAAAAATTAGAAACACTTAACACTGTATTATTACAATAAATCCATTTGGTACCTTCATTTTTAAGGACGGTCTTTCAGTCACAAGAACTTTGATATATTGTTTGTTATGAAGTTATCCTGCATTTTATATGGAAAAAGTAAAATATTTTATTTAATATCTTATTTATTATTTTATATCACAATGGTTTTCCTCTGGGTGAAAACAGAAATGACCCTGAGGAAGACCAGTGTACGTTTGATACATGTTGGTTTGGTTTTCATGATGTTCGTCTGAGCGCCAGGACACTGAGCGGGTCGTCTGCTGACCGCAGGATTGACGGTTTGATCCCCGGCTCTTCCTGTCCATGTGTCAAAGCCTCCTCAAACAAGACACTGATGGTCATAGTGGCTCTGCCGCCATCAACGTGAGCGTACACGTGAATGAGAGGCAAAAATTGTAAAGCACTTTGTCCATTAATGCCAATATAATAAAGGCTTTTTAAACTTTTGTGTCCTGATGAGGCCTTGACTTTTTTAAGAATGAATTGTTTTTGTCACATTGTTGTCAGATCCAAAAAGCTGATTGAGTTGAATGTTTAATTGTGCATCTGTACATGTGTTTAATCTCTTTCTGCTACTTCAGAGCACAGTAGCATTGTGTCGGTCACATAAAGACAGAATACAGTGTTGAAGTGAGTCAGTGACGTCTGCAGAGTCTGTATGTTTGTCTCAGTCTGACTGACCACAAACTGAGCTCAGAGAGAAAGTATGTAAGAGGATGAGAAGAAGTAACGTGTTTGACTGTTGACGTGTGTGAAATGTCTATGACTGTACATGTGACTCGTGTGTGTGTGTATGTGTGTGTGTGTGTGTGTGTGTGTGTGTGTGTGTGTGTACTATCACTAATCTTCCTGGGCAGTAGTCCTGCGGGTAAACGCTTCCTGCCAGGAAATAGGTTCGTTTTCAGAGTCAACACTGTGACACACACACACACACACACACACACACACACACACACACACACGGTTAAAGCAATATTGTGGTGCTTTTGTTCTATAAACTGATTTTGCCATATTTGTAAGGACCACTTTACCTCACAAATGTCACAAAAAATTAAAACATAACTGATTCTAGCTGTTCTTTGTGTTTGAAAGGCTGCAGTTCATGTAGCATGATGTGAGTCGGGGTTGAACAAACATTTTTCAGTTCTGATATATTATATTTGTGATACTTTATCAATACGAATGTAACACTTTCTGTTGAGTTGCTGAGACCGTCGTATTTCCATCTTTTCCTTCAGACATTTGAACTCTGAATCATTTTACCTTCTGGCAGTTTATGACGTGAGTTTATGATGTTTATGTTGTGTGTTAAAAAGGTTTAAACACTTTATTTGCCTTCTCAGGGATGTATATTATGTCATAACTCTGTGTTGTGATATACTGTCAAAAGTGAAATGTACACTCAACACTGCCCACTGAAACAAGACAAATATACGCTGATGAAATGTGCAAAGTTGGCTCATTTTTTATGTGTAATTGGTAATTAATTCTGTCTATAACATCATGAGCCAACATCGACTATAAAATAACCTTTTTACACATCATGCAGCTCTAACTTATTTACAGTAAATAACCACTGCATACACACATCAGCAACACTCACACAGATGTCCACGTTTACTGAGAAAAAGATACAAAGATCAATCATGGGCTTTTAACAATTGATATTAGATCATTCAAATAAAAATAAGAAAATGTATTTTTTTTATCCAGTCCCACTGGTCAACCCAGTAAACCAGCCACCAGCCTCCTGATCCTAACAACCAACACAACCTGCACTTCTGTCTACAACATCATCAGCCGTTTCCTCTGTAACTCAGCTTTCTTCCTCAGTGTCTGCCATGTGTTAACCTCCACCCTAATACCCAGTTCAGTTAACAAAGGCAAAACTGATTTACCAGAAAAACCCCGACAGTCAGCCTCAACCGGACGGGCTTTTTTTTTTTTCCAACAACACTTGTCTGCATCTGCTGCTGACTCTGTAGATTATATCTGAGCTTTTTCCTCTCATAGGCTGTTTCTTCTCATTTGTTATTGTAATTTTCTGCAATATCATTATTTTCTTAAACTACCACTTAGAAAGAAATCTGTCAGAAATTCAGAAATACAACAGATCAGTGAGTCAGCAAAGTATTTCAACTTGATCACTTACTTTAAAATCTTATACAAACACAGTATTTTTTTCTCTAATATCTATTTCTTTATTGAATCTATTATGAATCCGATCAGTTTTGTACAGTTTGACTTCCACTCTCCTTTGACCCAAACACTGTTTGCTACCAGCTAACACTGGACCGTCACTTTCCAGCAGCTGCCCAACCGGATACACAGTGTTCTTCAGTGTGTGTGTGTGTGTGTGTGTGTGTGTGTGTGTCTATGTTTATGTAAATTAGTTTGTAGATTCATGCTGTACATCCATCTCTGTCCTACGTGAGGCCACTTGTGTGTGTGTTTGTGTCTGGTGACAATATGTGTGTTTGTGTTTTTCTTTTGTCTTTGTGTGTGTGTGTGTGTGTGTGTGTGTGTGTGTGTGTGTGTGTGTGTGTGTGTGTGTGTGTGTGTCTGTGTGTGTGTCCTCCCAGGAGTCCTATGGTATTCAGTTCACAGGTTAGCAGGAGGATGTGAAGGTCAGAAGGCTCCACTGCAGGTCAACAGTCATTAAAACACACACACACACACACACACACACACACACACACACACACACACACACACACACACACACACACACACACACACACACAGAGTTATGTATCCACTTTGGTATATTAGAGACATTTCACATCATGAATACTGTCAATATTTGGTTTTGTGTGTTCAGAATGAAAATGAAAATCTTCGGTTTATTCTCTCATTATAAACACAGTTTTTGTAACGTTCAGGGGTCTGAGGTCATTATACAAACTTTTATCCTGTTTGAAAACAGAATTAGATCCAACATGAGATATGATATGTGATTATATCCCATTTTGACTCTCACAATATGTTGAGTCATCATGTTTTACTCATGCAACCCCTCAAACAGTGTCAAGCAGCACTTAGGTTCATATTAATATAATAAAACCTCCATTCCTCTGAAACATCTGTTTGCCAGATGACGTGTTAAACATGTCTGCCTGCTGAGAGGAAAACATAACTGGAAGTTTTCAACAACAGTCTTTGCAGTAAAAACATGAGACTGTTTGCTGATTTAACACCTTCAGCAATTAATTTTTAAATCAATATAAGGATCGTTGTGGGTGTTTGAAATAAGCCGAACTGGATTTAAAAGGTGTTTTTATGATATCAGATGTGTCAAAATTGTGCACACAAACTCAAAAACTCTTTCTTTGTGGATGCTGTGACTTTAACATACTGTAACATTTCTCACACACCTCTACAGCTGACCTAAAAAAAAAAAACCCGTTACGCAACAGTGCAGCTCTGCATCTAATCATTTACTGCCCTGTTGACCAAGTTGTTTGCTTGGGTAACACACCTCTGCGGCATTTCCACATACAGGTGATTTTCAGAACGGTGGCTGTTTCAGACTTGTTTGAGTATTTGATGATGATGGACGATATTCGCTGTGAGCTCGTAAAACACTTTTCACACCACCGTACGAGGCGTTTCATGTCTGCAGAGGCTCATAAATTCTTTCTGCTCCTAATCTTGCTCTACATATGACCCTGGACTGTCTGGGTATCTGGGGTAACTTCCTGTGATGTGCAAAGTTACTGCAGTGACACGACATACTGTATGTACAACAACACATGACAATGTCCTGGATCGCCGGGGCAACATCTGATAAAACAAACACTCACTGGATATCATCTTCTAATGCAGCTATTAGACAAACACACACATACCACCGCAACTAAATGATTAGAAAGTCTTTGAAAATCAAATAAACCATTTCATTATGTAACAGAGACAACACAAACACGCACACACACACACACACACTGTGTTTTCCCAAGTGGCGGTGAACAGGAGGAATGTACATCTGTATTTGTTCTTGTCAGGACTGGACTGAAGGCTTGTTTGTATGCTGGATGCACATTGACCCAGATGAACAGAAACTGTCTGGAAGAGAGCTGACATGACAGATGACCTGGTTACTGTTGCCGCAGCCCCAAAGAAATTTATCTTTTACAATTGCTAACACGCATTTCTAAATACTGAGTTCACTTTTTCAAAAGTCTTCACATAATCAGAACAACAGCTTTAACTGTGGGTTACTTTTCATTGCTGTGAGACAAAATGTGTTCATCGATCACATCTTTCAAATTTCACAAACTGTCATCTCCCTCAAACTCAACCATCACCAAAACTCCATGTATTTACAGTCTGTTTTACACATTTCTACCTGTAAACTGTTTTAAAAGTGTTAAATTCATGTTCAAAACCAAACATTAGACTGTTAGTCAGACAAAACAAGCAAATTGAAGATATCACTGTGACCTTTCAGGACCTGTGAAACCCATTTTTCACCACTTTTTAAGTTAAAATGAAAAAAAAAATAATTGTTGCAGCCCTACTAAACATAACTCAAATTACTGTAAAGTATTCTGATACATCTACATTAAAAAAGAGAAAAATACACAGCATAATGATTATGCTTGTATGACCATCGTCCACATGATCAGATGTTTCTCTTGGTTGCAATGAACACTGAGTACCTGCACATATCTGCAGGGATGGATCAGGTGTCCAGGTGCATTGCAAGAGTGTGATGTTGATGGGAACTTGTGGTCAAATGCAGAAGATGTGGTTGACTAGTACTGCTGTTTGTATTGACAACATTCCTCCTTCGTTGCTGAGGTTTCTTCTGTTTTTTCCCCATTAAAGTTTTTTTAGGGGGAGTTTTTCTTTATTCAAATCGAGGGTCTAAGGATAGAGGATGTTGAATTACTGTACAGATAGTAAAGCCCCCTGATGTGAACTTGTGATTTGTAATATTGAGCTATATAATTAAAAACTGATTGAAATAGTGCAGCATCGACAGTAATGCGGGTGTTGTGCCGGACCATTGTGGTGAAGAAGCTGCTGAGAGTGAAGGCGAAGCTTTCAATTTATCAGTCGGTCTACATTCCAACCCTCACCTATGGTCACGAGCTTTGGGTAGTGACCGAAAGAATGAGAACAGGCGGCCGAGATGAGTCTCCTCTGTAGGGTGTCTGTGCTCAGAGATAGGGTGAGGAGTCTGGAGTAGAGAAAGGAGCCAGTTGAGGTGGTTTTGGCACCTGGTTAGGATGCCTCCTGGACGCCTCCCTTTGGGCACGTCCAACTGGTAGAAGGCCACAGGTCAGACACAGAACACGCTGGAAGGGATACATATATGTTCTGGCCTGGGAACGTTGCGGGATCCTCCAGGAGGAGCCGGAGGACGTCGCCAGGGTGAAGGATGTCTGGGTTACCTCACTCAGTCTGATGCCACTGCAACACGGTCCCGGATAAGCAGTGGAAAATGGATGGATGGATGTATAAACAATTACTTGACTTGACACAGTTGTATTTCTATATGTGTAGATATCCTGTTCATGTTTTCTATTGCGTCACTGGAAAACTCTTTAATTTAGGAGAATGAGGCTTATTGCAGGATTTTTGATTAATTTCATCAACAAATACTGTAAGGTAGCGAAATCCATGCAGTAAAGAGGTGACAGTCTTTTTGTTGTAATGGAGTCTTGTAAATAAATCAGTTTTTTAAGACAGAGACAGTAGAGATACATATTGAAATGATGCCAGTTGTTTTTTTCAGGCCATTTTTTTATGAGTGAAACAGTTTACTTGTTTGGGGTCAAATGTCGTCACTGTTAGGACTTAAGTAGATCATGAGATGTGTAAACAGTGTTTTGGTTGTATTTGTGCATTTAGATGTGAAATTAACAGTTGTGTTAAATATAGAGTTGAAGAATAAGTTTTAAAATGCAGAAATTTGTGAAATACCAAAGGAGTTACAGCTTTCACCTAAACTGACTGAATCAGTCCATCACAGAATCCTTTCATGGAAAAAGCAGGTTGTTTGAATAGTTTGTCCACTCTGTGTGTACACACGGCTTTCCCATCATCTTCTCGGACTCCAGCTTTGTTCCCGGACATGACTATCGCAACCACTTGGGTATAATCTCTATTAACCATCATTAGCATTCCTCCCATATTTCCCATGCTCCATTAGCTTGACAATTAGTATTCTGCTCATATTTCTCCAATTGCTCTGACAGGAGGATTCCTCACAGACAGCTCCTGTCACCAACCGGCTGCCGAACAGCTGTGAGCAACAGGAGATGTTGTCCACTGATGAGCTCTGTCTTTTTCTCCAAGGACACACAGACAAGCTGATAATGTCTTACTGTTGGACCGATCTACAGCTGGACAAAGAGCGTCTGTCTTCACTTTTCTTTTATCTAACCCTTTCTAAGCTTTATACACGTCTATGTCCTCTCTCTCTGGACATAACGTCTCCTCCCAGCCTTATTCTCCTTTTCCTTTACTTGTGAACCTTTTTTGTTTTCTCCTCCTGTCATTTTTTCTCTGCCTGATATTTCCCTTTTATTCCACCAACATACAGTATCTTTATCTTTGCCAGCCTCTACATCTCTTTTCAAAATCATTTTCTTACTCTAGACTAAACTTCTGTCCTTTTTTTTTGGTCTGTCTCTTTTCTTATCCTCTCTCTGTCCTCTCTCTGCCTCTCTGCATTTTCTCATGTTTTCTCTCTTCCTTCGCCGCGCTGCCTGTCCATCACAGTGATGTTGAGGTGATGATTTACAGGAAGAGGATTGTGGTGAAGCAGAGCAGAGTTGGACAGTAGGCTCCTTTATCCCACTGTAATACACAAAGAGAAGCCAGAGAGACAGGGGCCCCCCGACCACACTGCGAAGGATATGAGAGCTGAAATTGCAAAGAGAAGGTAGAGGGCCCCTGTATAATACTGTTGCTGTACACACACACACACACACACACACACACACACACACACACAGATATCCTCACGTGTGTTTCCCTTTTGAGGATTCAAAACTTTATTCTGATCCTGTTTCTATGACGCCAGACCCTAAACTGAAACAGAAGTGAAACCTTTTCTTGTACATTAAACACAAGATTATCTCTGATCTTATTCTTTATCTAAACCTAATCTGAACCTTAACCTCTATTCTGTAACCTGACATTAGCCTCAAAGGTGATTTATTTGTGAATAAATTTAAAAAAACACAAAGAAGCAAACAAAAAAACTAAAAAATACATAATCGCAGTGTTATTCAGCTAATGCTAAAGATTTGCAGTCCTGCCATGGAAACCACGACTGATTGGTACTGATGTGACATTAAAAATACAATCCAGGAAGTCTGGTTTGAGTAGCAGATCTGTGAATTGTTGTTGTTTTTTTTTTAAGATATTGTATGTTTTCAGGCAGTTTTGCCTTTATTGCACATAGTGAAGGCAGGAAACAAGGAGAGAAAGAGCATCACAACATGCAACAAAGGTGCACTGGAACCATCTGGCCCACTGCTCAGTCTTAAACCAATAATACACAAGTCCTCCAAATGAAAAGCCAAAATACGTCATTGGTCCCTGTACTCCATAACAACACACAGAAGTGTTTTCTGATCTATCAGCAGAACAACAGTTTCATGATGTGACAACGCGATGGTTAAAGTCTGGTTAGGTTTAGACATAAAAAACACTTGGTTAGATTTACGGAAAGATCGCGGTTAGAAGACATTCGCCATCATGGTTGCAACAATAACCACATGGCTAAGTCATCGTCATCATGGTTTGAAAGAAACAAGGTTGATTTGTGGTTGGAAACAGGAAACATTGTTGCTTTTGTAAAGTTGTTCTGGGGAACAACAACTGATCCTGTCATTTTTCTTGGGAGGACAGTCTCATTTTACAACTCTGGAAACAATAGCAATCATTTTATCCTCTATTGTCATGATCATGATATTTGTTTGATGACTGTTGTTCCACTTCTTAGAGGTAAAGAAAGGCTACATTCAACGTGAAGCAAAGCAGCAGAAATGACCTTATACAGAAGGTCATTGAACTCTTTTCTTTATGTAACAGAGCGGAGGAGGTTGAGGGTTTGAATGAAGAATGAAGGTGTGTTCCTATAGATGAGAGTGTAAGAATGGACCCTTTCATATGGCTTCTCATTCATCAGGAGGAAAGGAGGGATGGAGGGATGGAGGGATGGAGGGATGGAGGGAAACGTGGCGGGCGTCGGTGTTTTGGGCACGTGAATCTCTCAGTTTGAAGTTTCTCCCACATGATAGAGATTAGGAGCCCGGAGACCGCATGGTCTTGTGTTTCTGCCCGTCTCCTTCCTCCACCCTCACACATGTTTGTCTAACTAATGATGAGGAAGAGGAGAAAGAGGAAGGGAGAAAAGAGCGCAGGAAGAGAGACACATGCCGTTCTGTTCCCTTCAGAATATCAGACACGTGAGGTATGAAGGGAAGGTGAAGGCCTCCCCTGCACTGCCTCACGCCTGCCTGCAGTCTGGGCGGACGGCTGGCTGCTCGGAGCTACTGTATATGTTACGCAACACTTACTGCTTCAAGTCTGGGCCGAGAGCCAACATGGACTCCTAAATTTTGTTTTATTGTTGTTATTATTTTGCTTGTTTGAGTCCTAAATTACAAGGAACTTTGCAGATACTCTTATAATAATTAAACGTTGCACCAAGTGTAATTTTTATTGCCCCCACATCACATATTATATCACCAGGTGCTGAGATTATTGGCTGGACTTTACTGTCTCACACTCAGTCACGTCATGCATCTACAGCACATCAGGAAGGAATCAGATATTCAAAAAGAGAGCGAACACAACCAGGAATAATTAAAGGATAGAAGAGCTTTAGTCGACGGTCAGGAAATTAATTGGAAACTATGTTTGAGTAATTATCATAGACTGTATAAAAATATGGACGTAGTTACCGTGACATCACTCGTTGGTTTCTGAAGAGTGGTTTTGAAGCTCAAAGTGAGCCGCTCTAACCGTCGCCATCTTGGCAGTGCGTGACGCTGCCTAACTCCCAGCCAATCAAATATGGGCAAAGAAGTGGGCCGAGTGGCTGAAACAAGCCACCTAGCGGCTGGCAGACCTGTCACTCAAAGCAGCCATGTCCTTCATTATGCAGAACTTTACAGCTTAATAAAATTTAAATGGGTGAGTTAAAAAAATTCACCCCCCGTACAGTTGTCATGAAAGTGGAAATTAGATACAGAGACCAAAACTGCTTTTTGTACCAGGCTGTAAACATGTTTCTTTCTGCTGTAAAGTTGGGCATTTTAACATGGGGGTCTATGGGGATTGACTCGCTTTTAGAGCCTCAAGTGGTCGTTCAAGGAACTGCAGTTTTTGGCACTTCCACATTGGCTTCATTTTACAGCCCCGGAGGTTGCCACTTGGTAATTATTTATAGTGTCAAACATTCTCTGGTGAGTGAGTTTCTATTTTATATGACATTATATAAACAAGAACTACAGCAAATAAAAAGTATTTCAATGCACATACAGTATAGACATGTGAGTACTGTATTAAAATGCACTTGAAAAAATGTGAACGTGTCCTTTAAAGTTCATCAGAAGGTGCTTTGATTGTGTTTTAATCTCGTCCGTCTTTAACTGGAATTATGTTTCTCCGGGCTGCACGTCAGCAGTTGCTCGGTGACGTTTTTGTGGCTGTTTCTTTTATACTTAAATGTAGTAAGTTTGTTTTTGTCTCCGTTTCAGACCCACCTCCTCACAGGAATCAACCAATCAACTTGCTGGACTCGCAGCTTCAGTATCTTGATGTGATAGTCGGTAGAACCGTGTGCAAAACTCCAAGATGGTTAAAGTTTCACATCAAGCACACATATTGTTTTTATTGAATTTCTGGTGTATGTTGTTCTTTTAAATTCTTTGTTTTATTTCTCTATGTTCACTATCTTTTCACCTATATATGATGGTAATGTATTTTGCGAAGCACCTTGTAACTCTGGTTTTAAAAGGCACAACAAAGTTTTATTATTATTATTATTATTATTACTACTGCTGTATAGAAATACAGTAGTTTTTCAGGGTTCAGCATTTTTCTTCATTTTGTGGCACACACACACACACACACACACACACACACACACACACACACACACACACACACACACACACACACACACACACACACACACACACTCACACACACTACAGTAGAGTGGTTGAGTTCATGTCAGGTCATCAGATTAATGTCTGCCTGCTGTTCTTCAGGGCAGGTGGACTGAGCTCACAGTTTGCTCTGATTAAAAATGGCAGAGAAAACTTGATGCAGACACTGTCATGTCGGCAAGTAATCTGTAACCTCTAATGATGCAGCTTCACAAAACCAAACCGAGATCTAATCTACAGAACACGTCCCGAGAAGCAATAAAAAAAACAATAAATCAGATGACTTTTTTTTTTCTCCTTTGAATCTCAGCAACACATAACAGATGATCTGATCGAACGAAGACAGAACTTCCTCAGAAAATGTCTGGGCTGATTAGACGCAGCGATGTTAAGAATGAGAAGTATGTAGGAGATGAAAAGAGAATAAAAATTTGGGTTTACTTTACAGCCATGCAGCCATGTGGGAGGTCCCGTCATGCTTGTGTGATTATCTCCTGCTTCACTTGGTTGGAACAAAAGAGCCTTTTGGTCGTACTTTTAACCACAGACCTAATTACTTGTAAGTTAACTTACACAGATCAAACGTACAGTAGAGACAAGGCTGGTCGGGTTATATCGGCCTCGTTGGTTTGTTGCCAGACACTTTAAGTAACTAGATTAACATAATAAGGACGAGAGCTTTAAGGGACAAAGGGACAAAATGTGAGGCAGACTCAGACGTACTGGACGTGATCCAAAGGATTTCTTGCTATCACTGTGTTCTGCAGCCAACTTTTTATCAAATATGTGATGTGTCCAGCAGGAGATGATAAAACAAAACACGATGCAAAGAAGCCTCTTAATCCTGAAAAATATTTTTTCAAAACAGTTTCTCGGGAATACAAAGCAAAAAGCCGCAGCAGTGATGAACTGCTGTTGGCAAAGTTTGTAGAGGAGCAGCTCTGATCAAAGCAGCTCCGACTGATACCTCAGGCAGATGTGTGATGTTTGGCTATATTCATTAAATGGACTAAGTATTAACTTTCTGAACTGATGGTGAACTATTGAAATATATTTAGTGTTAATTACAGATCTTTCAGTTAACCTGCTTAATGTCTAAACTGTTGTTGTGACTGCTCACACTGGCAACAAACATGGATTTTATTGTCACCTAAGAACAAATTTAGCATTGAACTCCTGTAACTGTTTTAACAGCTCGTCCTCATAAGAAAAACGACAGTATAGCTCTAAAATTCAGGCCAGAAAAAACAACCTATAATTACATTCATGCCATCTAGCGGCCGACTAATTATTCCTTGTCAAAACCTGACACCTACATTACCCACAAGGCAACTGGACTGTGTTCACCTGCACTGCTAGCAGCAGCTAATGTAGCCTGGAGCTGCTAGCTGCTAGAGGTTTAACCTCACTTCTAGATTCAGATTTTTTTCATTTTTAAACTTCAGCCACAACCAACGCCGACAATTTACAAGATGTTGTATAATATTTATGAATTTCCCGACACTAAACTCAGCTGAACTCATTCAAAAATGTATTGAGACTTTCACATCACTCACCAGAACCTCTGATGGTAAAGTAATTGAAAACATCCACTGGGAGAAGCTAAACCCACGTGAATTATTACAGTTACAGATGAGTAACAAAGTGCCATTCACACACACACACACACACACACACACACACACACACACAGACAGAGCGATGGATCACATCACACTCAGGTTATGTTCGTCTGACAGAATATTGAGTTGAAAGCTGTTTCTCAAAGGATCCAATAGGAAGCAGAAAGTGTTTCACTGCTGCTTTCTCTCACAACACGCTGCCCTCGGCTCGCGTGTCCATTCTCCAGAAAAATATCCTCCTGCTCGCTGCGTTCGCTCCGTCTATCACGCTACAGTTCTCTATAGCTCCCTGTGTTTTTCTTTGAGGTATGCACAGTTCATTCTCCACTCTCGGCTGTTTTATTCCCTCTCACCGTGACATTGAACACATTGTATACACATCACGTCTTTCTGGTAGCCACAAATATCAGATCGAGTGTAACTGCTGCATTTAAACATGATTTGTTATTAATGATAAGTGGTATAATAATATGTATAACTTCATGGATGTCTGTAGGAAAAGTCTCTTTTTGCTTGCCTGACTTCATGAAGGTCAAAGGTTGCTGGAGCGCAGCTGGTGGTGGCGGGGAGTCAGTGTCTGGATCAACGGCGCTTCAGAAAGGCAAATATTTTGCACAACAGGAGTCTTAAATCCAACTCTGCTGAGTCAAAGTGACAAACCACAAGTGCACCCTAAACTTGATAGATGTGGAGGCTCCGGTAGCTGAAATTATGCAAAGAATTCACATTCTGACACTCAGGTAAGACGTCCTCAAGGGTTAATTTATCTTAAATGAAGTCTCAGCTCTCACTGATTTTCACTTTCCAACTACAATTTTTAAAAAATGTTGCAGTGCAAACAAGCCTATAGTTACATTATCCAAAAATCACACATGAAATCACAAGAAAATATGATTCTTGGGGGGAAAAAGCACCTAACAGCAGGAACTGCGCTACAGTGTTGTTCACTTCAAACTCACAATGTTGCCTTTTCTCAATCTCAGTAATTTGGAGGAATTGTCGACTGGATTTAATATGTATATTTGTGGCTTTGTGGTGGGAAAATAATTTTCCATAATTTTCCATAATTTACTGTGCATGACGTCTAATTATCTTGTTGACAGTTATATCTGACAGAATGGAATATTCTGGTCCAATGAACATTAACAAAGATTAAAAGGGCAAAGAGGGAATGTTATGATCCAGAGAAAAGTCTGTGACTCCAATGTTGGGTCAGAATTTGCATACAGGTCACTGAGAGGACGAGCATTGATCCAAAATGAAAATCAGTTCCTTGCTGTGACTTCAACCTGATAATCAGACTTTTCTCCAAACATTCACCTGGAAGCTGCAGGTGAGTTAACTCTGCATGAAGAGGTGAAAATTGGCTCTGGTGAACTCCTGATGGATGGTCTCTAACAGGACGTCTTCCTCCTGGTCTCCCTCCATCCCTCCTTCTCTCTTGCCTCCTCCTCCGGCTGCTCCTCCTCCTCCTCCTCGCACAGGCGGAGGTCGCTGGAACTCAGGGGTGTAGGTGAAAGTGAAGGGCGTGCGATAAATCAGGCCGTCCAATCGGAGGAGAGACAGAGGGACGGTGATGATGCGTCGCAGACGGCGCCAGCCGTCACTGAAAACAGCGACGTCGGGAACAACACAGAGCAGAGATTTGGGAGATCTGAGAAAAAAAAAACAAGCAGATGAAAGTAAGAAGGAGTCTGTAATAAAATGCTGCATGTAAAGATGCAACTGGTAGCACGTAACTCAAAAATGAGCCAGAAAAGCCTTAGTGGACTATAAGAAAGTAAAAATAGCAGATCAGATCAAAGAATATTTTAAATCAACTAAGTAAAGCAGCTAAAATCAGTATTTTTATATTAACAATGGCTCATCTACAGACCTACAGAGATTTATCACATGACTCTACAGCTTCTTTCTGTTTTAGCATCTTTCAGCTCATTGTTTTGGTTTTACTGCCCACAACGTTACAGTTTTTCTTCACTCTCATCACTTCCATCAAATCCAGACGCAGCAGGCAGTAGATTTCACAGTGGAACATTTAGCAGGTTAAGAGCCAGTGAAGACCAAAACTATTGGAACATTATATCATTCATAAAGGTTGAGAACAGTATTTTGTATGTGTGTATCTGTATCTTAGTTTTTTAAACTTGCATGTTTAAGTTTGTTACTGTAATCTTAGTTTACAGGCACAAAATCCTGTTTTCAAGCCAACCTTTATGAATTATATGAGAGTCCATAAAACAAAGCTAAATGCACTGTGAATATTGGACATCTGGACACATCTGCTGGATGTGACAACTTCATAAGGCCTTAAGATCTAATTTTGTGTTTACAGCTTTTTGTGCTGCCCACAAATGACTCAATTAATATTAGTTAATGCAGGTTTAAAAATGATAAACCACACAAACCTTACTAAGCAAAAATGGTAGATTTAAAATGTTTCATGATGATAAGACTATTTTTTTTTGTGGCTTTTCCATCTTTGCAGCTGACTCTTCTGAAGTTGAGGAGCAACAAAAGCAACAACAGTGAAACTATTGAAAAATAAACCATGAAAGTTGATGATTATGTGACAGACTAAACATAAATCTGAGGTTGATATGAAATACTAGCGAGCAGCAGACATTTTGAAAGCCCTTTTATGGAGCTTTTTGTGAAGGTATTTCATTTAAACCCATACTGCACTTCTGGCTTGCATGGCAGGGAGAGATCATGTTTCTAATTGGCTGCAGCCTCTCGTACAAACAGCACATTGTGGATGACTGTGTTATACAAACATGGCTTTCCTCTACGCCGCCGAGCTGCTGGTGATGGGAGGAATATTTGCAGAAGCTGGTGGCGAGCTGCTCTCAGCCAGAGACCCTGACTTACGATGCCTCAGCACTTTAGGTGTGGGATCTGAGGTGGATTCTGACGTCAGAGGGGTTGTTTTGATTCGGGATGCGTCACATGAGATTCTGTGAGGGGACGCCTGAATGTCAGGTTTCTGCAGTGCCCTTCTGTAATTTACAGACTCCCCCCCATGAGAGTTAGAGAGAGGATTGTTCCCTGTGAGCCAAGCTGAGTTACTCCTACCAATGTCTGAATATAACATAAGCTCCTTTATACCTCTCAGGTTCAGTCTTGGCTTGGTCCCTAAAAGCAGATGAATACAGGTAAAGAGGAATAAAATGGATGTCATGACTATAAAGAATACTTTTACACAGACTTGTATGAAAAACCATCTTCTTTCAACAGGTAATGTCCAGGATTTTGACTAATAAGGAGAAACAAATCCAGAACAAAAAGAAAAAGAAATGAAAAAGGAATAAAGACACTTGTGTAGATTTAAAGTGCACCGCTAACATCCGTTAGCAGGCTAGGCTAATTAGCTGCTCAGCATGTAAACATACCTCTAAAAGGTCATTTCTGACCCGTAAGATGCTGGTTTGGTTCTTACTCTTCGGTACCAGTGCTAACAACACACTGTCTGCTCATTGACATTGTGGTTAAACCACAAGTGTGTTCAGTTTGTCTCTCGTTCTCTACGGTGTAACACCAGCACTCAGCCTGTCAGCTGCTGTCAATCAAACACAGACGCCGACACGCGCCTCCAGTCAGCTTAGATGAAGCATTACTGATGTTTCCCCAAAGACCTTTTTCTTCCTTTTCATAAAGAAAAACTATGAACAACACATTAAAAAAGCATGTTTTTTGGGCTGCTTCTGGATTTTTGTGTCTTTGTGTGCTTCTGTTGTTCAGCAGTGCCCTGAACTCCCGCAGCGGACAACATCAACATATCCTATTGTAACTTTTACTTATTGTTATATATTATATACTACTTGTTGTAAATATTCTTATTTTATTGACAAACTATTTCAGTGACTTCCTGGAGTCTCTGCTTTTTGCCGGGCAACTGGGCAACAAGAAATAATGCAGCACATCAACAACCCGCCATAAACAACAATTTGTCATTTTTACAATTTATGTAATGTACAAATTAAACAAACGAAATTCAACGTGTTTATTGGTGAGCTTTTATTATTTTGTGACCTTTGGACAGATCCAGGCTAGCTGTTTACTCTTGTTTCCAGTCTTCATGCTAACTCAGTTAGCTGGCTGCTAGCAGTAGCTTCATCTTAAACGTACAGACATGAGAGTCTGCAAGAAAGTGGATTTCCCAAAATGTCAAACTTTTCTGCTGTGTTTTTAAAGATTTATGCTAAATATGGTAAATATCAAACTTGTTCCAGTAGATAAGACATCCCAACTGCAAATCAGACATCTTTTTCTGAAACATCCCATAATTTTCAACAAGACACCTCTCATCAGACATGACTGTGAGTCGGTTGTGTTTTATAGAAATTCCTCAACAAACAGCAAAATAACTGTTTTCAAAATCTGGGTCAGATGAAACATAATTTGGGTTAAACCTCTCTGGTTACGAAATATTTTGTGCAGAAGTGCCACTTTATATTTTTAAAAGGAAATTCCATAAAAAATGTCTATCTTGGGGCCAACTTTTATGAGCAGTCAGCTTCACAGACCTGAGCAGTCTCACTTAAACATGACTAACACTTCAATTTAGCCCTTGTGCTGCTCAGCTCCACACCTGGTGCCTCTACGGTGAAGCAGCATGACAGCGAACAACATAAAACAGTCATAAATAAAAAATAGTGCATCCCAAAGTGATTGTTAAAGCAAACATGCACCTAAAAACAGAAGTTTCTCATCTGATTGACTTACATAACCAGAAAACTCCACTGTGTCAAACTTGATGTTTGATTTTTGAATGTAAAGAAACTGTAATCAAGTTCAGACTCTGTAAAGTTGGTCTACTGTCGGACACCAACTTCGAAGATACTTTGAACTCAAACTGATCAAAATCATGTATGTAATTCTCCGCTAGTTTGCACAACTAGCCCATACATTTCTCTTCATCAAAAGAATAAGTAAAGTGTATTTTTTAGGCTCAAACTGCTTTCCTCCTGTTAGATATGTAGCTAGATATGTACTGCTCATTCATTCTCCCTCATGGCCCTGAACTCTCCACCAGCTATTAAAGGCAACCAGCCAACAGACCTGAAGGCCAATAAAAGCAAAATGACAACCGCTGCTATGAGTGTCGACAGGCTCTATTGTACTGTAAGTTTATCAGTAGATCTGTGTTTATGTTTCTTCCCACCTTTCTGGTTTCTGGATAATTTTTATAGAAGTTGTGTTTACTTATAAATAATTGCTACGAAGAAAAAGATGAGTGCAGTGTATCAGTTCCCAAATCCTTCAAATCAGGGTTTGTTTATATGTGTTGTTGGCTGTAAGTCATCTAAAACCCCTGCTTTGTGCTTTAATATGTTAAGTAAATTAATATCTCTTCTAAAGTCTCCTCTCTTCACCTCTTCACCTCTTTCTTAACCTCCTCTCTGCTCCTCATCCTTTCTTTTCCTCTTCTCTTGTCTCTGTGACTTAATACATTTTACGTGTCTACACCGTTACTGTCTGTTCACCTTGATACATCTCCTCCTCTCCTCTCACACACCGTCTTTCTGTCTCCTCTCAACTCACTTGAACATGGTCTCGGCCTCGCTGTTGCCAAACCAGACTTTGAGATGAGGGTTGAAGTTTTCTCCGTGGATCTCCAACATGGCAACGTGTCCTCCACCGTTCACCTGCAGAAACACACGTGCACAAGTTTTCTTTTAGACCAACGTTTCAACACTACTGTGTCGTCATCAGAGTCAAAGGCTGTTTGCAGTATTAAAGGCTGCAAACTGATCAGTGTGTTCCAGTATTTTCTGTCTCTGACCTGAGAAGCATCTGATTCAGCTGCTCATTCCTGGAAGATGCAGGCAAACCCCTTCCAACAAGTTTCCTTTTATTTTTATTGTTGCCTGTTTTCTACAGCAACACTGTCCAATTTAGAGAAATGTTTCAAGTCTCGCTGAGTTGATTTTTGTACTGTACTAATGATAACCAATGGCTGGTTTAAAGGTGGAAAATCAAAGTAGAAACGTATGGTCGGCAATGTTGTTAAAGGCCTAATCCTTAATTATGGCTTCTCATTTTGAAATATTATATTCACATCATTTTGTCATTCTTAATTTGTGTTTCTCGGTGATATCATCTGGTTTGCCTCTGAAAATGGTGATGTAATGTACAGATGATTGTAGTTAAATGGCTTTAAAAAAAGAAAGTGAATCACTTCACAGTCACTTCAGATCTCACAGCAGTTCATTTAACATCTTTAACTGTGATCTTTGTCTTTTGTTTTTGAATTGGACTTAATTTACAACAAACAGAATAACAAACTAGACTGAGAAACACCCCGTGTGTCAGTGGTCTGTGTGTGTGTGTGTGTGTATGTGTGTATTTATATGTATGTCTTAGTACCTGTCCTCCAGTCAAACTCACCTCTAACCCGGTGATAACAGGAAAAGGACTGACTGGTGTCTGGATGCAGGCCAGACTCTGATTAAAGGTGAATTCCACTGCTTCCACTCCGATGATGGTCCAACAGGATCCATCGTTCAGCACCACTCTGCTGGGGTCTCTGACACTAGACGTGGCCTGGAGGGAGGGAAACGATGGAGGAGAGGTTGGAAGGAATTATAAAGAGTGAAGGGTGATTAGAGTTTACAGGGAGGAATGGATGGAGGCATTAGTAGAAGGAGAAAATGAGAGACAGAGAAGGAGGGAACAGGAATAGAAAGTAAAGGACAAACAGAAAGAAGAGCGAGGGAGTCTCACCTGGTGCTGTATGATGGTGTCATTGGATAAACACATGTAGGCGTGAGGATTGTCTCTGAACTGGAAGGCGCACTTGTGGAGCTGAGAAACTGGCTCGTCCACATCTAAGATGGCGTGCTGCTTGTTGACCTTACGGATCACCTGGTGATATCAAAAAGAAAAGGGGAAAGCGAAATCAATAAGCTTCATCTGAAATCTCAGAAATGTTTTCAGAGCTCCAAACATAATCTCAATGTAATGTCAGAGGTGTGGATCGTAGTGATGAACCTACAGAGAATTATCAGTGACTCTGCAGCTCCTCTCGGCTTTACGGAGCTTTATAGTGAGTTTCAGCTTGTTGTTTATCTGTCCGGCTGCAACTTTACTGTTTTGCTTCACTCTCAGTGCTCTCATAGCGTCATTTTGGGCCGCAGCAGGCAGCTGTTTTCAGAGAAAAAGCTCTAAAAAGCCACTGTACACTACCCGCTCAGCACCAAACAGTAAACAGACACAGTTAGCTGTAGACTAGCTGGTGAACATAGTGGAGCATTTAGCAGCTAAAGAGCCAGATATTTCCCTCAGGAGTTGGTAGAGAGCAAAAACAGAAGCTAAAAGACAGTGAATATTGGACTTACATTCACCAGGTGGACAGAAACACGACTCCAGATGAATGATAATGTTTCTCCGTAACTACTGGATGTGGAAATAAGCAACTGTTTGCTAACAAGTTCAACATATAAGCTTGAAAGCTGATGATATGTAAGTGTTGTGTTCACTACTTGTTTATGCTGAAAACAAGTGGACAAAAAAATCAGTTAATGCAGGTTTATAAATGGATTTAATCTGCTGTTAGAGGGATGCTTTTGGCTACTGTATTATCTTTTTTTTTATCATATTATTACATTTTTTGAGGCATTTTCCACCTTTATTAGACACCAGGACACCAACAAACTCCTGTATTATCTTATTTTTCTGCTGTTTTATTTGTGCCTCACAATTCTGCAACTCTGGAGAGAAATAATTTGTCTCCGGACACGAGAACTCTCCACACTGACTTTGAATTAGAGGAGTTTATATGAAAATATTTTGCATAAGACCGCTAGCTTGATTAAGAAGTAGGTTTTTAATGCAAATAAAGTTATTGCCACAAAACTCATTACAGATCTCGAGGAAGGGTCTCCCTTCAGAGGAACATACAAAATACAGTAGATAAAAAGACATAATTAGGTATGAAGTTTATTGTATACTACAAAGAAAACATGACTGTAATTGAGTGTTATCTGGTGGATCTCTTTGTTAACAAAGCTAAACACATTATATCAAGAGGATAAGAGTTTGTTTGAGATCATTACTCAAATAATACAGTATTGACTGGCTAAGATAACAAAGGGTCTCCAAAAACAACAAAGCTAGTTTACCTTACACTTGTACAGTAGGAAGAGAGGGAGCTTTAAACGCTCTGTCTCAGATACAGGAAGCTGACAAAGCTAACAGTTTTTAAAAAGGTTTCGACAAACTGTACATCAACCAGGTGGTCTGTACATCGCTGGAGGTTGCACAATGAATTACTTCTGTCCTTGAGCCCCAAACCAAACTGTAACCACACTCGAACACACCCTTAACTGCACCACACACAGAATATTAAAACACTTAATTTTCTTATATTTAAGTCTTTTCACAGCTGCTGATCCAGGAACTTTTTCTGGTCTGTACATCCACCTTCACCTCTTCAGTCCCTGAACGCCGACCACAACCAAACAACAGAACCGGGCCGCTTGTCACGCAAACCAGTCAGCAGGAAAGATTTCTCTGTCTTCAAACAAACCACGCAGCAAAAAGGCCTCAACTACATAAACATATAGAAGTGTAGCGTGTAGATATACCTTAACCGTCCACCAGCAGGCCAGCAGCTGAGGTTGTTATGACAGCAGTTTAGGAGGTACGAGAAAAGGGTCTGCTCAGCGAATTGTGAGCGATTCTGCTAAGAAGTTTGGAAGACGGGTGAAACAATAACAGCGTTTTTGGGATTAGCAGGTTATGTAATACCTGCACAGACACACATCTGTAAGGTGGGATCCGAGTCGTGATTATACCTTCAGTCTGTGGTTGAAAAACAGAATAATCAGTCAAGACAGCTGCTCTCCAGAGTGAGAGCAGCTTTTCTTCTACTTTTCTCTGGTTGAAGACAGTCACATAGGGCTTCACAACCAAACGTTAAGAGAGATTTTACACAGTTTCTCTTCAAAAAAGACTCAAACCAAATGCTGGTGAATCTTATATTTTACGTTGTAACAGCAGCCCTAAAGGTGTGTTGCTCAAGGACTCTTTATCAGGGAATATACTTATAGTCACTGGGGTTTTAAACACATTCTCAGTAAATTAACAGGCTTTTCTAAATTCCTCATTGTTATTGTTTTAATTTCCTGAACCGAGAGACCAGAGAAACTCAACTGATGTGAAGACAGTCCGCCAGCTCAGGGTCATTTTATCTCAACGTTCATCAAATCCTTCTTTTTTTTATCTGATTTTGTTTTATGAAGAAAAGTTCAGCCGCTAAATGCAAAGACAGAGTTGATTACAGATGCAATCAATTCATATTTTCTTTCTGCTCAGAGAGAACTTCTCATCGTTTTTTTGATGTTAAACTCTTTAGTCATTTAAGTTTATTTAAACACATTATGAAAGGCAGAAAAAACAGGACAAAGACATCGTTTGACTGTTTAAAGCTTGTAACTGCAGAGTACTGTGCAGTATTTAGATGCAATGGGAATAGAAGGTCACATGCTGAGGACATATAGTGCTATAAAGAAACAATAAATAACATTTAATATATATTTAAAACATTAAATACATAACAAGTCAGAACTCGCACACTAGCGTACCACCTCTTAGCCTGTGTGTTCCTTATTAATCATAGGTTGACTGACATATTGACACTGGAAATAATAGGACTAAAGTGCTGCCTGATTCAAGTTTTAGGTGTCACATATACTCCCAGACACTACTTACTTGTCTCACACACACACACAAACTAAAACTAGACATCACCCAGTGGTGTTTCCATCACTTCAGAGGACATTACATTGATTTACATTCATTTCCTGGAGACTTATTAACCATAACAACTACTTGCCTAACCCAAACCCTTACTCTAACCTTAACATAACCCTAAACTAACCTTAACTTTAAACCAAGTCTTCACTCTAAAACTAATGATTTAAGTTAAGGGGACTTATTTTTTGTCCCCATAAGGGAGGCAAGTCCCCACAGCATGAGGACTACCTGTATCACTCTGAGCTGACAGCTGAGCGGATCAGGTGACATCAGATGGTTCAGGTTACTAAGGGGCAACATGCTTTACATGGTTGAAGCAGGATTTTTTTTTGTCTGCTACAGCAATATATCTGCTCTGTAAATCACTTGTCTTGTGTTCTCAAAGGAGAACACAGGAAAAGAAGCACACATTCCCTGGGGCCTCTGCATAAAAATACACATCAAAGTGATTTAATGTTAAAGTTCTTGCTTCTCTGGGTGAGTTTAAACTGAAAATGTTGCTGACTCTACAAAAAGACTGATTCAAACTGTTATCACAGATACTTGTTTTCCTTTTTTTGTCCTCCTTCTTTTCTCTTTGGTGATATAAATTCATTATTGTGGTGGTTTTGGTCTACACTCCTCAGAGATCATCAGTCCAACAGTGTGACTGGTCCTCTTCTTGGTCTGTTTAACCACGGTGTAACCGATCACTGCACATGTAATCTCATCACTGGCATTTCATGCTTCAGAGCTCAGAGGAAATTCAAGCTTAAAGGTAGGCCTTGAAGTTTTCACTGTAAACAATCATTGTTTAGTTTAATATTGCCCTGCAGAACACATATCCATACGGCTTAACAAAAATGTCAAAATCATTTCCTTGTTGATAGAATATTGGTCTCTTTTTGGAAGTTTTAAAATCTGCAATTTTACTTTTAGGGTCACATTCTGCCCCTTAAGTGACTCTGTTATCATTTATATTACAGGTTACTTTTAACAGAGACACTTTGGAAAACTTCATATCAACAAAACTGCACAGAGATGCTCACCTGTGTGTCGTCTTATTAGAAACAATGAATTAGCTTTGTGCTCATTACCAAGTAATTAGCCAATGAATGATAGTTTTAAAAGCCACACCATCATCTCAAATCCACTAATCTGACAGGATAGATTTCTATTAAATATTCATTTGTGCCATACATACATTGCACTTTGGCAATGAGAGTAATATTTCTCCTGTCTTAATCATTGTAGCAGGGATAATAATATTTACAGCATATCTGGGTCCAAAACAGTCTCTGAAGCTACAGCACCAGTTTGTCATGAAGCCTGAAAAACATATTGTATGAGCCGAGTCTAACAGGAAGCAAAGGAAAATTTACTGAGCTCAGCGGTGTCACGCGAGGAAATGGGGAAAGATCATTAGACAAAAATGTAATACAGCATACCTTTACCTTTTATGGATTAGTAAGACTCACATGACAACATAGCATTGATCTAGTTAAAGCAGAAGTTTGACATATTATTTAGATAATCTATTTCATCCTAAATACTACAGTCTAATCCTCTAGTGAGATGACAGTTGATTGAAATATAAATCAGCTTAGTAGATGTCATTGTCATTTCCATATAAATCATTTGCCAATAATCAAGGCATCATTCATTTTCATCATAAAATAATACTGTGTGCTCAGCGACCATTCAAGTGATTAACATCAGGTGTGTCAGCACATACGTCACATTAACCCCTCTTCAGTGTGTGTGTGTGTGTGTGTGTGTGTGTGTTACCATGGGTGGCAGAGCTACTCCAGACTCAGTACACACTAGCTGGACCACACAGCCATAACAGATGAAGCCTTCGCTCAGCACAAAGTCGCCTTGATCAGCACGCTGGTCCTCCACTACACACACACACACACACACACACACACACACACACACACACACACACAAAATGAATATTCATACAAATGATTGTTGTTAGTCATTCGGACAGGAAGTGAAGGGGAGGTGAGGTGATTTTAACGTTAGATGCTCTGGTCAGTGATTTTAATCCAGTCCAGAGTGCATGTGGGACATTTTTCACCTCCTTCCCCATAATAATTAAAGCCGAAACAATCTACAGTTTTAAATCCCGTCCAGAACAAAGAGTAAAATTATCGAGGGGCAGAGTGAACAGTTCATACACCACCTCCCACTGTAGCGCTAATCCAGTCTGAATGGAGCTTTAGTAAAAATCTTTTCACAAAATAAAACTCTTTTCCTACTTTGGCTTTTCTTCCAGATGAATAAAGACAAATACAAAGTGTGTGTGTGGTGGGGGGGGGGACGGGGGGGGACAGTAGAGAGGAGAGAGTGCAGATGGATGAATGACCGAGGTTTAGGTTTTGGAGGTGGGAGGTCCATGCACGCCGGGCACTGTGTTAAATAAATAACTCATAGATCTTTAGACAGATTTTCCAGACGTGTGTGAGGGGAAACGCCGGTGATGAACTCTCACACAGTGACTGTATTTATGCAGGGTGGCCGAGGGCAGAGAGAGAAGATGTGTTGTGACTGGAAGGTAGAAGATTTGATGCCAGTGACAACCGCTGATCATCCCTGTATCAGAGAGATGTTGATGTTGATGTCTTGACTCCTCTGGTTTACAGATGTATGGATGTCAGATATATGAAGAAATGATCAACTATCATGTTTATAGTTGTAGCATGGACTGCCTCCAAGTGATCAAAGCAGAGAAAACATCCAAAAATGCCAACATGAATTCTTGTATTAATCCATCCATCCATCCTCTCAACCCTGTTTCATGGTTACGAGGAGCTGGAGTCTATCCCAGCATGCATTGCAGGAGAGATGGGGCACAATCTGGACAGTTTGCCAGTTTATCACAAGGTTTATAGTTTATGATTGTAATAATATGTCTTAGAAACAGAGAGAACGTGTTGGTGTCTGTGTTTGATTGACAGCCCATTTACAGTTTCAGAAATGTTATCTGCTGGTGTATTTGCCTGTAAATTGGAGAATCTTTGGTTCTTTTGGTTAATAAATACATCATAACTGGACATTTTAATGTTGTATAATAATTTATGATTGCTTTTCACAATCATAAATATGTTCAAAGTTCAAATATTTCAAATAAAGTAATATAATAAATAAATAAACACTTTTGATCCTCTGTTTTTGATGAAAGAACAGTAAAATCATGGATAGACTGACCACAGTATATGAAGCACATGTCTGTGTGTGACTAAGAAGCTGTGAACATACAGTTAACACACACACACACACACACACACACACACACACATTTACCCAAGGTGATGGTGAAGGCTGTCCACTGTCTGGCGCTGGCTATGAAGGCTCCTCTGTCCACTGAAAGGTAACGAGTGCTGACCGTCTGTGAGCGCAAACGGTTGAACAAAGCTACTCTGGAGCACGATGAGATACACACTGAAAACAGACGGAAACAGAGAGAACGTGTTGGTGTCTGTGTTTGATTGACAGCAGCTGGCAAGTTAGGAGACAAAGTAAACAAACTGCTATAGCTACAAGTCAGTGACACACAGTGTGTTGATAACAGGGATTTTGAAGAGCAGTGACCAAATCGGCATCTAACAGGTCCAAAGTGACATTTGCAGGTATGTTTACATGCTGTTCAATGTGCTGCAGCTGAGCAGCTAATTAGCTATCTAGCTGCTAACTGATGTTAGTGGTGCACTTTTCCCCAGTGAATGTTTGTTTGGTGGCTCATTAAACAAGCTAAACTGCAGAAAAAGACGTGTGTTCATGTTTGTTAGTTAGATAAGAAGGAAACTTTAGCAGGAAAGTTAATGTGGGTCGTCTGTGTTGTGTAGCAGGATGCAATCAGGCTCAGTGTGACCGTCTGCTCTGCTGATGATAGAATGACACGTTATCACTTTATGCAAGATTTGATTTGCTCCAGGACTCCAGGACAAGGACTTCAGCTATGCAAGTGGATGATTGAAAGTTAAAGGTGAAGGCAAAATCTAAAATTCTCCCTTTTGGTGTCTGATTTTTTCTCAAAGGAGAACACAGGACAAGTGATTTACAGAACAGATATGATGCTGTAGCAGAAAAAATGCAGTTTAATCCTGGTTCAACCATGTAAAGCATGTTGCCCCTCAGTAACCTGAGCGATCTGACGTCACCTGATCTGCTACCTCAGCTGTCAGCTCAGAGTGATGTCTCCTTTTAGGTTGTGTGTGTGTGTGTGTGTGTGTGTGTGTGTGTGTGTGTGTATGTGTGTGTGTGTGAAGGGTTTAGATGAATGAATCAGACTAACTCGACTCAACAGTTCAGGAAGTAACAACTAGCTGTCAGTCACTCAGCCAATAAAAATAAATAATTGATATTAAATGAGACTTTTTTATTTTTGAACTTCATGCTACACACAAATAATTTCAAAATTCAAAATATATTGGGTCAATATATCTGGATTTAAAAGAGTGGGAAGACATACAGTATAAATACATCACTCACGGTCGGCATTCTTCATGGACTGTCTCTTCTGGGATGGTTTGGAGATGACTTTGATCATCCGGCTCTGGAAGGAACCCACTTCCTGTCTGTTGCCCAAGGAGAGCTGCAGCAATAGGCGGAAATGCTTCCTCTTGTCCTGATCAGAGATGAACAGGGACTTGGCACAAGCGAACATCTGCTGCAGAGAAACGGAGAGAGACGCTGTGTGTGAAAGAGAGCGTCTGGAAAGTTTCAACTGAGCTGAAACTTTATTCAAACCATTGGGTAGAAAATGAAGCATGTTTATAATATTTAATCCATGTTCAAATGCGCTAAAGAGTCAGAAGATGGAGACTTTTCTCTGCTCTCCTGCTTTAAAGAAGAGATTTATCCAATTCTTTGTAATTGAAGATTTATCATTCTAATAAATAACAACTAATTAACTGAAAGAAAAAAAAACAGTTGAATCACGAACATAGCTTTTATTCTATTCTACTTCTCAGCATTTGAAACATGTCTTTGCTGACAGCTACACACACTGTACAGTAATGCAGATGTTTCTTGTGTTCTCCCTCAGCAAGTAAATAAGCAAGAGGCCAGTGAACACACACAGTTCGTTTACAGCAGTGTCGTTTTTTTGTCAAACATGACTATTTGTCGAGTCAACAGTCATCTATAATAAAGGAGGTGACCATCTCGTCTGGGTAAACACATAAAGCCGTCTGTCGCTCAGACACAACAAGCTTCAGGTCTGAGTTTAACAGCAGTTCAGGATCATCATCATCACTCACTCATCTACAGCTGGTGCCTCGACTTTGAGACCACCAGCCAACATAAAAAAGCTCAAAGTCAAATCATCAATATTGCTCTGGTTGCACAAATAAATCCAGAAAATATGATTTGAACATTTGGAAGACCATCTTCTCGATACAAAGAAAAACTGTTATTGTGTTTTGTCTTAACTAACGTTGAGATGTGGGTGTTGTTTGTCTTTGAAGATAAATTACGTGTTTGGAGCGACTGAAATGCTGAAACCCTCAAACACACTTACACCCACACAAAAAACAGCCAGCTTGGTGGAGCCGTGTTGTTTCAGTATCTGGCAACACGCTGAAATACAATCCAGGACGTCCAGTTTGAGGATCAGATTCATGAGTCTGATGGTTTATCAGACACTAAATGAAGTGTTTTGTCATCTCATGAGATTACAAGACACCCTCACCAAATATCTTCCAGTTGTGTTGCTCATAAATGAATGTAAAGGAATCAACAACAGCTGAACTCCCCTGCATTCACCGAATAAGATGCCAGTTTAAAAGTCTCTTTCCCAAACAACCATTTGAGTCACTGTGACTCAGCAGGTTTATAATATTATCTGCTGCCCTGGAAAGTTATCACGTTGGCAATTATTTTTTATCTTTCGTCGCCACAATCATGAGGTAAACAGCAGACGTACACTGTTCACGTTAACCTCGCCAGATGACGTCGTCTTGCATTCCAACAAAAGTTGATCCAGAATCAACTTCCTGCCAGACCACCCCGCATTTTTTTGCTGGAACCTTCTTCGTCGGCATCTCTGCAAAGCCAACAGACTCATTTAAATGAATGAGAGAGCTGTGTTTTATCACTCAGGGTTAAAGTTAATCTGAACATGGCCTAACTTTTCAGTTCATGGAATGGAAATGACTTCATTGTTCTTTCCGCCACTTTTTTCATGTGGGATCTTAACCTCATGGACAAATTTATGTTTGTAATGTGTAGAATATCGTTCCATTGATCTTGTTTCTCTTCTCGTTTTAATGGCCATACACCGTCTGCTGGACTGATGAAGACTGGAAGTGATTCATTTTAAAGGACAGTGAATGATGAACACATTAAAAAACTGTCTGCTCTCTCTTCTGGCTGTCAGTGTTTGCTGCTGCACGGAGAGGAATTTAGGGGATAATTTAGCCAGGAGACAAAGGCCAGTTTAAACTTCCAGAAAATTAGTGTCTCTGTCATTGAAGAAACCTGACTGCAGGGAGGGAACCATGTCGACAAAAACAGTCCAGTACAACACAGCAGACAGGTATGTACATGGCATCAGATCAGATAACTTACTCTGGAGTTTGGCTGTTCATCGAAGACAAGTTTGAATGTGTCTGCCTGAGACTGACTGGAGCTGTCCAGACACATGTAACCACACACTCGATAGACAGAGTCTCCGTAGCCAGCCGCTGCAGAGAGACGACGGACGGAGACAAGAGAGAGGGAAAAAGAAGAAAAAATAACAATGGAGGGACGAAGGGGAAAAAAGACAATTGAGGAACAGACGGAGGAAGAATTATGGGATGAAGAGGAGAGAAAGAGGACAGTAGATCAGATTCAAACTCAGATTCAAAGCCCCAAATTCAATATTTTCCTCTAAAATTGACTATATTATTGTTTCTTCACCTTTCAAATGGTCCTGCATGACCCTCCATCCATGACCGCTGATGTAAACGCAAGGAGGAGGGCAGAAGAACCTGCAGGCAGAGTAACAGTACAGAGTCAAACACATGTTGCGAAATATTTATATTTAATACAAGACTTTTCTAAATATCTCTAAAACAGCACTTAGGTCAATATTTGGCACCAACTCGCTTCACTAAAATCATTGTTGGAAAACCCCAAAAGGCCAACTGATGGTCTAAATACATCAGCCTATCCCTGATCTCCTGTAAGGACTAGAAGGATCAGATGTTTGTGTATTTTGAGTTTATTCAGCGAGCTGTCTGAAAAGAGAAGTATCAACAAACCTTTTCTCGTTGCCGTAGGACTTTTGAGCGACCTTGGCGTGCAGGATGATGACGCTCTGGTCAGCGTGGGCTTCTATTCCTGGTTCTCTTGTTCCCAGTAACTGAAACCCCGGGTCCAGTCTCCTGATCAGACAAGAATGTCGTCAGTCATAGAAAACCAGGGAATGTATTTAAGTGTGGCTGGCTCATGGAGGTAATAATAGAGGTAGATACAGTAAAGCAGCGTCAGTGACCGACTGTGGGACTGCAAAAAAACCCAAACTTTGCCAATTACATCTAAATATTAAAGCCACATGTGAAACTGTAAACTGGACACCTCCAGCTGCACACACGCATAATTATATTCATATTATAAACTTTTAAAACATCAAGATTTCTTATTTGTAGAACTTACCCAAAGCACAGAAAATATCATTTTTAATGTGTTATCTTGTATTGTGTCATGGATCACTCATTGTGTGAGTCAACCAGAAAAAAAAACAATAACTACACATCTATGGTTTGTCTCTGTTGACTGACTTCTACTAATTTCAGCCAGCAGATGAGCTGAACTCCACTCTGGATCTAATTTGTTTCATCTAAATGAAACAAATGATTATCATCCAAACACAACTGTAATAAAAAGGCATATCTAACAGACATACATTAGATGCTGTCTGGTTGTTGGCATAATAAACTACACAACAAGTCCTCACGTTGTTGGTCCATGAACACACACAAGTATTTTCTGATCTGACGCCTGTATCAGCAGGACAATATCATCATCTGTCTGTGTCAGGTTCAAATTGAACTGTATTGTCATTCTATAGTCTCTACATTCTAGAGCTGCACAGCAGAATGAAACTGTGTTACCTGGCTCTCGTTCCAACTAGGTCCTTATAAACATAAATAAGCTAAGCAATGTAAGTAAAAATGGTCTTACTGTAGCTTCCTTACTTTTCCTCATGGTGACATGAAGCATCTCAGACTAAACAGTTATCATCGCAGACGTTCCATCCATCTTCATAATGGACTCAGTAGCAGTGAGACATAAATAAAGACGTGCCAAAGATAGTTTCCGATATGACGAGAGATGCATGTACTGTATATAGAAGGATGTGATACCACTGCATTACTGACACATTAAACAAATGGAAGAGTTCTTTTTATATCTTGAACTAACATAAACACACACAAATGCACTTCAGACATTAATACGCTCCTTCATCCAAAACAGCAAAACTGATAAAGAATTTAAGTCAATAAAAACGACGATATCTTCATTCGTTCATTTTACACATAATACATTATATATTAATTTTAACCCAGAAGTACAAGTCCATTGTGTTTAATTTGCAATGAAACAGTGGCCATAATGAAGAGTGGGAACATAAAACGCCACTACAACTCCAAACATGTCTGTTTTTTGCAAGATTATCCCAAAACACGGAGGTAAGAACCACAAAACTGAACCGGTTAAAGTCGTGATATCAAGGGTCATTTTCAACAATGAATGCAGTGAAGAATTAATTAATGAACATTTACACCAGTATCTCCGCCTGGCGTGTATTAAATGGACCTCTACGACTTGTATTTGAATACCCCTAAAGTTGATAAACTAAAACACTTATGATTTTTTATAGCTTAAACAAATATTTGATTACATGCATAGAAGGTCTGTTTCTTCTTTTTCCCTTCTTTTTTTTTAACAAAATTTGTTAATCATTTTATTCCTTCACATTGATTAAATTCCAACATTCACTTACTTCATTCAAATTTACAACAAAAAGCCCATCAGAGTCTTGTCGCCTGTCATTAAATTTTGGCAGTTTCACATTTTGACAACAGCGAAGTGAACAGCAGACAGCGACGCTTCAGACAGAACAAAGCGCAGAGTAATTGGGACTGAAGACCCCCGGAGCTGTGGTGACACAAACTCATTCATAATCATTTATCTGTTTTAACGGTTGCTGGTTCTGTCGCTGAATGTGTGTGGAGGTTTAGTTTTGTTAAAGAATTAAAGCAATGCTTTCACTCATCTATTCTATTCTCAGTTTTGTAAATATTAATCTTGTTACAACTGTATCACGTGTGTTTGATGGTTTTAATGTGGAGCACTTTGTAACTTCGATTCAATTGAAATAAAAAATGACAACAAATTCTACTTTTTTCTTTCTAGATTTCTTATAGATCCATGTCTGTAGAGACCGAGGAAGATGACAAACCAGCAGACAAATATTCTTGTAAGATTTGGAAACAAAATCTTAAATAACAACTACAACCTGACTCATGTATGTATACATCCACTGACTTGATCACTGTACACTTCTTGCCTGAAATGTGGGAAAACTCAGTCAAGACTCCTTCAGTTTAAGTAATTCAATATTGTTCATTTATTGTGTATGTGATTCAATTCAAAAGAAAAACTCATTCTGTGTGATTACATGTCAAATATTCAATTGAACAGCAGGTAAGTAACTGAAAGAACAGAAACGTTAACGGGCTGAGCGGCCCCGTGTAGCTCTGCTAACAATAGCAGCTGTCACATTAGCTGTGTTGTCTCTCCGCAGCAATGATGTAATGAGGAGCGGGACACAGTTACTACCCCGGGGCCCAGACTGAGGAATGCTACTCATAATGAAGACTGTCGACACGAGAGGAGGAGAGGACGAGTAGAAGGGAAGGAATGAAAAGATGAATTCTGCGGCTGATGTCAAAAAAAACGTCTGTGACAGAACAGTGGAAAACAGTGTATGAGTGCATGAAACAGGATTGAAATGGGAATAAACATGCTTTTTGTGATTTTCTGTCATTTCTATCCTGTTATGATGTTGGATCTTAAACATGGTCAAAGTTCCAAAACTTGAGGTGAATGTACTTAAAAATGCTCCCTGCAAGTTAAAAGCCAGGGCTTCAATCTGCTCTGACAAATTTGTTTGCAAAGTTACCTCCACTTCCCCACTGAACTGATGTCATTGTCTGAGCGGCTGTCTGTTCTGTACTCACATATTTTGGATCGGATTCGGACTTGAACATGCATTTGATGATGATGTATTTGAGAAGTTTCCATTTTGAATAAAGAATGAGAGAAAGAAGTGAAATCTGACTAATATCGTTTACGTAGCCCACCAGAGCCGGAGGAAGCTTCCTGACGCTGGCCAATCAGAACAGAGTGGGCTCATCGGGAGGGGGTCCTTAAAGAGACAGGAGCTAAAACGGCCTGTTTCAGACAGAGGCCGAACTGAGGGGCTGCATAAAGGACCAGTATCAGATAAATAAGGAGTTTCATGCTATTCCAGTAGAGCCTCAGAATATTAATACAGACCTGGAAACATACACGATACATCCCCTTTAGATCTTTATTAACAGGAATAGAAAATATGCTTATTCATTTTTCCATCCTGCCAAGAAATAGTTTGACACATAACCCCAAATGAAGCCACAACTTGTTTTTACACTTCAGTTTTTGTACAGATCAAACAAACGAAAACTAACCTGTTCATTAATGAGTTTTAGAGCGTCTGGTAGGTGGATTTTCTTACCTTTGGACAGAGCCAGGTTAGCTGGTTCCCCCTGTTTCCGGTCTTTATGCTAAGCTAAGCTGAGCTGCTGTTGGCGTACAAACATGAGAGGTTATCAACCTTCTCATCTAACTCACAAGAAAGCTAATAAACATACTTCCCAAAATGTCACAACGATTCCATCGCACGCAAAAATGACCCCTAAGTCCACACCAAGGTAAAACAAATCCTATTTTATAAATCTGATAAATCTGTGAAACTAAACACATTCTTTTAAAAAGAAAAACACTTGTTAAATGACATATTCATTAAGTGTCACTGAATTTTGTTAGCAGCCCTTTATGTGAATTTGAGTGACTGGGAGAGAAAAGCAGCGCTTCTTTCTGAAGCAGCAGGGTGCTGGCTTTAACAAGAACAATCCAGTAACACCACAGTCGCACTACTGATCAGAAACATGCAGGGAGGGCTAAGTGGGTCAAAACTAAACAACAAGGGCTCATGTTCTTCTCTGCTCATAAAACCCCAACTAAAAAAACAAACTGTTTTTTCAGGGTGTTGGTGAGCAGATTCAAGCTCACTGCTGTTTCTTTGTGCGTGCAGAAGACTTCTTTCTAGAGTTTTGTTAAACAAGCCTAATACAATATTTACATTGATCTGCCACAATATTTAGGACAGTCAAACATTTGTAGAAATGTTTATGAAGTATTTCTAAAATTTTGTGCAGGGAAACAAGTTTCACCGAGTTTTTTTTGGCTAAAAGCTTTGACCGGACCAACTGAGTTCCTTTGCACTCATTTCCTAAATCCTACTGTAATATGGTTTGTAAAACCAAATATGGTTTTGTTCATTCTTTTATAAATCAAATACACTGATCTGTTCCTCTTATATAAAACAGACATCGACTCAGTGCTTTGCCATGCAACAGAATCTTGTTTGCAGGAGATGAAGTGACATTTTATTGATGGTTTCAAAAATGAAGCCAGTGATTTAAATGATATCTTATGTGCAGAGCCAAACATTGAATTGATCAACTTGCAAGTATTGTGTGTGTATCCAAAGCCTGATATATCTTATTCCTCTGACCTCCGTTGTTTATAACTATTAAAAACACAACAATGTGCCACACCGTTGCACTGGGTGACATGTTCCTTCATTATGAAGAGTTGAAGAGGAGTTTAGAAATGGCTCCAAAGATCGCTGCTCTCCAGTGATCATGTTCTCAGTGGTTATAAACCAAAGTGTTTAACAAAATAACATTTTGACCTCATGGTGACACTAGATGATAATCTTACCTTCAATATATACCATCGCTATGATGCACCTAGTTTTTGATGTGCAGTCACCACATATGCTGACACTATACGATAAGTCAGAGGATCCAATTCATAACTGCAATTCATCCTGAGCGGTAAAACATCCAATAGTTTTCAAGACATTTCACTCTGAACCAGAAATGTCAATCTCATGGTGGGATCAGAGGAAAGGTCACTAAAGGCAATAGGATTCATCCTCTGTGAACCATGAATGTCTGTATAAACTTTTTTACCAATCCATCAAATAGATCTTGAGATATTTCACAGAATAAGCAATAGCTTTGACCTGTTGGTGCTACAGGAAAAGTCAAAGGATCACCAAAGTCCTTAAAGCTGAAGTTTGAGACTTTTGTCTCCCCCTTCTGTCAGAGTGAGTAATTACAAAAACACTGTCGACAGGTGCTAACGTCATAGGCTCCACCGTAGCCAACTCCGTCACTACTGTTATAGCTGTAAAACGGTGGATAAATTGTTTTGAGTGTCACAACCCCATCACAACATTGTTTCACTATCAGAATTTGATCTATTCGGTCTGATAACATTTGGAAAGTCTAGAAGAGCCGCACAATTAAATTATTTTACCCCCCTTCAACTTAGCAGAGAGCTAACCGGAAGTTAGCTGGCTCGGCCGTCAGTAGTCTGCATTCATTCCTTCATATGTCCAGCGTGGGAATGTCAGACCAGACACCAGATTAAAAACTCTGTTTACAGTGAAATACAGAGAGATTTATTTGGCCTAATAAACATTGCGTGAACTCGTTTGGCAAAGGCTTTAATGTAACAGACGTTCATTTATATGTAAATGTTCCGCACTGCAGGTTTAAGTTTTATCCTGAATGTGGATCCATGAATGTCTGTGCCAGATTTTTTGGTAATCCATCAAATAATTGTTGATATGTAGACCAACAGACACTGCCATCACTAGAGCCAAGCTGCTAGCATGACTAAAAACAATTAAAAGATGATTATTAAAACTGGTTACACCAAAAACACTGAGAACTGAACACTGATAACACCGTAAACCTGCACCACAATAAAATGAACTGCAAACTAAATACTCAAAACATAAAGTTAAAACTACCACCAGTCATTTAGTTCCACAAACATCCTCTTCATACAGATATTTCCGACTCACATTCAACTTGTGAGAATTCAATAGCAAAGTTGTTCCGCAAAGCAACAACAATCTACACAAGTCATGATGGTTTCCATTAGGATGCATCTTATATACATCTTATATATCTGTACAAAAAAAACAATATTTCCATACAACACTTATATATACCCTTATTTAAAAGTTACCCTGGACTCGACTTAATCCCTGCATTCATACAATGACACATGTATTCAGAGGTGAGCCGGCTGCTCCTTGTAAGGAGGGAAAGTCTGCTCGCTAAGCTGGTATACTGAATGTTTTGTTCATATATGAGGGGGATCCCACTGACCCAGTACACACTCTCCTCAGTTCACAGTTCAGGGTTCACACTTGACTGGTTGTGTGTGTGTGTGTGTGTGTGTGTGGTCAATCACCAGGGTGCCAGCAGAAGTCTAAATTAGACCTTACCCTCTTCAAAGGTCAAAGGTCAGTGTGTCAGGAGCTCAGACCCTCTGGTATTTCACACCGGGAACACAGAGTGGACTGAAGAAAGTAATGGAGGAGGGGAGGAGAGGAATGCACTTTCACCACCAAAAAAGTACATTTCCTGGTCCAGAAGTTGTTCAGGTAATAGTGGTTGAAAGTTGTAATGACTGCAATCATCATTAGGTGTGTTTGTGAACACGACTCAACAGGTGTCAGCGTTGTAAAAACGGACGAGAGAGAAGCTGTTTAGACGAGACATTCTGTGACCCTGTTGGAGTCATGAAGTACAACCTGTCCTCAGCAGAAAAACAGCAGCAATTCTTCCACCACAAACCTCTGTTTGCATCGTGTTTCCCACTAAAGCCCTTTTCAGACATGGATTATGTAACATTGCTGACTTCATCTGGCTGTTAAAGTGATGATGTTTGTTATTCAGACATGGATGTCTACTATGCTAGAAGTGAACTGATTCTACATATCAACGTCTGTTTCCAGGTGTTGGAGAGTATTACTGCATATATGAAAAAGTTGTGTAAAGCCTTTTGTGTTTCCAGAGGGAGCTGTGGGAAATCATGGATGTATTAAAGGATATATCTGGCGAGTTTCTATATTTCTCTTATTGTCAACAAATCTCATGTTCAGAGCCAAACCAACTATGAACTCAACCTACTTGCAAGTATTGTGCATGTATACAAAGCCTGATATATCTTACTCCTCTGTGCCATAGACCTCCATTGTTTAAAAACTATTAAAAACACGTCAATGAGCCACACCGCTGCACTGGCTGACATGTTCCTTTGTCCCTGAAGAAGGTGGCTATGGTAGCTTGTTTAGAAATGGCTCCAACAAGTAAAAATAGCCATAACTGCCTCTGCACATGTGCAGGAATGCAGGTCTCTTTCCAGAGCTTCAATAGCTTGTTGTGCTACGTGACACAATCTCTGGACTTTGTACTTAAGTTCTTTGAGAAATTTATAAATATAGTACAAAGTCAAGAGGTTGTGTTATGTAGCACATCAAGCTAGTGAAGCTCTGTAAAGAGACCTTCATTCCTGCACATGCGCAGTGGCGTCTACTACACTAGGAACCTCACTCCTGAGGGTTACCATCTTATCACTGTTATTAGTCTTTGGAGCCATTTCTAAGTAAACTACTGTAACCATCAACTTCAGGAATGAAGGAACATGTCACCCAGTGCAGCGATGTGGCTCATTAATGTGTTTTTAATAGTTTTTGGAAAACAACGGAGGTCTACAGCACAGAGGAATAAGATATATCAGGCTTTGGATACACACACAATACTTGTTAGTAGATCAGTTCATTGTTGGTTTGGATCCAATCATGAGATTTGTTGACAGTAAGAAAAATACAGCAAATCAACAGACATATCCTTTAAGGGAACTGGATACGGCACCATCACTCATCCTTGTTGCAAATTTTTCCTAGCGGCCACACTCGGTATTGTGGGCCAAAAAGCATTGTCCCCATATACCGCCATAATATCTCTTTTATAGACGTCACCATAAAAGAGATGTCTATAAAACTGTTGACAGGACGCCTCCAACTTCAAACAAGGTCAATTATTACTCTTTGTACTATTAATATTTAACCCATTGAGGTTTTATATTTTTAGAACTTCCCCAGTTACCTTGTGAGGCAGCTGGATTCCCAAGATCACGCAAGAATCCCTCTTCTCAGGTTTCAAGTTATGCGCTTGTGTCCGAACCACCAATGGTTCGGACCAATCAGCGTCCTGTGAGGATTCTCACATGATCTTGCGAATCCAGCTGCCTCACAAGGTAAATCAGTGATAGATGATGATAGACAGATGGTTCATCCAATCACCTGCCAAGTATTTTTTTTGAAAGTGCCTGCCTTTTTCCAGTTTCCAAGGACGCCTTCTCAGATGGTTCTGTGTAACAAACCATTTGGTGTGTCAGGTTACTTTCTCAGAGCCTAGAAAAGCAATTAAAAAGTTCATGACGTCATCCCAATGTAAAGTTTATGGGCCGAGCAGGAACTTGTGGGCGGGGCCAGCGGGACACTACTTTGCATATTGAGTGAGAAGGGTCTATCTGGAGTCTTGGGTTAGGGTTATGTATGTTGTCACCATAATGGCATGTTACACGACACCCCCCTGACCCCTGACCCTAACCCTTAACCCTAACCATGTCACTGCTCATGTCTAAACCTAACCAAGTGGATGCATCATGTAATAAAGTGGGTGTGTCGTGTAGCTGCTGCGAGTCTGCAGATAGCTAGAAAACGTTGGTAACACTTTCTATGACGCCCATGTCTATAATGCATCATAATCGTACTTATAATGCATTATAATCTGCTTATAGCACTATATAATTATAGTTATAAGCACTCATAAGTATTAACAAGTCTTTATAACAATCATAACACGTTATAAAGCATTTTATAATTACTTATAAGTTCAAGCATAATACTTCATAATTGCAGGTCACTTGCTGAGGATCATAGTGTATTGTCATTCTCATAGTTGTAATACATTATAATCATTTATCACTTACCAAGTTTTTTAAGGAGTCAAACATTTACATAAAAGTAAAATATACAGCTACAGGTAAAGTAGAAATTGTTTCAGCTAATATCTTTAATTTGAATCAATGGAGTCTTTAGAGTGAGTATTTTAGGGAAACATCACATTAATGAAATGTAAATGTCCATCATTCATTTGTGTCAAATTGGAGTACCTTACCAGTACTTACTGTCTGTTAAACAAATAAATTACTTTTTCAACATTTTGTGTTGCTCTTGCACAGATTTAATGATATTATGATAACGCTTTCTACATCCATACGCTCCCTCCAGTAGAGTAGACAAGCAGGCTATGGAGGTCTGGTAACCTCACTTCTTTATAACACCACATCATCACTTGAGGGAGTTTATCAGATTTCACACAGCTCCCTCTGGAGTCACAAAAGGCTTTATACTACTTTTTTCACATATGCAGTTATACTCACCAACACCTGGAAACACTCGCTGATGTGTGAAAACGGGGTAGTTTCTGATCTGAAACGGTCATTTGTAACGCTGACAGAAGTCGTCCTGCTGGTCATTTAGATTACAGGACTCACTGTTTATTATAGAAATAATCAGTTTCACAAATACACAGCGTGTAACACAACAGCTTTGAATCAGGGAGTGAGACGAGCTGTCTATGAACTGCAACGTCCCCGTTTGTCTCACTTGAACTCTCCTTCATGTCCTGTCATTTCTGTACTGTCAGCTTTCAAATATCTGAACAGATTCACACTCTTCTTCTGTCAAAGGTCATTTGGAGGTTGATGAGGTCATTTAATACTTTCTGCCTCATGGGTTTTGTTCTCTAACTGCCTCTCTGGCGTAAACATACAAAACTCTTATGACTTGATTCCAAGCATCTGATGTGCTGTTTGAATTGTAAAGGACAGATTCATACACATTTTGAAAACACATCAGTTGTTAATTATCTTATTTATGGGGACTTTTCTTTATTATATAAACAAAGAACACAGAAAGAAAAATGGATGAAGCAACAGTATTTCCATGTGAAAGTGGTTTTGTTCTCAACATTTAATGTCTGACTCTCTAATTAATATAAAGAGATGCTTTTCTGTTTATTGGCTGCAACAATAACAAAGATTTTTTTTTAAACAATCAGAAAGAAGTTAGAAAGAGCAGAACTGTGATTGAAAGCCGATGTCTGAAGTGCAGCAAAAAGTGTTTTATTTTATTTTACTTTTATTTATTTTATTTTATGTTCTATTTTCACTTTATTTTATCTTACATCACAATGCAATGTTTTATTTTACCTCTTATGTACATTTTCATGTTTTTATGTTCATTTTATGCCATTTATGTCTTTCTTGATGTGAAGCACTTGGTGCACGTAATTTATTTTGCTGTAAAGCACTTTGAGCTGCATATCTTTTTTTGTATGAAAGGTGCTATACAAATAGTTATTATTATTATTATTATTATCATTAATAATAATAATAATAATAATAATAATAATAATAATAATAATATTAAGATGGAGATAAAGTCAAAATAACATAAAATCAGGAAGCTCCAGATTACCACATTTAACATGTATTTATATTATACCACAGAAAATAGTGATATCCATCCTGTATTAATCTGAGGAGATGATGGTGAATGCAGTAAATTGTATATAATCCTCTATTCATCATAAATAAACAGGTCAGGAGCAACACTTAAGTAAAGCCATCTGGGAAAAAACACTGTCACAAAAGGTGAATATGTGACAAAAACTTAAAATACTTCCAAAAACACACACAAACCAAGAGTGACTTTTATATCTCATGAAAAGATGTGTGGATGATGGAGTATCAGGCAGGATGAAGAGTACAGAACTTATTAACTGTCACAAACAATCCAACCTAATGTACTGTATATGTTATGTTAATTAATGTAGTAAATAAACAACAATAAACCAACAAAACAAGCACTTTGGGGACACTCAAATAAACATTAAGAGCACTACAGTTTACTCAGGTGCTTCTGCTTACTTTACATTTCAATCTGACTGGTTTAATTTCTTATATTTATGTCTGAAGAGTAATGGAGCATCAGTATGTGTGAGGTATCGCCAATATGTGTTATTAAACAATATTCAAGACATTTAGTGTTTTAGATGTGGTCAATTAAAGTGAAAACAGTTAAAGACTCCTCAGTGATGATGCCCTGACTCGTGCGCCACGCTGCGCTCGGTGCGCCGCGGTCCCGCCTCACCTCTCCAAACCTCTCCAAGCTGCCTGAAGAAATTCGGTTTCTCTTCTCACTCCCCGTTGTTCGGATTTCAAAGGCAAGGGAGGGTGGGGTCTCTGCCTTCCCAAATATTTCTCCTCCCCGCATTTTAATACCTACACACCATCCCTCCACCACCTCATTCCACCAGCGAGTAAAACCGAGGACAGGTCACGGAGCGCTCTGAACGCATTTTCACGTCCAAGCGCTCATTCCTCACAGCACAGTGAGGGCTGCTCTTAAGAAAAAAAAAATTGGGATAAACTACAGGAAACCGTGACCTCACCTTTCCTAACCCGGGACACTGTGTGTGTGTGAGTGTGACGTTTTGTTGCGGAGGTCTAGTGCCCGTCTTACCTGTCCCATCCGCCGGTCCTCGGTACGTCGTGTCCGACCAGCAGCTTCCCCAGGTGAGTCAGCGGGCTGACCGGCTCGGGGGACAGAGGAGGGGGGTATAACAGAGCGGGGTCTGCCTGGGGATATCCCGGCTGGTGCATGGATGTGTCTGAGAACCAGATCGAAAAACAGACAAAATGTTTGATGGTTTTAAAAGGAGTTGATGACAGAAAACGACAGAAAAAAACGGAACTAAAAAATACGCCTCACAAATGAAGCATCTTTAATTATCGTTTAATTGAAGGCAATGAGAAACAGAAGGTTATAATTGTCGGGTAATGTTTGTGCTGTGCAGCCTGCATCATGGCTGGAAGTTGGCGCAAAGTGCAAATCATTATCCGGATCATCATTAGAGATAATTGGTTAACAAGAATGTCAAAGAGCGTCTCTTTGTCTTATGTGATAATAAACTGAATATATTTGGATTCTGGACTGTCAGTCAGACCTGAACAAGACATCTAAAGTACTCTGGAAAAGTGATCGACATTTTTCTTATTTTCTGATATTTTATAGATAAAACAATTAATAATGTTTGAGGAAATAATCTGCTTTAATGGTGATGAAAATAATATTTAGATGTAGCCTTAAACTCTAACATAAATTGCTTCTTACATAGGCTACATATAAGGTCTACTTTAAAAAGGTTGTTGAAACCTTTGCCTTGAAGTTTTGTCTTTTTTTAGATGTTGGGTATGTGCAGTGTGGTATTAATAATTGATAAAGAACTTCACATGAATTTAACTGTTTCTCTGAACTACAAAACAGAACTGTCTTCACTGATTTCTTTGCATTTCTGCTATTAATCCTCTCAATTAAGCATCAGGTTATAAAAAATGAGAGGTGGTGTTGGCAGGTTTAAAAATAGATATGAGTGAGAGAGTGAGTGAAAGGAGAGTAAGGTTCTGGGTTCACACTGGTTGCCTGGAGGTGATGCTCTGTGCAGGCGCTCAAAAGCTGGCATGCAGGCAGAAAGACAGATCAGTGCCTGAGCAGTGAGACAGGTAGACTGTTCTCAAGTCAAGCACGCAGGCAGACAGACAGCAGAGCAAACTGTCAGTGAGACAGTCAGTCATGCAGTCAAACAGTGAGACAGTCAGTTAGGTAGTCAGTGAGACCGGCAGGTAGACAGGCAGTCAGTGAAACAGTCAGGCAGGTAGACAGGCAGTAAAACAGTTGCAGTCAGTGAGACTGCTAACAGTAGCAGAGTCAACATCTGGTTCCAATCTAAAGCCACTAACAAGAAGTGCTGTGTCTTCATCTCAGTGTGACTCCAGCTGTCACTCAAAACCCCCAAAACCACCTACGGTACCAACCACAGACTCTCTGCCTGTCTCTCTCTCTGCTTTCCTGCCTGTCTCTCTCCATCCTGTCTGTCTCTTTCTACACTTTTCACCTTTCTACTGTTTCTTTCTCTATATGTTGTCGCAATATGTGTGAACATATGGTCTCCATCTCTCTGTCTCTAATCTCTAGACTGCAGAACTGATATGTTTTCACCTCAGAGTGAATTCGGCTGTCAGTCCATCATACTTCTACCTCCCTCTGCTTTCTGCTGTCACCTGTTGCTTTAATCTCAGTGTTTTCCTTCCAACCTGAGCAGAAGTTCATTTTCCATCTGTCTCTGAACAATTCATTTATTTCAGTGATGGCCATACATGACAAAATCACAAATTAAGAGCAAAATATAAAGTTTCTCCCATATGAGGACTTGATTCCTTAAAACAAAGTCTATGTGCCAGAGGCGCCAGATTCATTTCAGAAATGCGGGGGCAAAAAATTGTGTGTGTGTGTAGCAGCAGTGTACTCTCCCGTGCATTGTGCGAGGAATGAGGCACACACTATCACTTTTGGCTCCAATCCACCATTTATTCTGGTAACAACAGAGTGGTTTTATACTCTCTGCATCCGTGAGTACGAAAGGGGCCGCGAGGGTCCGTTCAATGTAAATTTCGTTATCAGAGGGAGTACACGTGGGCTCTGTGCAGACATCCTCGTACCTCCCCTCTGATTTGTCACGGCCACTATGCTACAATCAATAGATGCTGATCTACTGCGCATGTGTGGAACACGTCCACCAAGCGGACTCCAGAAAGTAGGATAAACAGAACTACTGCGCGTCTGTGGTCCGCTTGCATCCACGTGGGAGTATATTTGAGGCTCAGCCAGTTTTGAGTTGAGAAGCTCCAGAAAATACTTAAACAAAAACAGAATTGATGGGACTCATTGCTGGTTAGCGAGCTGCACCATGAGGATTACCTAATGTTAGAAAACTAAAATGGAGCTAGCAAAGTCACAGATAACGTGGTGTCCTCAGCAAATTACTCCACGCAAATCACAACCAACCAGTATGATCACAAAGCGTTTGCTGTGGTAACTGCGAGCTCATCTCAACATACAAAGTACATACAACACTTCTACCTATAAAAACAAAGTTATAAAAGATATTAACGGAGCTTATTTCAATATTCTTCCTGTTTTATGTTTGCCTGTTTTATTTTACCTGATGTCTTAGAGTGGCGGGAATGATTGAAATGCCTTTTTAACGCAAGTGCTGCAATAAAGGGGCATTTGCAGGGATACAGTAATTCGCGACTTAAAAGATTGTGGGAGGAGGGTGAAGTGGAGGGGGGTTAATGGGCCCTTGGACCCCCTACATCCGGCACCTTTGCTATGTGCTGCAGCTCATCCCAGTTTGTTTGCAGTTTGTGGACAGTTCAACCAAAACCAAATTATTATGTGGTAAGTAATCCCTGAGAACATAAAACCAAAGATAGGAGAAAAATCTGAATGTATAAACCCAATTTTGGCCCCTTGGGTGGGATATCTTGACCCCAGGTTGTGAACTAGTAGCCTTGAGCATCGACAACACTGACTTTTTGTTAAAGGTGGTGTTGTGAAATTAGTGAAATGATGAAAAATGATTTCAGCTGTGGTCACACCACAAAGTGACATTTACTCATCCAAGTTAAATACTTGGATGTGAAAGCTTGACGACGAAGCGACCACTCGCAGGGCCACTTGATGAACTGCTGTAGCTGCGAGCTAACCGCTAACTCACAGGCTGTTGTAGCTGAGATAACACTATTCAGTCAGAATAGCTCCCGAAATAAACTCTTCCGTTTACTTCCTTTTGTTCACAATTGGACATCATTTCCTCAATAAAAAGTTATTGAAGAAGTAAAATAAAACGTGTTTGCTTAGTACCGTCGCTAACAGAACAGTAATTGCATTGTATCATCAACTTCTCTCTCATAACTTTCTGCAAACCACGTTGTGTGGAACAGTTTTTGCTCCAACAAAGGAGCTTAAATAAAAGTGAGTGATGACACACAGCTAATAAGTAACGATAGCTTCCTCCATTTTGGACTCTTCGGCTCTCTGTCCCCTCAAAGGTCAGCTCTGTCAGGATGGCTTGCTGTTGGTTAATGGCGCATATTTATGAGTCAAAGTGAATCAAAAAGGCCTTTCAAAGAAGCCTATTGTCAGCAAGTAGCGAGTCCTTCAGTGCAAGAAGTAAAAAACAGACAACAACAGTGGGTACTACATATATCTGCTATGGGAGAAGCTCTCGAGCTCCAAATCTGCACAAAAACACATTCATCAGTCAGACTAATGAAGACGCTCTGTGCACATTGAGTTTTCTTATTCATTAAAATATTTCACTAAGTTAAGTCGTTCTGTCTGACAAACTGACATGGAGAAACTCTCCAACAGAACGTCAGCACCAGGGTCAAATATCTGTCACCTGTCATCAGTTCTCAACCTTGGGGTCACAACCCTGGCAGGAGGTCACAGGATGGTTATCAGAGGTCACGAGTGGAAAGACTGACAGAATGTGAAAAGGGTAAATAAGATATATTTACATGTAGTTGGTGTGTGCGAAACGATCCCTCAACAATCCCTATGGTAGTGTTTTGTGTTTTTTTTTTACATTGAAGCGTAATTTAACCTTTGGTTCATAGTTCTGGATGGTCGTCTTCAGCTGGTGAGCAGGTGATTCTGTGTTTTTGGTTTTACACATTAGGTTTTCAAACCAAAACCAACAGTCAGATTCAAATATCTTCCCATACAACAGTTTCCTGTGGACTAAGAGATTTAAATCTCCTACCATGTGTCAAAATGTCAAATATAGTTTGTAAGAAATCTTTTCTGTGTCCCTGAAAATGTGCTTATTTCATCAGCATTTGTGAGTGTTGGTGGATGTTGCTCCATGTCACAGCACTCACAGACATGCACATGTATTTTGCACATGGACAACATTGTCTTTTCTTTCCATGGATATTTTGGTTGTTTTTGGACTAATTCATGTAAAGCAGCTCGCCTACTTTACACTGAGGTGGCCTCATTACGCAATCACATCAGGATACTAATGTAGACCTTTCCCCTCACTGGAACAAAAGAATAATTTAGACGGTGAAATGAACCCTCAACAACCCCTGACCATAGAAATGCTTACAAATTTTATATCGATGAGATGTCAACATGTTCTTCTGCTCACCTTTCCTGCCATCCTCCACGACATCCATCTCCTCCATGACAGGCGTGGCCTCAGTTGTTCCTCAGGTCCATACTCACTCGGCTTTCACAACTGTTATTAAGATAACTGCAGAGTTAACTTTGAAAGAACTCTTTGTACGTCACAGGAATGTACAATAACTCCAGAGTTATGTGGCCCTTTGTTGTAACAAAACATGCAGAAATACAAACAATACTCTCAGCATCCAGCTCAAATTCTAAAATCTGTATAATCTGATTAAAAAAAAAAAAAAACAACTTTTCAGGCTTTTTAGACAGATGTTGACTTTAGGTCAGGTTGGCTTCATGCTGCAGCTTGATGGTCTGATGAAATCAGACTATTCTCTGCTGTTGGGACGACTATCTGTGGAAACTCATCCTAAATGCAACTAACAAACAAATCTTTCTAACTGAAGACATTGTGTTCTGGCTTTAAGTGTCTTACAGACCTTAAAAACCAACAACCGCCCACTACCTGCCTGTAACTGTTTCAACGATTTTGTTTGTTGATTTGTATGGTTGTATCTCCCGTGGTAACAATTTTAACTGATTTTATTTGTTGATTTTGTATGGTTGTATTTTCCGTGGTGTAATCTCGGTATTAGTCACCCTCAATGATTTCTCAGATAATCTTAAATAAAGGTTGAAATGAAATAAAATGAAATGGAGGAAAAAAAACTTGGACATTACTGGTAAGCAAAAATATGGAAAAACTCTACTTTACACGTGCAGTTTGTCAAAAGCAATACACCAAAACAACAATTAATAGTCAATTATATTGTTTTGAGTAGCAGCTAACCTGGAATCAAGTTGTTGTCCTGTAGCTTCTTGACAAGATCCTCCAGTCGTTCTTCTCATTCTGGTTTAGACTGAAACTTTATGATGCTGCAGGTTCAGTTTTTTCCATCCAGATGATCCATATGCTGTATTGAGTTTCAACATCCTCACTTAGTTCAGCAGTAAAGATTAGCTTATTTAAAACATCTCAAATGTCCATCAGTCCATTAGTTTTAGCTGAGAGCACAATGCTTCTGCTGCACCTCGTACAGTCAATCTACAGTAAAAGGGACTTTGATGGTAAATATATTTAAGTGTGTCTCTTTGTGCGTCTGCACATGTGTACTTGTTTGCACTCCATCCCGGATCTGTTATCTGACCGCTGGTCTTGGTGTGTGTCAGTGTGTACATTACTGTATCCCCAGTGTGTGTGATTAAGGAGATTATCACCTGTTGCTGGACTGCAGGTTTCTCACACACACCTTCCTCTTTTGCAAACACTGCAGATACATGCCGCTTTTCTCTAACATTTTGTTTTCAGCAAGTTATCCGATCTGGACTAAAATGCAAACAATGTCTCTCCTTTGGTTGACAGCTGCTCTTTACAAATGAAAGATCCATTATTTAGTGCATAGCTAAGTTGCACTCTGAATAAACAGTCCTGCCTTCTTTCTTCTTTTTGTCTACCTGACAAAACATAAAACACTGTTGAAACATAAAACATAAATTCACAAAAATGCCCCTCTGACATGGTTATTAGTGTGCATTAGTTAATGTATATAGTGACCTTATGTTTCTTTTAAGCCCCTATGTGTAGGATAAGACACCCCCATAGATCTGACCTGCAGTCAGAATGACCTGAAACCACACTCAGTGCACCAGTCTCCACCAGGACTGACTGATTTATCTGCACTTATACTCACAATAATTGGAAAGATGCTATGATCACACAATTGTACACAAAGAGGCATTAAAGGAATAGTTACTCAGGTTCTTGCAGAGAGTTAGCTGAGAAGATTGAGACCAGTCTCATGTCCGTACGGTAAATATGAAGCCAGTACAACCAGCAGCCGGTTAGCTTAGCTTAGCACAAAGACTGGAAACAGGAGGAAACAGCTAAGAAATCCACCTCCCAGCATCTCTTAAGCTAAAAAATTAACATGTCATATCTAGTTTGATCCGTTTTGTGGTTTTATGGGGTGCCACATACCTGAATATTTCTTTTTGTAGGGATTGAAGAAACATGACATGTTAATTAGTGAGCTTTGGAGGTGCTGGTAGGTGGATTTGTAGCACTGGACAGAAGCAGACAAGATGTTTCCCGTTTCCAGTCTTTATGCCAAAATAAGCTAACTGGCTATTGCCTCCAGCTTCATATTGAACAGACAGATATAATCGCATTTTTCATGTTTTCCAACCTATAATTTACTTGCAGGAAAACAAAATGTGCACAAAAAACTTCAGTTGAACCAAACAGCATAATTAAAAGCCAGGTGAGAACACGTTCTCTTCACAAGAACGTAAACACAGAGAGAAGGTCCTTTCTGCCAAATATCAAGAAGGCAACATACTTCTTGTTAGTCCAAGTTGGATATCGATTACTAGCTGCTAGCAACTGTTGATTTCACTCATCAACATCCCAGCATAAGAAAACACACCTGTAACCTTCTAGTCGGTCAGATGGAGGTTGGATCATGTTGCGCCACAAACGAACCACTCCAGAAAATGTTTGAGACCGGACCAAGACCACTTCCCCTACAGGATCTCTGTGTTCAGATCTGCCTAAACAAATCCTATCAACCAGAGTGTAAACAACACATGTTTGAAACACCCTCAATCCCAACAATCTCATCCAACTCTGGGTAAGAAATCAAATAAGCATATTCCCACAATGTTTAACTATTCATTTAACTTGTCAATAAAAACAATAAATAGGATTTTAGTAAAAAGCAGTTGAGGAAGTAAGCAAACTATCACCTCACCTGCTTTTTATTTCAAGGGCAACACAGTTGATAAGTTTGTACCCTCAGAGATGCAGAAATTCATGTTTACCTTAGGGTTAACCCTAACCTCCTTTATCTAGCAGGCTGACGTGTCCTGCAGTGTCTCTGTGTGTACAGTCAGTGACAGAGGCTGCTAAGAACATTACAATCTGATGCAAACAAACAGCAGGACTCAACAAGATGCCTGTGTTTGCTATCAGAGAGGCAAACTCAAAAAAAAATACCAACTAACAGTCATGGCGACCGTTCCAGACATACATTCTACAACTCTCACTATTTACTGAAAACTGTGACCAAGAGTTGATGATTATTTAGAAATCCTGTGAGAGCTTTGTTTTGTTTGAGCTGATGTGAGATGCCGGAGGAACAGTTTGAAGTCAAACTCAATCGACCAGCACCTGGAAAGACTTTGGAAGTTTAGGGAAAATGATTGATCTAAAACTAGCTGAAAAATAATCTGCGTTTTTGTTTGAATTATGTTGTGTCTCTACCTCTGCCTCAAACCACATAATGGCAGCTTGGATCAAACTTACAAATGTACCATTCTTGTGTTCAATCAAATTTGTTTAACTGCATATTAAATTTTGCATAAATACGTCTGTATCCAAGCAAAGACAGAAAACAGAGGAAAAACACTGTGTTTCCAACTGAATCATAAGCAGAAATACAGTTCACAGATGAATTTTACTTTATTTAGCCAGAAGTCTCTTGAAATACAATATACCTATGACAAGAGAAAGCTGGCCTGGTTTTGATTGCATTAGAATAATGGGGTCATCACTTACTGATATTTATGAGGTGGAGACGCCAGAATTCTATTTTGGTAAAGACGACGATTAATTGATTAGTCTAGAATTCTCATCTGCAAGTGTTTTGACAACTATTAATCATTTTAGTACATTTTCAATCATAAATGCCAAACATTCCCAAAATTTAAGCTCGCCAAATATAATTATTTTCTACTCCCCTTTGTCATATGTGACAGTAAATTGAATCTATTTGGATTTTGAACTGATGGTTACATAAATTTGATGATGTCACTTCAGTCATTTTAAACTATTTTCTGACATTTTATAAACAACAATAATTAAGCAGTTAAAATAATAGTTGCATATTCTCCTCTGGCACACGTTTCAACTGATAAAAAAGTAAATAAATGGTAAATTGTTAAGATTCCTGTCCAGAATAATCTGTTCTGCAGACGTCACAGAGTGATGTTGGGGTCAGGTGAGAGTTACTTTTGTCCACCACCAGCTGTAGTTTGAGTGTCCATAGAGGGTCGGTGCAGAGGAAATCTGGGAAATGCATTAGCATGTCCTGCTCCCTAGAGGGCAGCATTAACAGGAAATACAGGCCTGATAAGTACTTGATAGTATTTAGCCTCTTGTGATGTTGCTCCCGAAGTAAATGCAAGCTGAACTTTCACCAGTGCAAAGATGAAAAGAAAACCTGTGGAAGATTTCTCCCTCCTTTATTCTTTTATAAAGATGTGATCACTGCTTTTTGTTGTCCAGGTTAAAGTAACTTAACAGCACTTCCAAAGAGGACCGCTTTTAAAACAGTGAAGCCCAAAGTGTTAAACTAGTCTCAGGGTGACGGAGAGGAAGGATGTTTTTAAAAAATGTCCTGGACTTGAACCCAGAATGTTATCTTTCAGACAAGCTGGACAGTTATATATATTTTTTAATTTCTAACCTTTCTCCAGCTTTATATGGTTGTGGTCACATGGTAGCTGGAAAGTCGGGATAAAGATAATGTTTTTGTTTGACCCATTACCCTCCTGAAGCTCTGCTGCAACAAAAATCGGACTGAAGGAAATCCAACGGTTTATTTTTACTGTCTGAACATGAAAAGACCTTTCAAGAAACAGCAACTGTTTCGTTTGCTGTTGTAATCTCGCATTCATGCCAACGTCAACAACTGCTGCTGCTCTTTGACTTTAACAAGTAGCTCTGTAAACTGTGTGGTTGGTTAACCCTCTAATATGAGACATCAAACTGAACTGAACCACTTTTCTGTTGTCATTTTCAGTTTAAAGCACATTTCTCTCACATAAGACATATGTAATAAGCTCATTCAGTTAATTACTCTGTAATTTCATGCAGACGTTAGACAATATAATGTTGCTGTTTTCATTCAGAATAACAGAATGAATAAACTGTTGAGAGCAGACATTTTAATTTGTTTAAAGTGTTAATTGAAGGAAATAAGATCTCACAGTCAACTGGCTCACAGTCACAAGTAGCAGCCTCACCACCGTCCAGTCAATGAAATGTTTAACCAGAAAATATTATTTCTGAGCTGAATGATTCTCTGTGTGGATAATTATAGAACATATGTTGGTCTGTGACCCCCGCGGTGGGGGAGCAGCGATATGTGTGTGTGCGTAGTGCACGTGCTCAGTAGCAGCCGCAGGATCGTAGTAGATTGTTGTTCGGTGAGCGGACGGTGAAGGAGACAGGAAAGGGCTGTTGGGGGTGGAGGTGGAGGTGGGTGGGGGGGTTTACTGCCATTTGGGTACAGAAAGGTTTTCTAAGGCCTCTTTGTCCTCCACACACACACACACACACACACACACACACACACACACACACACAGAGGTTTACTTAAATCATTTTTGGGGTATTTACATAGACTTACATTCATTTCCTGGAGAGTAACCCTAACCATAACCTTTACTTACCTAAACTTAACCCGAACCTTAACCACTGACCCAAAAATCATCATTTTATCAATTTGGGGCACGGCATTTGTCGAACATGGCCCTAATTAACTAGTCTTAAGTCTGCTGTGTGTCCCTGAAAGTGACTTAGGTCAAACTCTGATTATCAAAGTATCGAACATCAGTACTTTTCGAGCACCAACCAAAATGTGTCCATCATTTGGGTCGGATAGCATTTTATCAAATTTGAATCTAGTATCAAATCCATTATTGAATCTTATTAGATTTACCTTACCTACTAAATGCTAAAACAATGACAACTCAAAGATGTCTAATCACTGTTTTTTAGCTGAGAAGCTGAAATTCGACAGTTTTTAGTGGCAGCTTAGTTCATGTTCACAACTTGAAAATGAGCTGAGCAGCGTGATATATGAAATATTGATTAAATGTATCTAACAGTTAACAGCTGCAGTCTCCTGTTCTTCAGGAGCTGTGACTCCAAATCCCGAAGCTCCTGATTCATGAAGCCGATCAGATTCAAATGTTGATCTGATATGAATCGATGTTTAACTTGAGATTCTTAAAGTAACCTGATCAGCTGAGTCTCCACTCTGTGAAACTATAAAAACATACAGTTCACCGGCGGTCGTACAGTGGTGTTACAGAGTGATGCGTCTTTTCAGTCACACATAATCTTTGTGTGAATACAGACAGCAGCTGCAGAGACATTAACCAGAGAACAGAATAACTTTTGATTTCAGCGTGACAGAATTAATTAGCTACAGCTGATCTCATCTGAAAATGAGAAGCTGCTACCTACAATATACAGTGTGTTGTTTTCTTATCGCTCTCCTCTAATAAAAAGGAGTGAGGACAGATAAAAGGTTAGAAAAGAGATGTGTGAGTGTTGAAGTTTAATGAATTTGGGTATTTCACCAACCAGGGACCAGATCCAAACTGGAACCAGATATCGTCACTCATCCCTTAGTTTACTTATTTTTTAATGAGATATGTATTTAAATCACAATTATGTTCATTTAGACTGTATTTTGTTTAGGTAAAGTTCTTGCACAGCTGATTTGCGTTAATGCAAAATCAAACTGATTTGTTTGAGAAGTTTAGTTTATTTTGTGAAACAGAAAAAGGGTTTTTATTCTTCAAAGTAAGGAATTGAAAAATGGTTTGGTATTAAAACAAAAATCAGCACCAATCATTGGGCACCAGTATATTAAACTTTCAAACGATACTCAGCCCTAATCAGCCTGATCTTTTACAGTGTAATATGTTTGCAGAATTGAGGTTTTTGTTTAGTGAAACGCCATTTTTAAAATACTTTACTAATGTTAAGTGCAGCTATTAAAATCTTTAAAGGCAATCATTTTCATATCAAAATATTTCAAATATTGAGTGATTTATTTATATTATGGTACTGTGCTTGTTGAGGGACCTCCATTATTCTTCTAATGAACTGCATTTGTTTGTTTTTGTAATTTTCCATTCTCTCTCTGGTTTTTTCTCCTTCATTAGGTTTGAAACTTTAAAAATGTGTTTCCCATCTCCTCACTTTCATCACAAGTTTCCCTCCACTCATCTTTCTTTCTTCCTCCCACTTCTTCCCTTCTCTTGTCCCACTTTCTCTAACATTGGACATTAGACAGACAACCTACGACATGTCTTGGCATGAGAGAGTTTGCGTAGGCGTTTTTGGTAATTTATCCTCGTGAGAATTAGTTACAGACTTGCAGAATGTGGACCTGGTTGTGAAGTGGCGTTACGTTGGTTTGTCCTCTCTACTGCAAGGAGCTAGTTTCAGTGTTCATGTTGGAATTAATGTACATTATTAGAAATGGTTAAATTCTTACAAAACTCTATTTTCTGACACATTCACTATCTGTGTGGGGTTAGATATTCTGTTTTTAAAAATGGATTTAAAACTTTTGATCTTATCATGAGCATAAAATTCCATCTGTTAGACCATAGTACTGGTCCTGTATTAACAGTCCATATGTTAGGACTAAAATCAAAGTTAGTAAAGGATTTGGGGTTAGGGTTAATTGGGGTTAGGGGTTTATGTTAGAGATGAGAAAGAAAGTTATATTAATATTTCCTGTTTGTTCAAAAAAAGAGTTCAAAAGTTTTACAATATTATTAAATATTATAATTCCTGAATCTATGTGAAACTAATCCCTTGTTCTTTGGTCCAGTATTTTTTTCTCGAAAGTAGTTTTCGGGGATATCCTTCTACAACAAACTGGACCAAAAAAAACTAACCCTTCTAAGATTCTTGGAGGTAATGACAAAAACATGTGTACATACATACCACAGGGCACACTGGTGTAAAAAGTTAAACATAAAAATGACATTTTAGGTGTCTCTGATTTGATGGGAAGGGATGATAGTTCTTAAGTGTTCTGGCCAAAAGAGGAATAGTTACGTTTTGTTTGAGGTCTGGTACAAGAGATTTTTAGAAGGCAAGTAAGATCTTTATGGATCTGTGCATGAAGATTTATAAGTGATCAAGAGAATCCTCACATTAAATCTATATTCACTTGCAGCAAGTGGGAGGAATCAGTAATTAGTGTTATATGGTACCTTAGACTACAGTTTGGACTGTGGACAGTGCATTCTGCACAGGTCGTTGCCAAAATGTAGAAGAACATGTAAGACATAAATAATGGGCTCCAAATGTTTGGCTGACCCTCTGGTCACTAGAGAGATGCTCCTGAAAATATATGGTTGAGAGTGCAGGAGATGAGAGAAAGTGGGCATAAGAAAACAAGTCAAACAGAGACATAAACAGAAAAAAGAGCCTTTGTGCTCTCCTACATCTGTGGACTCATTACTCAGACCCGAGGCATTGATGATGACCACAGACTCTGGCCGCCAGTCAGACAGTGATAAGCCCCTGGCCCCTTTCTGTGGCTTTCATGCTGTGTGTTTGAATTGACCGTGTGCCCTAAACATAAACACTTCCCAGACATTATCATTATCCCCCTGCTGCTGCTGCTGGTAGACCTGATAGCCTGCAGGGTTACTGACAGACACGCAGGCAGATTACTGACTGTATGTGTGTGTTTGCGCACAGCCTTCTATTAGCAGGAATTGCTGTGCACCTTATCCAGGTGTTTTCACTCGAGTGTTTTATGATGGGGCAGGACTGGAATGTCCCACTGCAACACACGCCCGTTATCGCCATTATTATCACTTTACAAATTCACACGGGGCAGGAATTTACTGGAGTTTTGCTCTAATCGCTCATCACAGAACAGATTTGTGCCGTCATGTGGCGCTCGAAGGGAAAAACATGGAACCAACGATGGCAGGGTTTGCAGATTGTGTTTAGAATATAAAAGGTAATTATGTATTCCTCGTGGTTTACTAGCCACATCAGGTTGATTTTTTTTTCATGCATGATAACACTGACTTTGGAAAGCCCCGCTGGTAATACCCTAAAGGAATCAAGTGACATGAGGTTGATTTTCATCAAATTCTGTGCTACATTTCTTTCCTTTGGCCCCTGCCTCCCTTTAAATTACACAATGAAACACCTGTTTAACACTTGCCCTCAAGAATGACACATATAAGCATTTTCTGATCGGAAGCAAAAAACGTTCTTCTGTTTAAAAAATAAAACCATATTTTCTCTTCTGACACCTCTTTGGTTACGGTTTAGGTTTAGGCACAAAAGCTACTTGCTAGGGTCAGAGAAAAATCATAATTTGGGTTGAAATAACTTTTTGTGAAAGTCTGCATAACACTATCCATGTTTCTAAAATCCACTCCAACCAACCCCAACCATGAGATTAAACCTTAAGACAGCGGAAACTTGACTTGTGTGGTTAGGACTCGCATTACATGGAAATGTAATAATTAACATGCTGTTTAAACAACGTATATATAACTTGGTCTAAAAGTGTCACTGAGTTTCATCAAAGTTTGACCTTGATTTCTGTAGATCTTTTGACTAATTACCAAATCAGTGCTGCTCTCTAAAGTCAGTCAGAGATCAGAATCAGCTACAACAGAGTCCCTTATGTGAACTTGGGTCGGCATCTTACTAAACGACACTTAAGATTAAGATTAACTCAGGTTTTCCGGTTTATGCCGTCATGCTGGCTCAGTGCTTTAACACTCATCATGTCACCACAAATAACCTCTTCTGCATTTCTTTCTCCTTCCTCACCCTCCACCTCTCTCCTTCACAGTTTGATCCAGTTCCAGCAGAGTCCAGCTGTGCGCAACCAGTCTGCTAGATCAGTATCATCAGGACGAAGATGAGACAGTTCAGAGCACTCAGTGCCTTCACTCTGCTGACCCTGGCCGTCCTCGCCACCGCCAGACCAAAAGCAGGTCAGTCTACCGATACTGTGAGAAATAAGAGAAAAAGACAAAAGAAAGACGGAGGGACAGTTTTTGTTACCTTCCTCCCAAAGGGGGACTTCAGATGGAAGTCGAGAAATCAATCACTGGCATTCAAGTGGTTTAAGTTGCTGAGAATACTGTTTGCAAGGCCATGGATCACAGAAATGGACTTTACCTTCTTTCCCTTTTTACAAAAAACAGCACAATTTTACATTTTGTGCATTTTGTTACAGGAATAAAAAACACTAAACAACAAAAGATAGAAAAAATAAACATAAAAAGCAGTTTCCTTGAGTGTCGAAATTTTTAAAAATGTCAGCAAACATCACAACTGGTGAAATCAGAGCTTTCAGAAAGTTTTTACTTAGAAGTTGGGAACGAAACAACCCTGGTTCGAACCCTGACTTCACTTGGAGGCACCAGTGTTTTGGGAAATAACAAATGTGGTTAGATGTGGTTTACTTTATATATGCAGCTAAAGGTCGACTTGATTTACATGGCCAGACAATGAAGTGGACATATTTATAAGATGGTAAAAACTTGCCATTGCTCATGTCTATGTAAGTCCAGCCTATGGGAACAAATGCTGGATGTTCACTAATCAAACAGCTCCAACTCATAAAGCCACACCTCAAACACAGACACACATCGTACTTCATTCGTTACTGCTGCGCTTTTGAACCGAGATGATGTTACAACACGTAAGCGCGTTCACAGTTATGCCGAAAAATTAAAGACAAAAACAGGCGGCTGAAGTCATGGAGAAGTGAGCACAGGTGGTAAATAATGTGAAAGTTATACCAGTGTGTGAGGAAAGCCTTACTGTTGCTTTATTCCAGAAAAATGTAAAACTGGAAACCACACACACATACCTACGAGGACACACTGATTGTAAATCCACAAAAGAAAAGCTAGTTCACTTTCCCATGTATACTACTATTACTACTACTACTACTTGTATGTTAAAGAGACACTTTGTTCACATTCTGTTACGTTATTTATACAGTATCCTCACAGAAATGTCGCACTCAAGGAAGCACTTTATTGCTGCTTCTTAAAGGATACGACTGGAGTTATTCTATATCTTAAAAATCCCATGAAAGACCAAAACCAACAATGTGTTAGACCTTCTCTCACTCAACCCCGAACCCACGGGTTCCCACTGAAGATAAAAACTGCTCGCAAATATAATAACAATAATAATAATAATAGTAATCATCATCATCATCATTATCATCATAGCTTTATTTGTGTAGCACTACAAAGTCAACAAACTGCTTCACAAGATCAAGATAAGAGAACATATTAAGAGTAAAACAATAAAACACTTTACTATTTTGGAAAGGGGGGGGGGGGGGGGGGGGGGGGGTGAAATGAAATATATAAAACAATACTTAAAAGATAGGTTTAAAAAGTATATTTTAAAACATAGTTTCATTTAAAAAAAAAAAAAAAAAAGCTCTAATTTCCTGAATCAGCTGGCCACTGTAGTAGGAAACAGGAAACACACACATACATTTGTAGCTCCGTGTTTGTAGGATTGAGTCCAAATAAACGACAGTGTGTGTGATCTTGTTAATGAAGGAATATGATGTGTTTTTGATAAGTTTTATTTGTTGTTGGTTTTAGTCTTTTCATGGGAAATATACAATATCACCAGCCTTATTTTTTAGTACAACAAAACATCTTGGAAGGATAATATTGTATTTCTTAAAGCAATTAGTAGCCTATAAAATACATAGGTATTATATAAAAAAAATCTGAATTTAAAATTATCAACCAAGAGTGAAAAATTCAGAGATTGTTTTATTATCACAATGCAAAAGATTTCACTAAGTTACAACATCATTAATATTTCATTGTGTTCTACATCTGACATTTATCCCATGTTGTACTACTGATTTCTCCTCCAACTACTCTATGACTTTACTTCAGTCATCATTTAACCATCCAGTGTTGATCATTTCTGCTCTTATTGTGTCTCCCAGGTCCTGAGCAGAAATGTAAGTCTGGTCCAGTGGATCTGGTCTTCCTCATCGACAGCTCCCGCAGCGTCAGGCCACATGAGTTTGAGACCATGAGGAAGTTTATGATCGACATCCTCGACACTCTGGATATCGGACTCAACGCCACCAGAGTCGGAGTGGTTCAGTACTCCAGTCAGGTACTGCAGGCGCATAGAATCCAGATCTTCATCCATGTTGTATTTTTTCTTTGTTCTTCAACATTGTGTTTATTAAGTTAATCTTTAGCACTTGTCATCATCATCATTTTGTCCTTCTTCATTATCTTCTTGTAAACTCTGTACTGTTTTGTTTGAAGTATAAGCAATTAAACCTCTCAGACTTTATACAAGATTAACTTTTTTTATTAAACCTTTTAAACCAACATTAATGACAAACAGCTATATGAACATTCAGCTATTCTGCTTGTACTCTAAATATGTCATCTAAGTTATCTTAAGTGTTGTACTCTTTGAGCAACAACTGTTTTTGAGTTTTTTTGTGGTTGAAAGAAGCCGATATTCTCTTCGCTTTCTCTTCCTTCTGCTAATTCAGTGAAGTTTTAATAATAAAGGTGATGATAATAATTGTCTCTACCAGTCCCTCCAGGAATTTGTGATCACAATAATTAACACAAATTCAAGAAATGTTTGCAGTATTTGCAAAAGTTTGCAATTTTGCTAAATTACTGCAACTTTTCTGCATGACATGGCCAAATCAACATACTGCTTGTGATTTGGACCCATTGTCGCATTTCATGTTGTGGTAATTTACATCATCATAGAGCATTCAGCAAGGATTCAGGTGGAAGATGACCGAGCAAAACAATTCCCAAATGATTTGCACAACAGTGGAGGGAAACTGTTTTGTACTACTTGCAACATTGTGGTTAACAAGCGGAAATCTTTGCTGGACAGTCACTTTAAGAAACTGCATGCAATGAATAAACAACATAGGCAAATCACTGTAACTGAAGCAACTGTATGCTTTTTGTTGAAGGAAGAATTTACATCTGACTCCTCATTGGTAGTAGTTTTTTTAAAAATTGCATTATTTTTCTTTACTTGCAATTTTTCCCAATTCCTGCAATTTTACTACAAAAAGAGTAAAGAGTAAAACATTGCAAATTGTATCACAGTTTTTGAGAAAAGCTGCTGCAAAATCAAACATTTTTTGGTGGCAATAATCACAAAAAAACTCTGTGCAATCCTGGAGAGACTGTCTCTACTTAGATGAACACAATAAGAAGACTGGAATACTGTCTGCTGTCTCTAAATGTCACCTCTTTTCTCTTCAGGTCCGCAGTGAGTTCTCTCTGAAGACTCACAGCAAGCTGGACACCATGGTGAAAGGAATCAATCAGATCATCCCCCTCGCTCAGGGTACCATGACCGGGCTTGCCATCAAATATGTGATGAATTCAGCCTTCACTGCCGAGGAGGGAGACAGGCCAAAGGTGCAGCAGGACGTACTGCACGTCTCACAGTGTCTTGTTTAGATGTTTAGTTAAATACTGATCTAATGACGCAAACTCTGACATAGAATGGATGCTGATCTGACATCATTCAACACCACTTGTGTAAATACATTGAACTTTTTGTTATGAAAAAGCTTAATTTTGTGAAGCAGGAATCTAAATCTTGTTGATATAAAATATAAACAGTTCATGTCATTTAAAACCATAATATGTAACTTAGGAAATATCTGGCTCATTAGCTGCTAAATGCTCCACTATGTTCACCAGCTAGTCTTTTTAGAGCTTTTTCTTTGAAATTAGCTGCCTGCTGTGGCCAAAATGACACTATTAGAGTGCTGAGAGTGAACCAAAACAGTAAAGTTACAGCCAGACAGTTAAACAATGAGCTGAAACTCACTATAAAGCTCAGTAAAGCCGAGAGGAGCTGCAGTGTCTCTCTGTAGATTCATCACTATGAGCTACAACCAATTACACACTGTCAGCTCAGACATTGTTATTATAAATATATCGATTATAGTCACTTCAACTGAAGCTTTTATGATATAATTTCGTCTTGAGAAAAGTTTATGCACAAATAGCTCATAATGACTTTGGCATTTGAGTATGTGTCCTTCTATGAAATTATCACTGTATCACCTTCCTTCCTTCCTTCCTTCCTTCTCTTCCTCAGGTCCCAAACGTGGCTGTGATCGTGACAGACGGACGTCCTCAGGACCGCGTGGCAGAGGTGGCAGCTGAGGCCAGAGAGAAGGGCATCGAGATCTACGCCGTGGGAGTCGCCAGAGCCGATATGACATCACTGAGGGCCATGGCGTCCCCACCCTTCGAAGACCACGTCTTCCTGGTGGAGTCGTTCGATCTCATTCACCAGTTTGGACTGCAGTTCCAGGACAAGCTCTGCGGTAAAAAATAACCCTTCTATCTATTTATCCAAATCATATATTTAGCATTTTCATGATTTATATTTGCTGAAGACATTTTTCAATCAGAACAGGATCTTTAAAAATAGTTGGCTGTCTTTAAAATTGGCTTTTAAGACAAACACAACATCCACAACCAAGATCAAATAACATTTGGCTCTGGGTTTTATGTTGACTTGGTCTGGATATAGTATACTTTAATATTTAAGTACATTATTTCAGGTTTCATGTGAGTAAAGGAAGCACAATGAAAAACTGAGCAGATATTGTGAGAAATTAAATAATGTTACTGTCAAGTGAAAACTGAAACTGACTTTTCCAAGATGGCATTCAATACAAATAAAAATAAATCTTATAGAACACTAGACCTATGAGAGGAGCAATTCTTTATGGATTTGACATCACATTTTTATAAAATCCCCATCTGAAACTAGTAAAAACATTTCATGCCACTAATGGATTATTTTTATTTGAAGTCACATCAACATAAGACAAGTGAAAACCTTCAGCCAAGTCTCTGGAATTGAAGTTTTATGCTACTGGCTTCACCTGGGACAACATGAGATTCTATATGTAATTAAAAACACTTTGAATGTCTAGCCTGAATAAAAAATCACCATGCCCATCTCACCCCATAGAACCTAATACTTTTCCATAACAGCCCTCTCAAATCCCTTAAGTACAAAATATTTCCTCATGCTGCTATTTTTCTAGACTTGACTGCAGCTGTAAAAAAAATCTTTGGCTTTCCTCAGTAGGAGATGGAAAAGAAGAGTAAAGGCAGGTGAACAGATAAAGTATAAGAAATTGTATGAATAAGAAGGAATAAATGAATCAACCTATCAAAAAAGGCGATTTATAGTTAAAAGGGTGGAGGTGCGGTTATAAAACCACTAACTCATCTCGTCAACTCCCCAGCAGTCCTCCAACCAACACAGTTAGAAGCTGGTGAGATTATTTCTACTGGTTGATCGATATGAAAGAGAAGCAGCGCTGAAAGCATAAACCTCCACATGTTACGCTGGAAATGAATGAGAAAAAAACTTAAGTTTGACTCAGATGTTTTGCTGGTTTCCTTACTTGAGTTCTTCTTCACACAGTAGTGGATGCTGCAGTTATTTTTTCCAGCTGCAAAATTTGTCATTTTTGACAATGTTAAAGATCCTCCAGAGATGTTTAAAGAAATATAAACATACTCTGTTTTCAATAATCATTACCTGGATAGAAAAAAAAAGTAAATTACATCTACTCATCCGCTCTAATTAAAAAATCCAGAATCTATAAATATGCAAATATTATTCATTTTAGAAGTTTTTCCTTCTGTACACACACATCACACAGGTGTAAGTTGCATACTGGACCACAGTTAGCTCCAAACTAGTTGTGATGTCACAAATCATGATGATGATGATGATTATTATGACGACATTGTTGTCTGTGATATGATTTTGTTAAGACAAGTAATGAATATGATCCTGTAGCTACTTATTCTAGTATGGATGCTGATGTTGATCTCACCTCTGGTGCAGGTGTGGATCTGTGTCTGGAGTCGGATCACGGCTGTGAGCACATCTGTGAGAGTTCCCCGGGTTCCTACCACTGCCTGTGCCTGCCTGGATACACTCTGAACGATGACGGGAAAACGTGCTCAGGTGACACAAAAATGACAACGGTCACACAAGTGGGATGATGATCAATGATCGCAACTGGGTTCACACATTAATGGCAATTCAATTAATTATGGTCCAATCTGTTTCAAACTATATAAAACAACTAACAAAATGACAGCAGACTGTATTCATTTGGTTACAGATGTACATTAAACATGAGGAACCATTAAATAGAGGTAGATTTTCTTTACTGGTACTAGTTGCAACCCTTGAGATTATATTTAAAAAGTAATTTGCAACAGCAAAAAATAAAATGTTCAGTTATGAAATATTTAATTTGTTTTCTATCAAAATATGCAATCTTGCAGTATAATATCCTTGTGCTGATCTTAAACAAGGTGCTTTTGTTGCCTAAACCGAGCCACACACACAGGACTCAGGATGACAATCGGTGTGTTTGATAAATGTTGCTTCTTTCACTCAAAAAGATGTTGACTTTGAATATATTTCAGCCAGCGATTATGTTTCAATCCCAATGTGGAAAAAACATTTAGTAATTTTAAGGAGACAGAGTTGCCAGTTGAGACAGAACACAAATGTCAGCAGATACACAGAGCTTAAAAACTGATCCAGGGTTTAAGATGCTTGCATGGAAAAAGTGAGATTATTCAGTGATCCACAGTTAATGATAATGGTAATAGTGACTCAAAACTCATATCTTGTTTATGTTTATGTGTGTGTGATTCAGCCATAGATCTGTGCGCTCAGGGGAAACACGACTGTGAACAAATCTGTATCAGCTCACCTGGTTCCTTCACCTGCGACTGCAACAAAGGATACAAACTGAACGACGACAAGAAGACCTGCTCAAGTTAGTCTCACGTGCACACAAACACATTTAGAAACTGTACTACAAAACATACACATCATATGATCACACACACCTATCAAATACCGCTGAGAGCTCCTGGCTTTACATTGAGAAGAATTCATGTCATGTTCATTCATGCTGAAATGGATTCTGACCTTCACAAGCTGCTGAGTCTTGATTTCTCTGCTGCTTCATGAAGCCGAGTGTGTGTTCGCACTATGTTCCTCCTGCTGACGTTTGTCTCAGAAGAATTCCCTTTATGTCCTCTATAATTCTGTACATCAATCAAGTACAATTATGAAAAAAGCTAGCCTTAATCTAATTTTTTAATCAAGAAAGACTTTCAACCATAACCGTAGTTGTAATTTAAGGATAGCAAACATTTTAAGAGAAGGTGTCGTGCTACTTTGACAGCATAACAACTTTTCAAACCCTGTTAGAAGCAATTCATTTCTTGTTAAATGTAAGATTAATTGTATGACAAGAGGAACATAGATGCAGTCCCACACATGTTGCTGCTCTTCGCTCTGCTGCTTATGGCCTTGCTGCTTTCCTCCCCTCAGTGATCGACTACTGTTCGTTTGGGAACCACAGTTGTGATCATGAGTGTGTGAGTGTGCTCAACGGCTATCACTGCCGCTGTAACGAGGGCTACAGGCTGCTGGAAGATGGCAAGACCTGCCAGGGTAAGTAATGAATACAAAAATATCAATCGATGTTGTCCATTGGTATGATGAGAATCACGTTGTATTACAGTGAAACCTGCCTAAAACCATTTAACCTTCTCCAACTGGAATATGGTTTAACCAGATAATTTTAAGATTATCTGGGAATCAAGCTGCTGAATGATGAATTTTTTTTGGTCACTGCTCGTCTACACTCTTACTTCTCATGACATGGTGGCAACGCTCCACTGAGCATTTTCACAAATGCATCATAAGCCTTTTAAAACTTTATGATTCAGCTGTTATATTCTCCAAAAAACTCCAAGATCGAATAGCACATTCCATGTATCCATGTGGAAACACGAGTTATTGGATCACTGATCCTGAATTGGGAATAAATTTTGAAGTATTCCCATTTCCAAAATGATGCCAAACTGCAGCAGATGCATTATTTTTAGTGACAAACTTGCCCTTTTCCCCGTCCAAGCTGAGGAGTGATCACATGATATATATATATATCACATGATGGCAATTAAAAGTCAAATGCTCCAGCAAATCTTTTAAGTACTCAAGGTATCTCAATATGAGAAAACAAGCAGGTAGACACCAAACACATGCAAAAAATACCAAATCACTACACGTCACAGCTTTCTTTCAACTAAATTAACAATTTTCTCTCATTAAGACACCTCAGAGTGCTTATCTTATTGCAACCTACCAGAGAAAACAAGAAAAAACTGAAAATTATCATGATTTTGACTGACATGACAGACACTGAAGTTCTTTTGACTGATATGATATCTTTGGTTTACTGTAACAATCTTCAGTTTGCTGGTTTCATCACTACTTTCCATGAGCATTGATTTGGCTTAATATAATTGTTTTATATGTAAGTGTCTCCAAACACTGATTTTTTACAGTTATTTGCATGCCAATCAGGATTTAGTATAATTTGTGGCCATAATAATGATTGTTAGTACCTCAAGATACATTACTGATATTTATTATGTTTTCAAATCTGCCAGGAGCACAATTATGGAGAAAAATCCTTAATCCTTCTAATTACACACTAATCATTGACTCTAAACACTGACTACTGGACGATTCATTCCAAGACAAATATTCATCACTGGACTGAAAATCTCAACCTGTTAATGTCACGCTCACGCACGCATACAGCCACTACATATTCACATGCAACCAAGCGGCCAACATGTTTATACACGACAGTATTCATACATGAAGACGGGCACAGATGTCTCATAGCTACACATCAACACCTGCAGTATGGGATCTTGTTGATGGAAAACTGTGCAATGAAGACAATTTACAAGCTTTGGATACAACCTAGCAATAAGTTGCTATTCCCTTGAAGCCGTACAAATCTTCAAAGCACAGGTAACACACCGTGTAATTGTGTCGTCCATTTAACCCAAATACCACAACAGTGTTAGAGAACACGCCTGCTGGTTCAGCTGTTTTTGGCTTTTTGAAAACACCTGGTTTATGGTTTATGTTTGAATACACAAGCTTGTTTAGAGATTATGTAGCTCCGTCTGTGTGAGTCACATTGGATAAAAGTTTTGAAGGAACACAACTGAACAACAGGAAATATCCAAGATATTTGTTGCGTTTATGATCATCCTGATGCCGTGTGATAGTTTTGGTTAATTGAACTAATCTTTATCCTCCCCTGATCACAGTCACTCACTCATCTCAGAGAAAAAATCTAACAAAAATCTAACAACTAAAAACTCTTTGGCTCAAATGTTGACTGTTTTCATATTTTTTGCACAGAAGAAAAGAAAAAAGTGTCTGTTTTGGAAAATATATTTTTGCCAGAACAATAAAATGGCAATGTCTTAAACACACACACACAAACATTAACTCAGTGTGTGTGTTTGCGTGTGTGTGTGTGTTATCTAGCCATTGACCTGTGCGCCGAGGGGAAACATGACTGTGAACAAATCTGCGTCAGCGCGCCGGGCGTCTTCACCTGCGACTGCAACGAAGGATACACACTCAATGAAGACAAGAAGACCTGCACACGTTAGTCAGGCCCTCGTACAAATACACACCTACACAAGTATACATATTTACAGTCCTGATGTATTTATCCTACCGTGGAGTGGTCTTTTTCCTTCCATGTGAAGTGGAAAAGCTGAAATCATTGGATTGATTTATTTATTGTCGTCCTCGGGTCAAAATTGACCCAAGGTTTGAGTGCCTTTTAAAAGAGCTGTATGAATAAAATGTATTATTATTATTACTGATATCAAAATGGTCATTAACCTTCCTGTCGTCCTCGGGTCAATTTTGACTGTCATCAAAAAAATTGAAATGGTTTCGAAACAGCATCCTGACTAAGAAATTATGAATTATTTTAACCATAGTTGAGATCAGAGGAAAATATGTTGATGGATTATGGCAGACTGTAGATGTAAAAGTTTAGTCAGGATACTAATGACAAAATTGACCCGAGGACAACAGGAAGGTTAATGACCATTTTGATAACAATTAGTAATAATAATAATACATTTTATTCATACAGCTCTTTTAAAAGGCACTCAAAGACACTTAAATATCAGTAAATGTAATGTCAGTTTCTCGAGTAAAAATACCAAACAACTGCTGTTTTCAGCTTTTTAAATGCGACATTCGCTGCTTCTGTTTCATGTTGCTATGAATCGAATCCATTTGGGTGTTTGGATTGTTGGTCAGGGTAAATAAGCAGTTTAAAGGCATCACTTTGGACTCAGGGACAACGTTATGTAATCTAAAAAATTATGAACAGTTGAATCATAAAAAAAATATCATTAGCTGCAGCCCCTAACCACATCTCTCAATCAGGTGGTTAGGAGAATGTTTCTTCTAATAAATTGAAGTGGAAAATATGTTTTTCTTTCATGATCCTCTGACTTCACTTGCTCATGCATGCAGACATGTAGAACCACAAACACACATCAACACAGAAGAAAACCCTTAAAATCACAGACTATTATACACTCTATAATCAAATATACAAGCAAAATAACTTGTGCGTGTGTGTGTGTGTGTGTGTGTGTGTGTGTGTGTGTGTGTGTGTGTGTGTGTGTTATTTAGCCATTGACCTGTGCGCCGAAGGAAAACACGACTGTGAACAAATCTGTATCAGCGCTCCTGGTGTCTACACCTGCGACTGCAACAAAGGATTCAAACTCAACAAGGACAAGAAGACCTGCACAAGTCAGTGAATTTCACACACATAAAATATAAAATCATGAACTCATCTTACATGTGTTTTCTCACCGCTGTATCCCTGAGTCAAAAGGTATTACAGGTTCATTTTGTTGTTAAAGATGAGAAAAAATAAAATAAATAAGAAAAAAAAGTCTCTACAATTTTTAAAGGAATAATTCACCATTATAGAAAACATGCTTATTTGCTGTCTGGCAGAGAGTTAGATGATAAGATCGACACCCCTCTCATATCTGTACTTTTAAATATAAAGCTACTGTACAGCCAGCAGCCGGTTAGCTTCGCTTAGCACAAAGTCTAGAGACAGGAGGAAGCAGCTCGCCTGGCTTTGTACAAAGGTAATAAAATCTGCTACAAGTATTGTACAATCTGGCACATAACCTCCAGTAAAATGGCAAATTAAACACACACACACACACACACACACACACTTTTTTGTATGTATTAAATAAACAACGTATAAATTAGTGAGCTTTAAAGGAGCTGCTGGGTAAATAAATGTCCCATAATGTTGACCTTCTGTTTTAATGAATGATAATGATCAAACACTAATTCCTCAAAAGTACTACAGTACTTGTGTAAATGTACCTAGTTAATCACACCTCTGGTTTGCATGTCTGTGCAGGTGTAATTTCTATGTAATATGTGTAAATCAACTGTTTCTGCAGACATGGACCTGTGTAACACAGTGGAGCACGGCTGTGAGCACCAGTGTGTCAGTACTCCAGGATCTTACTACTGTATCTGTCCTGAGGGACAACTGCTGCAGGAAGACGGCAAGAGCTGCGGCAGTAAGTCGACTCTCTATTTTATTGTCTGTGCAATATTAAACACTTGACCTGCCTGAACAGATGCTGAGGTTCAAATTCAAAACAATTCGCCAGTGTGAGCATAACAGAGCAGGTTCAACACAGACCTTATAATAATGTTTCTCCTCAGTTACAATCATGAAAAACACAACTTCATCAACAAATTTAGTTTGCAGAAACTCACCACTCTGCTGCACTGAAGGCTGCAGGGGGATTAAGATCCTGTGGGTCCTTTGGGACCCAACAGCAGGAGGTGCAGGATAAAGGTGCAAGAGCTGGAGCAGGAGGTCACCATCATTACTGCACTTGTATTAGATCAGTCTAAGACAACAGAAAACAATCTGACAGTTAAAATTGGAAATTAGCAACATGTTCTCACTCCCAACTCGTCACATATCAAAGCTTGGTCAGGACCCCCGGCATCACTTTTTAACACACTGGTACCCCTTTAGCGTAATTTTTCAACATGGAGTATCACGGTAGTCACTGTTAAAAATAATTATATTTTATGATGTAAGAACATGGTGGTTAAGGTCTGGTTAAATTTAGGCACAAAAACCACTTGGTTAGGGTTTGGGAAAGATCATGGTTTGGGTTAAAATAAAAAATAAAATAAAAACGGCAAGTTGGCCTTGAACCGTGCTCTGTGCTGATTTCCAACTTTCTGCCAACAATGTCGCAAGCCATCCACCAACCCCTCCACCTCCTAATAAGAAAGTAAGTCAGTTTATAAAGATGTCATGTGAAGTGCGTCACTTCAGAAATGTCGATACGATACGTATTGTTGAAATGTTAATATGCTCCGTATTACAGGTGTTGAAATGTACATATTCAGCGTATCTGTGGTTTGCAGAAACATACAACGCCAACGTTTTATTCTGGCGACCAAGCTGAAATTTGTCACCTTATATAGACGTCATCAATCCCATGGCGTCTATTTCAGATGTTGTGGGAGTTCAAGAGAAGTCTATCGGACTACCCTGCACGTTAAAAAGTGACGCCACATGTGACGAGTTGGGAGTGAGAACCAGCTGAAATTAGGGACATGAACACAGGTCTCTGGTGAGAGGGGCAAGTGTTACCTGTGCATAATATACAGTATATTAGGTCAAAATGTAACAAATCTGTTATGAATAGGTGTCAGGCCATTTTAATCACTCCATAGATCAATTATGGTGAGATGAGGATCAGAGTAAGAAAAACCGGGGGGGTTATTTCTAAAGCGATGAAATTAAAATGTATAAGAGAATAAACTAAATCCCTCACTGATGTTAAAAGCAGCCCAGTTATTTCTGGGAGAAACTGGCTGGACAAAGATGATGATCTTTGAATTTTTTTTTCCTCTGGGGAAGCCGAGCGAACCTGCCAGTAACCTTCACACAGCACCTCCATGTGAAGATCTGTGGAAGCGCAGTCAGTCTCATTTATCATCCTTTCAAGATTTATTCTGACGGAGCTCTGCTCCAACTGATGCAGACAACTGCAAGACATCCTTTGTTACTATGACAACACACATAGTAACCAGAAAACCTGTAAGCAAAATATCTAGTTTTCTTTCCCAGTTTTATTACAGTATATCTGAATACTGACATCAAACTGATATCAGCTTGCTGATACTATATATTGAGGCCATATTGTACATTCATTTTTCATACATTGATCATGACTTTAATGACAATACATGCACCACTGTTAGTTCTTTAACACATGTTAACATAAATATTTTTTGATGAGGATCTCTTTAGATTGGGTTGTTGAAGCACTGAGACAACTATGAAAGACATGTTACAGTTGAAAAATTAACAATGTGATGGTGTAACTGTTTCTAAATTACTGCATCTCAAATATATGTGTCTTTGCCATTATTGGGCTGAAATTTATTGTTGTTTATCTGCTGGAATATATATGCCAATATCATATATTTATATGTATATGTATGTATATGTATATGTTATAAGCTATCAAGTCGATGTATTGGTCAGGATATAAAACAAATAAAAATGGAGCTTTACAACAGAAAAAATACGTAATATCTAAGAAATTCTGGAGAGCAATCATCAGCCGTCTGTATGTTCTCAGTGTTCTTCTCTCTCTGTCAGCCTGCAAGTCTGCCAACATTGATCTGGTGCTTCTGATCGACGGCTCCAAGAGTGTCCGTCCTCAAAATTTTGAGCTTGTCAAAAAGTTTGTCAACCAGGTGGGTCATGTTTTCATATTAACAACCACAGAATTTTAATGTCACTATGTTTCATACCTCAAATAACAACAAACATAGCTAAATATACAGTAATGTTACAATATTAAATCTAAAGTTATCCATCTATAAGAATTGATCATTTCTACACAGCGCAGTTAAAGTCTTACGAATTGATTTTCAAGCTAATATAGTTTATTGCAACATAGACTTAGAACCAAAACAAAAACAGGTAACTAGTTATTTATAATTTGTCATTTGACAATTGCCTGTTTTGTTGAGTGCACAGGCGATATGGGATCCGTATTTTCAATTTTATGGTTTGTGTGATATGTACAGAGGTGTCTAATCAAATATGTCTATGTCCAAGTGGGAATCTTCTTTTGTAATTCACAAAAAAAGTATGTTAATAAACCAACGAATAAAAATGGAGGCACATTAGTAGAGTACCTTTGTCTTGTCTTCACTGTGTCAGATGAATATCCCTCACTTCCTCCTCCTCCTGTGCTCCAGGTTGTGGACTCTCTGGATGTGTCCGCTCACGGTACCAGAGTTGGTCTGGTCCAGTACTCCAGCCGGGTCAGGACAGAGTTCCCTCTCAACATGTACCACACCGCAGATGAGATCAAGGCTGCAGTCATGAAGGTAAAGCACTTATGAAGGATCTTCAGTTTAGAGTTTCTGAGGTAAGTGGCAGAAAACTGATGGATGGATAAACTGATTACAATTAATGAACTTTTTGCCAAAATTGATACTTGCCCATTATGAGTGGATGAGCTAACAGTACAGGTCTGATGGTGCTGATTCACAGTCTCACTTGTAGTTTATAGATGGAGAATGTCTCCTGACGGCCTAAAGAAATGCTGGATCCAGACTGAGACCTGCGTCTCATCAACTGTGTATTGATTTCAGCTACAGTACACTTGGTGCTTGAACTGTTGTTACTGTCCTTGTGTAGGTTGACTACATGGAGAAAGGTACTATGACAGGTTTGGCCCTAAAACACATGCTGGAGAACAGCTTCTCAGAGGCAGAGGGCGCTCGTCCTGCCAGCCGCAACATTCCCAGAATCGGCCTGGTCTTCACAGACGGACGCTCCCAGGATGACATCACAGAGTTCGCCAAGAAGGCCAAAGAAGCCGGTAAGCAACTCTGCTGAGACTCAGCCAGTGTGAGAGTCAAACCACAACCACAGGTTTTTTATCTTAATGATGGTGGAGTAATCATCTGGTTCCAGTCACCATAGATGAATGTTGACATTAAACTGATATTTGTGTGTGTATGCTTCTGTGCAGGTATTACCATGTACGCTGTGGGTGTTGGTAAAGCTGTGGAGGACGAGCTTCGTGAGATTGCATCAGAGCCTGTTGAGAAACATTTCTATTACACCACTGACTTCACCGCCATCAGCACCATCGCTGAGAACCTCAAACTCAATGTCTGCCCAGGTACGATATTCTATTATACAAAGCACATGTAAAAAATAATCTGTCATTTTTGTGTGACAGGATATTCACAATTTACAGGAGCCATTTAAGAGACGAAGCATACAACAGTACTAAACATTTCACTTGAGTTCTTAACAGGCTGTAAATCTTTTTGACTGCAAGTCATAGTAACAAATAATCCCCACAGTTTATCAACTATTTATTAATGATTTACTAGTTGATGCTGCCAAAATGATAACTGGTCATCCTACATGCTTGTATAGTGGAAAATCAGTTGAAAAGAACAAACTACTTTTCTTAAGTACTGTATGATAACACAAGTACCAATGGATAAAGTGGAGTATTTTACCATTGTGCAACTTTTAACTTCTACTCCACTACATCTCAGATGAAAAATATTGTATATTTTACTAAAACACATCATCTGTATGATACTAGTTAGTTTGCAGATAAAGAGTTTGCATTTAAAACATACAGTGGTCTTAGAAATATATCACAATTAATTTTGACCAATTAAAACAAGGGAGTGTTACTTGCGACTGTATTGTTAAAGCTAAAAGGACGGGTTCACAATTTTTCAAGTCTGTCTTAAAACAACAGTCAGGAGCCTAAATGAACAGTGAAACCTGTTTTTCTTGCTGTAATCATTCCTCCTGTTCATACTGACCATTAGAAGATCCCTTCATAATGCACTTACAATGGAAGTGATGGAGGACAAAATCCACAGTCCTCCTTCTGGTCAAAAATGTGTTTAAAAGTTTATTTGCTTCAGCGTCCAAATGAGTCAAATCAAGTAGATATATTTCAACATTACAGTCTTTTTAGTGTCAAAGTCCCTCTTTTTGTTACTATACTTCCACCGCAGCTCAACAGGGAAACACTGTCCGAGGAAACACAAAGAGGGAATTTGATGCTAAAAAGACTGTAAATGTGTCAGATATCCACTTGATATGACTAACTCAGACTGCTGAAGCCTCGTATAAGCTTCACAGAGACTTTTAAATACATTTTTGCACAAATGGTCCCCATCACTTACATCGAAAGCACATTTGTAGGAGATCTTTTAACAGCCAGTATGAACAGGAGGAATGATTACAGTGAGGAAAACCTCTTACTGTTCATATGGAGACCTGTCCTTTAACTTAAAAAATGTACAGAATTTTTATTCACTTAACCTAAGCATTGTAAACATAGTAAAAATAAATAAATGTATATTCAAAAGATTTTGTTCCTCAAAAACAAAATATAATTCAAAAGATGAGTTTCTGATGTGACACCAGTCCCAGAGTCTGTGTAGGGCGATGAGCTGCTGGAATGATTTCTTGTTGTATGGCTCCACCTACTGATATAAATACAACATGACAGTCAGACTTACACACACACACACACACACACAAATTCAAAATGGTAGTACTTTAGAGTTTTTACTTATTGTTGTTTTAATGCATTAACATTTTTAAGCTTTTAGACAATTGTGCTGAAGTGATAAGCATAAAATTTCAGAATATATATATAAAGTGTTGTGTAAATGTACTTTTGAATAAATGTACTACTTTTCTGTCTGTTTCCTCTCTGTATATCTCTTTAGAGGAGAGTCAGGGGGAGATTGAGGTGAAGGATCCATGTGCCTGCGAGAGCCTGGTGGAGTTCCAGCAGGCCACCATGAGCAGCCTGGAGCAGCTCACACAGAAACATATCCTTTAAAAAATACCTTCATCCAAATACTTTCACCTAAGGCAAGGAACTGGGGCGCCCTGGTGGCCATAGGGTAGTGGTTTCCAAACTTTTTTGGCTTGTGACCCCTTAAAACAAAACAATGTCTACAGTTGTATTTCTGTCAGTTATGACAAGTTTAACCAAAGAGTGATTTTTATCATTTAATTTGATATTTTTTTAAAACTCTGAAACACCTAAACTAATTGTGTAATTCACAAGAAAAAAGCAAAGAGTCAGGTCAGGTCCATTTTTATTGATATATCCCAGTATCACTCATTTGTTGAATAGGAACAAGGGGAATGTCAGAACATAATTTAAGGTAGCAGAAACATATTTTCCTGATTTTCTATCCTGTTAATCTTCTTGCAACTCCCCTGAGGTTTAACATCAGACTAGAGCTACAATGATTAGTCAATTAATCCATTAGTCGATCATCAGAAAGTTAACTATTGCAACATTTTTTATAATCAAATAATTGTGTCAGTCACTTTTTAAGCAAAAATTCCAGCTTCCCAAATATAAATATTTTCTGGTTTTCATACTCCTCTGTGATAATAAATCGATTGTCTTTGCGTTTTGGATCGCTGGTCGTACAAAGAGATTTTGGAAAGTAACCATGAGCTCTGGGACATGAGCATTTTACAAACCACACAAATAATTGTTTAATCTGGAAAATATTCAGTAGATTTGTCAATAATGAAAATAATCTAAGTTGCAGCCCCACTTCAGACCCTTTGTGGGAGTCCTGACCCACAGGTTGGGAACCACTGGCTTGAGGGTTCAGGTGCCGACCAAGAACCGCAACAACCCCAGTTCACATCTGGCCAGGGATCTTTGTTGCATGTCATTCCCCCATCTGTCCCCTCATTTCTTGTCATCTCCCTACTGTATAGAGACATAAAATGCCAAAAAAAAATGACCACTTATTTAAAAAACATTGGGGAATGAACCAAAAACAACCAGACTTTCTTTCCAGCAAGAACATGAACAATCAAATATTTTTTAGAAGCCTCACTGACTCTAATTGGACCTAATCTGGGTCTGTGGTAAGATGTTGAGGGCAGTTTAAACAGGAGTAAACAGGTTCCAGTTCTGGCTAAGAAAGGAAAATACACCAAATTTGGGTGACGTTTCTCTGTGGATTCATTACTGTGAGGATTTTGCCAAATTACATGTAGTCATTGGTTTCATTGGTAATATAAAAAAAACGTGATTAATGCAGTTTTAAAGCCAAGATAATATACTTTACAGATGTGGAACTAAGGTTGTAGTTACATCTGTCTTTTAACTGAACCCGTCTGTCCCACCACGTAAAAAAAAAAAAAAAAGAATCAGTGGAAACCTCAAGAAAAGACCAAAACCATTAGTGAATTGATCCACTAACAAGTATAGTTTATTTTGACAAAATAAACACAAACACACACGCCATCCTGCTGCCAGAAATAATCACTAGAGCACCAAATGTGGATTCATCTACTGCTTTAAATAGTCCCTCACAAATGCACTATTTCCTCCTGTTTTAGTATAATTTGTAAAAAATTACTGTTCCCAGCTGTTTTAGTACCTTACTGAGCTTTTTTTTTTTTTAAAAAATGAACCTGTATATTTGTGACTCATTTTTAAAGATGTGTGTCTTCAGTAGGAACCAATGGGCTTGGGGCTTAGAAAGTAATGAGAGATGGTCTTTTCATGGGTTGTGTATATATCAATAAGGAAAATACAGAATAAGGTCAGACTTTTTCTTTGATCAATGATTATTAGATTACTGGAAAACATCTTATATATATATAGATGTCCTATTTTGTAAATGTTTGTATGCTTGTATTTATGTGCAGAATTACAGTAAACACCTGTAAATCTGTATTATTCCTTAATCACCTGACCACTGTCTGGAATGACAGCTCGTCTGGAGCAGCTGGAGAACCAGCTTCTCTCCAGGAAGTAATCCAGGTCGTTACAGTGAGTGAACAGGACGTCACACGGGAAGAATAACAGAATAAGGAAGAGGAGGGCACATCCTGGCAAGATCTTTAAAAAAGGCGAAATCAGAAACCCTACCAGTCAATGGACAAACCAAAGTGTCTTTTCATAAAGCCTTTGTAGCCTTCAGTAGGTCTGTTGCTCTTCACTCTCATAGAGAATTATCTGACAGCTTGTGATATAGAATTATACTTCTGTTATAGTTGTAAATTACATCATTAGTACACTTTTTGTCTTAAAAACAACACCACATCCACTCTCCCTCCTATCAGTGTGCCAAACTGATGTTAACAGGATGAATAACAATACAGATGCTTTTGTAAAACCGAACTTCATGGACAGTATTTGTGCATACCTACAGTATGTGTACATGTGTTCATTCATAAACAGAATTAAGGATACATTCAAGAGATTGTGTAACATTTGTTATTGACCTCCATGTACAGTAACATATGTTATAGCACTTCATCTGTGCAGTCAAACGCACAAAGAGGATTGTAGGCATGTTGGCTATATTTGTAAACTAGATGTAATCAATGTACTGTAGATAGTAGATAAAAGCACAAAACATTATTCAGTGAAAATATGAGTAGCAGTTTTCATCACACATAGTTACACATCATTCGTCTGTTTCTCTTAGTGCCCTATTTATACTTGATCTGTTTTGTACGGTTTGTTAAATATGATGTATTTATAGTAGTTTTTTTTTACCAACAGTAGAATAGCAAATAAACAAGCTGGAGAGGGAAGAACAGGAGTAAGAAAAATGAAGTGTTATTACCACTCCCAATATTAAATTGGTTTGGGTCATTTTTGGTACAGAATCATTACTTTAATGCCCATAGAAATGAGCTTTGATCACAGGCTGAAGTGGCTTTTCAATGGTGAGTTGAAACTGGTTTAGATTTTTTTTTTTTTTTTTTTTTAAAAAGGGAAGTTAGGAAGTTTAAAGTATCACTATTTACTGAAGCTGTGGTCTGTTGTTGGTAGAGAAAATGTGATGACATTATAGGAATCAGTAGACAGTATTTTACTATGAATAAGAATGATTTTCGTAAATACAATTTGTTCTTTCACTCTGCACTTTCTACATTTTGTCTTTCAGTGAACTTAACATGTACACTTTGCATTTTTTGGCAGTTATTCATGACAATCCCAGCTTAACACTTAACACGTGATTGTCAACAAGCGTTAAGAAGAGGAAAAATAACCTGACCTTTTAATATTCAATTTAAATAATGAAATCTCTCTGTCTGTCAGTTATATAATCATCCCTGAGAAGCTTTACAGGATTTACAGTCCAGTACTTTTACAGTATGTAAATTAATATGACCAGCTCAACTACAGTGTGGTAGATTGTCTCACTCTTGTAGTTTTGTATAAAAAAAAAAGACCACCGGAAATTTATACCCCTTTATATTTGGATACCTGTATGTTTTTGTATATTTTCTAATAGCTTTACCTTTTTGTATTTTTCTGATGAATCCCTGTATTACAGCACAGAAGGCAATAAAAGAGTGAACTTTTCACTTCTGAGTGATGTGTTGTTTTTGGGAAGTGTTTTACATCTTGGGTTTCATTTCTATTTCAGAATTCCATATTTTTAAGGCCTTGTGTCATTTTGTAGACATGAAAATGGTTGATTAGTTCATAAAAGGAAGCAGTTGAGTTTCTCCCTCACTGAACTTCAGTTGGATACTCTGTTAAAAAAAAAAAAAATTTCTCTCAAATTAATAATTTGTGCTCTCAGTTTAATAATTCTTGGTTTGTTTTTGTTGTTGTTGTTGTTGTTGTTTTACAGCTAAGAAGTGCATTATCCCATAGAATGGTAGTTCTCAATCAGGGGTCCTTGAGGTGCTTCCAGGGGATCCCCAGAAAAATGGGGAATATTTTAATTTCACTATTATTTCAATGACTAGAAGTTAGCTCAATGAGAGAATGTATAAGAATAACTATTCTGTTCATAGGTTTTGTTCTTCACTGTTAATCTGCCAGTCGACAGTACAGACAGTTATGGAATACAGTAACTAAATCTTATCAGATGGGGATCCCTAAGACTACATCTTATCAGATGGGTCCATGGCCTGATGTGTATCAATTGGGGGGTCCTTGACACCAAAAGGTTTGAGAACCACTGTCGCAGAATACATTAAAGGGATTTCAGCGATGACAGTGTTGTGCTTACAAGCTAAAACCTGAAGTATATCTACATATCTCAGTCCAAGATCAAAATAGCCTAAAACCTAATTAAATCCTAATGATCAATAGTGAGGATGTACACAGGATGAGAGAATGGCATAAGGGTGAATTTGGTTATATTGAAAGCATAAATCATTAAATCAAGAGCACAAATTAGTTATTTTCTTTTCCGTGAACCCTCCCAGGCTCTTGCACATTTTCACTATTTTTGAAGATTTTTTAAAACTTTTTTTTAATATTTTGACAATGGAACTGAAAGGAGGAGAGAGATGAGGAATGGTGTGCAACAAAAGGTCCCCGGTCAGACTCGTATAGTGGATGTTGTTGTTCATAGTCGACGTCTGAATGTGTCAGCCACAGAGGGCCCATTTTCACTATTTTGTACTGATGCAGCGATTCAATCCACTGGGTCAGTATCAGGCCGCTATTGACCTTATTGAATGGATTTCAGTATTGGCCAGACGTGACTGATCCACAATTAATAGTTTTGTCATCAAGGTCATTATAAAATTTTGTGGTTTTGAAAAACTTGTATCAGAACAGGAATCTGTAACAACATAAACCCTCAAATGTCAAATTTGGTAACAGGAGAGAAAAAGTCAGACCACTGCACATCCTTGTGGACACTACAATAGTGTGATAGATCTATTGATGATTGATCCCATATCAAAAAGAGAGATTCAGTTTTCCAAAAGAATCTGTTGCTACAGGAAAGGAAGAAGTTGAGACAGAAACTCGTGACTTGGCGGTCCTGTCTGTCCCTGTGAGTCACTGATACACAGTCACAGGAGAGTCATGAATATATCATCAATGAAGTCCCTACAAAGTGCAGTCATAATAATATAATATTGGGTTTAAATGGTTTAAAACAATTTCCTACTTAAAAAGACCTAAAATAAAAACTCAGTTTGGTGTCTTTTTACTGGAGAAGTAGTCATTTCAACATGAGGAAATAGTTTTAGTAAGATAGTCGATACTGAGTTTAGACGGTGGAGGGCGCTGATTAAAAACAGTGAGCTGAGTTTATACTATTTGTGGGGTATTTGCATAATGAAGTCTTACAGTAGGGTCTCATCTTACACTGTATTCCATCAACACTATATACATCTACATATACTATATTCAATTCAGTTCAATTTTATTTATATAGCGCCAAATCACAACAAAAGTCATCTCAGGGCACTTTTCACATAGAGCAGGTCTAGACCATACTATTTAATTTACAGAGAAAGACCCAACAATTCCCCCATGAGCAAACACTTGGCGACAGTGATGAGGAAAAACTCCCCTTTAACAGGAAGAAACCTCAAGCAGAACCTTAAAAAAATAATTTACATAGACTACTTATGTCAGTGACAAGCTCTACCACAGAGAGGTGTTTTCAAGATTTTATAAACTGAGTGCAAAAATAGTTAAAAACAGGAGTTAGTGGGTGATCAATTGTGAGGAAACATTTTCATTAAATTGTTCTTTGTAAGACCTATGATGTCAAGTATTTCTTCACAACTCAAGTTACATTTGAAGGGCAACAAGTACCCCGATGACTAAAGTTTATTTTCAGTGGTTCAGCAGTCAGAAAGTTTTGTTTTTGAAAGGGTAAGCAGTCATGCAAGTGAGTGAAACTCTATCACAGGAACAAAGCTAATTCCTTGTGGATTGCAATTTGCTGTGTTTAAAGAGCAGCTCCATGGGGATCACTTACTGCTTTCAAACCAAGAGCGTCATTACCAACAATGACCTTAAACACATTTTCTCAATAGACTGTGATGCAAGACATGTTTGTTCCAGAAGTTTCTTCCTTCAAAAAAAACAACATGTCCGGGTATGACAATAGTTGTGCTAAAGTTGATTAGATTTTTAATGATTCATCTGCAGATTAGTTTTAGGGTTGCACTGATTCTATATGTCAAATCTAATCTACTGTCTTTGTCAAAGTCATTGTAAAGATTCAGTGTTCAGTTATGTTCATTCAGTCATGATGGGATCTGACTACCCACAAACTCCATCTTAATGCTACCTTACAAAAAAATAATTCCAACGAGTACCAAACTGTGTGGTATAAAGATTTTAAATTTTGGAAAAAGAGAGTGCAGGTACCAGATCTGTACTATACGCTGAGTTAAGGTAAGGGTTAGAGTCGAAATCGGTATTGGGAAAGAAAAGGTTGGATCTGCGCATCTCAAATTAGTTTCCCAATGAGATGTTTAAATATGAACTTCAAATGGACACAAAATAGTGTAAAATGGCCACCACAATTTCCCAGAGTCCATGTTGCCAAATTTAAATGACTTTTTCATCCAAAACCCCAAAATATTTTTTGGCATTAATTAATTAAATAATCAACTAATTGTAACAGCTCTAAATAATAGATTTGTGAGATTCATTGTGAGTCTGTTTTACTGTATTAAAGATGAAAGCAGAGAATTAAAGTTGCTGTAAATGTTTCAAAGACACGTCTTTTATTGCTGTTTTAAGAGTTTGAAGTGATGCAACAACTTCATGGTAGAGATTTTAATCATCAGCAAGAAAACTTTAGATTGTTCAAAAGAAAAGTTTGTTTTAATAGGTTAGATAATAAAAGTTTATTAAAGAGCAAACAGGGAGGGTGACGACAGCATGGGAACTAAGCAATCCTCTTTGAGGATTACCAGTTGTTATGTCCAAATAGCACCTCTATAGAGATTTTTATATTTGTTTTCAAAAAACCTCGTTAAGGTCAGTGAACTTAATCACCTGTTCCCTGTTGAGTATGCTGCAACTTGTTTTTAATTTACTAAAACACTGCCATTTAGATCTTAAATGTCACCGTTAATAGTGGTAGACTCTCCTGCTAATAACAGATTCTTTTAATGACAATGAAGAGAAACTCTCTCAGAAGACATATCTAATAAATCCCTTTGATGCTGTCTGTGTGTGTGTGTGTGCGTGCTGCATGCTGGATAATACATAACAACCTACCCCAGTGTGTGTGTGACCTTTACCGTAAGGGCCTAATGAAGGTTGATGATATGGTTGCTTGTTCTGTGTCCTGCAGCATGACTCACTTCCTGAATACACTAAGGATTATTGAAAATGTCAGAAGGTCCCAAAAGCCTTTTTTGTGGAAAGTGCAACAAAGACCTGCTTACAGTAAGTTTACTCCAGCAAGTGCAATACAGTAGGAAGGGAAGAAGTCACAATTTTTAACTTTTAACAGAAAAAAGACCCAGGAACTGAGTGATGTCATAACAAAATATTTTATCAGACAGAGCTAAGTTCAGAGGCATAATCTCTGTTTCCCTCTAGCATTACAAGGCCCAGTCATTATAATTTGGGGGAAGATATTAAATTGCACAATTTAACCTATTAAACATTTGACCACTAAAAAACTGAAAAAGAAAAGATCATGTCATAGCGCAAAAGTAAGTCACAAAATCACAGATAAATAAATAAGAATCTAATTTAAAATTGAAAGTCATATTTTGTTTGGATGCGATCTGTTACAGCGTAGTTCTGTTTGTACTGGAGCTCAACTGATGCTGGATTTATGAGGCCAATTCCAATATCAGTAATTCAGAATTTTAAAAAATGTATGCAATACTGATGAATACAGAAATATAAACGTTATCAAAAAAGGGTAGTCATGATGCCAGTATTGTGGTATTTCCAGTGAGGGTCCTTTAAATTTGATGATTATAGAACATTGACTAAGACAAACATTGAACTGAACATTTTACAGTTAAAAATAAACCTGTCAGTGTTGACTGGTTGACATACTATGTAATGGTGACACAAAAATACATTTTAAATAACCTCAAACACATCTTTGGCATTTCTGTGCTTCAATGTCATTTTACTTATTGCCTAACATACAATCTATGCCAATATGTTATGTATGTAATAAGCTAATATCAGGACTACACTAAATAAAGTCACAATGATCATAATACAAAAACTATAGATAGATTTTTTTTAAATTGCCCAGACAAAGGTGCAATGGGTGTTTATGGTTTAATATGTGCATCAGGTCACATCAGCACTTGTGACAGAAACATTTCATGCACAATCCTGTTCATTTGCATCATCACAAGGTTTGATTTACATGTGCAAAATGAATCAACATAAGGCATGTGTGTTAAGTTCAACTTTCATGAACATATTTGTGCCAAACCCGACTTAGCTTTTTTTTTTACCTTTGGTTGAGGCAGTCGCATTGAGATGTTCAAGATATTACTTTTTCACAAAGATCTTCAAATGTACTGTAAAATGGGAACGCCAAAGCCCTCTGGGCCAAAGCCTACTGTTACATGTGATAAAGTAAGAGTAGATGTTTAAAGTGTGTAGTGTTAAGTGTGCTTTGTTTTTAGTCGAATTAGCAGCCACGCACGTGTCGTTACTACTTGGTACTTGTTGAGGAGAAACTGGTGCAGGAGGAGGTGTCTGGGTTGAGAATGATGGCTGAACTTGAGCTGAATTCTCTTCCTCCTGCTCCTCACGACATCTTTTTGTGACTGTTTTGTTTCACCATAGTTTTTATCTTAACCTACATTAATAGCAGCTAGCTAGCGGACAACAGGCTTCTGTTCCTGTAAAATCTAGAATAGAATTTAAAATCCTTCTCCTAACTTACAAAGCCCTTAATGGTCAGGCACCATCATATCTTGAAGAGCTCATGGTATCGTATTATCCTACTAAAACGCTGCGCTCCCAGAATGCAGCTTACTGGTGGTTCCTACAGTTTTTAAAAGTAGAATGGGAGGCTCCTCTCTTGTGGAACCATCTTTCAGATTCGGTCTGGGGGCAGACACCCTCTCTATGTTTAAAACTAGGCTTAAAACTTTCCTTTTTGGTAAAGCTTATAGTTAGGGCCGGCCGGGCTCGCCTTGGATCAGCCTTTAGTTATGCTGCTATAGGCCTAGACTGCTGGGGGACTTCCCATATGCACTGAGCTCCTCTCTCCTCCTCCACATTCATGTACCAATAATGCATGTCACTAATTTGGCTTCTTCCTCAGAGTTTTTTGTGCTTTCTCATCTCACAGGAAACCCTGGGTTGCAGGCCGAGCCTTCGCGGTCCTTCGCAGTCCTGTTGGCGTCCTTCCCCAGCTTTTGCTATTGCTGCTGTTATTGTTATGATTGTTGTTATTCTGTCCTACCCCCTCCTCCCCCTCCCCCTCTCCCTCCCCCCTCTTTCTTTCTCTCTCTCAACCCAACTGATCAAAGCAGATGGCCGCCCACCAAGAGCCAGGTTCTGCTTGAGGTTTCTTCCCGTTAAAGGGGAGTTTTTCCTTTCTGCTGTCGCCAAGTGCTTGCTCATGGGGGAATTGTTGGGTCTCTGTAAATTAAAGAGTAAGGTCTAGACCTGCTCTATGTTAAAAGTGCCCAGAGATGACTTTTTGTTGTGATTTGGCGCTATATAAATAAAAATTGATTGATTGAGTGATTGATTGATTGTTCCTCTGTACACGGAGTGAAAGAGGGGGAGCTGCTCGCTGCTCACAATCTGGCATTTGCAAAATGTGCTGCCACTCAAAAACTCTGACCTATCAACATCATCATGGTTAACAAGAAGCAAGAATTGCTTTATTTTATTGGTCATGTACTCAGATAATTGAAACAATACTCATTGACTTCTATTAACTGGATGATCCAGCTAAAAAGGAAGCCCTCTGATTGGGTGGCCCACCTAGGCCCACACACAGCTGCACTCCAGAACCAAACCACATATAAAGGTCCTGTATTGTGACACAACTCATACATACACCATCTATAAACATGTTGGAACCAGGTTGGTTGGTTCCATGTTGTCAGTGTCACAATACAAAATGCAGTGAAAACAATGTATAATATATGCTCATGCAGGCCTGTTTGTGTATTTTTCACTTGTGTGTTTTCTCAGTAAATGTTTAATGTGATTCTTTTTCTGTTGCAGGACATTTTAAACTTTGAATTCTTGCTAAACATGATTTGGATGAACCCATAAGAAGATATAAGTTTGGTCAAAAACTTCTAAACAATTTGACAAAACATGACACTAATCTTACAAACATGATTGATGTCAATATACAAATGCTACAAATGCTTCTTTTCAAAAGTAGATATATATACTATAATTTTAAATTATTAAATTAAGCTCTTTGTGATCCTGCATGCTAATTGCTTGATTTTAAATGCATTCACTTCCATTCAACAATTCGTTGATTTTTATCTTTCACGTGTATGTCCTGATCCTGAGCCTGGGGTGAGCACTTCTTTTTTACTGTTGGCCTTTAAAGGAATGAATGTTCACAGTTTTTAACAGAAATGTCCAACAGTGCCTATAGTTGTTTCAGATGATTGGGTACATTGTAAAAAAATAACTGAGGGAGGTTTTGAATAAGAATATTTTTTATTATGAATACAGACTTTAGATTATTTCTAAAAAGAACTGTGTAAATTGTTATGATCCATAGATAGTGTATATCTCAGTCTTCAATGTGAAATGAAGCTTTAGTAGAACGTAATAATGATGAACAAGTATATTTTAACAATTCACTTTTTTATTGTACAATACTTAATTATTTAATTGATGACATCCAACTTTTCTATTAACATTGTATGATGTGTCATTGTTACAAAACAGGACATTGTCTCATACTGGAGTCAATAACATAAGACAGGGACTTATTTTATTGACCCCAGTATGAGATAATGCCCTGTATTGTCGATATTTACTATCATGTTTTCTCCTTTGTTAGACCTTCAAGAGATGAATGAGTCATCTCCTAATGTGACTGTGGTTATAGAGTATCGAGACTCCTTCACCAAAGCTGTGACCAAGAATGTTATTGTTGTGGTTCTTGGGATCTCCATCAACTACATCAATGCAAGCCTCATTCAAACCTTTCGCAAAAACCAGGTACAACATTCATTATTGACATGCAACCACTAATGATACATTTACTTAAGAAATATATCAGAAATCAATATATAAATAAGCAGTAGCTCTAGAATCTGTGGCGTCACACATTCAAGGTCTGTCTCTAAAACCACAGAGAAATAAAGATAAATTATTGCAGTTATCAGCAGCCCTATGTGTTACTCTTCAGTAACACAGAAACATTACATTTGAGGATGAATTTAAACAAAGTGAACAGGAAAATGTTAAGATCAGCCTGCAGTGTACAGAATGTGAAAGCAAATCAGCAACATGGGTGTTGTAACTATTGACTAAATACTGATTTAGTATTATGTAGTCTACAGTGTTGCATTGATTGATTTATTAATTCTGTTGCATTTACTGTGTTGAGTTATGTTCAACAGAGACAACAACAGCTTTTCAGTATTTAAATTATTTGTGCAATCCTGGATCCATGTTAATGTTAGAGCCTGGATGATAAATTGTATCAGCTGATATTAGCTTATCACATGTACTCTTATGAAACAGTGTCGGAGTGAAGAAGTAGGTTTTTCAATGTCTCCACATATCTCGGTCATTATTATTTAAAATCTGATATTAATATTGGTATATGTCTAAAAAATCTAGTATCTAGATCTGTAGTTATGTTGTGCAATATTGTTAATTGCGCACTATGGTATATATAATTTAAATAAAAACAATATATAACTTCATATAGTTGACTTTCTGCAAATTTAATTGAAAATCTTATTCATAGATTTAAACAAAATGATGGAAACATGTTTTTTTTTTTCATTACATTGATGCAAAAAATCCTGACACAGTAGAGACAGTATTAAAATTTTTATTGCCTCTCGATACATATTGTCATTTTGCCCAACCCTCATCTGTGTCAAATATGAAACTATCTATACTTGACAATGATTTGACAGCAATTGTAAGAACTGGCACAAAGATGATGTTGATGTAACCAACCAAGTCAATATTTGCTAATGAGAACATGAGCAGGAGTGATTCAAAATATTGCTATTTATATACAGACGGAGACAAACTAAAGGAAAAGCGGGAACAAATGAGTAGAGAAACATAAAGAACGCAGATGCTTCCACACAGTTGCACTGCATGGTACAATTAAGCAATTAACATCCAATCATACTCTGTGGCGTGTAAAAGAAATGCTGAGTAGGACAAGTTGGTTCTGATTTTGTATCAAGATGGCAAAAGGAAAATATCGAGGTGACTGAAGTGACATCTGCATTTAGATCAATGGGAAAGACACCACCGAACATCTGTGGGAGATTTTGGAATGAGGTGTTAGACAGTGCTCTCCACCACCATCATCAAAACACCAAATGAAGGAATATCTTTTGCTAAGGTGCATTGAAGCTGTTCTAGTGGCGCATGGTGGCTCAACACCTTACTAAGAGACTTTATGTTGGTTTTACCTTTAATTTGTCACATGTCTGTATAATGCTGTTCTACAGTAATTATTCTGTGAGGGTCGATTAATGTAGAACAAACATTTACTTCCCTCCCATGTTCTTTTCTTCCCACCCATCAGATCTTCTACATGAATCCTCGGTACATCCTGTTTTTTCATCTGGTGATCAACGACATGATCCAAGTGACACTGACTGTCATCCTGTTCATCATCAGCTACACCCTCTACAAAATAAATGTCTCCGTCTGCTGCGTCTTCATCCTGCTTGCTCTTTTCACCACTGAAAACACTCCTCTGAACTTGGCCTGCATGGCGGTGGAGTGCTACATCGCCATCTGCCTCCCCCTTCACCACATACAAATCTGTACTGTCAAGAGAACGTCAATGCTGATTGGTCTAATCTGGATTACAAGCATGTTGTCTGTTCTTCCTGATCTCTTCATAACCTTAGCGATGGAGCAGCTGGACTTCTTTCATTCTCGAGTATTCTGTCTCAGGGAAACTGCCTTTCGAAATCCCCACATTATCAAGAAGAGGGATGTTACCTACATTATGTACCTGGTTATAGTTTGGTTTGTTATCTTTTATACTTACTTCAAGATCCTGTTCACTGCAAGAACAGCCAGCAAAGATGCTAAAAAAGCTAGAAATACTATCCTCCTCCATGGTTTTCAGGTGCTGTTGTGTATGGCAACATATGCAGAACCCATGTTAAAACATGCTCTGCAGCAGTGGTTTCCAAAGAACTATCCAGACTCCCTGTTCGCTTGTTATATTATAGTGCAGATCCTTCCTCGATCCATTAGTCCAATTATCTATGGCATACGAGACAAGACCTTCAGAAAATACCTGAAAAGGTATCTGTTGTGTAAAACTGGCCCACAATAAGCATTAATTCGCCGACTATAACAAGGAAACTTCCAAAAGCTTTACATGGAGACAGGTCCTAATACTTACTCTTTGAGTTCCTTGTCTTTACTCTGTTGAACAATGGGCCTTTCTCAACACCCACTTCGAATGTTATCATTTGATTGAATGGGCGTTATCAGTGGTTATCACTCATAGATATGGGTTAGAAGGGGCCTGCTACACCTGCTAGTAGGTTCAGAAGGCATCTATTCATACGGTTGATCATTGACACAATTTTTTTTCGTGACACTCAGAACGACTTTCAAACTAATGTATTTCAATTGGAATATCTTTCCTGCCTGCACCATGTTTTTTTCTGTCAGTCAGGACTCAGCAGCACAGATGCTGGATTGTTTTTTCTCATTTGTTATTCATTTTTTAACTATAACCGCTACATTACTTAACATTTAATCACAAGCTTTTATCCTTCTTTTTATTACTTCAAATTGTGAAGAAATACAAAATGGTAGAGTGTTTCCTGTCAGAGCGCTTTTTTTCAATGACTCTAGCTCATATGAAGGACAGTCAACAAGCAACAGAAAACTGCTTCCGAACCTTTTAAACCAAAACAACCCAGTCGCTAGAATAAAATGTTGGCACACACACACACACACACACACACACACACACACACACACACACACACACACACACACACACACACACACACACACACAACGTTAGATGATGTGGCTCAAACTTTGGCAGTTGGTGCATCTGACTCTTGTTTTGGCTAAAATATCTGAAGTACACTAACATCTTTACTTTTTCTTAACATAGGCCCTGTTTACACCTGGCATTAACATCCGTCTCGGGTGATCCAATCACAAGTGGACAGCTCTAAGTACAGGTGTGAACGCACCCAAGATGCATTGAGGATGCATTGAGATCCAATCACATTCAGAGGTGGTCTGGGCTCTGTGCACACAGCTGCATGAGAGTTACATTTGGCAAGTTCAACTGACAAGTTCAACAGAATGGGAGGACGCACTGAGATCACTTGCAATTGAAACAGCAGCATTCTTGCCGTCACCCCTCAGTCAGCTTGGCTCTGGAGATTACACTTAAATACAAATGTACCTTACTGTACTGTGATATGATCATTCCAAATCAAAGGTCCACTAAAACACTTTTCTGAAGAAAAAATAATCTAATTGACAGTGATATGTAGTCAAATTATGTTACCCAATCTGCAATGTTTATTAAAGATCCAATCTGTTATATTAGAAAAATAAAATGAAATGTAATATAGACTACACTGCCTCTATGCTTTTTAATTTATTTATATAATTTATTTTGGATTTTTATTGAAATGTGGTGATATATGTACATATAAGTCCATAGAGGCAGTGCTTAACTTCACCCTCAGTCATACTAATGTGGCAGCTACAATTAAAAAATGTCATCATTAAGACCAAAATGTATCTTCCAAAAAAAATTATATCATATATCAAAACTGAGGCATCAATTATCTGGATCAACATACCACATTTTGGAAATCTAAATTGTTATATTCTTGCCTGAATAAATATCAAAACTTAATAAAGTAGCATAATAGCAACCCTAGGACAAAAATTATAACAGCTTTTAGCTAGGCTCAAAATCCACACCAATTCACACCACTAGTTGGTGTGAATTTCATTCTGGGATACTTCACCACCCAAAGTTCACACAAGTCAGCTCCCAAAGTATCCTCGAGAAACAACACACTTCACCACAGAGCTATGAAAGTACTTCATTTGTAAATGTTCTTGTTGTGTGTTGAAATATTACTTAAATTGTCGGCTAATTTGGTATTTATGAATGAATGAATTCAAGTTTTTATGTTGCCCTTTACAACTCAATTATAAAACTATGTCCCCTTTGTTTGGACACACACACACACACACACACACACACACACACACACACACACACACACACACACACACACACAAACACAAACACAAACACAAACACACACACACAAACACACACATATACTACTGACATGTGAACATGCCACATATAAAGTCAGATATTTCCTGGGGCCATATTGTTGGTGTCCTGCTGATCTAAACAAAGGTAAGTACCGCCTGCTGGACAGTACATAATAGCTTTGAATTGTGTTCTGACTCCACTTATATTTTGTCACTGGAGTAAATCTGTCATGAAATAAGAAATTTGTTTCAAATTGAAACATGAATGTTTTGAAAGATGTGACACAGGTTAATCCAACAAAAGTGACTGATAAAAACGGGTGGTTTTGAAAGAGCTACTGTATACTTCATTTTGCAATTCTTAGCCTTATCTTGACAGTTTTATAAAGGTCTGGAAAGGATACAGACTGTGAAACTACACTGAAGATTATCACATGAGGGCACCCTTTGTTGTTCCTTCATTATCACACTTTAATCGTTTAATTTTAAATGCATTCAGTTCAATAACAAGAGTAATATATTGAGTTTTACTTTTGAAGTTGATGCTCTCATCTTCTGGTTGAGATGAGTACTTCTTTATCCTGTTGTTGTTACTGAGTGGCTTTATGCAGGATTATCCCTAAAACATTTAAGTCACCTTTAGTCAAACTAGGGGGGATCAACCTCTATGTAAGCCGATTCTCTAAGCTTCTGATATTAGATTATGAAGCACTCATGCAAAATTACCAATCAGTTTAAATAGCAAAATCTAAAATGTTATTATGTTTCTGATTTATTTAACGGCTGGCCCTAACTATTCAAATATGTTTCTGTTTCATTAGTGTTCATATGTAACATAATTATTATTTTTAAAGTTGCTTAACCTGCTCAATGTGATATTTATAATTTATGATCATTTATTACAATACATATTGATTGTGAGATTGTCCTCTCAGTCTCTCTCTCATGCACCATTGTGAGTGAATTGCACTTTACTTTAAATTTGACAATATATCTAAAAAGTGCCAGAAAATGTCTACCTTCTTTTGGTCAAAGTGTTTCTGATGTTTGGAAAATTATCCATGAATGGGTGTGTAAGAGGGGGGTCCTCTTAATATCACTGTTAACTTATATAAAGCTATATTATTAGCATATTAAGTTTAAAGCACCATCAGATTGGAGTAATTTGCCTAACTCACTCTGATCGATTACTTCTTTCCATGACCTCAAGACTTCTTTGCTTGTTTACCTTAAATTTACTCCTTCTTGTTTTTGATTGTATGTACCCTTATCTTAGTTTATAAGTAGACTCTGTACTTTGACATAATATTATTTGATCTATTCATTTATTTTATTTCTTGTTCATTCTTTGTACAGATGACTCGTGTAACAGATGTAGCAGGTGGGGTTTGGGATGGTGGGAGAGCCCTTATGTGTATGTCCATGTTGATTTTACTGTGTTGATTGTTTTTGTGCTATTGTATTATTTAATTTATTATCATTATTATTGTTAATGTAGTTTGTTTTGTTTAAATGTTGTCATTTTTATGTTTTGTGCCTGAGGACCCCTTCAAAAACAAGATGGTGCATCTCAAGGGGTTCATCCTCTAATTAAATTCTGAAATAAATAAATATTCAGGCCGATAAGGTTATTTCTTGGAGTATATACTGTATTTGCTGTAAATATTTACATGAAACTGAATAATATCCATTTTTTCTTTCTTTTTTTAAACTTTAGCTTTCAAGAGATGAACGTGTCAGCTGCCAATGTGTCAGTTGTTTTACAGTATCGAGACTCCTTCACTAAAGCTGTGACCAAGAATGTAATTGTTGTGGTTCTCGGGATCTCCATCAACTACATCAATGCCAGCCTCATTCACACCTTTCGCAAACACGAGGTCAGGTATTCCTTTAATGACGTGTAAACACTAAAAATGAATTTACATCAATGACATGTAACCACTAATAATGATTTTACCAAAGAAATTATCAGATGATTATGGAATTGTGTTCTTTTAAGTCACCCACTGGCTTACAAAGGGAGGTTCTTAAAACGGGAGTTTGGGTTAGCTTGGAGTTTAGATTTTGGGGTTTTGTTTGGGTTTAGTTCGTTCTAAAATCCTAATGTGAACATAAATGAATGAATGAACTTTCACCTTTTTCATTAAGCATGACATCATGACTTCTTGTTGGGGAGCTGGAGAGTAGATTTTTTTGTTTAGTCTAGCCGATCGGGAGCAAGTGACGCACCCATCCTGCAGATGTCATTTTCCATGGGAAAGAAGCAAGGGGAAGAGATTGTTAGGAGAAGTCAACTTAACACTTTGCATAACAATGGAAAACATTTTAAGAATTTTAGAATTCTGCAAGTCGAGTAACCATACAGCTGCATCAATCTCATCCATGCTTGTGACATTATTGTGGCCAGTGAGGTCAGTAACAGGTAGCAGGAAGACAAGGTCTCCATTCTTAATCCCACCTACAAAGTTCTGATTGGTTGACTGTTTATCAATCCAGCAAAAACAGCCATCAATAAGCACAACACCAGATCTGTATGAGCCACTGCATAAATCAGAGATGTGGGTGGTGACTCAGAGGCCTGGTACCAGGCTAGGAGCTTAGCTGAAGGAAAAAAGTTTGCTGCACCATTAATAAGTATTTACATGAAAATCTCATTGAAATGAAAGTAAGATATTCAGCAGATAGCTAAGGGGGGTAGCTGATGAATGAAAATGACAACTAGCAGATACTGAGAGGTCTCTCATTTAACTCTTGAGCATATGAAATCCCTTTTTCAAGCTCAAAATCCTCAGACTCCCAGAATTTGCAAATGTTTTCAAAGCTTTTCTCCCTTTGCCTTTACTTTTCTTTCCCAACATCTAGATCTTCTACATGAATCCCCGGTATATCCTTTTTATTCACCTGGTGGTCAACGACATGATCGTAGTGACCTTGACCGTTATCCTGTTCATCATCAGCTACACCCTCTACAAAATAAATGTCTCCGTCTGCTGCATCTACGTCCTGTTTCTTATTTTCACCACTGAAAACACTCCTCTGAACCTGGCCTGCATGGCAGTGGAGTGCTATATCGCCATCTGTCTTCCTCTTCGCCACACACAAATCTGTACCGTCAAGAGAACGTTAATGCTGATTGGTTTAATCTGGACGACAAGCATCATCTCTGGTATTCCTGATCTCTTCATCACCTTAGCCACAGAGCCGCTGGACTTCTTTCATTCTCGAGTCTTCTGCCTCAGAAAAAATGCCTTTCCACATCCTCTCCTTGTTAAGAAGAGGGACATCACATATATAACATTTCTAGTTATAGTCTGGATCACCATCTTTTACACTTACTTTAAGATCCTGTTCACTGCAAAGACAGCTAACAAAGATGCAAAGAAAGCCAGGAACACTATCCTCCTCCATGGGTTTCAGCTGCTGCTGTGTATGTCTTCATATGCAACAGCTCTGTTGAAAGATGCTCTGCAGCGATGGTTCCCTAAGAATTATGCAGACTCCCTCTTTGCTATCTACATTATAGTACAGATCCTGCCACGATTCATTAGTCCAATCATATATGGCATACGAGACAATACTTTCAGGAAGTACCTGAGAAGGCATCTATTGTGTAAAGTCAGCAAACCATAAGCAACCATTCATAGAGTATAAATGAGTCTCTCAAGGTAAACCTTTAGTTATCTACAAGATTTCCTTAGCACACTCCTCAGTCCATACAACTTAGCCTGTGCACTTCTTTCCATCACACTCTTGAGTGTGAGAGTCTAAAGTTCAGCCAGACACACACGCCATACACGCTGTTATACATTTTTGTAAATCCATCCATCCATCCGCTCTGGGACCGGGTTCCAGTGGCATCAGACTGAACAAAGAAACCCAGACATCCTTCCTCCTGGGGGATCCCACAGTATGCCCAGGCCAGAAGAGATATGTAATTCCTCCAGGGTTCTTCCCTGGGGTCTCTACCAGTCAGACATTCCTGGAACACCTCCAGAGGAAGGAGTCCAGGAGCCATTCCAACCAGGTGCCCAAACCACCTCGGCTGGCTCCTTTTGATGTGAAGGAGCAGTGGCTCTACTCCAAGCTTCTCACCCCATCTCTAAGGCAGACACCCTCCAAAGGAAACTCATTTTGGCCACTTATGTCTGTGATCTCATTCTTTCAGTCACTACCCAAAGCTTGTGACCAAAGGTAAGGGTTGGGACATAGACCGACTGGTAAATTGAGAGTTTTGCCTTCTGGCTCAGCTCTTTCTTCACCACAATGGTCAGGTACAATTCCTCCATTACTGCTGATGTTGCACCAATCCGCCTGTCAACCTCGCACTCCATCTTACCTTCACTTGTGAACAAGACCCTGAGATAAATGAACTCCTTCACTTGGGGCCAACTCACTCCCAACCCAGAGGGAGCAGCATTTGGAGGTGCTGACTCTCATCCCGACCACTTCACATTTGGCTGCAAACCATCCCAGTGCCTGTTGGAGGTCATGGTGTGTTAAGGCCAACAGAATCACATCATCTGCAAAAAGCAGAGATGCAATCCTGAGGTCCCCAAACAGGACACTCAACTTGCCCCTGCTGTGCCTCAAGATTGTGTCCATGAAAATCACAAACAGAATTGGTGACAAGGGACAACACTGGCGGAGTACAAAACCCACTGAAAATGAGTCTTACTTACTGCAGAGAATGCAGACATAGCTCTCACTGCAGTTATATAAGGACCAAATGGCTTGCAGCAATAGCCCTGATACCCCATACTCCCATAGCACCACCCACAAGGTGCCCCGAGGGAAACGGTCATAAGCCTTCTCCAAGTCCACAAAGCACAAGTAGACTGGATATGCAAACTCCAAAGACCCCTAAACTATCCTTGCAAGGGTGATGAATTGGTCCACTGTTCCACAGCCCGGACAGAATCCACATTGTTCCTCCTGAATCTAAGGTTTGACACTAAAAGCGTTATGAGGTGCGTTGAACTGACTTGACGCCCCAACTCCGACCTTGTTTCGATTTTGGCATTCACCTGGCATTAACATCCGTCTCAGGTGATTCAATCACAAGTGGACAGCTCTAAGTACAGTTGTGAACGCACCACAGATGCATTGAGGATGCATTGAGATCCAATCGCTAAGACCACATTCAGAGGTGGTCTGGGCTGCATGTGGCCACATTCATTTAGCAGTGTAAATGCAGTGTGTCCTGGGCCACATTGAAGGACCACCTACTCAACTGATGTTCTCTATTTTCCAGCAGACTAGGCACGGGAAGGGCATTGCTGCCTCCTGGTCCAAAGCTGTGTTCAACTCTTTTGATAACATGATAAAGAAATGCATTATTTTGTTTTCCGTCTTTCATGTGAATTAAAAGAATGTAATCCACCTCCCGTTATTTCCTGTTTTCTCCTTTCCCCAAACCTGTTTTCCTCATCAAATCGACAGTCAGAATAGAAATAAAAAAGAAACAGGAAATAACTTGTTTCTCGCTTGTCTGTCTAAAAACACATTTCAGAAGCTGAACATTGCTGAATAGTTTCCTCTGTGCTGCTCGACATTATGAGCTCAGGATTTATCAGGAGGACGGCTGCTTTATTCCAAACAGTATGAACCTGGACTGTGTGTAACAGCTGACCTATTGCATGTGTAGGAGAACACAGAACATTAATTAACATTGGATCCTGACCGATCCTGTCGGAGATTTAAATAATCAACAACGTAACGCTGCTGTGCCTCATGCGTAAATGCACACAGCTGCATGAGAGTTACATTTGGCAAAGTCAACTGACAAGTTCAACAGAATGGGAGGACGCAGTGAGATCATTTGCAATTGAAACAGCAGCATTCTTGCCGTCACCCGTCAGTCAGCTTGGCTCTGGAGATTACACTTAAATACAACTGTACCTTACTGTACTGTAATATAATCATTTCAACTTAAAGGTCCACTAAAACACTTTTTCTGAGGAAAGGATAATCAAATTGACAGTGAGATGTAGTCAAATCATGTTACCTAATCTATGATGTTTATTAAAGATCCAAACTGCGATATTAGAAAAATAAAATGAAATGTCATATAGACCACACAGACTCTATGTTTATTTATTTATAAATTTATTTTGGATTTGTATTGAAATGTGGTGATATATGTACATATAAGACCATAGAGGCAGTGATTAACTTTACCCTCAATCAAACTAATGTGGCAGCTACAATTAAAAAATGTTATCATTGAGACCAAAATGTATCTTCCAAAAGAAATCATATCATATATCAAAACTGAGGCATCAGACCCAACGTTAAATTTACCAAAGGTCGGCAGAGATCAGACTGTTCTCACTAGGATGACAACAGATATTGACCAGCCGGTTATCTCTGAAAATGTCACAGTAAATTTTCAAATTATCTGGATCAACATACCACATTTTGGAAATCTAAATTGTTATATTCTTGCCTGAATAAATGTCAAAATTTAATAAAGTGACATAATAGCAACCCTAGGACAAAAATTACAACAGCTTTTAGCTTGGTTCAAAATCCACGCCATCGCCGCTGGTTGGTGTGAATTTCATTCTGGGATACTTCACCACCCAAAGTTCACACAAGTCAGCTCCCAAAGTATCCTCGATAAAAAACACACTTTATCACAGAGATATGAAAGTACTCCATTTGTAAATGTTCTTGTTGTGTGTTGACATATTACTTAAATTGTTGGTGAAATTGGTATTTCTGAATTAATGAATTCAAGTTTTCATGTTGCCCCTTACAACTCAATTATAAAACTTTGTCCCCTATGTTTGGACACACACTCACACCCACACACACACACACACACACACACACACACACACACAAACACAAACACAAACACACACACACACACACACACACACACACACACACACACACACACACACACACACACACACATATATACTACTGACATGAATATGCCAAATATAAAGTCAGATATTTCCTGGAGCCATATTGTTGGTGTCCTGCTGATCTAAACGAAGGTAAGTACCGCCTGCTGGACAGTACACAATAGCTTTGAATTGTGTTCTGATTCCACTTATATTTTGTCACTGGAGTAAATCTGTCATGAAATAAGAAATTTGCTTCAAACTGAAACATGAATGATTTGAAAGATGTGACACAGGTTAATCCAACAAAAGTGACTGATAAAAACGGGTGGTTTTTAAAGAGCTACTGTATAGGTCATTTTGCAATTCTTTGCCTTATCTTGACAGTTTTATAAAGGTCTGGGAAGGATGCAGACTTCATCTTATGCATTCAGTTCAATAACAAGAGTAATATATTGAGTTTTACTTTTGAAGTTGATGCTCTCATCTTCTGGTTGAGATGAGTACTTCTTTATCCTGTTGTTGTTACTGAGTGGCTTTATGCAGGATTATCCCTAAAACATTTAAGTCACCTTTAGACAAACTAGGAGGGGATCAACCTCTATGTAAGCCGATTCTCTAAGCTTCTGATATTAGATTATGAAGCACTCATGCAAAATTACCAATCAGTTTAAATAGCAAAATCTAAAATGTTATTATGTTTCTGATTTACTTAACGGCTGGCCCTAACTATTCAAATATGTTTCTGTTTCATTAGTGTTCATATGTAACATAGCTATTATTTTTAAAGTTGCTTAACCTGCTCAATGTGATATTTATAATTTGTGATCATTTATTACAATACATATTGATTGTGAGATTGTCCTCTCATTCTCTCTCTCATGCACCATTGTGAGTGAATTGCACTTTACTTTAAATTTGACAATATATCTAAAAAGTGCCAGAAAATGTCTACCTTCTTTTGGTCAAAGTGTTTCTGATGTTTGGAAAATTATCCATGAATGGGTGTGTAAGAGGGGGGTCCTCTTAATATCACTGTTAACTTATATAAAGCTATATTATTAGCATATTAAGTTTAAAGCACCATCAGATTGGAGTAATTTGCCTAACTCACTCTGATCGATTACTTCTTTCCATGACCTCAAGACTTCTTTGCTTGTTTACCTTAAATTTACTCCTTCTTGTTTTTGATTGTATGTACCCTTATCTTAGTTTATAAGTAGACTCTGTACTTTGACATAATATTATTTGATCTATTCATTTATTTTATTTCTTGTTCATTCTTTGTACAGATGACTCGTGTAACAGATGTAGCAGGTGGGGTTTGGGATGGTGGGAGAGCCCTTATGTGTATGTCCATGATGATTTTACTGTGTTGATTGTTTTTGTCCTATTGTATTATTTAATTTATTATCATTATTATTGTTAATGTAGTTTGTTTTGTTTAAATGTTGTCATTTTTATGTTTTGTGCCTGAGGACCCCTTCAAAAACAAGATGGTGCATCTCAAGGGGTTCATCCTCTAATTAAATTCTGAAATAAATAAATATTCAGGCCGATAAGGTTATTTCTTGGAGTATATACTGTATTTGCTGTAAATATTTACATGACACTGAATAATATCCATTTTTTCTTTCTTTTTTTAAACTTTAGCTTTCAAGAGATGAACGTGTCAGCTGCCAATGTGTCAGTTGTTTTACAGTATCGAGACTCCTTCACTAAAGCTGTGACCAAGAATGTAATTGTTGTGGTTCTCGGGATCTCCATCAACTGCATCAATGCCAGCCTCATTCACACCTTTCACAAACACGAGGTCAGGTATTCCTTTAGTGACGTGTAAACACTAAAAATGAATTTACATTGATGACATGTAACCACTAATAATGATTCTACCAAAGAAATTATCAGATGATTGTGGAATTGTTCTCTTTTATGTCACCCACTGGCTTACAAAGGGAGGTTCTTAAATCGGGAGTTTGGGTTAGCTTTGAGTTTAGACTTTGGGGTTTTGTTTGGGTTTAGTTCGTTCTAAAATCCTAATGTGAACATAAATGAATGAATGAACTTTCACCTTTTTTATTAAGCATGACATCATGACTTCTCGTTGGGGAGCTGGGGAGTAGATTTTTTTGTTTAGTCTAGCCGATCGGGAGCAAGTGACGCACCCATCCTGCAGATGTCATTTTCCATGGGAAAGAAGCAGGGGGAAGAGATTGTTAGGAGAAGTCAACTTGACACTTTTCATAACAATTGAAAACATTTTAAGAATTTTAGAATTCTGCAAGTCGAGTAACCATACAGCTGCATCAATCTCATCCATGCTTGTGACACTTTTGTGGCCAGTGAGGTCAGTAACAGGTAGCAGGAAGACAAGGTCTCCATTCTTAATCCCACCTACAAAGTTCTGATTGGTTGACTGTTTATCAATCCAGCAAAAACAGCCATCAATAAGCACAACACCAGATCTGTATGAGCCACTGCATAAATCAGAGATGTGGGTGGTGACTCAGAGGCCTGGTACCAGGCTAGGAGCTTAGCTGAAGGAAAAAAGTTTGCTGCACCATTAATAAGTATTTACATGAAAATCTCATTGAAATGAAAGTAAGATATTAAGCAGATAGCTAAGGAGGGTAGCTGACGAGTGAAAATGACAACTAGCAGATACTGAGAGGTCCCTCATTTAACTCTTGAGCATATGAAATCCCTTTTTCAAGCTCAAAATCCTCAGACTCCCAGAATTGCAAATGTTTTCAAAGCTTTTCTCCCTTTGCCTTTACTTTTCCTTCCCACCATCTAGATCTTCTACATGAATCCCCGGTATATCCTTTTTATTCACCTGGTGGTCAACGACATGATTGTAGTGACCTTGACTGTCTTCCTGTTCATCATCAGCTACACCCTCTACAAAATAAATGTCTCCATCTGCTGCATCTCCGTCCTGTTTGTTATTTTCACCACTGAAAACACTCCTCTGAACCTGGCCTGCATGGCAGTGGAGTGCTATATCGCCATCTGTCTTCCTCTTCGCCACACACAAATCTGTACCGTCAAGAGAACGTTAATGCTGATTGGTTTAATCTGGACGACAAGCATCATCTCTGGTATTCCTGATCTCTTCATCACCTTAGCCACAGAGCCGCTGGACTTCTTTCATTCCCAAGTCTTCTGCCTCAGAGAAACTGCCTTCCCACATCCTCTCCTTGTTAAGAAGAGGGATATCACATATTTAATGTTTCTAGTTTTAGTCTGGATCACCATCTTTTACACTTACTTCAAGATCCTGTTCACTGCAAAAACAGCAAACAAAGATGCAAAGAAAGCCAGGGACACTATCCTCCTCCATGGGTTTCAGCTCCTGCTGTGTATGTCTTCATATGCAACACCTCTATTGAAAGATGCTCTGCAGCGATGGTTCCCTAAGAATTATGCAGACTCCCTCTTTGCTATCTACATTATAGTACAGATCCTGCCACGATCCATTAGTCCAATCATATATGGCATACGAGACAATACTTTCAGGAAGTACCTGAGAAGGCATCTATTGTGTAAAGTCAGCAAACCATAAGCAACCATTCATAGAGTATAAATGAGTCTCTCAAGGTAAACCTTTAGTTATCTACAAGATTTCCTTAGCACACTCCTCAGTCCATACAACTTAGCCTGTGCACTTCTTTCCATCACACTCTTGAGTGTGAGAGTCTAAAGTTCAGCCAGACACACAGCTGTTATACATTTTTGTAAATCCATCCATCCATCCGCTCTGGGACCGGGTTCCAGTGGCATCAGACTGAACAAAGAAACCCAGACATCCTTCCTCCTGGGGGATCCCACAGTATGCCCAGGCCAGAAGAGATATGTAATTCCTCCAGGGTTCTTCCCTGGGGTCTCTACCAGTCAGACATTCCTGGAACACCTCCAGAGGAAGGAGTCCAGGAGCCATTCCAACCAGGTGCCCAAACCACCTCAGCTGGCTCCTTTTGATGTGAAGGAGCAGTGGCTCTACTCCAAGCTTCTCACCCCATCTCTAAGGCAGACACCCTCCAAAGGAAACTCATTTTGGCCACTTATGTCTGTGATCTCATTCTTTCAGTCACTACCCAAAGCTTGTGACCAAAGGTAAGGGTTGGGACGTAAACCGACTGTTAAATTGAGAGCTTTGCCTTCTGGCTCAGCTCTTTCTTCACCACAATGGTCCGGTATAATGCCTCCATTACTGCTGATGTTGCACCAATCCGCCTGTCAACCTCGCACTCCATCTTACCCTCACTTGTGAACAAGACCCTGAGATAAATGAACTCCTTCACTTGGGGCCAACTCACTCCCAACCCAGAGGGAGCAGCATTTGGAGGTGCTGACTCTCATCCCGACCACTTCACATTTGGCTGCAAACCATCCCAGTGCCTGTTGGAGGTCATGGTGTGTTAAGGCCAACAGAATCACATCATCTGCAAAAAGCAGAGATGCAATCCTGAGGTCCCCAAACAGGACACTCAACTTGCCCCTGCTGTGCCTCAAGATTGTGTCCATGAAAATCACAAACAGAATTGGTGACAAGGGACAACACTGGCGGAGTACAAAACCCACTGAAAATGAGTCTTACTTACTGCAGAGAATGCAGACATAGCTCTCACTGCAGTTATATAAGGATACCCCATACTCCCATAGCACCACCCACAAGGTGCCCCGAGGGAAACGGTCATAAGCCTTCTCCAAGTCCACAAAGCACAAGTAGACTGGATATGCAAACTCCAAAGACCCCTAAACTATCCTTGCAAGGGTGATGAATTGGTCCACTGTTCCACAGCCTGGACAGAATCCACATTGTTCCTCCTGAATCTAAGGTTTGACACTAAAAGCGTTATGAGGTGCGTTGAACTGACTTGACGCCCCAACTCCGACCTTGTTTCGATTTTGGCATTCACCTGGCATTAACATCCGTCTCAGGTGATTCAATCACAAGTGGACAGCTCTAAGTACAGTTGTGAACGCACCACAGATGCATTGAGGATGCATTGAGATCCAATCGCTAAGACCACATTCAGAGGTGGTCTGGGCTGCATGTGGCCACATTCATTTAGCAGTGTAAATGCAGTGTGTCCTGGGCCACATTGAAGGACCACCTACTCAACTGATGTTCTCTATTTTCCAGCAGACTAGGCACGGGAAGGGCATTGCTGCCTCCTGGTCCAAAGCTGTGTTTAACTCTTTTGATAACATGATAAAGAAATGCATTATTTTGTTTTCCGTCTTTCATGTGAATTAAAAGAATGTAATCCACCTCCCGTTATTTCCTGTTTTCTCCTTTCCCCAAACCTGTTTTCCTCATCAAATCGACAGTCAGAATAGAAATAAAAAAGAAACAGGAAATAACTTGTTTCTCGCTTGTCTGTCTAAAAACACATTTCAGAAGCTGAACATTGCTGAATAGTTTCCTCTGTGCTGCTCGACATTATGAGCTCAGGATTTATCAGGAGGACGGCTGCTTTATTCCAAACAGTATGAACCTGGACTGTGTGTAACAGCTGACCTATTGCATGTGTAGGAGAACACAGAACATTAATTAACATTGGATCCTGACCGATCCTGTCGGAGATTTAAATAATCAACAACGTAACGCTGCTGTGCCTCATGCGTAAATGCACACAGCTGCATGAGAGTCACATTTGGCAAAGTCAACTGACAAGTTCAACAGAATGGGAGGACGCAGTGAGATCATTTGCAATTGAAACAGCAGCATTCTTGCCGTCACCCGTCAGTCAGCTTGGCTCTGGAGATTACACTTAAATACAACTGTACCTTACTGTACTGTAATATAATCATTTCAACTCAAAGGTCCACTAAAACACTTTTTCTGAGGAAAGGATAATCAAATTGACAGTGAGATGTAGTCAAATCATGTTACCTAATCTATGATGTTTATTAAAGATCCAAACTGCGATATTAGAAAAATAAAATGAAATGTCATATAGACCACACAGACTCTATGTTTATTTATTTATAAATTTATTTTGGATTTGTATTGAAATGTGGTGATATATGTACATATAAGACCATAGAGGCAGTGATTAACTTTACCCTCAATCAAACTAATGTGGCAGCTACAATTAAAAAATGTTATCATTGAGACCAAAATGTATCTTCCAAAAGAAATCATATCATATATCAAAACTGAGGCATCAGACCCAACGTTAAATTTACCAAAGGTCGGCAGAGATCAGACTGTTCTCACTAGGATGACAACAGATATTGACCAGCCGGTTATCTCTGAAAATGTCACAGTAAATTTTCAAATTATCTGGATCAACATACCACATTTTGGAAATCTAAATTGTTATATTCTTGCCTGAATAAATGTCAAAATTTAATAAAGTGACATAATAGCAACCCTAGGACAAAAATTACAACAGCTTTTAGCTTGGTTCAAAATCCACGCCATCGCCGCTGGTTGGTGTGAATTTCATTCTGGGATACTTCACCACCCAAAGTTCACACAAGTCAGCTCCCAAAGTATCCTCGATAAAAAACACACTTTATCACAGAGATATGAAAGTACTCCATTTGTAAATGTTCTTGTTGTGTGTTGACATATTACTTAAATTGTTGGTGAAATTGGTATTTCTGAATTAATGAATTCAAGTTTTCATGTTGCCCCTTACAACTCAATTATAAAACTTTGTCCCCTATGTTTGGACACACACTCACACCCACACACACACACACACACACACACAAACACAAACACAAACACACACACACACACACACACACACACACACACACACACATATATACTACTGACATGAATATGCCAAATATAAAGTCAGATATTTCCTGGAGCCATATTGTTGGTGTCCTGCTGATCTAAACGAAGGTAAGTACCGCCTGCTGGACAGTACACAATAGCTTTGAATTGTGTTCTGATTCCACTTATATTTTGTCACTGGAGTAAATCTGTCATGAAATAAGAAATTTGCTTCAAACTGAAACATGAATGATTTGAAAGATGTGACACAGGTTAATCCAACAAAAGTGACTGATAAAAACGGGTGGTTTTTAAAGAGCTACTGTATAGGTCATTTTGCAATTCTTTGCCTTATCTTGACAGTTTTATAAAGGTCTGGGAAGGATGCAGACTTCATCTTATGCATTCAGTTCAATAACAAGAGTAATATATTGAGTTTTACTTTTGAAGTTGATGCTCTCATCTTCTGGTTGAGATGAGTACTTCTTTATCCTGTTGTTGTTACTGAGTGGCTTTATGCAGGATTATCCCTAAAACATTTAAGTCACCTTTAGACAAACTAGGAGGGGATCAACCTCTATGTAAGCCGATTCTCTAAGCTTCTGATATTAGATTATGAAGCACTCATGCAAAATTACCAATCAGTTTAAATAGCAAAATCTAAAATGTTATTATGTTTCTGATTTACTTAACGGCTGGCCCTAACTATTCAAATATGTTTCTGTTTCATTAGTGTTCATATGTAACATAGCTATTATTTTTAAAGTTGCTTAACCTGCTCAATGTGATATTTATAATTTGTGATCATTTATTACAATACATATTGATTGTGAGATTGTCCTCTCATTCTCTCTCTCATGCACCATTGTGAGTGAATTGCACTTTACTTTAAATTTGACAATATATCTAAAAAGTGCCAGAAAATGTCTACCTTCTTTTGGTCAAAGTGTTTCTGATGTTTGGAAAATTATCCATGAATGGGTGTGTAAGAGGGGGGTCCTCTTAATATCACTGTTAACTTATATAAAGCTATATTATTAGCATATTAAGTTTAAAGCACCATCAGATTGGAGTAATTTGCCTAACTCACTCTGATCGATTACTTCTTTCCATGACCTCAAGACTTCTTTGCTTGTTTACCTTAAATTTACTCCTTCTTGTTTTTGATTGTATGTACCCTTATCTTAGTTTATAAGTAGACTCTGTACTTTGACATAATATTATTTGATCTATTCATTTATTTTATTTCTTGTTCATTCTTTGTACAGATGACTCGTGTAACAGATGTAGCAGGTGGGGTTTGGGATGGTGGGAGAGCCCTTATGTGTATGTCCATGTTGATTTTACTGTGTTGATTGTTTTTGTGCTATTGTATTATTTAATTTATTATCGTTATTATTGTTAATGTAGTTTGTTTTGTTTAAATGTTGTCATTTTTATGTTTTGTGCCTGAGGACCCCTTCAAAAACAAGATGGTGCATCTCAAGGGGTTCATCCTCTAATTAAATTCTGAAATAAATAAATATTCAGGCCGATAAGGTTATTTCTTGGAGTATACTGTATTTGCTGTAAATATTTACATGACACTGAATAATATCCATTTTTTCTTTCTTTTTTTAAACTTTAGCTTTCAAGAGATGAACGTGTCAGCTGCCAATGTGTCAGTTGTTTTACAGTATCGAGACTCCTTCACTAAAGCTGTGACCAAGAATGTAATTGTTGTGGTTCTCGGGATCTCCATCAACTACATCAATGCCAGCCTCATTCACACCTTTCGCAAACACGAGGTCAGGTATTCCTTTAATGACGTGTAAACACTAAAAATGAATTTACATCAATGACATGTAACCACTAATAATGATTTTACCAAAGAAATTATCAGATGATTGTGAAATTGTTCTCTTTTATGTCACCCACTGGCTTACAAAGGGAGGTTCCTAAATCAGGAGTTTGGGTTAGCTTTGAGTTTAGACTTTGGGGTTTTGTTTGGGTTTAGTTCGTTCTAAAATCCTAATGTGAACATAAATGAATGAATGAACTTTCACCTTTTTCATAAAGCATGACATCATGACTTCTTGTTGGGGAGCTGGAGAGTAGATTTTTTTGTTTTGTTCTAGCCAATCGGTAGCAAGTGACGCACCCATCCTGCAGATGTCATTTTACATGGGAAAGAAGCTGGGGACTTGATTGTTAAGAGAAGTCAACTTGACACTTTTCATAACAATTGAAAACATTTTAAGAATTTTAGAATTCTGCAAGTCAAGTAACCATACAGCTGCATCAATCTCATCAATGCCTGTGACATTATTGTGGCCAGTGAGGTCAGTAACAGGTAGCAGGAAGATGAGGTCTCCATTCTTAATCCCACCTACAAAGTTCTGATTGGTTGGCTGTTTATCGATCCAGCAAAAACAGCCATCAATAAGCACAACACCAGATCTGTATGAGCCACTGCATAAATCAGAGGTGTGGGCAGTGACTCAGAGGCCTGGTACCAGGCTAGGAGCTTAGCTGAAGGAAAAAAGTTTGCTGCACCTTTAATAAGTATTTACATGAAAATCTCATTGAAATGAAAGTAAGATATTCAGCAGATAGCTAAGGGGGGTAGCTGATGAATGAAAATGACAACTAGCAGATACTGAGAGGTCTCTCATTTAACTCTTGAGCATATGAAATCCCTTTTTCAAGCTCAAAACTCTATCCTCAGACTCCCAGAATTTGCAAATGTTTTCAAAGCTTTTCTCCCTTTGCCTTTACTTTTCTTTCCCAACATCTAGATCTTCTACATGAATCCCCGGTATATCCTTTTTATTCACCTGGTGGTCAACGACATGATTGTAGTGACCCTGACCGTCATCCTGTTCATCGTCAGCTACACCCTCTACAAAATAAATGTCTCCGTCTGCTGCATCTACGTCCTGTTTCTTATTTTCACCACTGAAAACACTCCTCTAAACCTGGCCTGCATGGCAGTGGAGTGCTATATCGCCATCTGTCTTCCTCTTCGCCACACACAAATCTGTACCGTCAAGAGAACGTTAATGCTGATTGGTTTAATCTGGACGACAAGCATCATCTCTGGTATTCCTGATCTCTTCATCACCTTAGCCACAGAGCCGCTGGACTTCTTTCATTCCCGAGTCTTCTGCCTCAGAAAAAATGCCTTCCCACATCCTCTCCTTGTTAAGAAGAGGGATATCACATATATAACATTTCTAGTTATAGTCTGGATCACCATCTTTTACACTTACTTTAAGATCCTGTTCACTGCAAAGACAGCTAACACAGATGCAAAGAAAGCCAGGGACACTATCCTCCTCCATGGGTTTCAGCTGCTGCTGTGTATGTCTTCATATGCAACAGCTCTGTTGAAAGATGCTCTGCAGCGATGGTTCCCTAAGAATTATGCAGACTCCCTCTTTGCTATCTACATTATAGTACAGATCCTGCCACGATCCATTAGTCCAATCATATATGGCATACGAGACAATACTTTCAGGAAGTACCTGAAAAGGCATCTATTGTGTAAAGTCAGCAAACCATAAGCAACCATTCATAGAGTATAACTGAGTCTCTCAAAGTAAACCTTTAGTCATCTACAAGATTCCCTTAGCACACTCCTCAGTCCATACAACTTAGCCTGTGCACTTCTTCCCATCACACTCTTGAGTGTGAGAGTCTAAAGTTCAGCCAGACACACAGCTGTTATACATTTTTGTAAATCCAGCCACCCATCCGCTTATCTGGGACCGGGTTGCAGTGGCATCAGACTGAACAAAGAAACCCAGACATCCTTCCTCCTGAGAGATCCCACAGTATGCCCAGGCCAGAAGAGATATGTAATTCCTCCAGCATGTTCTGGTTCTTCCCTGGGGTCTCTACCAGTCAGACATTCCTGGAACACCTCCAGAGGAAGGAGTCCAGGAGCCATCCCAACCAGGTGCCCAAACCACCTCAGCTGGCGCCTTTTGATGTGAAGGAGCAGTGGCTCTACTCCAAGCTTCTCACCCTATCTCTAAGGCAGACACCCTTCAAAGGAAACTCATTTCGGCCACTTATGTCTGTGATCTCATTCTTTCAGGCACTACCCAAAGCTTGTGACCAAAGGTAAGGGTTGGGATGTAGACCGACTGGTAAATTGGGAGCTTTGCCTTCTGGCTCAGCTCTTTCTTCACCACAGTGGTCTGGTACAAAGCCTGCTACACCAATCCGCCTGTTGACCTCATGCTCCATCTTACCCTCACTTGTGAACAACACCCTGAGATACATGAACTCCTTCACTTGGGGCAGCAACTCACTCCCAATCCAGAGGGAGCAGCATTTGGAGGTCCTGACTCTCATCCCGACTGGTCACAGTGTGTTAAAGCCAACAGAACCACATCATCTGCAAAAAGCAGAGATGCAATCCTGAGATCCCCAAACAGGACACTCAACTTACCCCTGCTGTGCCTCGAGATTGTGTCCATGAAAATCAAAAACAGAATTGGTGACAAGGGACAACCCTGGTGGAGTCCAACACCCACTGAAAATGAGTCTTACTTACTGCCAAGAATGCAGACATAGCTCTCACTGCGGTTATATAAGGATCAAATGGCTAGCAGCAATAGCCCTCATACCCCATACTCCCACAGCACCACCCACAAGGTGCCCCGAGGGACATGGTCGTAAGCCTTCTCCAAGTCCACAAAGCACATGTAGACTGGATGAACAAACTCCCAAGACCCCTCAAGTATCCTTGCAAGGGCGATGAGCTGGTCCACTGTTCCACAGCCAGGACGGAATCAGCATTGTTCCTCCTGATTCTGAGGTTTCACAATTGGCTGGAGCCTCCTCTCCAACACCCTGATGTAAGCTTTCCCTGGTAGTAGTGTGATCCCCCGATAGTTGGAGCACACCCTCCAGTCCCCTTTTTTGAAAACCACCCCAATCTGCCAGTCAACGGGCACTGTCCCTGATCTCCATGCGACACTAAAGAGGCATGCCAGCCATGACAGTCCAACAATGCCCAGAGCCTTCAACAACTCAGGGCGAATCTCATCCCCACCTGGTGCCTTGTCATTGAGGAGCTTTTTGACTACCTCAGAGACCTCTGCCAGGGATATGACTGAGGCTTCCCCCAAGTCATCCAATGCTGCCTCCTCAACAGAGGGCCTTTTGGTCATATAAATCCAAACTCATAAATGTATATGTGCATGGCACATGCAGATTGAAGCTGTATGTCAAGTTATTCAGTGTTCATGAAATATTGTTGTACAAGACATAAAATATAGTAACTACAAGTTTGATCAAAACAGAAAAACTAAAATTGGTCTTTGTTTAGTTTATGGAAATTACAGCAAAGAAGCAGTCTGTAGTTTCTGTCCAATGACAGTAACTGAAATATCTTAATATAATGTATCCTAATTAACATTGTTTTATTCATAAAGATCTTACTTGTGAAACGAAGTGTGACAACTTGAGTTTTGCTGCTGCACTCATATGAAACACATTCAGAGAAACATTCAAGTTGACTAACCTGTCTTATTTTTTTCAGTTCAGCTGAGGTTACAAAAATAATTTCCTGTGTTTGAATGTCACTTTCAGATCATCAGAATTACTTTTTAAAGTACCTTTGGTATTAATGAATGTATCGTATAAACTTGTTTTGTGTGGGCCAGCAGTGGAACAGCCATAACTGATTACATAACTTATTATGAATTTTTGTTATTTGTTATTTCTGGAACTCAAAATGTCATAAAGCTGCGCTTGTACATTTAGCCTCATAGTGTCAAGTTTAGTTTAGCTAGTTTGCACATTTAAGTTTGTGCAGGCAAATTAGATTTTCCAGTTCTGTCATTTCTCCATCATCTCAGACTCCAGCTGTGGCCATGGTGTCTCAAAAAGTAATGCAGCTGCAGGCTAACGGTAAGCTAAGCTATGTTGTCTTTGAATGTTTTTGTGTTTTTTCCCTCCGGACATGCGCAAGTAGGCAGGGGTGAAGAGAAAAAAAATACTGGGAGAATCGTCTATCCTGCTTTTGATTTTGAAGGTCAAAATTGAATTGTTTACTTTGATCAATTTTGAGTTTGTCTGCACTGCTGACATCTTCCAAACAGCCATTTTCATAGCAGCTATAGTGAGTTTGTTATGCCATTCGTTGGGTGTGAGGTGGATGGTATCACAAGAAAAGTGATGATGATGCATAATTGCAACTGCAAAATATGACGATACACACACACACTCACAAACATACTTGCATGCACACAAGCATACCTACATAAGACCTAACATGCAAACACACACCCCTGAATCCTGAGATGTCTAATAAACACACCACATATAAAGTCATTTTCTGGAGCCATTATGTTGACGTGCTGGTCTAACTGCATTAACTGAGGTAAGTTCCACTTACTGTACTCTTAAATATGAAAAATGTTACGTGAAGTATTAGAAGTGATAATGAAATATTTTCATCAGTTAATCCATGTTCCTCTATCATTGCTTTTCACTGATAATGTATATTATCTGATAGTCATATAGGTCTGTTTGCTGTGCATAAACTGCAAAGACATCACAAGCCTGTTGGTGATGTTTTTTAATTTCTATCACTGTTTAATGTGATAAGTTTTCCCACAGTCATATTTCTAAAACACCAATTTAATTCTGTTGGACAAGACAATAAGAAATTCTTTACAACTGAAATATAAAAATTTTTTAAAGTGAGATGAGTGAGATGCAGTTAAAAAAAAAACCTTGGCTGATAAAATTACTGTGACAAACGGTTCAACTGACTGAATGATTATCTTCTTTCCAATAATTGACATGTTGTGGTTATGCTGTTTTTTCCATCACGACACTTTCATTGCATGGCTATAAATGTTTTAATTTCAATTCCAGTGAGTAAAATATAGATTTTTATATTTTAGGTTGATGCTCTTTTCTTCTGCCTTAGGTGAGTTCTTCTTTCTCTTGTGTTGTTATCACTGAGTGGCTCTCAGCAGAATTAATCTACACAAATTTTAACTCACAACACAGGTTCTGAAATCTTCAGTAGTGTCAAGTTTCTTCTGATGATTTGGTTGATTGAAATTCATTCACATTTATCATTATTCAAAGCATTAAACTGATAGATGTTAAATACTAAATTATTATTATTCATTAGTATGCTGTTGCACCAGCTATATGTAAGTTCAAATGTTTCTTAGTTTGAAGAGTTAAGATACACTCTCAGATTTACACCTCACCCAAGCGGGTGTAAGTAGTAAGAGGCAGATATAAATTTTAAGAAAGGGTAGCTAAAAGACATTTTCCTTCATTACACTGTATATGAATAATGTAGATTTTTTTTTTTACTGTGAAAATTTTCATGATCTATTTTAAATAGTGTATGTCTTAGACTCTATAGGCCTATGCTGCTCCTCATAATAGTGAGTTAGTTAGTTATGTGAATAATTTTATGTTAATAATAAAATACTATTGTAATGGTGAAACATTTGTCAGACATAAAATCTTCCACAAAAAAGCTTCCTAATGATGAAGTGATTGACACTTTTCACCATTTTCTGACATTTTATAGATCAAACAAGTCATCTATTAATCAAGAAAATAATCAACAGATTAATCATTAGTTGCAGCACTAAATTTTACTGAAAGGTGTAGTCCTTAAGTAATCATATAATGAACAATAAAACATGAAATGGACATAATGCTCTATATAGTAGTTGTGTTTCATCAGACAATATGTTCTTAAATTAAATGAACCAACAGACCACCTCTCTTTATACGCATGGAACAATTCGCTCTGAGCCTCATGTATATTACTTTGTAATCTGTTTTTTATATTTAAAATAAATACTTCACCACTCTAATCCAAGAGCGTCCATGAAACATACCCCAGTTAAAGAGCTTTCTAAGTAGCTCCTGTTCAAAAGTCTTGGTGTAAGTGTAAAATGTATGGTGTTACAGTTCAGATGTTCACAAAATCCCCAAATGCCAGATGCATAATCTGAAACACAACACACGGGTTGTATTGTTGTGTAAAGGTACAGAATATAAAGTCAAGAGACACCTTCATGGAAATATAATGATTCACATACCTGTGTTGTGTAAAGTTTGCATGTACAGTATGTACCTTAATGATCCAAATACAAGATCATGTAATAATGTCCCCTTCTCTCTGACTTAATAAAGTCATTAAAGAAACAGTATTTACAGGATGTAAATGTTTTCTCTTTAACATGATATCCAATGGATTTATCATGTTTTGAGTTATGATTTGTTAAATTCTCAATTAGTCAATTAATTATTTATTCAATGAAATGTTAAAAAGTAGTGAAAAAATGTCAAATGTTAAAGATATTCAATTCATTGTCATATATGTGACTATGAAAAACAGCCACGTTTGAGAAGCTGGAACCACCAAATTTTTGGCATTTTTGCTTGAAAAAATGACTGAAACAATAATCGATTATCAAAATAGTTACAGATTAATTGTTTGATGATCGACTAATCAATTAATCGACAAGTCGTTGTAGCTCTAGAAAAATGGAATTAAATTTTGAAAAGCTCCATCTTGAAGAGGGTTGATGATATTAGATAATACACTTATCAGCTAGGGGTGCACAAAAAAATCGATTCACATAAGAATCGCGATTCTATCTCTGTCGATTCACATTTTTCAGTTTTGCCATGACGTTGTTTTCCATTTTTTCCTGACATGAATAAGCTCGCTAAATCCCATAGATGGCACAATGACGCCGCCCCGGACCCAAATCCAGTGGCAAGAAGGAAGTGAAGATTCACCAGCTTCCTCACTAACGTTACCAGCACTCCCTCTCCTCATACACTCTCTAGCTCGCTTGACCACTGCTTCTCTCTCTCATCTTTTTGAAATGAGTCAGGAAGCCCTCAGCAAAGCCTAACTTCACTTTTAACGTTATCAAATGAAGAGAAATGTCCTCTCCTCTTCCTAGTAATGTTTTTGTCATATGGCAGGGTTGTACAGCGTTGCGTTTCTCTAAAAGTTGATTCTGGTTCAACTTTCTTGCTGCAGCCCCTGCAGGCATCCAAAATTGTTTAGCCTATAATAATCACTCGCTAATAGTGATCAATTTTCTTGTATGCACTTTGCAGCTAAATGTAGCAGGCAGCTATTGTTTGTGTGATTTTGTGAATTGAAGGAGGAATTTAAGTTATTTGAGGTTTTACACTTAGCAGTTTATCTTTGCAATCATTTTTATTTTTGTATTAAGTATTCATTTGACCCTTTGTCTCAGGGCCGCTTTGGTTTCCTTTTGACTAAGTGGACTAAAGGAACATAAATCTTACTCAGGTTGACATTGAGTAGCAAATGTTTACATTTGATTCAGTGTGATCTTTTTTATTTGAGACATATAAAAGTGTCTTCTGCAGTCAAATGGAAAGAGTAACTCAAAACATCAATCTAGAATCAAATCTGAATGATTGAATGTATTGAATTGAGAGCTAATCTTGAATCGCAAATCGTTTTGAATCGCAAATCGATTGTGAATCGAATCGTGAGATTTCCTGAATCGTGCACCCCTATAATCAGCTGTTAAATACTGATTCTCTTTTAGATAGTAAATGGAATTAGAAATAGCAGTAAATTATACTACTGTATTTTTTAAAAATAATTTTAAAAGGTGATTTTACTTAAATCATTTAAAAGTTGTCATATTAAGTTTATTTGTCTACTGTGTTTTGTTCAAACTGTCTCTCGTCTTAAAAAGCAAAGTTGTAAGATTGTTCTATAATCTTGTATTTGGGCCAATAAGGTAAATTAGTTGTATTCTGTACTTATTTTAGATACTGTATTTACTGATATCTGAGTGACATCATGTTTTCTTTTTTGTGAGAGTTAACTTCAGCTATCAAGAGATGAACGTGTCAGCTGCCAATGTGACAGTGGTTTTACAGTATCGAGACTCCTTCACTAAAGCTGTGACCAAAAATGTGATTGTTGTGGTTCTCGGGATCTCCATCAACTACGTCAATGCCAGCCTCATTCACACCTTCTGCAAACACCAGGTCTGATAATACTTAAATGACACAGTACCACTAATAATCAATTTACAGAAGATGTCTGGTAACTTTTCAAGTCAAGTCAGGTCAATTCTATTTCAGCGCCAATCAGGTCTAGATTGAACTATTTAATTTATAGAGACCCAACATTCGCCAAGTTCTTGCTCATTTGCATACTCTGGTTCCAACCTCCAGATATTCTACTTGAATCCCCGGTATATCCTTTTTATTCACCTGGTGATCAACGACATGATCCAATTGATGCTGACCGTCATCCTGTTTGTCATCAGCTACACCCTCTACAAAATAAATGTCTCCGTCTGTTGCGTCTTCATCCTGCTTGCTCTTTTCACCACTGAAAACACTCCTCTGAACCTGGCCTGCATGGCGGTGGAGTGCTACATCGCAATCTGCCTCCCCCTTCACCACATACAAATCTGTACCGTCAAGAGAACATTAATGCTGATTGGTTTAATCTGGACAACAAGCATGTTGTCTGTTCTTCCTGATCTCTTCATCACCTTAGCCACAGAGCCGCTGGACTTCTTTCATTCCCGAGTCTTCTGCCTCAGACAAACTGCCTTCCCACATCCTCTCATTGTTAAGAAGAGGGACATCACATATTCAGTGTTTTTAGTTATAGTCTGGATCACCATCTTTTACACTTACTTCAAGATCCTGTTCACTGCAAAGACAGCTAGCAAAGATGCAAAGAAAGCCAGGAACACTATCCTCCTCCATGGGTTTCAGCTGCTGCTGTGTATGACAACATATGTAGCCCCCCAGTTATTAACTGTTGTGCAGCAATGGTTCCCTAAGAATTATGCAGACTCCCTCTTCGCTTACTATATTATTGTGCAGGTCCTGCCGAGATCCATTAGTCCAATCATCTATGGCATACGAGACAATATGTTCAGGAAGTACCTGAAAAGGTATCTGTTGTGTAAACTCAGCATACCATAAGCAACCATTCATAAACTATAAATTAGTCATTCCAAAAAGGAAAAATAAAGTCATCTACAGGCTTTCCCAAACACACTCTTCAGTCCGCACAAGTTACTGCGCTCATTTGGCTACAACAAGTTCAGCCAGACACACAGCTGTTATGAACATAAACATACATGTACGTGTACATTTAGAGGCTGCAAGTCAAGTTATTCAGTCTCTACAAGATAGTGCATGAAGATCTCACTTATGAAATGAAGGTTTGCTGCTGCACTGATGAGTAACAGAATCAGCTCAACACATTGCATTATACATTAACATTATAGAGTCACCTTGCCTGGTATATTTCTATAACTTTATTTCAACTGATGTTACAAACATTCTTGTGCTGTGTTGGAACTAAACTTTCATTTGATTAAAATTACCTTTAAAGTATCTTTGGTATTCATGAGTGAGTTGAATAAACTGATTCTTTTGTGTCTGCTTGTGGCACAGCCATAACTGATAATTAATGTATGAAATTGGTATTTTCTTGTTTAATATTTACAGAACTTGAAATGCCATAAAGTGGTGCTTGTATATTGAGGTTTATATTTTTAAGTTTAGTTTTTCTGTTTGTTTGTTTGTTTTGTTGTTGTTGTTGTTGTTGTTGTTTTGTTTTTGTTGTTTTGTGGTTTGTAAATTAAGCTTTTCAAGTATTTTCAATTAAAATTAGCTGCTGGCCTCTTAACCTCCCCTACAGTGCTGTGCATTATGGCATTTTTCTGGTGTATAAAATATTATTCATTGTTCAACAATATTCACTATACAAGATGTAAAATATATGAACTTCAAATCTGGTCAAAATATGGAAGAAGTGTAGTTTTTTAACTACTGTCAAGTGTGAGGCTTTGCTGCTTTTATCTGTTCGTAATATATGTAAAATATCTTAATATTTTTTTTTACTCTGATTGATATGCTGCTTCACTCATATGTGAAACTCTTAAGAATTATAAGAGATAACTGGCTGTCTCAGTGTCACACCTGGTAGCCAAATGGTTACTGCCCATGACACATAACTGCATCCCTGGTTTGATTCCAGTTACAGGCTTTTGTTGCATGTCATACCTATATATCTCTCCCCTTGTTTCCTGTCTGCCTCTATACTGCCTACTATCTAATAAAAAAGGCAAAAAAATACCCCCAAAAAATAATATAACAAAAAAAAAGTGTGGCATTGTTCCATTTCAGGATTTTCAAAATCCCTTTAAGGCCTTTACACATACACAGTGATGCAAATAAACAACACAAAATTGCGAAATAATCACCTGCGAACAGTTCCCATCAAAACTATTCACACTGGCAGCGATATGAATTTGCGACAGAAACACAGAAAAATGAATTTGCGAAGGAATTTGCGACAGCTCATTCTGCTGTCAGTCAGCCTGGTGAGGGCAGTTTGTCCAGTGGCTGCTTCTGTGGACGGAGACGCTTAACGCAGGTCAGAGCCGTTGTGGATTGAGTGGATATAACGCTCTCCTCTTCTTTTGTCGAGTGAGGAGAAGGACAAGATCATCATCACTGGAGGATGTTGACATCATCGACCTAAAAAATCGACCTGGGTCCGAAAAAAATCACATCGCTTTTTCGCCTCATAATATTCGCATTCTGTGTAAAAGTACTCATGACACAAACAACAGTTCGAAAAAATATATTGATGTGCGAATTAATCGCACAAAAAAATCACGTCCAGTGTGTAAAGGCCTTTAGGCCAGGAGATGAGGGAAAAGAGAAAGGTGTAAGTAACAATATGGTGATGAACTGTTTCAGGGTGTTTCAAAATATTTAATCATTTTCCAAAGAAAGTAGGAATATTTAATTTTTTTCCTTCAAATTAAAAAAAATTCTTTGAGTATATTAAGCTGTAGAACCATCCAATGTTGTACTACATGTACTAAACATACTAAACTAAATACACACCCATAAGGAATAAAATTAGGGTCATATGTACTGTAGCTGTGTATCACCATATCTGAATGTGTGAAAACATAAATAAATAAAAAGATGCACAGCACATCCAGTCAGCAACGATCCTTGTCAATAGCAGGTACCTACCTTTTCCAGTAGAAGTTAACATTGTTGTGTTCTCTGCTTTGTGGTTTCTGTTTTGCCGTTGTTATTTAGGACTTGTTGTCATGTTTTCTCGTTTATTAATTTGATTTGCAATTTGTTATTTTTCTTTGTGTTTTGTGAGTTGTTGTCATTCCCTATTTGCCGTTGTGTTTTCTGATTTGTTGTTGTGATTTCATATTTGCCGTTGTGATTTGCACTTCAGAGCCACCTAACATATGACCCTAATTTATTCCATACACCTACTACGTCACACACACACACAGTGTGACTCAGGTTAAAAGTGTGATCACCTATTCAAAGAACCTGCAAAATCCTATGGCAGATTCATCTCAAGATCAGAATCCATCATCTGAGGTCAGTATGGAATTTTTTGCTTCATCTGATTACTAATGTCATAGAAAAGATGTGAAAATGTCTGTTTTTAAATGATATTCACCATATTTTGTTGTTGTATAATGTGTGCCTTTTGCTTTTGAAACAAGTTAATTGGACGCTGACATGAATTTGACATCTGGGAACAGAAATGTGACACCGGCTGTGAATTACCGGGACAACTTTGTTATAGCTGTTGGCAAGAATGTAATTGTGGTTGTCCTCGGCATCACCATCAACTACATCAATGCCACCATGGTCCACACATTCAACAAACATCACGTGTGTAAACTATTTTTTTTATACAAAAGATATAGTTAGTTTAGGATGTAAAGAGGGGAGTAATAATGTACAATGTCTATGAAATTTGAAACACCTTTCCCTTCCTTTTCTTTCCTTCTCTCCTTTCAGAGACCTGAAAGGAGATCAAACAGTTGGTTTTAGGGCTGCAAATAACAGTTAATTTCATTACTGATTAATTAATTATTGCTGGTTATTTTCTTGATAAATCATTTTGTCAATTAAATACAAGAAAATTGTGAAAAAATGCCTGTTACAATTTCTTACAGGCCAAGGTGACATCCTCAAATGTCTGAATGTCCAAAGATATTCATTTTACTATCATGTATGACAAATAAGAACTTTTAACCTTTAACTTTTTAATCCTCACATTTGAGAAGCTGAAACCAGCAAATGTTTGGCATTTTTCCTTGAATAAAAACGATTATTCTATTATCATAATAGTTACAATTTATTTTCTGTCAATAAACTAATCAATTAGTCAACTAATCATTGCAGCTCTAGTTGGTATTGTGTATTTTACTGTGTTGAAATTCAAGTTAATATAACAATTTTGAAATTATTTGTGCATCAAGACAACATTTTATAGTTACTGTATCCTGGTTTATGTTTTCTCATTTCTGCTGTGAACTGCTGTACATGTGTAAATTGCATGTTTACGAGGTCATACATGATAGTAAACTGAATGTCTTTGGGTTTTGAGCTGTTGGTTGGACTGTTGATTTTGGGAAATTATAATTTATTATAATTTTATAGACAAAATGACTAATCAGTTAATCAATAATGAAATGAAAATAATGTTGTAATGAAAATAATTGTTATTTGAGGCCCTAATTATATTTAAACCACCACTACCTTGTATTATTCTATAATAGTATATAACATCACTCGAGTACAGTAATCCTTTTTTCATCATTTGGTGTCCTCTTTTAGTGCCTGTCCGGATATACATAGTCTGACTGACAAAAACACCAATATGACAAACTACTGGTAAAGGCTCATATCCAGTGTGTTTAATTGCTTACTCAATATATGTCTGTAAACATGTATTTTTTCCAAATCACTGCAATTACACTACTGCAATTATTATTACTACTCTAATAGAACTGTTCTGTAAGAAACACAAAATTTTGCTAAACCAACTACACTTAATGGCACTACTATCATAGTCTCCTGTTAAGTGGTACAAAATAAATACGATGATACAACATATGCTACAGTAAATGAAGACTACTAGACATGACTGTTAGAAACATTGGAGTAGGTGTAGTAACATACTTTTGAACTATTTATGTGTGTAATGTTATACAATCTAATCCCCCTACTGTGCTGTTCAATTCAGATCTTGAAGTTGAACCCTCGCTACATCCTGTTCATCCACCTGGTGTTTAACGACATGATTCAGCTGACAACCAGCATCACCCTCTTCGTCTTCACCTACACCTTCCATACCATCTATGTCTCACTGTGTTGCCTCCTCATCTTGCCAGCTGTCTTTACCACACAAAACACCCCTCTGAATCTAGCATTTATGGCTGCAGAGTGCTACATTGCTGTCTGCATTCCCCTCCGCTACAACTACATATGTACAGTCAAAAGAACGTATATTGTAATTGGCATAGTCTGGACAATGAGTTCACTTTCTGTTCTGCCAGATGTCTTCATCCTCTTGGCCACTGAACCTCTGGAGTTCTTACATGCCAGAGTGTTCTGCAAGAGGGATGGTGTGTTTCGGAGCATCTACAGCTTAAGGAAGAGAGATGCATCCCACATATTTTTTCTGGTAGTGGTTTGGATAACTCTGTTCTACACTTACTTCAGAATTTTGTTTGTGGCCAAAGCTGCTGATACAGATGCTAAAAAGGCAAGAAACACTATCCTCCTTCATGGCTTTCAGGTGCTGTTGTGCATGATAACCTATGTGCAACCTATGTTACGTGACTTTCTAATATACTTATTCCCAGGAGGGGTAGCATCCATAAACTTTGTTATATTCATCATAAACCAAATCCTTCCTCGCTTTGTCAGTCCTATTGTCTACGGGTTACGAGACAACACTTTCAGAAAGTACTTCAAAAGGTATCTGCTGTGTACAATAAATGAAAACAGCCATGCCACGACAACACTGAAGGCACTCTCTAGATGTCGTTGATATATGACTGTTCGGCTTTTGTTTTATCCAGAAGAATCTGAAGAATCTAAACCTATTTTGAAATGAGGTCACATTACGCAAACAGTGAGACAGTTCACTGATTATAAGCTCTAGATTTGGATACAGAGCACTGAGATAAAAAAAAATGGTATTAAGTGTGATTAACCTGGCACCAGCCTCATGAGATGATCATAGATCGCTACATGTCAGATTATTGTCTAACTGTTGCAGGTTGTTATGGTTCAGTTAGTGACAACCTGTCATGTTTAATGCAATAGAATAAAATATGATTGTTATTCTAAACCATGACTGACTGCAACCCATCATAGATATTTTCAAGCATTCTGTAGTTCCTTAAATTTGTTTCAGATGGTTCATTGCCCTTCTAATTTTAAACAATTAGGGTTAATTTATGGGATAAATACAGATTTAGTGGTGTAGTGGAGACACAGGCCTATATGTCTTGAACTCCTTTGTTTTTGAATATTATCTTTAAAATTATTTATGACATAAACAACATTAAAGCGATTTACTTCTCTTTTGGATTCTCTTTATCATAGATGTAGTAAACGCCTTGGCCTGTGCAAGAGTCCTGATCTTAGATCTTAACACACTGTAATTTACACAGAATAAAATTCAGGACAATCTGGAGCAACAGTCAAAGCCAGCACCTCAATGCTCTTTAAAAAAGACTCTTTTGTCTGGGATAATGAAAACTGGACATTAACAGAAGAATCATAAGAGTCTTGTTTTCATCTTTTTCACCAATTCCTGGCCTCTGTTTTCTTCAGTTGTAGGAACATGATATAATGCTGACATAATTTCTAAAATGTAATTCTCTTTAAGATAAAGCTGATTAAGTAATGTTGGATTAAAAAGTTATGATTGTTGCACTCTCTATGGTATTGATTCATTAAAATTAATGTTTATTTTTCATTTATTTTGTAAGTTTTTTCTATCTCATTTCAGCACCACATGGTTTCCATTGTATGGCCTTCTTATTAGTGTTGCCAAGCACAAAAAAGAGTGCAGAACAAAACACAGCAAACAAATTAACACTTTAATATTAACTGTGTCCTCTGTATTGATTTGTTCTCCACACAGGAATATTGATTCTTAAATGAAAAAAAAATTCAAACTCTTCTCTTCTTTCCACTTTTCATGGTAAATCTATGCATCTAATGGTCACAAACTCATTTTCTCTAACAAATCTAGCATTTTAAGATAAGACTTACCCTTTTTTTTTTTTTTCATTCAAAAGGAACGGGAGAGCCACTCACTGTCTCATACACTTTAACTGAAATTTTAAGTGCTTTCATCACTTACACTTTCACTGACAATTCAACTGCTTTCACCCATCACATGTCAACTGATTTTTATTAAACTGACATTTCAGCTACTGAAATCTTACACTTACACTTTAACTGAATTTTTAACTACTGTCAGTGTTTACACATCAACTGATATTTAATTGCTGTGATTTTGTGTCATCACTGACAGCTGTGGACACACAACTGTGATCTATAAAAATGCAGCACATTGCATTGTGAGATTGTTAGACAGTCATGTACATGACTATGTCCCAAATCACACTATTTAATGTATAATGCACTATATTTACCTTCAAAAATCCCTTACTGTAACTGCAAAAGTAGTGCCCATGGCATGTGCACCACTTTCTGCTAACAATCCCACAATGCAACGTGTTGCGTTGTAAGGATGCTGATTATTGTTGTGCAACTCTACAGCGGACAGTGATGAAAAGAATTTGACTTTTTTTATCTTGAAATGATGAAGGCTCTTGCCATCGTGGAATTGTTCAGGGCACTATATAGTGGACAAATCTACACACCCAGAATCTGGACACTCAGAAAATTGACTTGGGTCCCGAGTTTGAATCCGGCCTCCACTACCATTGATTGCTATTTGACAAAGGCATAAAATGTCCTAGAAAATAATTTCAAATCCAATGCTCATAAGTGTGCTGTGACCATATGTAATTCATGCCGAATCGGGGGTGGGCAAAGTAGCACAAAGAACCACACTTGCGAAACTAATCAGTTTTCTTGGAGCAGCCACAACGCCATCCAAACCAACCAGCAACTACAACTTGAGGCTGAAGCCAGTGTGGAAGTACCTTAATTGCCACCGACAGCAGCTAGATGCTCCAACTGACTCACATTCAAAAAGTCTCAACTTCTCTCTAGCAATACTAAGTCAATCATTTTTACAACGAATCATTGTGGTCTCAACTGCTAAATTCAGGCCCTCTAAAAAGTGTGTTGGAGGCCATTTTGGAAATTATTGCTCCATTAATAAGATTTGAAGATTTATAGTAGCTTTGGTGTCTGCTGTGTGGGTGTTGATTGACAGCTATGATTGACAGTTGGCTCACCCGCTGGTCTTCCCGGCTCCGGGGCTCACTGAGTCAGACTATTGTTGCAATATTTCACTAAGTTTAATGTTACTTCATTATGATGCCTGCACTGTTAGCGCAATTTAACTAAAGTAGCTAATGTTAGCCCAAGTGTGCAGCACTCAGTGTTCCCAGTAAGCTAGCATTAGTTTGGGTCTGAGGTAGCATGAAAGGCAACACCCCGTACTCCTTATTTGGAAGGTCCTGGCTCCAAGTTACACAGGTTACACTTACATACCTCTTCCTCCTACACATGTCCACTCGAAAGAGTGTCTTTGACAACACATTGGATATTGGGTATGCTGATGACATAGGACTGTCTAAGACCATTCCCTTCACCAAGATCCATAGTGACATTTAAATGGCAATGGAAGCCCAGCTGATTAATAAACGGACTGCATCAAACAACACGCTGCTCAAAGGAGAAAAATCAGTGGAACTGAGAATCTGCTTCTTTAGAAACCCACCACAACCTGCTCCTCTGTTTCAGACAGGAAGTTCCGGTTGTGATCACCACCAAGTACCTAGGCTTTCCCCTGAACTCTGACCTCAGCGGGAACACTCATCTGGAACAGGAACTGAGGAAAGCTTCAAAAATGGCTCCACTTTCTGACTGTTCTAGCCAGACTTGGCCTACCCTGCAAGGACATTGTTACCATCTACACTGCTGTGGCCAGGCCATGTCTAGAGTATGGCAGTGTCCTTCTGGTGGGGTGCAATAAAATCCAGGCTGCACTGCTAGAGAGGGTACAAAAAAGGGCCCTCAGGATTATCTCCAGAAGCTGCACCCCACTACCACAACTACCATCTCTTCAGAGCTGGAAGGAACAGGCAGCCATTCAGGTGGTCAAAGAGATGACACATGCACAATATCAACACCATGACTTGCTCCCCCAGACAAGAGCAGAAAATACAAACAAACTTAAAGGAACAGCAAAAATTTTACATACATCCAGTACAGAACAAACATGCTGAAAGCAGCAACCCTGCCTACAGCAGTCAGACTGTACAATATATAACTGAAAGAAACAAAAGATAGATAGCTGAAGTCTTTGGGGTTTGTTGTTTGTTTGTTTGTTTGTTTGTTTGTGTTGTATATTATTGTTTAAAGGCATTTTAAAAATGTATGCATGGTTGTATGTAAGTGTATGGTTCTATTTGTAAATGCGTATGTATGTAAATGCATGGGTGCATGTGTGCATATAGATATATGTATAGTTTTATATTTTTATGATGTACAGTCATGTATAGATATATTTCCTTTTCTTCGTTGATGTAAATTCTGATTCTATTCAGTTGCTAACTGTGAGCATGAATACTAATAAACTCAAACTCAAATCTTAGGATTTGAATAAAGATATCAGGTTGATTTAATGTCAATACAGTGGGTACACATGAATAAGTGAGCAAATTTCCAGTTTGTCTCAGTGCTAAAACTAATTGTTTAAGGGTTTCTTTTAAGATATGCATAGCTATGACAACCTTGCAGGTGTATTTTGTTATTCTACAACTATTTTACATATATTTATATATAAAATCTATTGAAATGTACAAATATTGAAGTTTTCTGCATCATATTTGTTTCGACTAACTGACTGTCAACAAACTGTTTTAATTACCAAAGGACAAATGATGTCTCCTAATTCTTACACAGCTGAATATCCAAATCACATCATTACTGACATTTTGTAGGACTACTGCATCATCCTACTTAATATAAAGCCATCAAACTTACTAAGTAGAGACTGAAGTGTACTATCTGAGGTGAGAATGTATTTGATGCTATCACACTGTATTAGTGTAATATTCTATTATTACGTGGTTTACAGTATTGTGATGCTTTTGAACTATATGTGTTTTTTGTGACAATAATCAATTTTGTAACTCTTTAATTGAGCATATCATATCTCTTATGCAATTCACCAACTAGATGGTGTTTTAAGCAGTGGAAAGTTGTTCATTTGGAGATAAAAGTATAAACTTGCTGTAATTCTAAATTATCACTCAACATTGTGTGGTAGAGTTTGTTTTATATCTATTCACTCAAGCATTTGTTGGTCTTATTTTGAACTTCATAAGAAGAAAACTGTATTTAAAGAAGCAAATCAGATTTTTTCTGTTTACTTTTACATAAATGATATATCGCTCATTAGTTAAGTGTTAAAAAACCATGTTATTAACTTTGCAAAACATTTAATACCCATGCAAGTGTTATAGTTATGTATAAAAGGTCAGGATACATTGATTTGTTGTAAATTTACTTTATTCTCTGTGCATAATTGTGAAATAAGGTATTCTGCAACTGTAGGAAAAATACAGATACATGAAAAATACAGACAAAATACAGACATTTGCAGTGCTATCTGTGAGAGAAAATTGAATAGTAGGTTATCATTTGATGTATTTCTTGTACATGTTACAAATAGCGTTCTTAAGTTCAGTTTAGTGTTAGTTTGTGTTCCACGCCTGTTCCAAATGCCTTCATGTTGTGTCTATTCTACGCTTAGTTCTTAGCTGTGTAAAATGAGACAGTTGAGTGTTTAACAGTTAGTTTATTCTGTTGTACTTTTGTCTGAGCCAGTGGTAAGATAAATCATAGTTATGCATATATCTGTGTCTTTGTCTCCAGAAATATGATGCATTATACTTCTGATTGTATTATTTGATTACATTATTTCAGAAGCTGACAATGCTCTCTTTTTGTGTTTATTGAGTGATCAAGCAATGTTCCACTACATAACCTATATCTTTAAATATTCCTCTGTAACAGAGACTTGCAGGATCCTCAAATCAACCCCATGAATTCCTCGTCTTATGGCTATAATGTGTCAAGTGGTCTGAGTTATCGAGACCCTTCAAGCTCAGCTGTGGTCAAAAATGTGATTGTTCTAGCTCTTGGCCTTACCATCAACTATATCAATGGTACCCTGATTCACACCTTCAGAAAACACCAGGTCAGAATATTTTATTCTGTTATTACAATCATAATTATCAGTTATTATTGTTGGTGGAAGGAAATGGATGGAATGGAAGACATTATTAGAACCTTTAACTGACTGATTCTTTTCCTCTCTCCTTCAGATCTTTTATGTGAATCCTCGTTACATCTTATTCATCCACCTGGTGCTGAACGATATAATCCAGCTTACCACAACAATCAGCCTGTTTGTCTTCAGTTATATCTTCTACAAAATTAATGCTTCCTTCTGTTGCCTCATTATTACATTTGCTGTTTTCACCACCCTCAACACCCCATTAAATTTAGCTGTCATGGCAGTGGAGTGTTACATTGCTATTTGTTTACCACTGCGACATGCTGAGCTCTGTACAATCAAAAAGACAAATATTCTGATTGGTTGGATCTGGGCCATGAGCGCAGTCTCAACACTGCCGGATGTGTTTATTATTCTTGCAACAGAACCTTTACAGTTATTCTATTCCACAATTTTCTGTGAGAGGGATAACTTGTTCCATCACCCCATAAGTTTGAAAAAGAGGGATGTGTCCTACATAATTTACCTAATTGGTGTTTGGCTCACTCTCTTCTACACTTACTTTAAGATTTTCTTTGCTGCTAAAGCAGCTAAAGAAGCTAAATCATCTGATGGAGATGCAAAGAAGGCCAGGAATACAATCCTGCTGCATGGCTTTCAGCTACTCTTGTGTATGCTAACCTATGTAGCCCCTGTGTTGAAAAAGGTTCTATTGTACTGGTTCCCTAAACATTATGTACATGCACTCTTTGTTTGCTATATCATCATTCAGATCCTCCCCAGGTTTATCAGTCCGATTGTGTACGGGCTACGAGACAAGACTTTTAGACAGCACTTGAAAAAGTACCTGCTGTGTTCAGTGTGAGCAAGCATCACACCATGGACTGCAGAGAAGGACCAGATAACATAAACTAGATCTTAAACAAAGCATTTAAGGTCGTGAATGCCACTGAGGAAAAATAGTGTAATGACTTTTCAGTGAGAAAGTACACTGGAACACATTAAGCATATAACATTGTAAATTCCTGGAGTTTGACAAATTTAGATTGTGCTCTCCTACTGAGCACTATAATCAATCAATCAATCAATCAATCTTTATTTATATAGCGCCATATCACAACAGAAGTCATCTCAAGGCACTTTTCACATAGAGCAGGTCAAGACCGTACTCTAATCATAGCAGTATGAAAATACACTGCATGATATATTATATATATTATTCACTGCATGATCAAATGCTTCCAAATTACTAAAACATTGTTATTTTAACAATTTAAACATGCACCACAGACTGCAGCCTGTAGCCTGTGGTGCACAAGCTATCAACTCTATGTTTATGTGATCTATTCACGTAGTTAGTCTAGCCTCTAGCTTTTCTACAATGGTATGGCATATGTTATGTAAAATGATATTTAAGGATTTAACAATAAAGTGAAAGAATAAAAAGTGATAACAATAGTAAACTTCAGAGAGAAAAGACTGAAGCATGCTGATTGATGTGCAGCCTTTAATATTGAGAACAGACTAAAGTTTCAACACTTTATCAGTGTTCCAGTCTTTTCTCTCTGAAGTTTGCTGTCCCTTGTCTTAGTTTTGGCTGAATCTCTTACATTCAATCCCACACAGAAAAATAACATGTATTAATAAGTGCTCTGACATTTTGTTCACCAATTTGCATTATTGAGTACATTTGTAAAAAAAAAAAAAAAAAAAAGAACAGCAAGAAATGTTTGTTAATTTCATTGACATTTAGTCCATAACTACATTGATACATTTGACCAACCTCTTGTTTTATTTTTACTTTCTTGAATGCCAGGTAGAAAATTTAATAGATATAATTGCGTCTTTGTCTAAAAGTTTTACTTACAAAACAGCGTATATTTCTTTTGCTCTGTTATATCAGTGGTGGAAAGTACTTCAGTACATTTACACAAGTACTGTACTTAAGTACAGTTTTGAGGTACTTATACTACTATACATGAGTATTTCCATTTGATACTACTTTATACTTCCACTCCACTACATTTCAGAGGGAAATATTATACTTTCTACTCCACTACATTTAATTGACAGCTTTAGTTACTTTTCAGATGAAGATTTGACACAATGGATAATATAACAAGCTTTTAAAATATAACACATTGTTAAAGATGAAACCAGTGGTTTCCAACCTTTTTGGCTTTTGACATCTTACAAAAAGCAGTGTGTAGTCAGGGTCACATTTCACATGTCTTTGAGTTCACAGCTCCACCAAATGGTCATTTTTCCCTCAAAATTTCTCACATGGTTTCATCTCAATAAATGTTCAGATGATTAAATATTTCCCCAAAAATCAAAGATTAGAGAAAAAGTCCAAAAACTGAAAACAGATTTGTGTATCAGAACTTTGTTTTTTCTTCTTTCCTGTCTCATGTGAAGATAGGCTACATAAAGTGCAAAGGCATATATTTCACAGTCTGATAAACTGTTTGTTGTTTGTTGTGTCTGTATATCTGTGTTTTTTAGTGACTTTAGAAGAGACGTAAACAGTGTTGGAAATGAACTCTTTCTTCAACTAGCCACTTTGGCTGGTGGATTCTAAATTTTACCAGACACTCATAGTTTTTACCAGCCACCATTTTGTAATCACACTTTTGTGTGTAACTAATTTTTGTGTAACGTTGAATAAAAAAAATGAATAAAAAAACTGATGTACATTTTTTCCCATAAAGGTATTAATTTAATATCTATTCACTTATGATTATCCCCAATTCTCTTTTCCTCTCTCTTCCTGTCTCTCTCTCTCTCTCTCTCACACACACACACACACACACACACACACTAAAGGTCTTTGCACACCAAGTCCGTTTTTTTCGTCCGAAATTGTCACACGTTAAAAAATAAATACGACGTCACATTGCATCAATCACGTTTACATACCGACTCCGAAGGTTTCGTCTGTCATTAAAGTTTTCGGAGCAGGTTCGATTTTCTGCATTTTTTTGCATCCGTCAAAGTCGAGTTTATCTCCTGAGAGATAAACTCGACTGTCAAGTCAGTCGAGTGAAGGTCAGTGGCTGTACACAACCTACAGTCCACCAAGCATCAATATCCCAACTGTAGAGGAAGGCAATTCATCCATGACATCTGAGAACCTGGAATCAATCCAGATACAACATGTGACAGAGATGAAGATCCAAGGATGTAGGCCACATGTGAGGTGGCCAAAGTTCGGCAGCAAAAAAGATTTGGAAACAAACAATGCAGATTTGAGCAAGATCTTGGAAGAACTTCAAGGAACAGCAGAGAAGAGCCTGGAGAGGATAAGCAACCTGATTTATGAATACCTGGTAGAAAGGTTTGGAGCAAGAGACTCAAGGAAGAATAGAACGACAACAACATCACCCAAGAAGGCAACAAGAAATGGAGTGCCTAGTCAAGGAGAGAAGGGACCTGAGGAAGCGATGGAGAAAAGGTTCATTAGAAGAGATGGAGGGAATCAGCCTCCTGCAAACAGACCTAAAAGAATGCCTGGAAAGACTACAGAGGGTAGAAAACCTCAGGTTTCAATGTACAAAGGAGAGGGCACGAACATTGTTCTACAAAGATCCGTTCAGATTTGTGAAAGAGCTGTTCACAAAGGAAAAGAGCGGAGTACTCCAAGTGTCAAAGAGGGAACTTGAAGATCATAAGAAAACAATAGACACACATAACCTGATATATGAACAGAGGAACATACCTCCTGACATGCCATCCATTCCTCTGGAACTGCCTATCATTAGCCTTACTGAAGAATTCGAATGCACCACGGTAAAGCTGGACATGACCCTGACAGAAACTACAGACACCACAATATGGGCGGCAGTTCCCAGAGTGGCCACAGGCAGAAAGTGGAACCCATCTGAGGCAGTGCAGTAAGTGAAATCTGCTCTCAGGCATGGAGATATTGTGGGCATGGAGTGCAGCATGGAAGAGGCAGCTTTGGGCTAGGTACAGATAGACCCACATGGCATAGAGCAAAACCTGCCCAGAAGAGAGAGCTGTTGATAAAAGAGATACAGCAGTGGGAGAGGCAGAACAATGTGCAAAGGTCTCACGGGCAAAATAGGGCCAATGGACATATTGGAAAACTTTGAACACCAGAAGTTTGCCTGGAAGGATCTTTGGGAAATGGCAGGATGCAGACTTAACTTAACATCATCAGAGCCATATGTGATATTCTTCCCAGTCCCAAGAACCTGAACCAGTGGCTTGAGGAAAACCCATCATGTCCTCTTTGCCAAACACCAGCAATCCTACAGCAAATACTCACCAGCTACAAGACCAGCCTCACCCAAGGATGGTACACCTGGAGGCACAACCAGGTCCTTCGGCAACAGGCACTATTTCTGAAAGAAAGGAGGACTACCAACAATGCCCTCTCTCCCCCAACCCCTGGCTTCTCAAACATCATGTCCTTTGTACCAGCAGGAACAATACCAAAGACATTAACTGCAAGACAAGAATCAAGCCTACTGGATACAGCCCGGGATTGGAAGATGAAGGTCGATCTAGACCAGAAGCTCACCTTCCCACCAGAGATCATTACAACCAGTCTCAGGCCAGATCTGATCCTGTGGTCAGCCTCACAGAAGTCTCTGTTCATCACAGAGCTGATGGTGCCATGGGAGGATGCAGTTAGTGTATGGCATATAAACGCAAAAAGCTGAAATACTCAAATCTAGCAACTGAATTGGAACAAAACGGCTGAAGAACACAGGTGCTCCTTGCAAGGTCAGCTGCAGGGGTCTCGTGGCCATGTCAACCACCAGGCTGAAGAAAGGGATGGGAGTCCAAGGACAGGCCCTAGGACAGGCTATCAAGTCACTTGCAGAGGCTGCCAAGTGAGTTAGCAACTCTCTCTATGAAGAATGGGGGGAACTGGTTGAGAATATGTAGGATAGCATTCCCCCTGGGTTGACGGTCAGAACACACGAGACAGAAGACGGTATGGATCTTTTCGTGAGTGGTTACTCCTTAATACACCACAGCAGTACAGTAGACCCGGTTATTGCACGTATCAAAGATAGGCATGTGGTCTGAAACAAATCAGAAATAAAATATACATATATCAGGTTATAACTACCAACAATTTAACTTGGTTTTGATGATAATGTATACAGGCTTAACAGTAATGGTAATCTCAGTTTTGACACTGATAAAGTCACTAACAATGTAAACACTAACAGCAATAATAATCAAACTAATATTCTTAGTAATACAAATGCTACCATTAGTAGGCAGAAAAACATTCATATCAATACTAGTACTACCAATATCAAAGATCCGCCAACCGTGTGGCTGAGTCACATTTCAATAGAGCAGTAACAGGTGAGTTTCTTAGGAGAAGCTACTACAATTAGCAACTACGTAATCAGATCCCTAAACAGAAACAGGATTCCACAGCTACGAACACTGACATGCTGCTGGCAAGGTTGTTAAACATAATGTAAGAATATATACATTTAATCAGATATCTTGACATGGTTTATCAATTTCTATTTACCAGTAACAGTATTAGTCAACCAAAGGTACGGCTAGCCAAAATGTGCACACAATAACTGCAGTTTGGATTGTCAACTCCATAGTTGGCCACAAGTCCGCCCAGGTTCACAAGGGGGGTGAACCTGGGATGCTAGGTGTCACTGTTGAGCCCTCTGGAAGTGTCATGGGCCTATCAGAGAAACACCAAAGAAGGAGGGTGCCCACCTGATGACCCCAGTGACGCTTCTACCCCTTCTACCCCATTTTGTTTTACCTTTTGCTTGATTTAGTCTGTTGTTATTGTGCCTAACCAAGTCTTGCTCAAAGATAAGTCTCGTTCTGAATGGGAATGAATTAGTGAGCAGACTTTCAGTTTGTGTTTCATTGCTCAAACTAATTATTTTAATTTTTTATAGATATGACAACCTTGCAGGTGATGCACTTATTTTATTTTATTTTATTTTTTTAATTCTACAACTATTTTACATAAGTAACCCCTATCTATAAAATCTATTGAAAAGAACAAATACTGAAGTTTTCTTCACCATATTGGTTTCGACTGACTGTCAACAAACTGTGTTTTAATTACCAAAGGACAACTGATTGCTCCTAACTCCTGCAGAGCATAGTATCCAAATGACATCATTACTGATGATTTGTAAGACTCATCCATCATCCTATTTTATATAAAGCCATCAAACTGACTTCAAAACATTTTCAAAGCTGAGACTGAAGTATACTATCTGAGGTAAGAATGTATATGATGCTGTCACACTTCAGTAGTGTATCAATATTATATGATGTTTATCATGCTTTTGAACTGTGAATAATCACTTTTGTAACTCCTTAATTGAGCATATCATATCTCTAATGCAGTTCAAAACTAGATGGTGTTTTAAGCAGTGAAACACTGTTCATTTGAAAGGAGAAAAAAGTACAAGTTTGCTGTAATTCTAAATGATTATTCAACATCATGTGGTAGAGTTTCTTATCTATTCACTCAAGCATTTATTGATCTTATTTTGAACTTGATTGAAAATTGGATATTTTAATAGGCAAATCAGATATTTTGTGTTCACACAATGTACATAAACATTTAATACCCATGCAAGTGTTAAAGTTATGTTTTTGGATGGAGACATTTAAGGATGAAAGCTTTCACTTTAAACAGTCAGGATACATTGATTTGTTGTACATCAACTTCATTCTCTGTGCATAATTGTTGAACAAGGTATTCTGCTACTGTGAGAAAAATATAGATGTATGAATAAGACATTTGCAGTGCTAACCTAAACATAACATTAGAATATCTTTAAATATTCCTCTGTAACAGGGACTTGCAGGATCCTCAAATCAGCCCCATGAATTCCTCGTCTTATGGCTATAATGTGTCGAGTGGTCTTAGTTATCGAGACCCTTCAAGCTCAGCTGTGGTCAAAAATGTGATTGTTCTGGCTCTTGGCCTTACCATCAACTATATCAATGGTACCCTGATTCACACCTTCAGAAAACACCAGGTCAGAATATTTTGTTGTTGTTTTTGGTATTACTATAATTATTGTTGGTGGAAGAAGGAAATGGATGGAATGGAAGACATTATTAGAACCTTTTAACTGACTGATTCTTTTCCTCTCTCCTTCAGATCTTTTTGGTGAATCCTCGTTACATCTTATTCATCCACCTGGTGCTGAACGATATAATCCAGCTTACTACAACAATCAGCCTGTTTGTCTTCAGTTATATCTTCTACAAAATTAATGCTTCCTTCTGTTGCCTCATTATTACATTTGCTGTTTTCACCACCCTCAACACCCCATTAAATTTAGCTGTCATGGCAGTAGAGTGCTACATTGCTATTTGTTTACCACTGCGACATGCTGAGCTCTGTACAATCAAAAAGACAAATATTCTGATTGGTTGGATCTGGGCCATGAGCGCAGTCTCAACACTGCCGGATGTGTTTATTATTCTTGCAACAGAACCTTTACGGTTATTCTATTCCACAATTTTCTGTGAGAGGGATAACTTGTTCCATCACCCCATAAGTTTGAAAAAGAGGGATGTGTCCTACATAATTTACCTAATTGGTGTTTGGCTCACTCTCTTCTACACTTACTTTAAGATTTTCTTTGCTGCTAAAGCAGCTAAAGAAGCTAAATCATCTGATGGAGATGCAAAGAAGGCCAGGAATACAATCCTGCTACATGGCATTCAGCTACTCTTGTGTATGCTAACCTATGTAGCCCCTGTGTTGAAAAAGGTTCTATTGTACTGGTTCCCTAAACATTATGTACATGCACTCTTTGTTTGCTATATCATCATTCAGATCCTCCCCAGGTTTATCAGTCCAATTGTGTATGGGTTACGAGACAAGACTTTTAGACAGCACTTTAAAAAGTACCTGCTGTGTTCAGTGTGAGCAAGCATCACACCATGGACTGCAGAGAAGGACCAGATAACATAAACTAGATCTTAAACAAAGCATTTAAGGTCGTGAATGCCATTGAGGAAAAATAGTGTAATGACTTTTCAGTGAGAAAGTACACTGGAACACATTAAGCATATAACATTGTAAATTCCTGGAGTTTGACAAATTTAGATTGTGCTCTCCTACTGAGCACTATAATCATAGCAGTATGAAAATTCACTGCATGATATATTATATATATTATTCACTGCATGATCAAATGCTTCCAAATTACTAAAACATTGTTATTTTAACAATTTAAACATGCACCACAGACTGCAGCCTGTAGCCTGTGATGCACAAGCTATCAACTCTATGTTTATGTGATCTATTCACGTAGTTAGTCTAGCCTCTAGTTATTCTACAATGGTATGGCATATATTATATAAAATGATATTTAAGGATTTAACAATTAAGTGAAAGAATAAAAAGTGATAACAATAGTAAACTTCAGAGAGAAAAGACTGAAGCATGCTGATTGATGTGCAGCCTTTAATAGTGAGAACAGACTAAAGTTTCAACACTTTATCAGTGTTCCAGTCTTTTCTCTCTGAAGTTTGCTGTCCCTGATCTGAGAGGCACCTAATTCAGCTGCACATTGCTGCAAAGAGGACCCCTTTTCACTCACAATATTAGAAGACTGCCTTTATTTTTTAAATAATTCCATTTTCTTTTTACATTTTCCATTTACGTTATATCTGGTTGTTTTGCAGTGCATCAGATATTAAAGACATGTTTGTCTTAGTTTTGGCTGAATCACTTACATTCAATCCCACACAGAAAAATAACATGTATTAACATGTGCTTGCTCATGGGGGAATTGTTGGGTCTCTGTAAATTAAAGAGTACGGTCTTGATCTACTCTATGTTAAAAGTGCCTTGAGATGACTTCTGTTGTGATATGGCGCTATATAAATAAAAATTGATTGATTGATTGATTGATTGATTAATAAGTGCTCTGACATTTTGTTCACCAATTTGCATTATTGAGTACATTTGTAAAAAAAAAAAAAAAAAAAAAAGAACAGCAAGAAATGTTTGTTAATTTCATTGACATTTAGTCCATAACCATATTGATACATTTGACCAACCTCTCGTTTTATTTTTACTTTTTTGAATGCCAGGTAGAAAATTTAATAGATATAATTGCGTCTTTGTCTAAAAGTAGTACTTAAGTACATTTACACAAGTACTGTACTTAAGTACAGTTTTGAGGTACTTATACTTTACATTAGTATTTCCATTTGATACTACTTTATACTTCCACTCCACTACATTTCAGAGGGAAATATTATACTTTCTACTCCACTACATTTAATTGACAGCTTTAGTTACTTTTCTAATGAAGATTTGACACAATGGATAACATAACAAGCTTTTAAAATATAACACATTGTTAAAGATGAAACCAGTGGTTTCCAACTTTTTTGGCTTTTGACATCTTACAAAAAGCAGTGTGTAGTCAGGGTCACATTTCACATGTCTGTGAGTTCACAGCTCCACCAAATGGTCATTTTTCCCTCTAAATTTCTCACATGGTTTCATTTTAATAAATGTTAAGATGATTAAATATTTCCCCAAAAATCAAAGATTAGAGAAAAAGTCCAAAAACTGAAAACAGATTTGTGTATCAGAACTTTGTTTTTTCTTCTTTCCTGTCTCATGTGAAGATAGGCTATATAAAGTGCTAAGGCATATATTTCACAGACTGATAAACTGTTTGTTGTTTGTTGTGTATGTATATCTGTGTTTTTTAGTGACTTTAGAAGAGACGTAAACAGTGTTGGAAATGAACTCTTTCTTCAACTAGCCACTTTGGCTGGTGGATTCTAAATTTTACCAGACACTTTTGTGTGTAACTAATTTTTGTGTAACGTTGAATAAAAAAAATGAATAAAAAAACTGATGTACATTTTTTCTCATAAAGGTATTAATTTAATATCTATTCACTTATGATTATCCTCAATTCTCTCTTCCTCTCCCTTCCTGTCTCTCTCTCTCACACACACACACACACACACACACACACACTAAAGGTCTTTGCACACCAAGTCCGTTTTTTTCGTCCGAAATTGTCACACGTTAAAAAATAAATACGACGTCACGTTGCGTCAATCACGTTTACACACCGATGCCGTAGGTTTCGTCTGTCATTATAGTTTTCGGAGCAGGTTCGATTTTCTGCATTTTTTTGCATCCGTCAAAAGCCTTTAGAGAGTTGTTTGACCACTCAGAGCCACTGTACACGCAAACAACACAGCCTTGAAACACTGATACTATCAGCTATAGCAGAGAAGTTATACACAGACTGATCACAGGACAACTATTGACCATGATCTAGTCTACGTTGCAGCGTTTTGAGGCTGTGCCCTGAATATCTGCGGATCCAGTCAAAAGGCTGATCGTCTGTGATCACCTGTGCAGCAAACAACACTGAAAATTTTTTAAAGTTTAAAAAAAAGATAACGTAATCCAAAAAGCTGTCATGTCCCAAACCGGCTCCAGTGAATGTGTCATTCTCAAGTGATTCAAATCTTTTGGGTTAACGAACTGAACTGAATCACTTCTGTTCATTTCTCAGTTCAGTTGAGCTACCCAGTCAGTTGTGAGCAAATGTGATTCTTTCGCAGGGATACACTCCCTCATTGAGTGAGTGATTCAAGTCATTCGTTTGCAGAAGGAATGGGGTGCATTCAAGACAGCAAATACATAGCTGATTCTGGTTGCTAACACTTAACAATAATGATATATGAACAGTCCGCACTGAATCACTGACAGAAGAAACCTGGACTCGACCAATCTTCTTTAAGTCCTGTTGCTGCATGACCTTTATCCCTACCCCCACTCAAGGAATGATTGCCAATTATAATACAGCATTGTAAAACAATGTCCTCTAAGCTCACTTGATCTGCTGAATAAAACCAGTGATTGCTGTGAAAGTGCAGCTGACAACTAGGGAAAGACCCCGATGGGGCTGTCATTGGCTAGTTAACCATGATGGCAGGCTCCATCTGCTAGTCAATAGGAGTCACTCCTTAATGGCTACGAAAAGACCAAAAAGGAAAATACCCCTGAGCCAGCGAGAGTGAGGGGCGGAGCGCATTGTTCATCGGCTGGCACAACAGACAAAGGAACGAAAATGACAATAATTGGCACAGAAACAACAGCTGCTAACCCTAACCCAGGTATCATTGCTCTGTGGCGTAAGAATACACCAGGGCCAAATGCCTGAAGCAGATGAGACTGGGACCTCGCATCAACCAGTATCTCCTGAGAGATAAACTTGACTGTCAAGTCAGTCGAGTGAAGGTCAGTGGCTGCACACAACCTACAGTCCACCAAGCATCAATATCCCAATTGTAGAGGAAGGCAATTCATCCAAGACATCTGAGAACCTGGTACCAATCCAGATACAACATGTGACAGAGATGAAGATCCAAGGATGTAGGCCACATGTGAAGTGGCCAAAGTTCGGCAGCAAAAAAGATTTGGAAACAAACAATGCAGATTTGAGCAAGATCTTGGAAGGACTTCAAGGAACAGCAGAGAAGAGCCTGGAGAGGATAAGCAACCTGATTTATGAATACCTGGTAGAAAGGTTTGGAGCAAGAGACTCAAGGAAGAATAGAACGACAACAACATCACCCAAGAAGGCAACAAGAAATGGAGTGCCTAGTCAAGGAGAGAAGGGACCTGAGGAAGCGATGGAGAAAAGGTTCATTAGAAGAGATGGAGGGAATCAGCCTCCTGCAAACAGACCTAAAAGAATGCCTGGAAAGACTACAGAGGGCAGAAAACCTCAGGTTTCAATGTACAAAGGAGAGGGCACGAACATTGATCTACAAGGATCCGTTCAGATTTGTGAAAGAGCTGTTCACAAAGGAAAAGAGCGGAGTACTCCAAGTGTCAAAAAGGGAACTTGAAGATCATTAGAAAACAATAGACACACATAACCTGATACATGAACAGAGGAACATACCTCCTGACATGCCATCCATTCCTCTGGAACTGCCTATCATTAGCCTTACTGAAGAATTCAAATGCTCCAAGGTAAAGCTGGACATGACCCTGACAGAAACTACAGACACCACAATATGGGCGGCAGCTCCCAGAGTGGCCACAGGCAGAAAGTGGAACCCATCTGAGGCAGTGCAGTAAGTGAAATCTGCTCTCAGGCATGGAGATATTGTGGGCATGGAGTGCAGCATGGAAGAGGCAGCTTTGGGCTAGGTACAGATAGACCCACATGGCATAGAGCAAAACCTGCCCAGAAGAGAGAGCTGTTGATAAAAGAGATACAGCAGTGGGAGAGGCAGAACAATGTGCAAAGGTCTCACGGGCAAAATAGGGCCAATGGACATATTGGAAAACTTTGAACACCAGAAGTTTGCCTGGACGGATCTTTGGGAAATGGCAGGATGCAGACTTAACTTAACATCATCAGAGCCATGTGTGATATTCTTCCCAGTCCCAAGAACCTGAACCAGTGGCTTGGGGAAAACCCATCATGTCCTCTTTGCCGAACACCAGCAATCCTACAGCAAATACTCACCAGCTACAAGACCAGCCTCACCCAAGGATGGTACACCTGGAGGCACAACCAGGTCCTTTGGCAACAGGCACTATTTCTGGAAGAAAGGAGGACTACCAACAATGCCCTCTCTCCCCCAACCCCTGGCTTCTCAAACATCATGTCCTTTGTACCAGCAGGAACAATACCAAAGACATTAACTGCAAGACAAGAATCAAGCCTACTGGATACAGCCCGGGATTGGAAGATGAAGGTCGATCTAGACCAGAAGCTCACCTTCCCACCAGAGATCATTACAACCAGTCTCAGGCCAGATCTGATCCTGTGGTCAGCCTCACAGAAGTCTCTGTTCATCACAGAGCTGATGGTGCCATGGGAGGATGCAGTTAGTGTATGGCATATAAACGCAAAAAGCTGAAATACTCAAATCTAGCAACTGAATTGGAACAAAACGGCTGAAGAACACAGGTGCTCCTTGCAAGGTCAGCTGCAGGGGTCTCGTGGCCATGTCAACCACCAGGCTGAAGAAAGGGATGGGAGTCCAAGGACAGGCCCTAGGACAGGCTATCAAGTCACTTGCAGAGGCTGCCAAGTGAGTTAGCAACTCTCTCTATGAAGAATGGGGGGAACTGGTTGAGAATATGTAGGATAGCATTCGCCCTGGGTTGACGGTCAGAACACACGAGACAGGAGACGGTATGGATCTTTTCGTGAGTGGTTACTCCTTAATACACCACAGCAGTACAGTAGACCCGGTTATTGCACGTATCAAAGATAGGCATGTGGTCTGAAACAAATCAGAAATAAAATATACATATATCAGGTTATAACTACCAACAATTTAACTTGGTTTTGATGATAATGTATACAGGCTTAACAGTAATGGTAATCTCAGTTTTGACACTGATAAAGTCACTAACAATGTAAACACTAACAGCAATAATAATCAAACTAATATTCTTAGTAATACAAATGCTACCATTAGTAGGCAGAAAAACATTCATATCAATACTAGTACTACCAATATCAAAGATCCGCCAACCGTGTGGCTGAGTCACATTTCAATAGAGCAGTAACAGGTGAGTTTCTTAGGAGAAGCTACTACAATTAGCAACTACGTAATCAGATCCCTAAACAGAAACAGGATTCCACAGCTACGAACACTGACATGCTGCTGGCAAGGTTGTTAAACATAATGTAAGAATATATACATTTAATCAGATATCTTGACATGGCTTATCAATTTCTATTTACCAGTAACAGTATTAGTCAACCAAAGGTACGGCTAGCCAAAATGTGCACACAATAACTGCAGTTTGGATTGTCAACTCCATAGTTGGCCACAAGTCCGCCCAGGTTCACAAGGGGGGTGAACCTGGGATGCCAGGTGTCACTGTTGAGCCCTCTGGAAGTGTCATGGGCCTATCAGAGAAACACCAAAGAAGGAGGGTGCCCACCTGATGACCCCAGTGACGCTTCTACCCCTTCTACCCCATTTTGTTTTACCTTTTGCTTGATTTAGTCTGTTGTTATTGTGCCTAACCAAGTCTTGCTCAAAGATAAGTCTCGTTCTGAATGGGAATGAATTAGTGAGCAGACTTTCAGTTTGTGTTTCATTGCTCAAACTAATTATTTTAATTTTTTATAGATATGACAACCTTGCAGGTGATGCATTTATTTTATTTTATTTTTTTAATTCTACAACTATTTTACATAAGTAACCCCTATCTATAAAATCTATTGAAAATAACAAATACTGAAGTTTTCTTCATCATATTGGTTTCGACTGACTGACTGTCAACAAACTGTGTTTTAATTACCAAAGGACAACTGATTGCTCCTAACTCCTGCAGAGCATAGTATCCAAATGACATCATTACTGATGATTTGTAAGACTCATCCATCATCCTATTTTATATAAAGCCATCAAACTGACTTCAAAACATTTTCAAAGCTGAGACTGAAGTGTACTATCTGAGGTAAGAATGTATATGATGCTGTCACACTTTAGTAGTGTATCAATATTATATGATGTTTATCATGCTTTTGAACTGTGAATAATCACTTTTGTAACTCCTTAATTGAGCATATCATATCTCTAATGCAGTTCAAAACTAGATGGTGTTTTAAGCAGTGAAACATTGTTCATTTGAAAGGAGAAAAAAGTACAAGTTTGCTGTAATTCTAAATGATTATTCAACATCATGTGGTAGAGTTTCTTATCTATTCACTCAAGCATTTATTGATCTTATTTTGAACTTGATTGAAAATTGGATATTTTAATAGGCAAATCAGATATTTTGTGTTCACACAATGTACATAAACATTTAATACCCATGCAAGTGTTAAAGTTATGTTTTTGGATGGAAACATTTAAGGATGAAAGCTTTCACTTTAAACAGTCAGGATACATTGATTTGTTGTACATCAACTTCATTCTCTGTGCATAATTGTTGAACAAGGTATTCTGCTACTGTGAGAAAAATATAGATGTATGAATAAGACATTTGCAGTGCTAACCTAAACATAACATTAGAATATCTTTAAATATTCCTCTGTAACAGGGACTTGCAAGATCCTCAAATCAGCCCCATGAATTCCTCGTCTTATGGCTATAATGTGTCGAGTGGTCTTAGTTATCGAGACCCTTCAAGCTCAGCTGTGGTCAAAAATGTGATTGTTCTGGCTCTTGGCCTTACCATCAACTATATCAATGGTACCCTGATTCACACCTTCAGAAAACACCAGGTCAGAATATTTTGTTGTTGTTTTTGGTATTACTATAATTATTGTTGGTGGAAGAGGGAAATGGATGGAATGGAAGACATTATTAGAACCTTTAACTGACTGATTCTTTTCCTCTCTCCTTCAGATCTTTTATGTGAATCCACGTTACATCTTATTCATCCACCTGGTGCTGAACGATATAATCCAGCTTACTACAACAATCAGCCTGTTTGTCTTCAGTTATATCTTCTACAAAATTAATGCTTCCTTCTGTTGCCTCATTATTACATTTGCTGTTTTCACCACCCTCAACACCCCATTAAATTTAGCTGTTATGGCAGTGGAGTGCTACATTGCTATTTGTTTGCCACTGCGACATGCTGAGCTCTGTACAATCAAAAAGACATATCTTCTGATTGGTTGGATCTGGGCCATGAGCGCAGTCTCGACACTGCCGGATGTGTTTATTATTCTTGCAACAAAGCCTTTATGGTTATTCTATTCCACAATTTTCTGTGAGAGGGATAACTTGTTCCATCACCCCATAAGTTTGAAAAAGAGGGATGTGTCCTACATAATTTACCTAATTGGTGTTTGGCTCACTCTCTTCTACACTTACTTTAAGATTTTCTTTGCTGCTAAAGCAGCTAAAGAAGCTAAATCATCTGATGGAGATGCAAAGAAGGCCAGGAATACAATCCTGCTGCATGGCTTTCAGCTACTCTTGTGTATGCTAACCTATGTAGCCCATGAGTTAAAAAAAGCTCTGTTGTACTGGTTCCCTAAACATTATGTACATGCACTCTTTGTTTGCTATATCATCATTCAGATGCTCCCCAGGTTTATCAGTCCAATTGTGTACGGGCTCCGAGACAAAACTTTTAGAAAGCACTTGAAAAAGTACCTGCTGTGTTCAGTGTGAGCAAGCATTAGACCATGGACTGCAGAGAAGGATCAGATAACATAAACTAGATCTTAAACAAAGCATTTACAGTCATGAATAACACTGAGGAAAAATAGTGTATTTATAATGACTTTTCAGTGCGAAAGTACACTAGAACACTGAGTATACAACATTGTAAATTCAGTTTTTTAGAGTTTCTTAGATTGTGCTCTCCTACTGAGCACTACAATTATAGCAGTATGAAAATTCACTGCATTATCCATGGTCAAATGCTTCCAAATTACTGAAACATTGTTATTTTAACAATTTAAACATGCGCCATGGTATGGCATATGTTAGGTAAAATGATATTTACGGGTTTTACAATAAAGTGAAAGAATAAAAAGTGATAGCAACAGTAAACTTCAGAGAAAAAAGACTGAAGCACACTGATTGATGTGCAGCCTTTAATAGTTAGAACAGACAAACGTTTCAACACTTTTTCAGTGTTCCAGTCTTTTCTCTTTAAAGTTTACTGTCCCTGATCTGAGAGACACCTGATTCAGCTGCACAATGCTGCAAAGAGGATCCATTTTCACTCACAATATTAGAAGATTGCCTTTATTTTTAAAATAATTCCTTTTCTTTTTACATTTTCTATTTACGTTATATCTGGTTGTTTTGCAGTGCATCAGAAATTAAAGACATATCTGTCTTAGTTTTGGCTGAATCACTTACATTCAATCCCACACAGAAAAATCACTAAGTGCTCTGACGTTTTGTTTACCTATTTGCATTATTTAGCACATTTGAAAAAAAGACAGCAAGACCAAGTGGATCATGTGTAAATTGGTGGCACAGGCCTAAAGAAATGTTTGTTAATTTTGACATTTAGTCTAAAACTACATTGATACATTTTACCTAACTCTTGCTTTATTTTTACTTTCTTGAATGTCAGGTAGAAAAGTTGATAGACATAATTGTGTCTTTGCTGAAAAGTTTTACTTTGAAAACTCCACAAAACAGTGTGTATTGCTTTTGCACTGTTATATCAGTGGTGGAAAGTACTTAAGTACATTTACACCAGTACTATACTTAAGTACAGTTCTGAGGTACTTGTACTTCACTTGAGTATTTCCATTTGATGCTACTTTATACTTCCACTCCACTACATTTCAGAGGGAAATATTATACTTTCTACTCCACTAAATCACTATTTAGATGAAGATTTGACACAATGGATAATATGACAAGCTTTTAAAATACAACGAATAGTTAATGATGAAACCAGTGGTTTCCAACCTTTTTGGCTTTTGACATCTTACAAAAAGCAGTGTGTAATCGGGGTCACATTTCACATGTCTATGAGTTGTTAACAGCTCCACCAAATAGTGATTTTTCCCTCTAAACCTCTCCCTTGGTTTCATTTCAATAAATGTTCAAATGATCCAATATTTCAGCAAAAATCAAAGATTAGAGAAAAAGTCCAAAAGCTGAAAACAGATTTGTTTGTCAGAACTTTGTTTTTCCTACTTTCCTCTCCCATTAAACATGACCTCTCAGATTTATCTGCTGACCCTTTGGAGGGGTCCGACCCCTAGGCTGGGAACAACTGGACTAAACTAGCTAATTGTATATAAAGTACTTCAAACTAGCTCCACTTCCAGCAGCTACAACAGTAACATGCTGATCTAACACTGATGCTTCAGTATTAATAATCTAATGATGTCATATATAATAATAGATCAGTCAGAGGGACCAAACCACTACTTTTACTGCAATACTTTAACTACATCAAGCTGATAATACTTATGTACTTTTACTTGAGTAGGATTTTTTATACAGGACTTTTACTTGTGATGGAGTATTTTTACATTGCTGTATTGGTACTTTCATTCAAGTAAAGGATCTGACTACTTCTTCCACCACTGCTGTAGACACATAAACAGTGTGTGTGCACATATGCAAACTTAAATAGAGATGTGTGTACAACACACTAGAATCTGTTTTGATTCAGATTAACATAATCACAGATATTGTACTGTATATAAAGTTCTGCATGTAAGACTTTGGCCATTTGTCTCCACAGCAGACTACATTTAGCGCAGCATGTTTATTTGTACTGTGAGTAGCAACTTTGAAAGAGAACAAATCAAGGACATAAATGAACAGAGGAAAAGAAAATCAGTGCATCATTAGTCTGCGAATACTAGTTATACTATTTTGTTTGTCATTGCTAAAATAATAAATTAAATGTTTCAAAATAGACACCCCTATATATTTTTTTTTATTTTATTGCATTTCAATGATTATAATGATGTAAACATATATATTATAATGATAATGATTAAATTCCATTTGTACTTTCATTGTACTCTACTTATTACCATGTCAGCACAATAGTCAAACAGGTCAATAGAAGGCGCATAGCGCATGGGAGGAATTTAAAACCCCTTAGAGGCAGAGATATTTTTTTTCCCAGGATGGTGAAGTCATGACCAACCCTACTCTGCCTCTAATTAGTTTGTTTTGGTGTGTTGACCAAACTGAAGATATGCTTAGATATGCTTATGTCCAACTAACTTTTGTTAAACATTTGTCTTGCTTTCAATAAAAAACAACTAATATGCATTTTCCCCATAAAAAGTATTTATTTAATATTCATTCACTTATGGTTATCCATTTTTAATCCTCTCTCCCTCACACATGAACACACACACACATACACACACACACTTATTGCAGCCTTTTTCTCCAGAGTCGACTTTCCTCATACAATGCAGATCACCTCCTTGTGGCATTTAGAGGTTTGTGGTCTTAAATAACCACCCATTTTAAATTTTTGGTGCCCACAATGAAGCTGTTGTTAATAGAAATGCACCAATCGATTGGCCACTGAGCGACAACAGCCGGTTTTCAGCTGATCAGCCATGACCGCCTCCAATCATTCTCATTTATCCAATTTTATGATGGTCAAATTTACACATGTGCCGCACATAGCCACACAATGGTTCCCTTCATACACACAGCAGCACAGACAGTACAGCCATATACACACAACATGCACGTTGCGCAAACAGCAGCACAGACAGTAACATCACAGTCACACACACACTAATACTAAATGATATGAACTGGTAACGTTATAGCACGTCGGCCATGGCTGGCAGGTGCAGAAAGTTCACCAGCCACTTCACAAATTCACCAGAATTTAGCTAAATTGCTAGTTTCCATCCCTGGACGTAAATACCATAATTTATGAATATGTGACAATGGAGTAGGAGTAACATGAGAGGTACATTTAATATTTACTCACTGCAAGGTTGCATATTATTGTTGTATGTGCATTGTGATCAAAGTGTCGAACTATGTAAAATGTTAGTCACAATAACTAACTGAGAACAAATTGTATTTTTTGGTTGTTGTTCTACTGGTCAATATGTTATTCACGTGCAACTAAAGAACATGGACACTTAAGGGCGTTCATAATGCTTATTTCACAGAGCTTCAGCTTTTCAGTGTATTCACATGTGCTGTGGTTACTTTCGTAGTTTCTTAAGATATTGTGATATCTCCTATACTTGAAGATAATGAAACATACCTGATGCTACAACAAGTATTTTGTTGATTACCTCGGGAAGTCATTTGTCAAGTATTTCCTATGTTAAGGAAGCAGAATAAATCCTGCAGTCGAGCTGAACACAAACTACAGTTTTCTGCCTCTTTGTTTCTATATACAGCTGCAGGGTTTATGAACACACCCCTCCCTGACACCCACCAGGCCAGGGGGGTGCAACAATTTTGGGGGCTCATCCGGGATTAGTACCTTTTCCTGATGGCAACTAATCATCCAGAAATGAACCTGACATCAAGTTCCTGAACCAATGTGCTACACCACCAACTCCTGAAGAGATGTCTGCTCTACAAGAACTGTGAAGGGGAATCCAGAGACAGCTCCATCAGCTGATCAACTCTGCCAAAACGGATGTGCTCTACAAGCTGGCAGCCTCCATCAAGGAAGCTCTACCAGGGGATGATGCAACAGAGGTGGAACTCTTCAACTCCATCATGGACTTTTTAAAAAGTGATGAATTGGCAAGTCAAGAGGACCATATTTAGCTCAACCCACAGCTTGCTGTGTAGGCAGATTGATGAAGGGCTATCTGATAATTTCACAGAGGCAGAATTAATTCATACTGTTGTTGGGACTTAGTTAGGGACAAGTTTGGTAATTAGCAATAATTAATAATTATCAATGGTAATTATTATTAAAAAATAATAAAATTATTAATTGTAAATTAATAACAGCAGGGCACCACCCTGAGGTGAGGGACCAATAACCAAGCAGTGGAAACCTTCTCAAAAAGGGTGTTCATCCAGTAAATATTAACATCTGGGATATATTAACATTACAGGATGAACAGTGAAGGTTTGAATTCAAGCACTGACCCCATCACCAAGCTGTTATCAAAGTATGTATACAAACAATCTCAGGAGACTTCTCTTTAAATGCACAACAGTTCATATACCGGTTAATGGGGTTAAAATAGAGAATCCCAGCAGGTAGCTCAGAGTTTCAGTATGAGTATTAGCAAAAACTATAGAGAAGGCTCCCACCACTATAGCTAGTACTCCAGAGCGGTCACAGGCCAACTCAGTAAGTACTGTGCAACCATCGACCCAACAAGGGGAAATGCAAGCCACGTATAGCTCGAGGGACTGCAAGCTGCAACCGCTGTTTTAGGTGTAGCCAAGAAGGGCATCAAGCTGTCTGGTGAATGTCAAAGACTAAATCTGCTGGAGATGTAATGGGGTCACTGTGGAGGGACCACCAGTGACCAAACAGGAACCAGAGTCCTCTATCACAGTAATCAGCCATGACTCCATGACTCCACCTAACATCCAGCCATTAAAACACAGAGTAAGAAAAGGAAATTGTGTTGCAAAACTGATAGGCAAAAGCTGTATGCTTACTTGTTATCTCAATGGTGTGCAGACTGACTAGATAGATACTAGATAATGGAGCTCAAGTTACTATACTGGAAAAGTCCTGGCTAGAAAAACACTTACCAGATGCCAAAATCCTGTTACTTGAAGGCCTCCTGCCAGATGATCCACTCCAAACCACAGCCACTAATAGGACAGATGTACCTTTTGAGGGGTGGGCTGAAATACTAGTGGAAATCAAAAGTGCAAAACACGGTCAAGTAGCCATTAATGTACCCATTCTGGTAAGTCAGTGCTGTGTTAGTGCTCTATGGCTTGGGTTCAATGTGATAGAGGAAATCATCCTGTAATAAGTGATACTGCGACCCAAGAAAAGCCTGTAAATGACAACATTAGAGTAGGAAAGAGAGGTCTCACAGTTCAAAGTAGTCAAATATGTGAAGCAAAGAGTCATGCCAGGTTGTGGCCACAGGTAGGAACAATGCTATGTGAACCCACCTTAGAGACTGTCCTATCAGAGGGGCTACAATTGTTTCCTGCATTAGTTGATGTGCCCCTGGTGCCTCCAAAGCTGTAAAAAATCCCACTCTGCAACTCCACCAAGCATGACATCTTCCTGTCACCAAGAACAGTCTTAGGCTGTATAAACGAAATCATTGACAGCAGACCAGTAAATCTCTGTTCACCTTCCCAGCAGCCAGAAAAGCCAAAAAGTGACACATACCTGTGCAGCACACAGGTTAGCCCAACCAGCAACACCAGCAAGAGAACAAGCAGTTCAGCAGAGACTCACAGAGCATCTTGATCAGCAACAGCAGGCGGCTGTGATGTCACTTAAAGAGAAAGAGTCTTGCACAGTTGGGGATGTCAAGGCCCTGCTGGGGTTTCTTGGATACTAAAACAAGTATCAAACAAGACTTCTCTGAGCTTGTTAAGCCACTGTTTGAACTGCTGCAGAGACCTACTGAAACTGATGAAAGCAACACTCAGAACCAGACAAGTAAAAGTAAATGCAAAGCTAGGAAGGGAGACAAAGGACAGCTCCTGTCAAAAACACCCATCACATGGAAAGCACAGCACAGGAATGTTGTAGCCAAGCCAGTGGACATGCTGACTAATCCACCTATCCTAGCCCACCTAAACTTTGACCTCCCATTTATACTGCACACTGATGTGTCCAAAGACAGTTTAGGAGCAGTGCTATACCAGCGTCAGGACAACAAGTTGCAAGTCATTGGGTACGGCTCAAGAACTCTGACATCTGCTGAGAGAAATCATTATCTCCACACTGGTAAAGAGATTACTTGTATTATGCCCCAACATTTATAGTATACACAGATAACAACCCATTGACTTATGTCCTCAGCACTGCCAGACTAAATGCTGCTGGACACAGATGGGCTGGTGAGCTGGCTGACTTTCACTTTTATATTAAGTACAGGCCAGGGAAGATGAACACAGATGCTGATACTCTGCCAAGTTATCCCTGTGTTTATGCTGATGATTGCCTTGTATCAGTTGGTTCTAAAGAAGAGGCAGTATTACTTTTTTAGTGGTGTGTCCAGTTAGATTAATTTAAGTTTAAGATCAAGTTCAAGGACAGACCTCCAACAAGGAGAGGGATCTTATCCACTATCAGCTCCATCTATGAAGCCTTAGGATTCCTGGTGCCTGTTGTGCCATCTGCCAAAGGAATCCTTCAAAACTTGTGCAAAAGAAAGCTGGGTTGGGATGATGCATTGCCAATCACTGCTGCCCAGGAGTGAAAAGTCTTGCTAGAGGAGCTCCATCAGCTTGAGGATTTTAAGGTTGACAGGTGCTTGAAACCTCTGGACTTTGGAGACATTGCTTCTGCCCATCTAAACCACTTTGCGGATGCAAGTGAGGATGGGTATGGAACAGTGACTTACCTGTTACTGCATAACATCTACAGACAGGTGCAATGTGCATTTAAAATGGGAAAGGTACGTGTGGCTCCATTGAAATCCATCACCATCCTTTGCATGGAGCTGACAGCTGCAGTGGTTGTGAAAAGAATGGACAAGGTGTGGAGGAAGGAGTTGTGATTGCCACTGCAGGAGTCAGTTTTTTGGACCGATGGTAACTCTGTATTGAAGTACATCAGGAATGAAACTTCAAGGATCAAAACATTTGTAGCGAATGGGGTGTCAGGGATACTCACATTGTCCAACTCATCTCAATGGAATTATGTAAATACACCAAGTAATCCTGCAGATGGCCTCCTGAGGAGCTAAAGTGGACTCCATCTTGAAAACTGACACTTCAATGTCAGGACCTAAGTTTCTTGAGCCTGAAATGAAGTAGCCAGTAAACTTTGATGTCTCTGGAAAGTCTCTTCAGAAGATTCTGAGATCAGGACAACTGTGTCTATGAATGTAGTCCAAGCTAATGAAATGACGGACTCAGTTATGCATTTTATCAGTCACTTCTCCTCTTAGATCTGTTTGAAAAGGATGATTGGTTGGCTTCTCAGGTTCAAGAGTTTGCTATTGGATCTTTGTCAAAAGAGGAAGCAATTGAAAGCAATTCTTGTTCAGTCTGGCCTGGATAAAGAGAAGACTGAAGAAAAGCTACAGGAAGAGATGCAGAGTGTCAAAGCTCAGCCTGCAAGACGTTCTCTTTCAGTTGAAGAGTTTGACAAGGCAGAAACTGCTATTGTCTGCTTTTGTCAAAGGAAGAAGTTTCCAGATGAGATAACCAGTTTGCAGAAAGGGGAAAGTGTGAAGAGCACTAGTCACAGGCTTGGTTCTACAGGCTTGATCCCATACTTGAAGAAGGTGTTCTAAGAGTTGGGGTAGTAGTTAGTAGAGCAGCAGACAAGGCAAGAAATCCTGCTACATTGGCCAAGGATCTTCACATTTCTGACCTTGTTCTTCATCATATACATCAAAGGACAGGACATGGTGGACGTAACCACATGCTTTCAAAGCACCACCAGAGGTATTGGATCCCAGGTGCCAGTGTTGCTGTAAGGAAAACTTTATCAAAGTGTGTTGTCTGCCATAGACTACATGCAGCACCAGGACATCAACATACGGTAGATCTTCCCCAGGACAGAGCTTCTCCTGATGAACCTCCATTCACACAAGTTGGAGTGGATTGCTTTGGACCTTTTGAGGTTAAGCAAGGAAGGGGCACAGTAAAAGGGTATGGAGTTGTCTTTACATGCCTGGCAGTACAGCACAAACTTTGTCAGATCTGAACAATAATTGAGGAAATCAAGTGGATTTTCAATCCCCCCTCTGGGTCGGTTGATAAAGTCTGTATGAAAGGTGCTGTACTCCACCCTGAAAACAGAGAATTTTGACGAAGAAGGTCTCCATACAGTCCTTTGTGAGGCTGAGGCTATCATCAACAGCTGCCCCATAACTAAAGCATCACCTGATCCTAACGACTTAAAAGCATTGACCCCTATCTGTCTTCTGCTTCTTAAGTCCAAACCATCCTTACCACCAGGAGTGTTTCAAAGGGAGGACATATAGGCTCGTCATCGATGGAAACAAATACAGTGTAAGTCCGACTTGTTCTGGAAGCACTGGGTCAAGGAGTATTTGCCTCATCTTCAGGAGCGCACCAGAGAGAGCACTAGACAAAACTTTGTTCCTAGAGATGTTGTTATGGTCGTGGATGACTCTGCACCTTGCTACGTGTGGCTCACTGGAAGGGTTGTGCAAGCAGTTCCTGATATAAGAGGACTTGTATGTCAAGACATCAAGACAAGGACAGGCGCATCACCAAGGTGTGCCTTCTTCAAGAAGCAGAGGAGCCATGGAGACCTGCATTGACCTCTTGACTTTTTTGCAGATATGGACATTTTAGTATTTTAGCAGTTGTGTAATTATTTAGCCATAGAGCCATACATGTAGAGTTTTTGTATATTTATATGCCTGGTTTGTGTGTGTGCACACTGCATTGGCACTTGGGTGGTGGGTGTGCCACTATGGGTATGTACTCCATGATTACAAGTAATTGCATGCACCTGTTCACCTCACCTGGCTTTGATCATGGGGTAGGGTGAGCATTCAGGGTGAAATTTTCTGTTGACCCCATTAAGGCACTGGATTGCATAATCTGTATTTTTTATGTCTTTTTCTTTTCTTTGCACTGACACATGGAAGCAACTGTTAGGTGGAATACGTTGTGCAGCCTTGTAATATAGAAATTAAAAGAGCCTCAGAAGTGGAATTGAATCTTTTGGTGTACATGTCGTCAGTGTTATCCTGCTTGTAGCCACCCACAGCTTCATTGGTTTTATTGTTTGCCTGTCAGCCACAACAATTCAAAAACATCTCTAAATTTTGTCCCTCTCTAACCCTGTCAGATGTAGAGAAACTTGTCCATGCCTTTATCTCCTCAAGACTGGACAACTGCAATGTGTTTTTTACGGGGATCCCTGGCAGGAGCATCTAGAGGCTGCTGAGAGGGTGAAAACACAAACATATGACACCATTCTGTTTTCATTGCACTGGCTCCCTGTCTCCTTCAGGATTGACTACAAAGTCCTGCTATACACATACAAATCCATCAACGGACATGCGCCTCCCTACTTACAAGAACTGATCATACCACAAACCTCCACCCGCACCCTCAGATCTGCCAGCAGCTTGCTCCTCCAGTCCCCCAGTACTAAACTCCACACCATGGTGGATCGAGCCTTCAGCTCTGCTGCACCACGCTTGTGGAATAGCCTCCATAACCATCTGAGGGCAGCACAGACCATAGACTCTTTTAAAAAAGGCAACATTTCTATTCAGGAAGACTGAATGAAAACAGCCATGCCAAGACAACACTGGAGGCACTCGCTAGATGTTGTTGATATGTTGTGTTTATTTGTCGTGGTGGTTTTAAACTTAATTTATACTAATTATGTCTTACTGCTCAACCACTGAGTCATCTTTTTAAATCTTGAAGATATTAGGTTGATTTACTGTCAATACAGTTGGTGCAGATGAATTAGTGAGCAGATTTTCAATTTGTGTCGGTGCTCAAACTAATTATTTAAATTTTTTATAGATGTGACAACCTTGCAGGTGATGCACTTATTTTATTTTTTTAATTCTACAACTATTTTAGATAAGTAACACCTATCTATAAATATTATTGAAATGTACAAATACTGAAGTTTTCTTCATCATATTTGTTTCAACTGACTGCCAACAAACTGTTTTAACTACCAAAAGACAACTAATTTCTCCTAACTCCTACACAGCTGAATATCCAAATGACATCATTATTGACTATTGCATCATCCTACTTAATATAAAGCCATCAAACTTACTTCAGACCAATTTCAAAGTGGAGACTGAAGTGTACTATCTGAGGTGAGAATGTATTTGATGCTATTACACTGCACACTGTAGTGGTGCAATATTCTATTATTATGTGGTTTACAGTATTGTGATGCTTTTAAACTGTACGTGTTATTTGTAACAATAATCACTTTTGTAGTTCCTTAATTGAGCATATCCTATCTCTAATGCAGTTCAAAACTAGATGGTGTTCTAAGCAGTGGAACGTTGTTCTTTTGAAAGGAGAAAGAAGTATAAATTTGCTGTAATTCTAAATGATCATTCAACATTGTGTGGTAGAGTTTCTTATCTCTTCACTCAAGCATTAGCTGATCTTATTTTGAACTTGATAAGAAAAAAAATGCATATTTAAAGAAGCAAATCAGATATTTTGTGTTCACTATTATGTACATAAATGTCAGTTAAGTGTGAAAAAAGCATGTTATTAACATTTAAGACCCATGCAAGTGCTATAGTTATGTTTTTGTATGGATACATTTAATGATGAAAGCTTTCACTATAAAAAGTCAGGATACATTGATTTGTTGTACATCAACTTCATTCTCTGTGCATAATTGTTAAACAAGGTATTCTGCTACTGTGAGAAAAATACAGATATATTTTTGGCGAGAAGAAATTCACAGTGCTAAACTAAACATAACATTAGAATATCTTTAAATATTCCTCTGTAACAGGGATTTGCAGGATCCTCAAATCAACACCATGAATTCCTCGTCTTATGGCTATAATGTGTCGAGTGGTCTTAGTTATCGAGACCCTTCAAGCTCAGCTGTGGTCAAAAATGTGATTGTTCTGGCTCTTGGCCTTACCATCAACTATATCAATGGTACCCTGATTCACACCTTCAGAAAACACCAGGTCAGAATATTTTATTCTGTTATTACAATCATAATTATCAGTTATTATTGTTGGTGGAAGGAAATGGATGGAATGGAAGACATTATTAGAACCTTTAACTGACTGATTCTTTTCCTCTCTCCTTCAGATCTTTTATGTGAATCCTCGTTACATCTTATTCATCCACCTGGTGCTGAACGATATAATCCAGCTTACCACAACAATCAGCCTGTTTGTCTTCAGTTATATCTTCTACAAAATTAATGCTTCCTTCTGTTGCCTCATTATTACATTTGCTGTTTTCACCACCCTCAACACCCCATTAAATTTAGCTGTCATGGCAGTAGAGTGTTACATTGCTATTTGTTTACCACTGCGACATGCTGAGCTCTGTACAATCAAAAAGACATATATTCTGATTGGTTGGATCTGGGCCATGAGCGCAGTCTCGACACTGCCGGATGTGTTTATTATTCTTGCAACAGAACCTTTACGGTTATTCTATTCCACAATTTTCTGTGAGAGGGATAACTTGTTCCATCACCCCATAAGTTTGAAAAAGAGGGATGTGTCCTACATAATTTACCTAATTGGTGTTTGGCTCACCCTCTTCTACACTTACTTTAAGATTTTCTTTGCTGCTAAAGCAGCTAAAGAAGCTAAATCATCTGATGGAGATGCAAAGAAGGCCAGGAATACAATCCTGCTGCATGGCTTTCAGCTACTCTTGTGTATGCTAACCTATGTAGCCCATGTGTTGATAAAGGCTCTGTTATACTGGTTCCCTAAACATTATGTACACATAATCTTTGCTTGCTATATCATCATTCAGATCCTCCCCAGGTTTATCAGTCCGATTGTTTACGGGCTACGAGACAAGACTTTTAGAAAGCACTTGAAAAAGTACCTATTGTGTTCAGTGTGGGCAAGTACCAGCTATGGATTGCAGAAAAGGACCAAATAACATAAACTAGACAATTTTAGACTGTGCTCTCCTACTGAGCACCATAAGCATGACAGTCTGAAAATTCACTGCATTATCCATGGTGAAATGCTTCCAAATTACTAAAATATTGTTATTTTAATAATTTAAATATGTACCACAGACAGCAGCCTCTAATACAGAATATGTACTTACACCTGATCCTGCTAAACTGGCATTATTTATGTTTATGTGATCTATTCACATAGTTAGTCTAGCCTCTAGTTACTCTACAATGGTGTGGCATATGTTATGTAAAAGGATATTTAAGGATTTTACAATAAAGTGAAAGAATAAAAAGTTATAACAATAGTAAACTTCAGAGAGAAAAGACTGAAGCACACTGATTGATGTGTAGCCTTTAATAGTGAGAACAAACTAAAGTTTCAATACTCTCTGAAGTTTACTGTCCCTGATCTGAGAGGCACCTAATTCAGCTGCGCATTGCTTCAAAGAAGACCCCTTTTCACTCACAATATTAGAAGATTGCCTTTATTTTTAAAATAATTCCTTTTCTTTTTACGTTTTCCATTTATGTTATATCTGGTTGTTTTGCAGTGCATCAGAAATTAAAGACATGTTTGTCTTAGTTTTGGCTGAATCATTTAGGCCTACATTCAATCCCACACAGAAAAATAACCAATTTCTCTGACATTTTGTTTACCTATTTGCATTATCTAGCACATTTGAAAAAAATGATAGCAAGACAAAATGCATCATGTGTAAAGTGGTCGAACAGGTCTATAGAAATGTTTGTTAATTTTAACATTTAGTCTATAACTACATTGATACATTTGATCAAACTCTTGCTTTACTTTTACTTTCTTGAATGTCAGGCAGAAAAGATAAAGATAATTGTGTCTTTGTAAAAAGGTTTTACTTTGAAAACTCCAGAAAACAGTGTGTATTGCTTTTGCCCTGGAGATACACAATGTTTGTGCACACATTCAAAATTAAATAGGGATGTCTGTACAACACAATAGAATCTGTTTTGACCCGGACTTACGTAAGCACAGATACTGTACTGTATATAAAGTCCTGCATGTAAGACTTTGACCATTTGTCTCCCCCCACAGCAGACAACATTTAGCGCAGCATGTGTTTATTTGTACTCTGAGTGGCAACTTTGACAGAGAACAAATCAAGGACATAAATGAAAAGAGGAAAAAAGAAGAGAAGGAAAAACAAAAAAATCAGTGTATCAACAGTCTGTGAAAACCAGTTACACCATTTTGTTCGACAGACGTAAGTTGCTTTTCTGACTTTTTTGACATGAAATTAAAACTGGGAAGGAGAAGTTATCATAATGTATGAATATATCTTATACACTTTTACATATGCAAGGAAATTTGCTAAACTTGTCCATTAGTAATCATGAATGTGACTTAAATGCGCTGTAGGATAGTGATGTTTAAGAAATATAAATGCTCAGTCCATATCTGTTTGGTTTGAAATAGTACATCAAGTGCTAATTAAATAGTTGGTGTTCAATGTTGATGGTTCTTGAAATGATAACTAAAAAATATAATATATAATATATACAATCTTAAAGTCTGTTTGGGGTTACAATAGTATATTTTTTAAAAGTATATTTTAGTGAGACTTTCCACTACATTTAATTGAATAAATCCTTGTGACAGCTTTGGAAGACGTTGCCACCTGCCACATGAATTTCTCATCTGCAAGCAGTAATGTGACAGCTCGTGATGATTTCAGCGTGGCTGTGAGCAAAAACCTGATTGTTGCAGTACTATGTATCATCATCAACTACATCAACGGTACCCTGATCCACACCTTCAACAAACATCAGGTCTAAAACCTTTATTCTGAATGGGTATTTAGCTGCAGAGGAGACACCAAAAAAAGAATGAGGGGAGAGAGGAATATGACACCGCTTAAAGATTTTTTCAAGTCTGTCTTAAATGTCCATAAGTACACTTAAGAGTTATTTGTCACTGCAATTATTCCGTCTTTTTATATACTGAGCCTGAAGAAATCTCTACCTAAAGCAATTTCAATGCAACAAAATCCACAGTCCTCTTTCTCTGCAAAAGCTCAGCGGTGAATATGAAGCATAAGCAGTCTGAGTTTGGGTATCTTCCAAAGTTACTTTTTGTGTGTGTGAAATTCCTGCTTTGTATTATTATCCCTTTGCCTCAGCTCAGCAAGGAAATGTCCAGTGAAATATAAAGAGGGGACTCTGTTCTAAATTTATTGACTGTGCAAGATGATAACTTACTGTGTCTAACTGATGCTGCTGAAGCCTCATAATAGCTTCAGCTGAACTGTGAAATGCATTTTTTCCCCAAATTTCTTCAATACCTGTTTGGAGAGGAGGAATGATTACAGCCATCAATAACCCTCTCAATGTACATATGGGCAGTGCTTGAAATTAACTAAGTATATTTACTCAAGTACTGTATTAAGTACAATTTTGAGATACTTGTACTATACATAATTTCATAGCATATTTACATTTTATGCTACTTTGTACTTTTTACTCCAATACATTTATCTAACAGCTATAGTTACTTTTCATGTGACCATTAGAACTGACCATTAGAAGACGTGACTGAAAAACTGTAGACCTATCCTTTAAGTAAGATTTTTAATGCAGTCTTCTACTACTGCATATGAGCACATGAGTATTGTTTTAAGATGGACTTCAAAAATGTGAACCTATACCCTAACATTTCATCACTTTAAGCATATAAAAATGGCATAGGTTAATAGAACATCAGTATCTGCTTTAAATTTTTTCTGTTTTTTAATGCCATTATTCTTTTTCCCACATGCATTTTCATCTATTTTATTTCTGGTCATTTACTGAAAAACTACAGGGCAGACTGAGAAAACTTCATGTTTCCATAAAAAATAAAATGAGATTTGCTCTTGTACAATAAGATCTGTTATTAATGTCTATTCTAACTACTATTCTACAAAATGTAATAACGGACTGGATAATAATGTCAAATTCTTCTCTATTCCCAACAGATATTTAATGTGAACCCACGATACATCCTCTTCATTCACCTTGTGGTCAACGATATGATGCAGCTGACATCCTCGGTTATGCTGATGCTCCTTAGTTATATTTTCTATAAAATCAGCGTCAGCCTCTGTTGCTTCCTGCTCCTGTTTACTATCATCGCTACTCAAAATACACCAATGAATTTAGCTGGAATGGCAGCAGAGTGTTACATTGCAATTTGTTTACCGCTGCACCACACAACATTATGTACAGTCAGAAGAACATATATTCTGATTGGTATAATCTGGTTTGTAAGTTCAATGTCCTACATACCAGACATTTTAATTCTCCTGAACACAGAATCTGTTGAATTCTTAGATTCAAAAATAATCTGCATCAGAAACAACGCATTTCTAAATCCATTAATCCGACAGAAGAACAATATCTATAACACAGTATTACTGGTTATGGTTTGGAGCACCCTCCTATACACTTACTTAAGAATACTTTTTGCTGCTAAATCAGCTGATGGAGATGCAAAGAAGGCCAGGAATACCATCCTGCTTCATGGTTTTCAGCTACTGTTAAGTATGCTCACATATGTAGCCCAGGCATTCAGACAAGCTCTCTATACCTGGTTCCCTAAAAATATTTCAGATGCAATCTTTGTCTCTTATATTTTCATTCAGGTCCTGCCCAGGTTAATCAGTCCTATTGTGTATGGGCTAAGAGACAAGACATTCAGGAAGTACTTGCAAAGGTACCTGCTATGTGGAATGAGAGCAAGAATCAATCCACAGCCTACCCTTAAAGAGCTTCAGTAAGACTACAGCATGTTGCTTTGATGCTGTTACATCCCACTGTTATAATGTGGCTGTGCTCATCTTAGCACAGATATTCATAGATGATGAATTAAGCAATAAATAAAAAGTTATAAACCACTGACTGTGACATTGTGACACTGAGGTAATCTAGTTTGAGTTATCCAACTTCATCAAACTGTGGCTTAAGTCTCAAGTACTCCACAACTCCAGTCCTGTGACTAAAATACAATCAACATGAATCCTATCAATCTAATACAGGCAGGGTGTGTGAAAATGACATTAGGGTTGCAACTAAAAATTATTTCCATAATCGATTAATCTGCCAATTATTTTGTCCATTAATCAAATTTGTTTATTCTATGAATTTAGTATGTATCACAGTTTTTCAGAGAAAGTCTAAAATCCTGAAAATGTTAATTACATTTTTTCTTGCAAAATTAGCTAAACAATTAATTGATTATCAAAATAATTGGCAATTTATTGTTGTTTTAGCTCTATCTGACATGCAAAAAAAAGTTTTGTTGGCGTGAATCCAAGTCCTTTAATGTTGGGAATCTGCAGATACTCAGTCCAGATACTTTTATTAGGGCCTGAGCCCAAAGGGCGAAGACCCTATTGTATTTCATGTGTTTGTTTCTTTCTTATTATTCTTTCTTTATTAATACGCCACTTCAACCCTAAATTTGACCCCCTAAACATGCTCAAAAACTCACCAAATTTGGCACGCACATCAGGTCTGGTGAAATATTTGATAAAATGTGAAAATTAACCCCCAAAGTGCCAAAATGTGCTCAAGAGTGCCACCTATGTATCTAAAATGGCCGCCCCGGCCCGTAGGAATGTTGTAGAGAGATCGAACCAAAACTCAATTATTCGTCTCATCAAGACCTACAAATCATACACTGACACCCCTGACCTAAATCCAACAGGAAGTCCACAGTTCACCCATGAATGTACGACTTTGCGCCAATTTTGGACCTTGAATAAACGCTATCTCCTCCTGGGGACTGTGCCACACTCCAGTTACTTAGTGTTTCTACACATCCGACAGCAGTGTTCAATCCTTACTTTTTTTTCAAGGAGTACATGTGCTCCTAAATGAAAAAAATTAGGAGCACACATATAACTTTAGGAGCACACTGAAAAAAATGTTCAAGTAACAGTTTCTTAAAGAAAACAATTCATTACATACATATTTACAATTTATCACATACATATTTAAACTCTGTGTGTGTGTGTGTGTGTGTGTGACACAAAAACAATTTATGTTGTTTTTAGGGGTGCTCGATTATGGCAAAAATTATAATCACGATTATCTTGTTCAATATTGGATCACAATTATTTAACACGATTACTTTTTTACTGTCATTTTTGCCAATTGCCGATGTTGATATATGCACATATTTTTTCCCACTTGGCTGAGGAGACTATTACACATGCAATCATATATTGTACTAATGATCAAGAAAGACTATAGCCTATATGAGGGAAGAACTTGAATGCTGAGCTACTGAACTCCAGTCTTCCTAAGTTCTTCCTTCATATATTGTCTTTTTTGATCATAGTATAATCTATGCTTGCGTGCATAATAGCCTCCTCAGCCAGCTGGTAAAAATATGTGCAGATATCTGCAATCAGCCACAATGAGTTGGAAATATCAGCATATCAGATATCGGCAAAAATCCAATGTTATGCATCCCTAATTAAAGGTTTTTATATTCCTAAAAATAGACTTGATGAAAATTAGGAAATTAATTTGTTCATCAAGGGTTTTCAATTTACTAATTGAAATTCAAGTGAATGGGCGCAAAACTTGCATGATTTTGATGACACAGGTGTAAGCAAGGCAGCCATGTCTCACCCTGCAGAAAATTCTCATCCTCACACTGTTGAGATTTAATATTTCGCCATGACAGAGGAAGTTGCTATAACTTTATTGTACATGTTCCAGTTTGCACCAAACTTAACATGTTTGATAAGACTCCCGGCCTGAACATGTGTACATGAGAATATTCCATCAGTGATGCAAACGAAATTTCAGTAAAGCAGCCCCAACAGCGGGCAAAATAGTGGACAAAGGAAGTGATGTTTATCTCCTTCTTGAACTGTCTGAAAACAGCCCGGGTCTGAAGACATCTACATGCCCGTCACAGAAACCCTTCGACTGCGCCGCAGGCCGACGTGCGCAAAGGTGCGAGGGCCCGTTCAACACTGCTTGCAGCTTTAATTTACCTTAATGTTGATTAAATATGTATCTCACAGTGAAATAACAGGTGTAGCCTAATTTGGCACATCTTGTTTTTCACAAGCTTCTTGATACAAATACTGAAGGTCCAAGTTCAAAACTATACATTTAGCTTAAATTATAAATATGATATGAATAGAAAGCCTTTACATAGAGGAAGGATGCTGGCCTATTTGGAATAGACAGAGCTATATGCTGACGAGCTCCTCCTCTTTCTATCAGACCTTCATACCTCCATTCCTAACTTACTTATTTCAGATATTCTGAAATAAATAAATACATGAAATCAGGGTATTAAATAAACCAAAAAGTCCTATTATTCCTATAAATGACAAGGCAGGTCAGATATTGTTTGCATCCTTTCTGTTCATAGTTAACAGGATACATTAACACATTAAGGTGTGTCTGTGACCAAAACATATAAGGATTTGTTTCACAGTAATTTTAAGCTATAGCCCTGGGTAAAGTCAAACAAGGCATGGGTTGTGGTCAGTCCTTACTTTGTACAGATGTACTCAGTAATTATGGTGATTATGCCAAGACCTTTCTTTTTATTTCAAACAATGCCATACATATTAAAGTATTTTTTTCAATGAGTGAAAAACATACACACACACAAATTATCTGGAATAAAAATTTACCCCAAATTAGGTCAGAATTTTTGAAAAGGCAGAGGGAGGATGGAGCGTTGGCTCTGCCAAATGATATGTACTATTATTATTGAGCAGCCGATATCCATAATCTTGTGTTTTGGGTCTAGGATGTGGTAAAGTGATAAAGTTAACAGTATAATTGAGCTGCTGTGTATTCATATACTATATATATTTGAAACTATTTGAAACTATGGGAGCCTGGACACTTCAGGCAATGCACACTTGGCTGTGATCTGCATAGCAACTCTGGGTTCATGAAAATAGGGCCCTAGATATCTACAGTACAATTGGCTCTAATGGAGACATCAAAAATGTAATGGTTCAGCGGTTCATTTGATATGGCCAGTCACAATTATTCTCTGCCGTTGTGAACTCCAGCCACAGGATGTTTTGGAGACGAAAACAGAGAAGCGGAACTAAAGCCATGTGCTGCTCTCTAAAATAAAATGAGTAAATAGTTCTTTCCATACACAGTGATAATTATCCATTTTCAAACTAACTTCATGTTCAACATGGACAATGAGTTATTTCATGATCTTCATTTTCCCTCTGCTGACTGTGACTGATTAAGCACTTTGCATCCGACATTTCACGGTGATCAATCCATCACTCATGCTGGTATTTCATCTTACGTGATAAATAAACTTTGTCATAGCATTTAAATTCAATACTGTTATACTTTCATGACAACTTCAGTTTTTAAGTCAAAGAACCAAACTTATGAAGCATACTCCACATTCTGTGTAAACAGTATCATGCCTGCCTAAATACACACTTACTGAAGTCTCACATGCAAGCACACACACACACACACACACACACACACACACACACATACACACATATTAAACCTGTGACTGTTGATCCCATGGCATTTGCATTTAACTACTATAAATCTAGTGATTTCAAAGGCATCTGACTTATTGTATGTACGGTTGCCATATGATTACCATCAAGGTGGGTACCTATTCTCTCTGTCTTACTCTTTGTGTTGTTTGTTATTCCTTATATTGATATATCATAGAAACTGAATCAATATATTATCATTGTTGTTGCTGTTATATTAGTAATTATTATTGATAAACCACATTCTATACCCACAATCTTTAAAGTATTTCTTAAGACACAGATGTTCTTAACTGAAAAATGAAATTAATTGAAAATTAAGACTTATGATTTATCTTATATAATCTAATATAAACTGTGACTTGTTTTTACAATTTTGATAACATTAAAAACTACTCGTTCCATTTAGATCCTTTGGTTTCAGGGTCCTGGTACTGTGCATGCCTGCATACTGGGATGATTTACTGGAACACTTAATGCAACAGAGCCACTGTTAATGTTATTACACCAGTGCTTTCCTGCTATGACCGATCACATTGCTTAACATGAAAACAAAAAGTCGATTTCATAGCTTTATATAATGTTTGAATGGCTAAAAGGTTTTTCACACGGACCTTTTTCAGAGCAGATGTTTTGACTTGTAATAGAAGGAAAGACACAAGCATTACTAACAACATCAACAACAGCTCTATTCAAGTGTCCGAGTTAGTCATGTCAGTGTGACCATGAGACACCAAGTACAATAACAGGACCTGAAACTGAAGCAGCTAAATGGAATTCAGCCATCATTTATTTCATTATTTATACATGTGCTTTTCCTTCTCTGACATCTGTATTGCAGTTCTTATACTTCAGTGGGGTGTATTGCTGAAACATAGCTGGCTTGGCTTTCTCATATTTTGTTTTATATATATATAATGGATTTCCATGTACATTTCAGTGAGAATAATCTGCCGATATAAATGTAACAAAAAAATAACTAATAGTGTGCATTGTTGATAAATACCCAATGCAAATGACATTTATTCAAATTGTATGGGTATTTTTGGCCTGTATGGGTCCAGATCAGTGTTTTTTATTGAACATTGCAAAGCTTTATTATTATTACAAGAGATGCTTCTCTCAAGTCGGTGATTTTTTTCTGATCAATAATATTCTATTCTCCTCTATTCTTACCTAACCTACAGTTATCTCCAGTGAAATAGGTTTGGAGGACATTTGACTCATGAACGTTTCAAATACTGGCAGGAATTTCACATCAGCTGTCTATCGGGACACTTTAAACACAGCTATAATCAAGAATGTGATCACTGTGGTTCTCTGCATCTCCATCAACTATATCAACGGTACCCTGGTGCACACATTCAGAAAGCATGAGGTCTGAATCTTATCACTTCTAAACATTCAATTTTCATAAGTGTGACGTGTAATTTATTCTCATCCAATTAAGTAGTATGCAACATGTAATATTCTAGTATAATCTGTGGCACTGTTTCTACTCTTTTCTCTTATTTCCTAATCAAATCTCTTGTTTCTTACAGATTTTCAATATAAACCCTCGCTACATCCTGTATATTCATCTGGTAATCAATGATATAATGCTGCTGACCATGTTTACCCTCGTTCAAGTCCTGAGTTACATCGTGTTCACTCTCAACGTCTCCTTGTGTATAGTTTTGCTAATGATTGCTATATTTGCAAATCTAAACAACCCCCTAACACTAGCTGTCATGGCAATAGAGTGTTACATTGCCATATGCTTCCCTCTCCACCACACCCAAATCTGTACTGTCAAGAAAACATATGTTGTGATCGGCCTCATATGGGTGATGAGTGCACTTTCAATCCTGCCAGATTTATTTGTCACCTTGGCCACAGAGTCCCTGGATTTCTTTCATTCCAGAGTTTTCTGCCTTAGAGAAAGTGTTTTCAGAAACAGCTATCTTACAGAGAAGAGAGATGTATCCTACATAGTGTATCTGGTCATTGTTTGGCTCACTCTTTTCTATACATACTTCAGGATCCTTTTCGCTGCACAGGCAGCTTCTGCAGATGCCAAGAAAGCAAGAAACACCGTCCTCCTCCATGGTTTCCAACTGCTGTTGTGTATGCTCACCTACGTTTTTCATCTCATCATAAATGGTCTGACGTACTTGTTCCCAAAAGGGGTACTGGCCATTCGCTTCACTATTGCGATATTTGTTCAGGTTCTGCCACGTCTCATCAGTCCAATTGTTTATGGGCTACGAGACAAGACATTTAGACAGTACCTGAAAAGATATCTGCTCTGTTCAACAGGTGCTAAGACTCATCCACAGAAAACTTTAAAGAGGCCATTATAATGTCCTGTTTTTGAGTTGTTCCTACCATGTATAAAATCTTATCTGTTTTTGTCTTTAAATAAATAAAGAGGGAATAAGTTGTCATCCCTTATTTAAACTACAACAGAATAATTGCTTTATTAACTTGACGGTATATGGACTAGACATTTTCACAGGTCTAAAATTCAGGACAGTCCAACTCAATCCAAATAGACACGAGGATAATTAAACCCCATCCAAAATGTGGTCACTCACTGGAAGAGGTGTGATGTGCTACCAGTTAACCAGCAACAGCAGCTGAAAAAGAGCAGCAGTTAACATAATTTTTCTTGCAGTTCACACTTTACATTTGGCCTCAAAGAACACATTTTCTCATGTTATGATTAAACCTGAGCTGATTCACTTGACACAATACATACAAATCTCAACACTCCACATCACACTAACACTATGCTGACGTGGTCCAGCAAAGATAAGACATCTAAATGAAGTGACTGACCTAAAAACAGGGTGGACCAAAAAGGAACACCTGCAAGCCAATACAATATAATCACAAATCAAGAGCTTTGTTTCAACTCAGTGTTATGTTTTGAAGCCGTAGTGTTGTTGTTGTATTGGGCTGCAATATACTGAACAGATTGCAAACTTACAATACCATAGTTGTGCTCTAACTGCGCTGCGTTATCGTGTTGTGCTTTGGTTCCACCTGTTCCTTCGGTGCACAAGTCTACTGTGTGCAGCGCTGTAAGGACTCACTAATGCTCTGATTGTGAAACTTTTGTCCAGAGAGGTGCAAGATGTGACCCTTGCCACTGTCACCAGATTCAGGTTGGGTGCGTTTAAAAAGCACAGATATTTTGGCCAAGAGTCAAGAGTTTCCCAGGCAGCAACACAGAACAGCACCGCACAGAGGCTCCCAAACACAAATGATTATTGATTTCCAAATGAATGGATATTTGGCATTATTTTTGGCAATAAAAAAAGATTATTTTTGGCCTGACAGCCCATTAGGCCTGTACAATGATAGGGGAAACACTGTTTCATATACAACTATTTCAGAGGACAAAAGAAATCAGTGGTTTTGTTACTATTAGCATAGCAACTTCAGGAAATTAACCACATATAGGTTTTACTGCCTCAAACACCAAAAACTAAAACATAAAACATTTTCTAAACATGGGAAATATGGATGCTTTCTGCATTTTTTTCTCAACTTCCCTTAACTTATAAGACTAGAAATATGACTTTGAAGAATATCTTAAAACTAAGGAGGTTTTGTGGATCCAGGGCATGAAATCTGCCATTAATGTTTACTCATGTGGAAATGATCCCTGTTTGATGATGCCCTGCTATTAACTTAGTCCTTACCAAATTGGTGTGTAACATGAACCCTGTATAGCTCTGTTTGCTTTGTGTTGAAAAACTGAGACAGATCGAATAACAACTGCTTGAGTGTGTAATCCCCAAGTCCATCAGATAAAAGAGACTTGAATCTTGTGCTCTAGCTGTATTTTCATTCTGCTCATTTTCACAGCATCTTTAGCAGAAAGCTCGATACTCAGGGAATGGTATTTTACAATTGGCAAACTGAATATTGAATTTAATTGAATTGAATAGTAATATTAAATGAGTAGATGTAATGTGAAAGGCATTGTTTGTAGTGACAAACCAAATCTGCATTCCCCCTTAGCTCTATGAGCTCTGATACCCCCACTGTAGCTGTATGTTCATTTTTCATTATATTGAATGTGAGTACATTGTGAGCCACTGGAAAGTGCAAAATTCCTTGTGTGTTCACACGTATTTGGTCAATAAAGCTGATTGTGAGCCAGGACATGGTAAGCCTAGCTTAGCGTAAAGACTGGAAGTAAGGAGACACTGCTAGCATGGCTCTATGCAAAGTGTAAAAATATGTGTACCAGCAACTCTAAACCTCACTGCTTAACACATTGTATCAAGTTTATTTGAGACCATTTGTGGTTTTAGATGGAGTTAAATGGTGCAGCAATTTCTTGACAAACATCCATCCGCCCAGCACTTGTGTGCAACTTCTCTGGCTATAGCAAAGGTTGATGCAGTGATGCTATAAGTGAGTGCTGGTTTTAGCGCAGGTCTCTATATCAAACGTGGAATTTTCACTGTACCCGGCTAAGATTTTTGTTTGTATAGAGTAAACATACAAGATCCAACATGTTAATTAATCATTAATAAATAATTTCTCACTTTGAACAGACTAGCCATTTCCCCCTGCTTTCAATGTTAATGCTAAGCTAGGGTAACTTCCTAGTGGCTCAAGCTCTGTACTTGAGGCACAAAAATTAAATTGATAAAGATTTTAAATCTAAAACAAGGGCTGATATCAAACAGAACTCTTTCTGTAGTAGTCTGTGATACTGTACCTCTTCTTCTGTAGCCTCTCTGACTTGTGGTGTTCCCCAAGACTCCATCCTTGGCCCCTTCTTGTTCTGCATAAACATTCTGCCACTGGAACATATCGTACATAAACACAATATTCAGTACTATTGTTATGCAGATGACATGCAAATTTATGTTCCATTAAAAACCAGTGAAGAAGGCAGCTTTCATAACTTACTATCTTGCCTGTCAAAAAGAAAGAAAGATGTCCCAAAACTTTCTCCAGCTAAATGAAATAAATATCTGAAAATATTCTTTTTAGTCCTTCAAAGTCCATCCCAGTTTTGTAAAAACATCTTGGCTCCCTGTTTGCAAATGTCAAAACTGCAGCCAGAAACCTTGATGTAATATTAGTGACCTTTCATTTGACAAACAAGTTACAAATGTCATTGAATCATGTTTTCATCAACTGAGTAGCATCTCAAAAATCATTATTGTAATTCATTGTATTCAGGGTTAAGCCAAAACACCATCTCACACATGCAACAACACACAGCCAGGGCTGCAACTAACAATTATTTTAAACCTAGTCTACAAGTTCTCCCTTCTCAGTGTTTTTCCTGCCTTCTTCTTTTTCATGTGTTACCTCAGGCAATGTCACCAAACACTCACTGAATGGCACCTTGACCCCCACTTGTCTTTTTGTCTGGAGGACTGGGAGAACTTTGTCTGGGCTGGAGGCACCTTTGTCGCATTTTAGTGCAAATTCATATCTGAAGTTCTTGGACTGGAGGTTGCACTTTTTTGGGGGCTCCAATCTAAATCTTTTGGGGCTTCAATTTAAAATCTACCAACATAGTCAGAGCCGGCCCTGTGCTTCATAATAAAAGCTACACAAGGGTTAATGTTCTGGTATAAACAGTGCTGAGATAGCCAGGGGGTGACACAGGCTAAACACACATTACAGTGCTCTCACATGTCATGTTTACTGTAAGTCATAATCTAAATCCTGGTTGGATAATAGTTTGTTACTCAGGACCTTCTTAAGTTAAAACTTTCATCCACATCGATCATTTCTTTGAACAGTGTTTTTTCTCTCACATTCAAATATTACAAAGCATGAATTCAGCCTCAGCTCAGAATAAAACCTCTGCGTGTCCTTCTGTTATAACACTGACTGTGCACACATAAGACAGCTGTCAGTTTGTTAGAGTAGCTCTTGCACTGAAATGTTTACTGCACATAATGTGTAATCTCAGTTTAAATTTAAAAAAAAAAATCACTATGAAGCTTAGACATGTGGGATCAATGAATAATTCTCTCTGTCACTCATCACGTGATTGGTCCACTGATGTAACATAATTCCTAAAATATGCAAAATGATAATCCAGATTTTTCATTAGTAAACATACCTCTCAGTGACTTCAATTCTGTCAGTGTCAAGGGGTGTTTTGCCTCCCCCTTGGTGGTTGATCTCCTTGTTTTCAGGGTAGATGTCCCCAAATGGCCACAGCTAACTCCTTGACAAAGAGGCCACACACAACACCCTATGTGGACCTGAAATAGATAAAAACAAAATATGTTTTAGAAATGAGTAAAAGCTTTATCATGAAATAGGTTTTCTAGTCTTTTTTACTGTATTTTATTTTATTTATTTTTATTTATCAAAGGTCAGGAGCCTCTAGATTAGACATCTACCTCGGCCTGGAGCAGCACCTATCAAGCTGGAACCTGACCAAGTTATCCAATTAACTATTAAGATACTTTTGCTTCTGTACAAAGACATTACTTTCCAAAACAAACTTGCAGCACCTGCTGCGAGGTGCCGCAAGTCAAGTTGTTGCCCAGGATGGTCAGATATGCACTGAGGTCAGTCCGCTGGACCAGCTCCCCTAGGGGACCCCCTCTCTCTACCATGGCTTCAAAACACTGGCCAGCACTCCCAGTCAGGGCACCAGGATAAAGCAGCATCTAGAGGTTGGAGATTTTAAAAGTCCAAAATCCATCTTTTTAGGATGTAGCCAGTTAAACACAGCAGGTCTCTAGAGGAGTGGATTGCCATTCCTGAACTGTCTTTGCTTTCTTAAGTTCAAGACTCTGTACACTATGATAGAAAGTTCTATATTCTTAAAGGTTCCATGAAATAAATCTGGAGAGACCCTGAACATTTTAATACTAAAATATTAGAGTTTAGTATTTGCCATTTTAGCCAGTGCCCTGAAAATCCAGAAAATAAACTAAATAAAAGTTTACCTGCTGGTTATGAATCTTATGGCAGGACTGCTGTTGTTGTTGATGACCTCATTCAGTGGGCTCAGAGCTGTACATATCTCAGCCTGTGTATAATCATTGTATGAAACACAGTTTAAGTATGTAAACCTGATAGAAATAATTTTGCTAGACATATGATCATATATCAATCAGTTTCTTTTCACGATTGTTAATTGAATTATTCTGCCTCCATACAACAATAATACACAAAAATATGGACCTGTTGTAAAGATACCTTCTCTGTATCAGACTGTTCTGGTGCCATGGCGGTGCAGGGTGGCTCCTTCAAAGAGGATGGGGACAAGTCTTCTATCTGGCTGAGGTAATATGGGGCAGGTGGTGCCATCCACTCCATAAAAGGCATAGCAGGGGTCTGACTGCCAGTGGGCCCACAGAAACTGACAGAGACACATGTTAAATATAATGGTATGGCAAGACAAGGGTGCATGCTTGTACAGTATGTATAGTCATTGATCATGTAGATTAGTTTACCTAGTCTAGAATATGGTTTTGAGGTCCAAAACTGTCAATTGTAACTTACATTCAAATTTGAACTTGATCAGAAAATTACTTTTTAAATGTTTTTTGTTTATGTCCTTCAAACTCATTTCATAACACAATAAAGAGAATAGTTTGACATTTTGGGGAGATATGCTTATTCACCAGTTAGTTGAGAAGATCAATATAATACCACTCTCATGTCTGAAGTTAATTGTATTGCTGGAGCCAGCAGCTGGTTAGCTTAACTTAGCTTAGCTTAGCATAAAGACTAGAAACCAGAGAAGACAGCTAGCCTAGCTCTGGCCAAAGGTAATCTCCCTACCAGCACCTCTGAAACTGACAAATTTAGCTAACAAGTTGTATCTCATTTGTTTAATCCATACAACAAAAAAGACAACTGTTTTACAAGGGGTATAACATTACTGCCTTTGATTTTGGGAGAAGCTGCATAAAGTCGAGCGCAATAGTATGTCAGTTAGGTTAATTTGTACTAACTAACGGTTAACGTTAGCTAAAACATTCACTGAACACAGCTGAGTTCAAATTAACATTAGTAAACTGTAAATTACCATAAGTTAATTCTCGAGGGTCATATCTAGCGCTATTTTACCTTTTTTATAAAAACAATACATCAATATTATACGTGTAGGACGGTTCATTAAAATAACTTCACATTATAGGCAGGTATAGGTTACTTACCGCAGTAGCAGTCGGCGGTTCGTTTGCTGTCGGTGAATAAAGTTGAAGCCCGCCAACCGTCGTCACTAGATATCGCACTATGCATGTCCTAAACACGGAGATGATTTTTTTGCCAGGCAACAGCGGGGCTAGCCCGAGTTACACAATTGGTCGACCGAATGCCACATGACTGAGTGATGGTGTTACACTATTGGTCGGCCGAATGCCACTTCCTGTATCAGATTCAAATTAAAAGCCCTCGCTTCAAATTAATTAAATTAAAAAATAATTATTGATTGATTTATTTCATTTAAAATAATTATTTTTAAATTGATTAATTACATTTTACTCAAAGTAAAATAAATACATTTAATTAAAAAAAAATCTAAAAAAAAAATCTTAATAATAATAATGAAAAGAAAGCAAATGAGCATATTTCCCAAAATGTGAAAATATTCCTTTATCATGCATATACATACACACAGAGAAAAATACAGGCCAACATAATCCCAGATGTCTTCTAACAACCTATATAAACTCCTTGCATCAACATCCACGACAGACTGGTTATGTGCCGCCCTGTTAGTAAGTATAGTCTTTTCATACTTACTGCTAATATTGCATTGGACTGATACTGATACTGTGTGCACTGCAAATTATTGTGTGTATTATGTAGCCACAAATGGGAAAAGTGTAATGAAGTGTATTTTTTATAACATTCAGTAATATATGAGACAATTGTCCAGCTGGTATCCAACAGTGGTTCCTCCAGAGGATTATCATCAACTTCAGCCAGTTCTGGACCATCTCTTCTGAGATAGCTGATAAAGTTTGAAGTTGAACAGTTTCAGCATAGCCAGAAAACACTCCCCAAAGAGGCAATAAATTGCAAATGTTTCATAGAAACATTAGATTTTAAAAGGATGACTTATTGTATAGATCAGTACATTTCATGGCACATTTATTATTGTCAGATTTTTAAAGCTAAAAAGTTATTTTTGAATCTTTTATAGACTTTGTCATGAGTTATTTCATTTTTATTTTATTTTCGTTTCCTTATATCAGACAGAAAGGATCCTGTCATTTCAGACATGAATTTGTCATCTGTCAACGGCACTTTAACTGTAATTGGGAATCAGCGGGACCGCTTCACCACAGCTGTGACCAATAATGTGATTGTCACAGCCCTCTGCATTTCTATCAACTACATCAACGGCACCCTGGTCCACACTTTCAGAAAGCACCAGGTCTGAAATTTGTCATTGCTTTTATGTATGTGCAAGAAATACAAAAGAATTAGGACACAGCAGAAGAGGATGGTTCTAACATGCAAATATCTCTCTGCCTTTCTCTTCAAATCATCTTTCCCACTCTGCTTTAGGCAAACAAGTGTCAAATTTTGAATTTTCATAGCTTAAACAAATCTGTTTTTTAAAAACATATGAGATCAACTAGAGAGGAGTAAATTATGCACTATGCCCAATTTAAATATCTAGGATAATAGCAGGTTATAAAAGAAACAAGAATCGTATCAAGCTGAAGCAAAAGAGTACCATAAAAATGTTGGCAAAAATATAAGACAACCATGTAAGACAGAACTGCCATTAAATACAATAATATAATTTGTTCCCTGCTTGCAATGTTATGTTCTCTATTTTTATGCATCAGTCAGTCATATTCAGGAAAATCTTTTCTTTAAATCTGTGAATTTTTTTACTTATCATACATAGATTAACAGATTACATAATGTGCTGTTATTTACAAAAAAAACCCAAAACAACCTACCTCTCAAAGGCAAGGTGGCGTTCATTTATTGGTCATTTATTTGGGCTAAATTTGCAATAATCATTAGCATGTTGTTCAAATATTCTTAAGTTATGAAATTCATTATTGTGTCAAGTGTGGGAGTCAACTAAAGCTGACTGCATATTCTGCTTTTAATGTCATGTAGTGAAATATTTCCTTTATTCTTAAAAACAAAAGCAACAAATGACTAAAGTCATAATTTACTAAATAATATAATTATAAACTTCCTATGCTTGAACACCTTGTCTTCACTAATTGTATCTTTCAGATCTTCAGTTCAAACCCTCGTTACATTCTGTTCATCCACCTGGTGATAAATGACATGATGCAGCTGATTCTGTCAACTCTTCTCCACATCATCAGCTACACCCTGTACACAATCAATGTACCCTTCTGCCTCATCATGCTGACCATTACCATCCTCACCACCCTCAACACCCCACTAAATTTAGCTGGCATGGCGGTCGAGTGCTACATCGCTGTCTGCTTTCCCCTCCGGCATGCACAGATCTGTACTGTCCAGAAAACCTATATCCTGATCGGTTTGATCTGGGTTGCGAGTGCATTGTCCATCCTACCAGATATCTTCATCCTCCTGGCCACAGAACCTCTGCAGTTCTTTTACTCAAAAGTGTTATGTGCCAGAGATTACGTGTTCAGAAGCAACTACAGCCTGAAGAAGAGGGATGCATCACACATTGTCTGTCTTGTCCTGGTTTGGCTCACACTCTTATACACTTACTTCAGGATTCTGTTTGCTGCCAAGAAAGCAACTATAGGCATTAAAAAAGCCAGAAACACTATTCTCCTCCACGGCTTTCAGCTGCTGTTATGTATGCTTACTTACGCGAGACCCATGTTTGAAAAAGGTCTGCTCTACTTATTACCTAAACAGTTCTTGGCCATACGCTTTGCCTCCTATGTCATTGTCCAGATCCTGCCACGGTTTGTTAGTCCCATTGTCTACGGACTACGAGACCAGACCTTCAGGAGATATATGAGAAGGTATGTGCTTTGTAAAGTGAGCATGAGCAGCCATCCAGAAAATATCATCATGTCAAGCGTGAGGCCTGCTGCAAAACTGCACTGAAAGTTTCTCTGTCTCCAAACACATTCAAGCAAACAATATATTATGTAACATCTACATAGTAAATTTATCTTTATCTATCATAAATTGATCAACAGTATATATAACATGATAATTTACATTAAATTATTGTGGTTTTATTTTCATTTTTTGTTTATGTTTCAGTAGCAATGGTATTTTAAATGCACGTGCTATGAGCACCATAAATACATTTCTATACCAGTGGTTCCCAATTGGTGGGTTGCGGTCCACTTTTTCTGAGTGGGTTGTGAGCATTTGACCTTGTTTTTGTTTTAAAAACTTTGAAATGTAGGTAGTTTCCAGAACAACACTTTTATTTCAAAGTACCATTTCCTGCATTCTAGTTAGTAGCAGCACTACCACATGAAACTTTACAGTACCAGTAGCCTATTGATTTCAAGGCTTTGTGGGTCACGTGACCCTCGCCTTGCACATCTGTTGACTCTAGCGATTTTCCAGAGACGGAGAAGTTTGCTTCACAACAGGTTGAACAAAAGTGACATAGAATATATTCCTCTTGATTTTACTGACATTGAACAGAAAAAAGAAGAAAAAAGTTATGTTTTATGCAGTGAAATACTGGCCTGGTTTGAAACCTAGCTTGATAACAACATTTCTTCTCTTTATCATTTTCAAACTGCAGATGTTGTATTTCCCTGTTCTTTGTATCAGGCCTGTTTACAGTTAGTTTTAGTAGTAGGACCTAGAAGTGTAAAAATAGTTTTGACTAAGACTGAATTAGTTGTAATTGCTGTTGCAGTGCTTCTAATGTTTTTTTAAATGTTCGTTTTAAGCCCTAATATCACTCTCTTGCTACAATGCTTCTTATGTTATTGAGCTTTAAGCCTCAGTTGTACTTAAGTTATTTTAGTTTTCATGTTGTTAAGGGGCCCTGTCTCATCACAACAAGAAGGTCATGGGTTTGAATCCACTGACAGGTGGAATAGATGGATGGAAATGTACTGAGTGGGTGTTAAGTCAGTGTGTGGACCATGACCTGATACCTGAGGGAAAATCTGGACCCTGAGGCAAGACCAGTTGGGAACCAATGTTCTCAAATTTTTTGGGAATATTTTCAAATTTTCCATTTCTTCCCTTTCATTTCTTCTCAGTACATCCAAAATGGTCACTGAGACTAGATATAAATGATGATTTTGTATAAAATATTTTGTATGTTGCAAAATGGTTATGATGGCAACTGTGGTAAACAGAGGCTGATACAGTACAATTTTATCACAAGTTATACAATCACTTAATAAAAACCTTATCTCAATGATTAAAATAAAGCAATCTCTTAATAAGACGTAATATACAAGTGTAACTCCTATGTAAAAAACACTCTCCCCTAGAGGGTAAAATAAACTGCCAATGTGATGGAACTAAGGGGACATGGAGTATGATGACTGAGTAATTTATTCAACTTCTGGAGGTGGTCACCAAACTAAAATATCAAACACTGCTGAATGGATAGATATGAAACTGTATACAGGCATTCATGTTTCCCAGAGGATGAATCCTAATAACTTTGGTGATCCTCTGACTTTTTCTCTAGCATCTATTAGATGTGTTGCCATGATATTTGGTAGGCAATCATCCTCCCTTCATGATTAATTAGAATGACTTTTAATAATTTTAATTCCTTGATTTTTCACCCAGCACAATCACCAAATCATAATCTCAGTTTGTCCAATAGTTTGGTTTAAGACCAAATCCCTGCAAGATGTTAATCTAAGATGCTGAGCATCTTAAACATGACCAACAAACATCAAAATTGTGTTTGTTTTGCTGGTGAATTGCAAACAATATGATATGATATGGCCTTACTCCATTTTTCACATTACTTTCGATACAAATGAGCTAAGCTACATCTTGATCTTCACATAATTTAATGTTTAATTCAGGGTCAATTAATTGATTAGTCTATCAATTAAAAATTAATAGATAATTTCTTTATCAGATTAATCATTACATGATTTATCAAAGTAATTTACCAAATTACTAGTTCCAGCCTCTCAAATGTGCCCTATATGGCTGCATTCATCACATTCCTCGATATATTTGAGGAAAACTGCTCTAATATCAGGAAACATTAGTCAACAGTTATATCCAAGGATGCTACAGTGCAGCTGACAGTACATCACAACACTGGACTTCTGCAAATGACAAAAATTCAATCAATGGCATGAAAGCCAATTCAAAACCTTTATTTAAACCCCGAAAATCACTGAGATTTCTCTCATTTGCATTGATATCGAGATACAGAGAAATATGCAGTTAAACAAATCAAAGAGGATAATACTCAGTGAAAACAACTGCATGCTGAGGTGAAGTGGTTTCAGATCATCGTCTTGAATTTTCCAGGGGTAGCAAGAGTGTCGACCCTGAGGATGTGTTGAAGATAATTCCATGCATTTGGTGCATAAAAACTAAAGGCAGATTTTCCAAGATCAAAATAAACCTGCGGGACTTGAAGCATAAGACAGTTAGTAGAGCAGGTTTGGTAGGGTCCTATAGTCCAAGCCAAATACCTAGATATTTATATTCTGTGACTCTCAATATTACTACCATTCAGCATGGATAGGTGTAGACTCAATATCTCTTGCTCTAAAAAAAAGCATGAACTTTATTTTGCTTGCATTGAGTCCTGGTTTAAGGTTGACAAGTGCATCTTGAAGAGCAGTAAAAGAAAGTTGTAGGTTCTCAACAGCAAGTTGTTCAGAGTCAGAAAAACAATACAGAATAGTGTCATCTGCGTAAAGAGAGTGGGCATTACAGTCAGTTAGAGAAGTATTATTAATATAAATTGTAAACAAGGCAGGGCCCAGAACTGATCCTTGTGGAACAGCTTTTGTTACTGGTACTGGCCAATAATTATTGAGATCGCTGTTGTCTCATCCCTCGTACAAAGGAACAGTAAGATTAGTATAAAATTAAATATGTGTGTTATTTGCTCAGTGACAAATGGAGTAGAAAGCGAAGAAAGAACAGATTGAGTTTATCTGCTCCAGTTGATTTCCGGGGATCAATGGTTTGTAGTGCACTGGCTACATCACAAGGAGAAATAGGTTGTAATGTGAACTGAGAGGTGTGGTTTACAGGGTATATACAAACACTATTAATAGGTGTGGGTCCTGTATACACATGTTTAAATAAATGACCAGCATCAGCAAAATGCTTATTAAAGGTTGGAAGATTTCTTTCTGGTTGGATAAGAAAGACAGTTTTTTATTTTTCATAGAATTTACTGCCCTCCAGAATTTTGCCGGATTTGAATATGAGCAGCAAATTACTTCTAAATAATAATTTGATTTGGCTTTCATTATAGAGGCTGTGCATTTATTTCTTAGTTGCCTAAATGCAAGCCAGTGGGATGGATCCCCTGAGTGACATCAGGCTCTGTTTTTAAACAGAGTTTAAAGTTCAGGGGAAAACCAAGGAAACCAAGGAAAGTGTAAATAAAATTTATAAAGTCACATCACAGGATGAAAAATGATGCTTTGACCTCACTGTCGTCGTCATCATCATCATCTTCTACTTTTCCCTTCTCTGGTGAACACTGAGGAGGACGATGACTAAAAAAATCAATCAAGCCCAGTTCTGATGTTTATAAAGGCTCATCTGTCGAGCTGCCTGCCACCTCTGTCTGACTTGGACTCAGGTAGGTGCAACAGGAGAGAGATGGTGGAGAAGTAGATGATGATTCAAACATTTAAATTTTTACTATTTGGCAAACAATATTACTATGTGAGTTTGCTCGCATGTCGGCAGTTAATCTGTTCACATATTTACATTTCAAAATTTAAATTGTAATATATTTAAGATTTTAAAATATGTAATTTAAACACTCTTTGTGCTGGAAGGTGCTCTTATATTTGGAGGAATTCACATGTAATGTGATCTTTTGCCTGATAGTGATTTAAGCAAAATCTTGCAAGCTGACAGCCAGTGTTTATCCCAAGGCGCACTGGAACTGCTAAGACTGCCGTATTTGTTTCTACATTTAAGGTAAAGCTCAGTTTAAATACCACTTTTGCACTGCCAAGTTCACACATTGTGTAACATTGTAATTGTTTGATTCAATTAATGTGTTTTGTACTGAAAAATACAGCAGAACAGTAACATTTCAGCAGCTGACTGAGGTTTGCAAAAGTAAGATAAGTAAGAAAGTTTTATAATATACCTCTAGAGATAAATAATGATATTATGTACAAATTTTCAGGCTTTTATGCACCAATGTTTGTTAATTAACACTAGCATATGTTTTAACATGATGTCCGGGTTGATGCTCATTTCAGACAGGTAGCTGGGGAGAAAAAAAGGCTGGAGGTGAAAAGGGAATAATGACAGAGCGCTGCATGTCATGAAATTTAATTTAAGAAGGAAATTAAATGTTTGTGGTTTACAACACCTGAGCATTAAGGGAATGTTTTGAACTATTTTTCACCAAACAAGGTGAACTAGTGCTTATGTTTGCAGTTTCAGGTCTCTTCTGGGATATAAAGAATAAAGTAAAATATAGGAATAAACATCTACATTTACAGCAATGAGGTAGTAGAACTCAATAACTTAAAGCATCTTTGTGTGAAATCTCATTGATTTGTTTAAGTACATGACTTTCTATAAAACATAACAGACCAAAACATAAATAAGATACCAGATTTTGCACGGTTTTGAGTTCTTAAGTATAATGTACATGTATCATGCAGTTTCAATACACTAACCTTATACATATTTGTATTTTTATTTATAAATTGATTAATTGCACAGATTGAGGGTAATTCCTTTATATATTTGTAAATTTGTATTTCCTGTATTGTATTTTGTCTCACTCTCTCTCAGGTCTTGGTGAAATATGAGCTCATCAGTGGATCCTGGAGGCAACATGACTTTTCCTTCTCAGGTCTGGTGATCTGAGTATAGTCTCTCTACCATTTGTTTTGAAATTAAAATTTGCAGCAATGAAAAACTACAACTCTTTTTGATTCGCTTGTATTGTTGTATTGCATTTTGATGTGAAAAGTCTCTAGGTCATTATTTCAGTGTAATCTTTGTCAACAGCCTGCTACTGTAGGTTTTCTGTTTGTCAAATGCACCACATGTAGATAAACCCTTTAATTCTTATCAAGACAGCAATATTTTAGGCAAAGTAAATTTGTCACCATTATTTCATTCATTGTGCCCACATCTCCAATAAAAAAAGGTAATTTTGTTTTGATAAACTATGAAACAAATCATCAAACCCTGTTGGTGCCAAACTTTATGGCTCTAACATTGAACGTATGTCTAAACACACATGAATCGTTGTCCTCACAACGTGACTAAATTATTGCCTGGTCTTGTACCTCTTATCTAAATATTAAACCTCAAACTGAGCTCTTTCTGTGTCCTGGTCCAGATTACTGTCATGTAGAGCTGAAAGTTGATTCATTTTGACAGTTATTTAGATCAGTTAAACATGTTTCCTAAGTCTTCTGCAGTTTGTGCTCATAACACACCAAATTTTACACTTTATACTTTTACTTTTATATCAACAGTACATTTCAAACAAGAGTCAGTGGGGTCAGCTGATGGAAACAGTGACTGAATGATGATAAATGATGAATCCTTGTATGTGAATTGAAGTCATTTCTATTTCCTTCTCTTTGGCTCCCTCTGTTGTTTGCTCAGTTTATGCTCGTCAGAGACACTTTCACCACAGCATTTGTGAAGAACCTGATTGTGGTTCTGGTCTGGATCATCCTCAGTTATATCAATGGCACCTTGGTTGCCACCTTTTTTAGACACCAGGTACATGCAACACACACACACACACACACACACACACACACACACACACACACACACACACACACACACACACAGCCATATGTAAAACTCTGCAGCTTTTCTTGTTTTATATCATTGTAAATTCAATATCTTTGAGCTTTGGACTGTTGTTAACAAAGCAATTTGAAGATGTAACCATGGGCTCTGGGAAAATGTGAAGGGCATTTTATTCTATTATCAGACACTTAAACTAAAAGATTTATCTTTTAATCCACAAATACCCAAGAATGAAAAAAAAAAACTATTTTTTTTTCAACCCTATAACACATTTGGTCAGTTTTCACCACAGTCATTCAAACATTTTACATAAAAATTATGAAAACTGATGAAAAATGATAGCAATGTAGTACTTTTTTAATATCTAGACACGTTGTGATTACCTCTATATTGATTTCAAGACTCAAACATGGAATATTTAAAAGGTATGTTTAATGCTTCAAAAGGGCATTATTCACTGCACTTTTATAGAGCTGCTACGATTAGTCAATTAATCAATTAATCAATCGACAGAAAATTAGTCAGCAACTATTTTGATAATAGATTAATCGCTTTAGTCATTCTTTAAGCACAAATGCCAAACATTTGCTGGTTCCAGCTTCTCAAATGCAAAGATTTGCTGCTCTTGTGTGTTTTTAAATTATTGTAAATGGAATATTTTAGGGTTTTGAACTGTTGTTCTGACAAAACAAGACATTTGAAGATGTCACCTTCTGCTGTGGAAAATTACAACAGGCATTTCCACTATTATCTGACATTTTATAGACTAAACGATTAATCAATTAATCAATACATTAATAGATAATGAAAATAACTTTTGTAGTAAATAATCTACTCTTTTGCTTAGAATAATCTGCCAAATAGCTGCTGATTATGTAACAGATTAATAAAAAGCTGAAGTGCCAACAGGAGAAAACAATGAGCTGAACAGATAAAATAGATGCATGTAAACACAATTGGTGACCTCTGTCTTTTTTCTCTCACTCCCTCTATCAACACTACCTCTCTCACTATCTCACAAAATTGATCAGCCACCAATTTGATAATTCATTAAAGCATTTTTCAAGCAAAAGGGTTCAGATGTGAGGATTTGCTTGTCTTTCCTTGTCTCACTTTATAGTAAACTAATTATCCTCTGGACTGTTGTTGAGACAAATCACTTTGAAGACATCACCTTGAACTCCTTGGACTGGGAACTGTGAAGTCATTTTTGTCTATTTTCAAATGTATTGGAGAATTAATGATAATTAATGATCAAATAATCAAGAAAATGTTTAGTCTAACATTTGTTAATCACGCCTCATACTTCAAGACTCTGAGGATTATTTCTTCGTCTGCTCATGAAAACTACATGTTAATTAACAACTGATATTATATTACAATCAATTATTTATTTATTATTTCCAGCTCACCAACAACACCAATAATCAGACTAATCTCTTTTTATCTCTTTCTATCTCTTTCCCGAACCTCTAACCAGCTGCATTACTACATTCTTCACTCCCCTCTTTCTCCCTTTGTCTTCCTCCAGGCCTTTTATGAAGACCCTCGCTACATCCTCTTCATCCACATGGTGATCAACGACGCCATCCAGCTGACTGTCACCATCACGCTCTTTGTCCTCAGCTACATCTTCTACAAGTTAAATGTCTCATTCTGCTGCTTCTTTATCCTGGTGGCTGTCTTCACCACCAGAAACACCCCGGTCAACTTAGCTAGTATGGCCATAGAGCGCTATATTGCTATTTGCGAACCTTTACGGCACTCCCACATCTGCACAGTGAGGAGGACTTACATTGTCATCGGGTTGATTTGGTTTATATGTGTGGCTCCGGATATTACAGATCTATTTGTCACACTGGCGACTGAGTCCCTGAGCTTCTTCCATCAGTCGGTGTTCTGTTTGCGCCAGAATGTGTTCAAAGACCCGATCCTGGCATACAAAAGACAAGCTTTTGATATCATCTATTTCTCCTGTGTGTTTCTGACTCTGGTCTTCACCTACCTGAGGATCCTGTTTGCAGCCAGGGCCCTCTCCACAGAGAAGGTGTCAGCCCAGAGAGCCAGGAACACCATCCTGCTCCACGGGGCCCAGCTGGCCATGTGCATGCTCTCCTACATCTCCCCCAGCGTGGAGATTGTCCTGCATCTAATCTTCCCCGGCCGAATCCTAGAAATCAGATTCGCCAACTATCTGATCGTCTACATCCTGCCGCGGTTCCTGAGCCCGATCATCTACGGTGTCCGAGACAAAAAGTTCAGGAAGTACCTGAAGATGTACTTTGTGAGCAACAGATGCAGAGTCAGAGTGCAGAAAGTGGCCGCACAGGACAAAGACAGCATATAACAGATCATATAGCCAGAGGGTTTAAATAAAGGTATTCAATCTTTATTTAACCAGAAATTTTGATTTTCAATGTTTAGTTATTGTAAAAAATATATAAATATTTAATTAACATTCAAAATTTATTTATAGAGTCACAATAAAGCGACTGATAATGGCAAGATGGTTCATGTCAGTAAGAAATGTTTTATTTATATGTACCTCTGCTACAAAAAAGAATAACGCTGTAGTTATGGTTATTTGTTCAACTTTCCAGAATTTTATGGAAGAAATATGCCTGTTCATATAAATGCAAGAGAAAAACATCTTATTTTTTCTAACTGAGACATTAAATAGTAGAAATTAAACTATGATATCAGGTGTAGTCATTGAAACAAATGATTTTTGACAACAGGAATGGAGCCACAGTTATATTAGAACAGCTAGCCTGCTCATACAACAAAAAAGACAACAACTCAATGGGGTTATGATGCATTATATAGAACCCACTGCTTTTCTTGGAAAGACACGGCCTACTCTGCTAGTACTCGTTGGCTTCACTGGTTGGGCTGGTTAGGTTTAGGCATGAGGAGTGAGACTGGTTAGGGTAAGATAATCAGGATAAGCCAATCAGAGGCAGAGTAGGTTGGGTCTTGCCATGAAAAGCAGTGTGATCCATAATAACACGGTTGGGATACTGTGCAGTACTAATCATCCATACAATATCCGGTCTATGCAGCACTGCACTCTGTATCCAAACATAAGTTGTGGAATATAATGATATTATACACAGAAAACACCAACCTGTCAATCAGGACAGTTGGCTCTTGAAGCTGCCACAGTGAGCAGAGCAAGGCAGCACACACATGCATCTCAATCTCAAATGGAAAGGATCATGACCCTGTGGCACAAACCATTTTATAACTACATCTAAATACATTTCTGCTACATGACACATTCATCATTTTTCTTTTTGTTAAATAAAATAAAATGATTTATAGCTAATGGGGTTTAATCAATTAAATCCATTAGCTATGGATTAATATCCCTATTTATGTCATTTTCTAGTTTTTACAAATCACAGGGAGGCAGAGTGAAACACTTTGAGATCCTGTACTGATACCATTCAGATCAATCTGTCTCATTATTGGCTAAAATATATTGGTCTCATACATACATATAATTCCCCAGAGTCCAAGGTTACATCTTTACATGTCTTATTTTGTCCAAACAACAGTCCAAAACCCAAAGATATTCAGTTTACTATCATATATGGCAAAGAAAAGCTTCAAATCCTCACATTTGAGAGGCTAAAAGCAGCACATTTTGGGCATATTTGTTTAAAAAATGACTAAGATGATTATTTGATTATAAAAATAGTTACCAATTAATGTTCTGTCAATCATCTAATCGATTAATCAACTGATTGTTTTAGCTCTATTTTTTTATTGACTTGTTTGCACTGGTGGTTTAGATTTGAAGTCTGTCTCAATGTGGTTTAATTTCTCGACTCTTCTGTCCTCCTGAACCTGACTGGTCAACACTGGTAAGATTATTGCTCACGGTGTTTGATACCAGAGTAGAAAACTCAGATGTCAAAATGTCCTTCATTAGTTTTCTAAAAACCAGTTTCAACACGAATCAGAACTATCAGATTAAAAATGAAAATAAAATCCTGAATACACCCAACAGCTGATGGCTTTCTGCTCTTCTCTTAAATTCAAATAATGCTCTGACTAGCATCAATTAACATGTTTTTCTACTGTTCATCTTCCTCACTGGCTCAGGGATCAGAAGTCTCCTTACGCTCATTACAGGAATCCATAACATAACCTGTGACATCATGACCTTTACTCTATCCCTATGACAACCTGATCAAAACACACACACACAAGCATCCATACAAATCCTTAAATATGAGATAACAGGCTGCAGGAGGAGGTCGCTGACACTGTCAGTGACTCAGCAGGTGAGATCTGTCGTCAATCATTTTATCATCTCTGAATATAATATCACTGTTATCTCTACTTTCTGTTCCAAAAGCTTCATGATACAGCTGATATTGATGTTAAATTACATTATCATTTTAAAAAAGTTTGAAAAGGTTTTATGTTGTAACTTCTACAGTCCTTCTGACCGTATCAATACTGCAGGACATTAAAGTGTTGAATATGTGAATATGCAGCAGTAAAACTACATTTTTATTTTCATGTGATGTCATACAGAATGATAAGAGGTCTATGTTTGTATATGATGTATTTGTATGCATTTATACTGTGAAACAGTTAACAGGAGTTGTAATATAGTATTTCTAATATTTTACATTCTAATGAGTCCCACAATCCCACTGTTACAGTGTCTCAGATGTTTACATTTTGTCTTTATAATTATGAATTATATTACTCTTACTATATCCTGTAACAAAATTGTTCAGTAAACTAAAATGTTTTTAATGGGACTTTAATAGCTCTTAATACATCATAAAGGGATTTCCTCTGATCTGACTGCAGATTTGGGTGAACACTGTGAGCCATGAATACCTGACAACAGGTGAATGGGATATCTGTGGTTGTAGGTGTGTATGACTCAGGATGTCTTTACATTATATTGTAAAATATCTCAATATAACTCTGCCTTTCTATTATAATTTCTGTATTGTCTATGTACTGTATGACAAAGATTAGTCCATTTCAGTAAAGATATAAACCTTTCATGCATTTTATATACTCATCTGCATTCCTTACTGCACGTCTTTGTGTTATTTGTTCAGGATATTAGATGTTATCACAGACAATGAACGTTCTTGTAAAAACCATTTGAAAATTTGAATCCATGTACTCTCATGTGTGCCTTGTAGTGCATCTTATAATTCTTTGATATTGTCCTTACGATCAAAAAATGAGAGTAGAAATTGTAACCCAATAAGTTTTTATTTCTATGTTCCTTCAGGTTGTGAGGAGGAGATGTCAGTGATGCTCAACTCCACCTCCTCCAACCCTTTGGACCTGCTGATGAGTAATACCAGCTCTCCACTGACAGGGGGCGCTGTGACCGTGCCTAAAGACAGCTTCTCTAATGCTCTCACCAAGAACATAGTGGCCATGCTGGTATGGCTCGCCCTCAGTATCATTAACAGCACCATGGTGCACACCTTCCTACGACACAGGTACACACGGCCATCATGAGATTATTCCTGAACACAGATGTTCAATCATCAGTGTTTTGCATAACACAGTAAAAGATCTAGAAACAATATATAAAGCAGCACCTGCAGATAATTGCAGGCACAAAGCTGCAGTAAAACATTTATTGATTGTTCTAAATGTACAAATTATGCAATCAATCTCTCTACGGCTATAAGATAAATCAATTTTCAGTGTTAACATACAGTATCTATGTTACACCCAGACTATTTGACCTCATAATGTAAAGTCATTTCCTGAATAAGCACTCTGCTTTAACTTGACTCCACTGTCTTCAGGGTAACTATCCTGTTATTTAGAGCTGAAACAATTAGTCAATTAATCAATTAGTCTACCAGCAGACAGTAAGCATTACTTAAAGTAGAAAGTAATTTTTTAAGCAAAGATCCCCTGTTACCACCTTCACCAGTGTGAGGATTTGCTGCATGATTTGCAGTTTATTATATTACCTGATAAGCTTTTTTGTTTTTGACATTTTATACACAACAAAACAACAAAATCAAAAAAATTATAAGCAGATGAATCTGAATGCTGATGAAAATAATCATGAGTTGCATCCCTTCTGTTATCATACTGTTCTGACACACACACAGCCACACATGTCCATCTCTCTCAGCTCTTGTTTATCTCTGACTCCAGCCTCTTCTATGAGAACCCTCGGTACATCATGTTCATCAGTATGGTGATCAACGATGCTCTGCAGCTAAGCCTTGTAACAGCTCTCTACGTGGTCAGCTACATCTTCAGGAAGATCCATGCATCTGTCTGCTGCCTTCTGGTGATCCAGAATCTACAGAATAATCACTAAAACTATAATAATGCTAAATAGCCCCCCTGTTTCACATCTACAAGCAGTATATAAACCGTTAAAATGGTTCACACAGCACTATAATGTAGTTGTAAGTTGATATAAGTGTTTATTAATGTATTTGTCAGCAACCATAACTCCTCTTAAAGGTATTCATAACTGGATTCTGGTGAATAAACAGATAATGACAATAAAGTAAAGCACAGTTGTAAGTTGTATTATAAAATATGTCTTCATAGGAGAATTTATAATGTTAAGAAGTACTGTACATTGATAAACACTTAAAAATGTCCTTATATCAGCTTACAACTACATTATAGTGTAGTTGTAATATTTATATACAGCTAACAAATGCTTAATAAAGTAAAATGTTACCACTTTTTATCTTTTCCTCTCATCTGACCACCACAACACGACCATTTTGCCTCTCTCAGATCATGACAGCAGTGCTCACCACCCGCTCCACCCCTCTCATCCTGGCTGGGATGGCTGTGGAGCGTTATGTCTCCATCTGCTTCCCCCTCCACTACAGCCAGATGTGCACCGTCCCTCGCACTCTCCTCCTCATCTACATCATCCTCCTCCTAACCGCCACCCCGCCCGTCACCGACCTCCTCATCACCATTGTTAAGGAGCCTCCAAGTTTCTTCCAAACCTCTATTTTCTGTGACCACTCGCTCCTCTTTCGGGACCGGTCCATCTACTACAAGAACTGTGTGTTTGACGGGGTGTATCTCTCCTTCGTGGCTCTGACGCTGCTCTACACCTACTGCAAGATCATGCTGACTGCAAGAGCGGCCTCCATGGGCCTGGCCTCAGTGAAGAGAGCGAGGAACACTGTGCTGCTTCATGGAGTGCAGGTGGGTGAACTTTCTCATGCTGGGATTTTTACTTCACATAGGGCAGAAACTCTGTGTGTATCTAAAAATATTAATATCTTTGGGACTTGGACTATAAATGAAACGAGTCAAAAAAACTATCGCGGGTTCTGGGATATTCTGATAGGTATTTTCACCATTTTCTGACTATTGTTGACCTTTTCAGTATTTATAAAAAGTATCACTCATTTGCAATGTTTCTACCAGTTGAAAGATGTTAGCAACCTGAGAATCATGAAGTATACTGTTTGTTGTAAATGTTGGATATTTATTTGAGTCCATCATCACAAGTATTAAGTTTATCCTGCTTGTTTCTTGTCCTTGTGTTTCAGTTGCTGCTCTGCATGCTTGCCTATGTGGTTCCCTCCCTTCAGGCTGCTCTCATCTCCCTTTTCCCCCGTCTCAGTCTGGAGATTCGTTACATCTTCTTCCTGGTCGTCTACATCATCCCCCGTTTCCTGAGCCCCGTGATCTATGGTTTTCGAGATGAGCAGTTCAGGAAGTACTGGACGCGGTACCTGGCTTGTTGGAGCCACAGCATCATCAGGGTCAGGCCAGTGGTACTGAAAGCGAACCTGCAGGTGAAATAATAACATCTGGAAACCACCAGAGAAGACCAACTGACTGTCAGTCTGCTGCTTGTGAGCTCCTGGTTCAGTTCAAATCAATGAAGGATGATGAAGGTTGCTCACAGTTTTTATTGCTCTGTGGCATTCATTTGGTTTGAATTCATGGTCTCTTATACAGCAAACATGGTGAGGCAACAAGTGCTGGAAATATGAACACTTTTTCAGAATCAAATGTATGTCACTGTGTACAGTAAGCCAGCTTTTAACAAATGTTTCTGCTGATATATAGATAAGCTCAATACGATCAAAAGATCAAGACATATGGATGGATGGATGGATGGATGGATGGATACAGAAGCTGAATGTCAAATGCTGTTCAAATGTGTTTATAAAGCACTTTAAATAAAGCATAATAAGACCTGAGATGTTTTAGTCTTGCAGTTAAGCATCCATATTAGGGTCATTAAGTACTCCACACAGAGGTGGTGCATATGACACATAGTGAGCAAATGAGTATTTTGTCTTGTTTAGATCCTGTCTGTAATTTTATAATCCACCAAGAGAACCCAGTGGAATCCTGGAGCAAATTATTTAAAGCCAGAAACCAGGTTTTACGTTCTCTATCTGTGCAAAATTAGTTTTTATGTACAATAGTAGGTAAAAAAAATACAGAGCTCTGGTGAGCTCTGTCCAATGTGCTGATTGTGTCCTCAGATAGCAAATTTGCTGTGGCCCAGATCCAGCCCACATACTGTGTGGAATGATACACTTGGGCAGTCTGCTCCTGTATCCCAGATCTGGGTCACAAGCAAGCAGTATGTCAACCAAGAACAAACCAGATAAACCAGAACTGGCCCACATCCAGAACACACATACCTGAGAGCACCGCATCTTTACCAAAAAAGACCCACATTTGATTTGGGATATTTGGACCATATTTGCTACTTGCTGTCTGGGCCAGAAGAAGGCCAGCAGTGCCACATGATTGCCTTAAGTGGCCCACTTCTGTATGCTATCTGGGTCTGTGTGGAGACAACACATAATGCCACAGTTTCAATAGATCTCACTGTAATAAAATTACTCAGTGCAGACAAAACATGCACAAAACATTTAACCAGTAAAACAACGTGACATAAACTATGGTTAACTTTCCAGGTTGTTTGATTTGTTTGGTGTGAGTGCAACTGGTTTAGCTTCGAGGTCTGCAACTAATGATTAACGATTTGACAATTAATCTGTTGATTATTTTCTTGATTAATTGATTTATTTGCTTTATTGATTGATTTTGTCCATGAAATGTCAAAAAATGGTGAAAAATGTCAATCACCGTTTCCTAAAGCCCAAGATACAACCTAAAATGTCTAAAATGTCTTGATTTGTCTCGTTCAACAGTCCATAACCCAAAGATATTCAGTTTACCATTATAGAGGACCACAGAAACCAGATAATATTCACATTTGAGAAGCTGGAACAAGAAAATTTTTGTGGTCACAGCTCACTGGTTCACAGTACACTTATTATAATAATATATATTATTAATAAATCTCATTTAGGTCTCTTCTTCTCTTCACGCTTTGAAAATGAGTCTCATTATGAAGACAAACTGCAGCTGATTTCTGATAACTTTTTAGTCGCCTTTGTTTTTGTTTTTGTGACTACATTCATGACTATGATGAGCCTATTTTTGTATTGGGTCATATTAATAAAATTAAGAATGTTTTTTTTTACAACCACTAAATCAAAATTAAGTGTACACAAAATAATAAACTTTTTAAATTCTGAAAACTGAAATCTACCTCCCTCAGTCCCTCTAACTGCTCACCCCACCTCTCCAAGATAATCTCATCTCACTGCTGTATTAGCATAGAAATCTATATAAGTGCATCTATCTTTCTCTTCCTCTCATTTCTTACAGACAGTTGGTCGGCCAGGCTCCTCATCACAGGCCAGAGCGGTGTGATGTTGAAGTAAGTTTGATATAGTTTTTAAAAAGTTAGTGAAGGCACCAGATAAATAACACTGTATGCTTGTTCACATCTCCCCACATTTTAACCTTCCTGTTGTCCTTTGACCCGGGAGGACAACAGGTGTCATTATGTGCTGTCATCAAAAAACTTGAAATGGTTTTAAAACAGTATCCTGACTAAACTTTTACATATACCAGTCTGCCATAATCCATCAACATATTTTCCTCTGATCTCAACTATAGTTAAAATAATTCATAATTTCTTAGTCAGGATACTGTTTGACCCGAGGACAACAGGAGGGTTAAGAGAAAGAAGGATATGTAGGTTTACTACTGGTTGTCTTTTCAAATATTTATTTGTTGATGTTAAGAGAAATAAGAGTGAAGCTTTTGTTCCTAACACAGACTCTATTATAGCCATGAACAAAGAGAATTCAACAGACCATCCAAAGTACAGTCAATTCTTCTACATTTAGTCAAGAGCTCCATATTCAAAAATTGTCTTTAATCTTTTATTTGTTTTATTTGCTTTGCATTTATTATGCAGTTATTTCAAAACTAATGTTAGAAAAATCTCTTTAGATTCTATTTACAGCATTCATATTGGAAATAGTGACATTTTGCTCTTGTTCTTGGTAAATCATTGATCAGTACAGGAAATATTTTAATGTATCTTACTGCTACTACTATGTAATTTTTTCATCTTTCTTATGAAACACAACATTAATTTTATTTTAATCTGAGGCACTTTTTAGCTTCTTTCTGCTCTTATATATTATAATTCCACTCTCTTAATTAGGTGAAACGAGAAGTCCAGTCTTTATGAAACAACTTATGTGAACTGACTCATTTGCAGCACAGCAAACCAAGAAGCAATTATGTTTTAAGTTTAAGTTATTCATTCACTTAAATTACATTTTTTGATTATTTTGTAGAAATGGACTGAGAAGGCCTTTGATTGACTAAACAATAACTGAGTCACTCTGAATTATTTTTCCAGCTCTGACTGAACTGAGTTTTGGTTTCTCAGCACCAAAGGAGGACGAGGTGCAATATGAACTCAACCAGACGTCAGGACAGCTTTAACGATGCTTTCACAAAGAACTTCATCACCTTTGCTTTCGGCTTTATCATCAACTCCATCAATGGAGCTTTCGTCTACACCTACTTTAAGAGTCAGGTCTTCCAGCGAGACCCCAGGTGATACAGGACCATGTTCTTAGAGTAAAACTGAATAAAAATGGGCCAGAGTTTGCTGTTGTACATATATGTTGATATATTTTGCTGTGTATGTGACTGAATTTGTGATTTTTTTTCACTTTGTTTGGAGCAGAGCACAACTTAAATATCTATGAAATATAATTACATCTATCTTCTGTGTCCTCTTTCCTTTATTTCCTGTTCTTATCTTGCATATTTGTCTCCTGCTGTCTTTTCCTCACTTGGACTTTTCTTCCTTTAACTACTCCTCTCTGTTCTCCTTCTGTCCTGCTCTACTTCCTGCAGGTATGTGCTCTACATCCATCTGGTGATCAACGACATGATTATGCTCACCGTTTCTGTGGCACTGCAAATCATGACCTACACCATCCCCCTGCGTTTTGCACCCTGCTGCATCATGCTGCTCATCTTAGTCACTACCAACAAGTACGTAGGTGTGTATTTGTGTTCAAGAGAGTGTGTTAACCCAATTGTTCTGCATGTGTGCTTCTGTCAGATTTACACTTTTTTCTTGGCTCTAGCATCACCATATCATACAATATACATGTGATACTATGTATGTGTGTCTGGAACCTGAATCTTCACTTGACAGGCTATAGCAGACTTTTAAAATATAATCTACTGTAGTAAACAGCTTTCAAGGAGTAAATGTGCATACTATGCATCAGCCAGCCAACTATCATTATGGTTATTATACAGAATATTTACAAAGCTAATATTTGAGGTCTACACGCTGTCATTCCCTCCACAAGTGGCAACTCAGCCCCATTTTTGGAATTTTTTAGGCTAGAATTGAAATAAACATGACAGATGACTCAACAGAAGAAGAAGAAATGTAGCCTAAATATGAGGAAAGTCATCAATTAAATGAAAAATTCTGCACAACTTTGTGGCTATTTCTCACAGCAGACATTTTGACTTTTCATTGCAGGAAAAGCACAGGTAGACCTAATAATATTAATAATGTCTTTCTTCCATTGAAGTATATAACACCACAGCTCTGACACGGGCGCACCTCATGGGACGCAATTGCTACTGTGTTATCTATCATACCTGTGTTTTCCCAACATGTCATAATGTCTACTGAGAAAAAGGCCTGTATCACCACAAGACAGGAAACTGCTTGGAAGTGCAGCTTGATTAACCTGTAAAGGGGCCCCAGGGCAAAACTGCGCCCCAGTTCTTCCCACTTCTTGTGCATTTAAGTGTACAAGTACCCATTAAGGATAGTGCACAAAATAGAATAAACATCTTAATTTTATTTTGCCTATAGCCCCAGAGAACAACCAGAACACCTATTTCAATACCAGATCATATTACTTTATTAATTAAACTAAATGAGACATTTTAATTTCATGCTGGTTTCCAGTAGCCTTGCACTTTCTTCTAGTAACACAAAACTTTAAGTCCTTATAATTTCAGTTTAGATTGTGCTTTAGTGGTGCACATTCTGAGACTAATTTACTTGATTTATGATGTGTAATTAATGGAGGTAAATCCCACAGGTTAATATAATGCTAGCTGGACATTTGCAGTTTCATGTTGTGTTGATCATTAAGGCTGAAAACCCTCATGGTACTTCACAATCTGAGCTCCAGTAAACATGTGCACAATAACTCTGGATTAAAAAAAAATTAAACAAATGATTATCATGAGTGTTTTTATTTGTCCTGATCCAGGAACAGCCCTCTGAACCTCGCTGGCATGGCAGTGGAGCGTTACATCGCTGTTTGTCGACCTCTTCGTCACGTCCAGATCTGCACCGTGCAGCGAGCCTACGCTCTGATTGCACTGATCTGGGGCATCTCCATCATTCCTGCCTTCACAGACATCATCATCATCCTCGCCACCAAGCCCCTCTCTGTCTTCTCAAGCAGTGTCATCTGTTACCCTACTTATATCTACAACACACCGTACCACAAGACACAAAGTACAGTTGTCCAGGTGAAATTCTGATCATCATTTCATGGATTTTCTTGCTTTATATTCCACTGAACAGTGTTTTTTTTATTATTCCTTAACTTAATGTCAATTGCATCGGTTGATAGACTAAAACAACCCAGATTTTGTGTCTTCATGTCTTCTCCTCAGGTCCTTCTGTTTTCCTTCGTCTTCCTGACTGTGATCGTCACCTACCTGAAGGTCCTCTGCGCTGCTCGGGCAGTTTCTGGCTCCAACCAGGCTTCAGCCAGAAACGCCCGCAACACCATCCTGCTGCATGGAGTCCAGCTCCTCATCTGCATGTTGTCATACATCTCTCCCTTCCTCAACCTCATTTTAGTCACCACTTGGCCCCAGGAACGCACCAAGATCTTCTTCAGCTGCTTCCTGTTTACCAATGTGCTTCCTCGTCTGCTCAGCCCGCTCATCTACGGCATCAGAGACAAGAAGTTCAGCAGCCATATCAGGCTGCACTTCTGCTGTAAATGCTGCAACTCTGTAGGAAAGAGGGTGAAATGATGGAGGGACCCTAGTGAGGGTCCAAGCAGGTGTTTGACTAAATGGCCTTTCAAGGACCATACATGTTATTTTGCATGTTTTCCCCTTTATCTACAAATACCACTGAACACAGAAGTTGATTCTGGTGTGACCTGAGAAGAATTTTTGCAAGCAATTATGAGAAATATATATGATTTCTCAGTAGACCATTTTAAGGTGTAAAAGCTACATTTGGGTCTTTAAGAATTTATTAAAGTCACATTCATTATTGTAATTGTGCATTTTTATGGACTACAGTAGTACAATGGAAAAACAATGTTTGCAAAATTCTCCAAAATACAGAACTGTATGTATATTGTCAGTGTCTCAAAAGGCGTCTCAGCGTTCATGAATAAAGAAAAAGGCGCTAAAAATCCAGTTGTTTGAGCCTTTGTTTGAATTTGTTCATTATCTTGCCTTCAATTTTTTTCTAAACCCTCAAAATATTCAGGTACCTAATTCAAGTTCAAGTTTAATTTGTCACTTCAACAATAAGAAACATAAAAAATATTTTATACATAAGCGGAGATGAAACTCTGGGAAACTTCTTCAGGATCAGGTTACAAAAAAATGTAAATCAAGATAAAACATATAGATAGAAATATAAAAGAAAAGACAAAAGTGCATGAGTGCATCAAAAACATTTTTTTTTTTTAAAGTTTTTTAATGAGTGAATGACATATTTTCAGACCTTGTGTTGAAACTGCATTAATCTGAAAACATGCCACTGCAGGCCACAGCTTCTAACCTTCACTGCCTGCATTGTTCACTTCTAAACCTGCATCACGGGCCAAAACTCTGAGTCATCTGTTGGTTTCTTAAAAAAAATACCTTATTGCAAGGACAGTGAAGACACACTGCAGACTTTATATTGTCTAGATAGACATTTGGTGCAGGTTTTTTGTCTAAAATGTTTGCAAATTATCTCCCCTGTATCACAGCCACAGATATCCTTCACCTTTATCGCCACATATATAGTAAGATCACAACACTGACAAACAGTCAATTTAACGATCAACATCCCATTTAAAGGACCAAACCTTTGTTGAAAAAGCAACAAATACCAGAAGATTACAAATGAAGATGAACTGATATTTAACTCCACTGTGTTAAGTAAATTACGGAAGAGGGGTAAAGGTCTACACACGTCCACGTTTGGGTGTAAAACTGGTTTTTGGCCACTAGATGGCTCCATTACCACAGACACGCTGCGGTCTGTGGACCTGCAGCTTCCCAAGATGAATATGTGATAAACAATACACCTCTGAATGTATGAGAGTTGTGAGAATTGTGTGAAATCCTGTTCAGGTGCTGCTGGTCAGGAAACTTTTAAAATCTTGATCAAATAAACTCATTTCGATGTTTATGAGGTGCAAACGCAAAAACATTTATTTTATTACATCAAGAGGACACTCACAGCCTGCTTCCTTTGGACGTTGTCGTCTTTGTCTAACGGAGGAAGTATTTAAGTATTTCTCTTCTTAATGAGAAAGAAAAAGAAAAGTCAGCAGCAGTTAATAGCAGCACTTAAAGCCTTTGCTGGCAAAGCAGAGGGTCCCTGTGAATATTAGAGACATATTAGAGTAATTTAACGGGTTCATTAAATGACACCTGAGATTTCACTAAATTTCATTACGCACCACACATTTAGAGCCCCAGTTGTGAGATAATAGTCATATTGACTCCCCAAGAATTATAAAATCCCATTAATGAACCACAAGGCCATTTAAAAATTATTATTGACTACATCCAAAGTCCCTGTGGCGATATAAAATAAAGACTATAAAAATTCAAAAAAAAGTTCATCATTAAACTCTAAATTAACCACTAGGTGCCGCAAACACATCATAGAAGCGACTCTATGAGAGCGTATTAAAGGTATTTCCCGTTCGGAGACACGATCCTGTTCCGGAATGTGACGGAAAAAGCCGAAGACTGTCCGACAGAGAAGACGAACAAACACAGGTTCAGATGGAGGAAACCTGTGTGCCTACAGCTGATTCTCACATCTCTCCTCCACAGATGATCGTTACAGGCGGAGGGAATGATGTCCTGAAAGTTGATTTGGGTTTAAAGCTCACTGTCTTTTCTCTGGATCCGACGTTTCCTTAATGGCAGAGTTTAGTCCTTTTTATTCCTGAAAGTATAAAACTTATCAACGCATCATGGGGTGAATCTGAAATCTGGGGAAGATGCTGATCCGGTGATGAAAGAGTATCGTGACAAAACTCCCAGGAGGTAAGTTTCAATTAATATATTAAAGTCTTTAAATTTCCCTTCATAACACTAAAGCCTGAAGTGTTTATAAAGAGATTTAAGCTGCGATCAGTTAATCAACACTTCAACCTGACAGCTAGTTTACTGTGGGCTCTGTGTCATCTTAATGTGGAGTTTGATTATGTTTGTTGCAGTACTCTGATGTACTTCACTGCATGAATGTGTGTGAATGGTTGTTGCATTTTTCTACAGCTGTGATTTCAAGCTGCAGCGCTTCCTTGTGCTGAATTATAGATCAACTTTATTTCTGTATGTGCACCATGGCAGCTCCCCTGAGAGCCCAGCATGGGCCCTTCATGTAATTATAGACTCAGAGTCACATTGTCCCTCTGTTGTTTACTATCTGTTTTCCTTTGGTCGGATGCTTTTACACAAGTCTAAAAAAAGGAAATGATTGTTTAAAAATAACGCTGCTAATTTTGACAGAAGTGTTGCCATAAAACTGATAATTTAATGACATTCATGGCTATGTTGGGTACTTTACATCACTGTGGAGCAGACTGTGTTGAGGAACTAATCTAAATGATATTATATTTATTTAGATTTTAAAATTTCAATTCCATTATCAAAAGCAAAGGTTCTCAGTATGTACGTACATTTCAAAGGAAGAAATTCAGAGCAGAGCTGTAAGTCAAGACTGCTTTAGTTAAGTCCAAGTCAGTGTGGAGATGAGACTGAGTTGAGATCAAATTAAAAGCCTAAAGAGGTGACAAACATTTTGGAACAGAGTCCAGACCAGTTTTAAGACCAAAATAACTGCTAATTAGTCTGAAAGTCTGTTTCTGAAAGTCAGAAAAGTTAGTTTAAGGTTGCCTGTGGAGATGTCACTGTAAACAAGTAGTTTTAAGCTTGGAAGTTCATTCTTGACCTGAAGGGAACCTATGAAACAAAATATCTATAAGCCAAAGGTCCACTTACTAATTTTTTGAATGAATGAAGACCACAAAAACCTTTTAGAAGGCACTTTGTGTATACCTAGGCCCAACACACACTATGAAAACATTCATAATTCACACAATATTTAAAGAGGTCCATCATAAAAGGTTAATGTGCAATCTTTACCTCCGCTATTGATCTTCTCCTACTCTTTGATTGGTGCATTATAACAGTGTGTTTTATCTTGGTTTTCATGCACATTTGCAATAAGGCCTCTATTCATATTTTGCATTTTGTTAATGTGAACGCTACACCACGAGGAGATCTAATCATTATATTTCCCTACAGCTCAATGCAGCACTTTACCTTCACCTGTCAACAAATACACAGATCTTCCTTCAGGAGCTCTGAACTAAACCTTCATCATCTAAATAATTAATGCAGAAGACTTTCACCCTGCAGAAGTTTGAGGCTTCACCTGATAATGTCTGAGATGAGTCCACATCAAAATGGACACTTCAGAGAGAGTTATCAGAAAAGTGTCTGAAAACCAAAAATTATTCTTGACTGAACTTTAAGGTTTATTCTTAAATCTTTTCTTTTGGCTACAACTGGGCATCTTTTAGTTTATTTGGCAAACTTGTTCGCAAATAGTTGCTTATTTCCACATCCAGCAGTTACGGAGCAACATTATCATTCATTTGAAGTCGTGTTTCTGTCCACCTTCACTCTCTTTTAGCTCTGTTTATGCTCTCTACCAACTCCTGAGGGAAATATCTGTCTCTTTAGCTGCTAAATGCTCCACTATGTTCACCAGCTAGTCTACAGCTAACTGTGTCTGTTTGTTGTGTTGAAATGTGCCACTACAAATCCTAAAATCTCAAAAAGCCTCTCAGTGAATTGGCAAGTTTCAGTATCATATATAAACTTTATGATCCGGTTTTATTAATGTTTTTTGCCCTGTGGACAACGACAGACTGTCTGTCTGTGACTCATAAGACAAGTCTGGACTGAATGGACGTGAATTTCGTTTGTACCTAAAAGAAAATTATAAGGACAAGAACACTATAATTCCACAAATTGTCTTAAATCACTCGTATGTGACACTTAGGAACAAATCTGTTGGTGAGAGAGGTTCTTGAAAGAGGCCCTGAGAGGAAAAAGACTATAAAGCTCTGTGGATGAGGAGAAGAACAGGGTTGGGTGATAATTTTCTGTGAGTTCATCAATACAAGTGACACTTTAATATACAAGTAGTTATGTGAGCCATTGTTAATCTAAAAGTATTGATTATAGCTGCTTTAAAGCCACAGCATTACACACAGATTCAGTGATTCTCAGTCAGGGTGTCTGGGAGAGTGAGCTCAGGCGATAATGTCCGTCATGACTCCATAATTGTCCAAAAAAAACATAAAAAACACACAAGAGAGCCATACTGTTGTAATTAGTTTGATATATTCCTTCATTAGAATAAACACAGACAGTGTGGTTTCAACAGTCGATTATCTTCTAAGTGCTAAACTGGAATTTCCTCAGATTATATGAGAGCTGAAGTAGGAAAATGATGCTGAAATCACAGCTTGTGCTCAGTGGGATCATTTCAGTAAATTAGCCTAATATTAAAGTGTTACAGCTGTCATCCCTCGTGGCTCATTTTCCATATTTGTTCTGGTCCAGCCTGTCCTCCCCAAGATTTGTCCCAGCTGAATATCACATTTCAAATGGGGATATATTGACTTGTATAATCAAGATGTCCATGAAATGCTTTTTCCGTATGACTTTGTTTATTTGGAAATCTCAAGACAGACAATTTGCCATCTGGCTCTTTTTTCTGAGTCCAAATTCACATCTTTAGGTTTTGGAAAAGTATGTAGGAAGTATTGAGATTGTTTACCGAAGTAAAAGTAGGAATACCTCACTATAAAAATACTCAATTAGAAGTTAAAGTCCTGCATTTATGATTTTGCTTATGTAGAACAACAGAGGTTTTATCAGCAAAATGTACTTTGAGTATCAAAGGTAAAAGTACTCGTTACTGTGAAAACACTTAACAGCATTAAATGTTTTTGCAGGTTGAGATGGAAATGATTGTAACTACTTTATAGATTAATTGGGTGGTTTAATCTATAATATTTCATCATATTTTAGAAAATGATCCTCAGGGTTTGTACATAAAATTAGAGCTGCAACGATTTGTTGATTAGTCAATTGACAAAAAAATAATTGCCAGCTATTTTGATAATCGAACTGATTTGAGTCATGAATGAGTCAAGAAAAACTACTAAATTTCTCTGTTCCAGCTTCTTAAATGTGAATATTTTCTGTTATTTTTAGTCCTCTATGACAGTAAACTGAAGATCTTTGGGTTGTGGACTGTTAGTTGTGACAGAACGAGACATTTGAGGCTATCACCTTGGTCTTTAGGAAAACAGTGATTGACATTTTTGACCATTTTCTGAAATCTTACTGACCAAACAACTAATCAATTATTGAGAAAATAGTCAACAGATTAATCGATAATGAAAATAATTGTTAGTTGTAGCATTACATGAAAAAAATTGATCTTCAAAGTATCTATTGTAGTAACTATGGCTGCCAAATAAATGTAATTGAATTAAAAATACAATATTACCCTCTGAAATGTGGTGGAATGGAAGAATAGTTACATTAACATAAATACTTAAGTCTTAAGTATCTCAGAACTTAAACACATTAATTGAGTAAATATACTCCACCACTGGCATTTACACATGATAACAGGCTTCCCACAAACACGTCCACCTACTCGCCTCCGAATCTCACACATGCTGCTGACAGACGAAGATGGATTTTTCCACACTTAACTGTATATATAACCATAAATCATTCAGCTGAGGGGAGAAAGAAAAACCTGATTAAATACCAGCAGGAAGAGAGTGAAAGATTCAGAGCCGGATGAAGTCAGACTGCTCTGTTTAAAACACCATTAAGTCCACATTAGGTTAACACCTATCTGTGATTCCTAAGGCCATTTCCTACACTCTGCAATAAGAGACCATGTAACATTACTGCATTACATTATAGCTACACTTTACCTGAAGGAAGGCACTTACTGCTGCCTCTAAATGGACGGATACCCTCAGTCCTGTTAGAGTGAGCGCTACATGTGCAGCGCTACAGCTGGCGACGATGGGATACTTGCTTGGAGGTATCACTCTGATGAGCAATAAAAAACAAAAGCTGAAAATAAAACTGAGACTTCACTTGTTGCTAAGCAATATTAATCCAATGTTTGCCAACTAAACTGAACTAAATAATGTTTTCTGGCAGTAATATTAGCATTGTGCTGTAAAAAACTATTTAAGGCAACATTGGGATCTGTTGGAGCCTTTGGGCAGAAGAGCGACTCAAAACTTAAAGGACGGGTTCACAATTTTTCAAGTCTGTCTAAAAAAGTCAGGAGCCCACATGAACATTAAAAAATGTTTTTCTTGCTGTAATCATTCCTCCTGTTCATACTGACCATTAGAAGATCCCTTCATAATGACCTTATAATGGAAGTGATGGAGGACAAAATCTTCAGTGTGTCCACACAGTTGTTTTGTGCAAGAATGCATTTAAAAGTTGATGTGAAGCTTATATGAGGCTTCATCAGTCTGAGTTAGTCATATCAAGTGGATATCTGACACATTTACAGTCTTTTTTAGCATCAAATTCCCTCTTTGTGTTTCCTCGGACAGTGTTTCCCTGTTGAGCTGCGGTGGAAGTATAGTAACAAAAAGAGGGACTTTGGCACTAAAAAGACTGTAATGTTGAAAGATATCTACTTGATTTGACTCATTTGGATGACTGAAGCTTCATATTAGCTTCAGATAAACTTTTAAATACATTTTTGCACAGAAGGAGGACTGTGGATTTCATCCCCCATCACTTACATTGTAAGTGCATTATGAAGGGATCTTCTAATGGTCAGTATGAACAGGAGGAATGATTACAGCAAGAAAAACATGTTTCACTGTTCATTTGGGATCCTGACTGTTGTTTTTAGACAGACTTGAAAAATTGTGAACTCATCCTTTAACCAATGCACAAAAATCTTTCTTAATTTTTACAGTATCACTTGAACTTTGTTATTTATTCATCTGTTGAGTGATTTCATAGTGTGGTTTTTATAATGAAAGTGTGTACACTATGTAGGTGTTTGTACTGGAAGTACAGTAGATGAACATGTGTGGGAGTTAGTTTCTGTTTTGGCTGCATATGTATGTGTGTTTTTTTACTTGACCACATGGAGACAAGTTGCTTGCAACCGTGATTAATGTTGACAAAAAATTAATTGTGATTGAAATGTTTTTAAACAGAATGGTCACTTAACTCATGTTGTTAAAAGCTGTGTTATGACATGGCAACATATTCAAGAAAGGAACATGTTTATACTCAGCCTTCAAATATCTAAAGTCCAGCAAAAGCCTTTTGGCTCTCAACCAGTCCATAATGTGAGCTGTAAAATGTCTGGTACAACAAGCCAGTGTCTGGCCAGCAGGTCTTATAAGTGCATTAGTGGAGCAGATGAAGTTAAAGTGCCTACATCACAACAAAGAAACTCAAACATTTTTTGGGCAGATAATGAAAAGGAGACTCCACTTTGTCAGGAAGTCTTCATAGAGGATTTTGGTGATTGCTGACTCAGCTCGGGAAGAAGAAAAGAGAAGATGGAAAGAGAGAGTGAGATCTGGATCCCATCCAGGCCACGAGTCAAACAGTATGAACCAGCAAAGCTGCACCTTGAATGTCAAGATACTCACAAATAAAATCAGATGTCTGCAGTAAAAATGATAAGGCTGCTGTTATTCTATATGTTTGTTATTGTCACAAAGGAATAACATCTATCAGGCTTTGGACACACATACAATACTTGTCAGTAGATTATATTGAATCACCAGCTTTTAGAGCTGCAGCGATTAGTTGATCAACAGAAAATTAATCGCAAACTGATTAATTAATCGTTTCTGTTATTTTTCAAGCAATAAGAATATTTTCTTGTTTCAGCCTCTCAAATGTGAGGATTTGCTGCTTTTCTTTGTCATATGTGGCAGTAAACTACTAATATTAAGGTTTTGGATTGTTGGCCAAACAAAACAAGAATATAATCGTTAGTTGCCGCCCCAATAAATACTATCTTTACTGTGATCATTTTTCCTCTGATAGTGTTTATTCTAAGGCTGTAAGTCCTTTCTGTTGTTGGTATTGAGTTTCTTATTTTTCCTTTGTATTGTTGTTTTATTGTTGTTCTGTTTGTTCTTGTGAATGTTTGGGACCCCACGATTTCTATAAAGTCAATAAAAACCATTAATTAAGGATCCCTCTTTTGCTTTGTTGCTCATCTCCCTGTGGTCTCGTTAGTTAACCATGGTGAAGGAGAGTCTGCCCAGCTGGGGCCACCAGGACTCAGACGAGGGTCTCGTCCACGTGAACGTTGGAGGTCTGAAGAGGAGTCTCTGTTCCAGCACACTGAAGAAATTCCCAGACACCAGACTGGGAAAACTGCTGGCATGTGACTCAGAGGAAGATATACTTCAGGTTTGTTGTGGGTTTGGGGAGATGAATGGATCGATTGATAGATGATGGATGATCATTTTGCATCTCTCTCAGGATTTTGATTCCAAAAATAATGAGACTATAAAATGTGTCTCTTTGGCTATTTTCTAAAGCCTCGCTCCGTCATTCTTCCTTCATTCATTTATTTGTTCACATTTCCCCCCTCTCCTCTTCCTCTCCTCTTCTTCGTCCTTGTAGGTGTGTGATGACTATGACGTGCAGCAGAAGGAGTTTTATTTTGACAGGAATCCCGGCTTGTTTCCTTACGTCCTTCACTTCTACCAGACGGGTAAACTTCACATCATGGAGGAGCTGTGCGTCTTCTCCTTCAGGTCTCTGGTCTCTCTGCTGTTTTAACACCACAAACTACACTTCAATCACATTCATCAAGTCACAATTTGTCACTTTAGTTTCTGTTTAGAGTGAAAATAAGTGAATAGTTGAGCTGTTTTCATACTGTACAAGCACTGTGACCTATAAATGCTACATGTTTATAATTTGTCATGTTTGAAAAAGATCTTTACTGGTTTCCATATCCGTCTTACACAGCTCCAGTGGGAATAAAAGCGGTCACAATGTCACTAAAAGCACACATAAGATTACTCTAAGAAATAACGTTTTACTGTAAATGCTTTACCAGAGAGATCAATTTGAAGCAGCTAATGTGATTCTGAAGAACCTTTCACGAGCTACAGGAACTACTCTACTTTTATAAAAATGACTGGACATTTAGTTTGATGGTGAAATTAGAGAAAAGCTTTAGAAAAAATGTACACAATACAAACAAACAAACAAACACATTCACAAACATAAACAATCCCCCAACTTCTACATTTTATGCAGTTTGTTGTCTGTAAAGGTCCTTTTATTGTTTGAACAGAATGAACCTTTTCCACAATAGAAATATTTGAAAGTTAAAAAGCCAGAAACAGTTAGATGAACCAGTATTATTATTTAATCTGTGTCTAGAGGAGGCTATAAACAGATTCCCTCGATTTATTAAATTTTCTCTTCAAGAATTTTGACAGGATTTTGGGTGAAGCTTGGTGAGGTTGATATACTGTCTTTTTTGTTTAAAGTCCAACTGAAATTAAAATGCATTTTTGTTTCCTACAGCTACATATCTGCTCTGTAAATCACTTGTCCTGTTTATCCTTTGAGAAAAAATGAGAAACCAAAAGAGAGAAATTTTTATGTCATATTTTTTGGTTTCATGATGGTGCCCCCTAGTTTTACATTATTTCAATGAAATGCGTTCCATCATTCACTTTCATAGCTGGAGTCCTTATTTTGATACAGGAAATCAAATTTTTGCATAAAGCGATAACGTGTCGTTCTATCATCGGCAGAGCAGACGGTCACACTGAGCCTGATAGCATGCTGCTCCACAACACAAGAACCACAGACTCTGAACAACACACATTAACTTTCCTGCTAAAGTCTCCTTCATATCTCACAACTCACAAACATGAAGACATGTCTTGTCCTGCAGCTTAGCTTGTTGAACGAACCACCAAACAAATTACCTTATCCAGCTTGTCAGGCTTCAAGTGATGCGCAGTGGTTCGGACGAATCAGCGTCCTATGAGGTTTCTTACTGGATCTCATGATCACATTTCCGAGGAAGACTTCTCAGATGGTTCTGTGTAACAAACCATATGGCGTATCAGGTTACCAAACAAACATTCGCCAGGAAAAAGTGCACCGCTAATGTCAGTTAGCAGCTAGATAGCCAATTAGCTGCTCATTTGCAGCATATAAAACAACATGTAAACATACTTGCAAATGTCACTTTGGTCCCGTTAGATGCTGGTTTGGTCGTTACTCTTCAAAATCCCTGTTAGTGACACACTGTCTGTCCATGACTTGTAGCTACAGCAGTTTGTTTACTTTACTCATACAGTGTAACACCGGTTGCCTGCCAGCTGCTGTCAAACAAAAATAAACACTGACAAGCCGCCTCAGCTGCTGTCAATCAAACACAGCATTTCCTTTTTTCTTCCTTGTATTAATATAAAACTATAAACAATACATTAAAAAAACACTTTTACATTAGTTTTGACTAAATATGATTTCAGTTTAAATTTTAATCATTTAAAGCTCTATTAGACTGCAGCTGTTGTACTAATAAACTTCTGTTTGTCACTTAGTCAGGAGATCGAATACTGGGGCATCAATGAGTTCTTCCTGGACAGTTGCTGTAGTTACCGTTACCACGACCGCAAGCTGGAGAGCAGCCGACATCGCAGCTGGGACGACGAGAGTGAAGTCAGCAGCATAGACACCTCTGTGGACGAGATATCTGACTTGAACAGGTAAAAGACCGTGGAGCCTTTTGATGAGCCCAACTCACATCTCTCTGTCTATCTCTCCGTTAACTCATCGTCTTCCTCTGTCCTCTCAGGGACATGCTGCACTTCCAGGAGGTGCGTTACGGGAACATCAGGAAGTGTCTGTGGCTGACTCTGGAGAACCCTGGATACTCCATCCCCAGCAAGCTCTTCAGTCTGCTTTCCATCGGAGTCGTGCTCACATCCATCGCCACCATGTGCATCAACAGCATCCCAGAGTATCAGGTTGGTACAGAGAGAAACAAACATTCACTCAGTTTTCATCAGAAGATTTTCGTCAGGAACATTTCTGTAGATTAGATGATGATGGGACTCTCTGATCATCACTGAAAAACTCATCATCTATTTACATAAACCATTATAAAAAAGCAGAATCCCTGCCATATTTATCCTGTTTTAAATGTGAAGGAGGAAAAAAATATCCAATCAGATGCAGGAAGTGTTCAGTGAAGGAGAATAAAATCATCTATTGGACTTCTTAATGTCCCAAACAAAAACACATCCAGTTGTGCCAGAACACAATGACAAAAGTTAAATTTGAGAGTTTTGTGAGGCTACAAAGATTATCATGCTTGTAATGAAGGAATTAAAGAATGACTGCAATAACAAATGAGCTAACAAACTATCAGGTGTTAAAAGGTAGTGTTTCACAAAGTGTCTGTTTGTTTAGTTTCTCTTGAGTTTTACTCTAAACCTCTTTAAATTTAACCCCAGTCCAGACATAAACTTTGTATATTATATCTGAATTCCTCATGACTGATTCCATTTTAAAGATAAATGCTATGCAGCCATCTTAAATGTTTTAACACCAGCTGTGAGGGGCGTTCATGAATGTTAGTTTATTTAGAAACAGCTCCAAAGACTAACAACATCGATCATGTTTTCAGTCTCCGGAGAGTGGTTCTGTGTAAGGAAGACGCTACTGAGCACGTGCAGGAAGGTGGTTCTGTTTACAGCTTCATTAGCTTGTGGCTTTGTACTACATTGTACATTTCTCAAAGAACTTCAGTACGGAGGCTGAAAACATGATCACTGTTAATAGTCTTTGGAGCCGTTTCTAAACAAACTAACGTGACCAAACTCTTCATAATGAAGGAACATGTCACCCAGTGCAGCAGTGTGGCTCACTGATGTGTTTTTAATAGTTTTTGGACAACGGAGGAATAAAATATATCAGGCTTTGGATACACACACAATACTTGTTAGTAGATCAGTTCATTGTTGGTTTGGATCCAAACATGCGATTTATTGACAATAAGAAAAATATAGAAAAACAGCAGCCATATGCTTTAAGCAAGATGCTGTTGATAAAAGCAAAACAGGGTTCAAAAACTAAATGTATGATTGAAAACATCTGTAAATGTTCATGATGATCAATAATCTTTCTCTTTTTTTCTTTCAGACGTTTGACTCTAATGGGAAGCTGATGGAGGACCCGACCACACAGGCTCTGGAGGTTTTCTGCAGCTGCTGGTTCACCTTCGAGGTGAGCAGATAAAAACAAACTGGAACAATAAGTGGTGTTTATCTGTGTGTTGGTGAATGAACAAAGATATCAGTTGAAGTAGAACACACTTCTTTTTTGTTCAATCTCTTCGAGGTGGTGACGCGGCTGCTGCTCGCGCCCAACAGGAGGAAGTTCTTCCGTCATCCTCTGAACATCATTGACTTGGTGTCGGTGGTTCCCATCTACATCACCTTGATCTTTGACATGACTTTGGGTTCAGAGTCTGATCTGGGAAACCTGGGACGACTCATTCAGGTTGGGAAATGTAATTTATCTTAATCTTTGACACTGTCTGTTTTCATCATTGTTTCATATGTGATACATTTAATCACTGAACTCAAGGAGACGTTTTCATTGGTTGCTTTTTGTATTTAAATGTATTCAATTAGACAAACCCAACACTGGTACTGACAATACAAAACAGTCTGCTGGTGCTTTTCAATGTAAAGCTCCAGAAATAATAAAATAATTTGCCAGACTCAGATCCATTACTTCTTTTCATGACTTCAAGACTTCATTGCTTGTTTACCTCAAATGTATTTGTTCTTTTTTTTTTGACTGTATTTACTTTCATCTTTTATTAGTACATATTTTCCCTCTCTGTCTCTTTTTCCTCCTTATTTTACCCCTTTTGGTTTGTGGGTAGACTTAGTGCTTTTGACAGTTTTGTTTGTTGTTTGTTTGTTCTGGCAGTTGCTAACCTCTTGTTGGTCTTGTAACAGAGATGTAGAGGTTTGGGAGTTTTTGAGAGCTTTGTTTGTTTGTGTGTTTTGTTGGTTGTTTTGTGTTATTGATTTAATTATTTTCATAATTATTTGTATTGTTTGTTTGTTGAATTGCCAATTTTCTTTTTTTCTGTGTTGGGGGACCCCTTGAAAACAAGATGGTGCATCTAAAGAGGCTTATCCTCAGCTTAAATTTCAAATAAATGTAATCCATTTGGTCTCTATATTGTCTCGTCCAGACCTTTGAATCTGCCCACTCCACCAAGTTGGCTATTTGCTTGATGAAGAAAAACAAATGGCTGGCAGAGTTGAAATGTTGCTTTTTTTTCAGTCAAATAAAAGTTTTTAGGAGCTAAAATAAAAATTTTTAAAGGGTTTTATGAAAACGATGAGGTGACAGACACTCTCTTACCTCATGTCTCTCTCTCTCAGGTGTTCAGGTTAATGAGGATCTTCAGAGTTTTGAAGTTGGCCCGACACTCGACAGGACTGCGTTCACTAGGAGCGACGCTTCGGGTGAGTCAGGACTGTGTCTGCTGCCACAGATGGCATCGTCATGTAACATTTGACTCTCTGACTGGGAGCAGACACACAGTGATGTTAACTGGCCTTAGAAACCTCTAAAGGAAAATAAAAGACAATGAAAACGATATAATTGATTTTTCTTGTTTGTGACATTTTAGTCTGCTGACCTTTCTGTAGACATATCAGATAAAGGTTGATGGGTGGTGCACAGATGTAGATATGTCACACACATTAAAGGGAAACTTCAGGATTTGTCAACCTGGACCCTATTTTCCTGGCACGCTCAATACTGGACCAACTTCAAAAACTGTTGTCCCCATTGGTCATTTAGACACAAAAAGATGGGAAAATATGGTCCAGGTTGAAAGTTTCCCTTTAAAAGGTGGAAAAGACGTCTTTATGTGTTTCTTTGAGGATGAGGTTTTTATTTTCAGTGAGTTGAAGGTCCACACGTCAGGCAGTCTGAGACCAAACTCACCAAACACTTCAACACTGAGCTGTAGGTTAACGAACCTGACAACTTATACAAAACCAAGGGTAGATATCAGTTTTTCTGTATTTTTATATCTTTTATATACAATATATAGATCAAAATGTTTTCCTTCAGGTCTTACATAACTACCGACAAGTCAGGTTGGTCATTAAGGTGTTCGTATATTAAATGAGGTGAAATTGTAGGACTGTGTGAGAGTTTTCAACATTTAGGTGTCTGAGATGCACCTTCCAGTTTGCAGCTTCGATTTGGATTAAAACACAGCACAAATATTGTGCTTAAAGCTGCCCTGTGGAGTTTTCTTGTGAACAAACAAAACTTATGATTACATTCAGATTTGCTGTGTGTATCCTTGAGGTAAGCAAATATCAATGGACACACACACATCCGCACATCTCTGCAGGTGCTCGCTAACAAAATACACAGAAGAAACAGAGTATCTGCACACTGCTAATTGTTCCCAAATCTTCTTTAATTCTACATGGACATGACAACATTTAGACGTTTTCAACGTTACCTGAAGAAGAACCATAGTGGTGGAAACATTGTCATGTTGGGTTAATGTCTCCATTCACCCCTCCTCCTCTGAACAAGTAAAATTGTCCACATATACGTAGATTATCTTACCTGCACCAGTGCTCCAAGTCATAAATACTGCTGCTAGAATATTATGAAGCATTTTACCTGCATGCTTGAACAACGACCCCTTCATAAAAACATCGCTCTACAGTGCTACTCGTGGTCAAAAGCTCCACTGGTACATTTAAGTTTGTGCTTCTGCTTTTGGTTTGAGTTCTGTTTTTCCCGCCTGCCTGTTATGTTTCTGTGTGCTTTATTTTTCATGCTGTGTTCAGACATGTTGTCAGAGTGAAGCAGGCTCTTTCTCTGTGAAGTCCTTTGAGACAGTGTCTTGGTTTAGAGGGTGATGTAAATAATCTTGACATGGCTCACAGTAAAAAATATGACAAAATGCAGTTTGATCTGTTGCGGATATCTTCTAAACAGGTGAACAAGCCTTTGAAATATTGATTTAATTAACTTTTGTTGAGATGTAAACTGTGAATGACCTGAACTCTGAAGTGGAGACACTTTTAAGACAACACAGCTGACAAGTTTTGCTTCATTCATTGTGGTCTGATGAGGCTCACAGACTGAGCTGTCTGCTCAGGACGCTGACAGGAAAAAGTCTGATTGACATCTCTCTCTTTCACTGAGACATGTGAACGTCTCCACACTGGGAAATGTGTTTGATTTCCTCTAAACTATCCACAGAGGAAACATGGCCTGAAGGTGCAGAACTTTGCCTGCATGTTTATAATGTCTAGTTTAAGTACTTTTTCATGAGGATGTCATTTCAAGAGGCACCAAACATGATGATCAGTTTAAGTTCTAAATATAGTCAGCTCTTGGCTGTCTCTCAAACTCTGCCCAGACTTCCCCGACTGGTCACAGTGGACACTTTCCAGATTAAAATTGAGAAAATGGAGCTTGTGAAATTTAGGCTTTATTATGATATCTGTCTGTTGAAAACCTGTTCAAACTAGTTTCTGAAGCAGGTGATGCTGAGATGATTAGTTTGATCACATGATGTTTATGTCAGTGATAAAGGATTTCTCCTCTGCAAGGATCCATTCTTGATGAAAATACAGCAGGAATTTTGTCCTAAAGCAGCTCAGTCAGATATTTTGTGGTCATTTCTCTGTGTAAACGCATGTGAAGTGAATCAATTACAGCAGCAGAGACTGATGTACAATCAGTTAGGATGATGAGGAGAGGATTCTGTGTGTATTCAAAATCATTATGCATCTTTGAGTTACAAGGTAAATACATAAATTACTGTCTTCAATCATTTGTTGTACTGTTTTTTAAAATGTCCGAGGTTTACTGGGTTAGGATGCATTACATTTACATTTAGATTGCAGTAGTATTTTATTAAAAGCTCCTGACCCGTGACTGGCATTGGGAGTGAAACACTGAGAGCTTTTTTGGTGTCTTTCCTGAATATCAATGTAAAAAAACCCTGAACATAATACATTAGTTCAACTCAGGCTTGTGAGTTTAACATCTAGAAACAGTAGCTGGGTTTGAATCGATGCTAATTACCATTATAATGATACAATTTTAATTTAAAATCACAGTAAATCCATTTTGAAAAGCAAAATGTCATCTGATAAAGAAAAATAAATAAATTTTACTTTCATGCCAGTTGCTGTTTGCTTTTATTTTATTTTAATGCACAAACAACACAATATTGCAAGTAAAGCTTTGCAAACTGAACTTTAAATAGGAGCTAATGTTCATGCTGCTATTTATTGTCATGGTTCACTTTGAAATATTGTACCTGCACAAAATACTTCCATACATCATCTGAAATGTTTAGTACTCAGCTGCCTGCTATTCTGGCATTTCAGGAATATGCAAGTCTGCATTTTATTTTTAGCAGCGATTCAACTGACAATTTATTTTGTTCCTCTCGGGTTTCTTTAGGCTGGATTACAGAACAATTCAGTCACAATACCATCATGTCCTCTCTTCTCTTCTCTTCTCTTCTCTTCTCTTCTCTTCTCTTCTCTTCTCTTCTCTTCTCTTCTCTTCTCTTCTCTTCTCTTCTCTTCTCTTCTCTTCTCTTCTCTTCTCTTCTCTTCTCTTCTCTTCTCTTCTCTTCTCTTCTCTTCTCTTCTCTTACTGCGTTATTTGAAACAAAATGATTTCCAACCTATTTTTCCTCTCCAGTAAACCGAACTGAATTGTATGACAGGAAACAACAAGAAAAATTGTTAGTTGACAATCTCACAATTTTTCAACTATGTTTTAAAATGACAGTCAGGAGCTCAAATGAACACTGAAACCATTTTATCTTGCTGTAATCATTCCTCCTTTTCATCTCCCAAAGTTACTAGTTGAGATGCAGTGGAGGGATGGTAAGAAGAAAGGGAATTTCTCCCAAACTCCCAAAGACTCTAACTTTGGGAGATCTAACTCAGATTTCTGATGCCTCATGTTAAATTTAGGAATACAGCAAATCAAACTTGTTTTAATGGTTGTGATGGCCCCTGCCTATCCTACCTTAAATGTATTGATGCTGGTGTGGATATGAGTTCCTGTTATATTCCCTTGTGTCCATAAAGGTATCCGGGGGAACGTGGGTGTGGCAGCCAGCCAGATTCAGAGCACCTGGTCTTAATGGTCCCATAGGATAAACTGGGGCCAACTGGCAGCGTTGTTTAGGCTCTCTCACCTGGACTCATCCCAGCCAGCAGCTGCAGGCTTTTGCTTGTTGTTTGACTTTAGTTTTGTTTTCCCTTCACAACACCTTACACCCCATTCACATTTACATCACTGATGTCACTGACTGACTCACTACTTTATTATAATGAATACTTTTTTTTTTTGTTGAGATTTATAGTTTTATTTTCATTTTCAACAATACATCATAAAGACAAACAATACATGAACAGTGAGACAGCCCCGTATGAAATAATGCATCAAATTAACTCAGGCAGGACTAAATGTAACCGAAAAAGGAAAGACACAGAACAAAAACAAAACAGCAGCAATGAAAAAGACAAAAAACAGCGAGAAACATAAAATAAATAAAATAACACTATAATAAATAAGTGTTCTTACAATGGTACACAGTAACATTGGGGATAAGAGTTATGCATGAGTTGATCCTCCATCCATTTATTCCATTTCAATATATAAAGGTCTACTTTATTCATTAGTCTGACTGTCAGTTTGACAGAGGGTGCCTCTGAGGCTTACCATTCACATAATGAATACTTTTTAATTTTACCACCATCTGTTGTGTCCATTCCTGTATTTGTCATGCCCTAGGAGCCAGTTATGATATGGACATATGGTCACCTGACAGTTGTTTTAAGATACACTTGAAAAATTGTGAACCAGTCCTTTAAGGCTACCAAATATCTCTCCTGGGGCTTCACAGATGTTTTAAGGCTCATAAAAAATACTCTAATTTGAATAATTATTTGTGTCTTATATGGTTTCTCCACAAAATGTTCAGTTAATAACATGTTAAAAACTCTTAAAGTGACATTTCGTCCTCCTCTTCAATCTCTGAATATGTAAAGATTTTTCATTTCTAAAGTTTTCCTGCTGGACACAAGATGTCTCCTCCTTCACTGTAAAGTTCATTCTCAGTGTTTGCTCACTGGAGGTGTAAGTTGCATACTGGACCATGATTGGCTGCATACTATTTGTGATGTCACAAATCCTGCTCGTAGATAGACGTGTGAAACTGAGATTTAAGGTGAACTCAGAGAAACTTTCCTCCTTCAGCAGCTGAATGTGAAAACAAACTCTGCACAGAGAAGAGAAAAAAACATCCAGCTGAAGGAACAAGAAGAGAAACATGATTTTGAGTTAAAACAAGGTTAAAAAGATGACGCCACAGTTTCTCACAGGTTGTCCTCCATGTTGTTTCTGCAGCACAGTTACCGTGAGGTCGGCATTCTTCTGCTCTATCTGGGTGTCGGCGTGTGCGTCTTCTCTGGTATCGCTTACACGGCTGAATACGAAGAGGTAAAGTCTGAATGATGTTTGGCTGTTAAGGCCTCATGAAGACTCTGTACTTGTTATGTTAAATTATTTATCTTCATCTGTTTTTCCTTCTTTTTCATGATTAATTTTTAATTCTTTCCTCAGTCAGTAAGGTTTTGTTATACCAAAAGTTTGTCCTCCTGATGTTTGGTCAACTGAAATGACCCCGATCCAAGAAATAATTGATTAGATATCAATTGTGATTCAGATTTAGATTCAGAAAATTGCTATTTTCCGTCCCAATGTAACAGAATTTTGTCTTTGATTAATAGATAAATGAATCAGAAAATGCTAAAACTCAAAAACACATTTACAGACTAATTTTACATCTCTTTGCACGATCAAGAAATCAATTTAAATGCCCAGAAAACATATTTTCTCAATCAGCCTCTTACTGTGAATAATGAGTTCCTACATGGAGACATTATTTTATGCCAAAGTCAGAACAGTTTAAGTTATTTCTGTACTTTTCTAACTGTTTTTAAGTGAGCAGGTTCTGTTTTAACAACATTTAAATGAGAATCTGATGTCAGTTGATTTGTTTTTCAGTCGCTTTCAATCAAATCTGATCAAACCACATCATGTTTTTTTAACTGTGGTTGTTTCCCATTTAGTCACAAATATTTATTGTTATAGAAAAATTGATTTGAATCCAATATTTCAGGGGCTTTATAAAATACCAATAAAAGTAATGATGTATTTGACTATAAGAGTAAACTGAATTATTGCTCAGCGCTGGCAGCTGTTTACACCTTCTAGTTAATCTGTTTCATGTCATTTTAAAACTTGTTTAGAATTAAATTATTTAATCTTCTGACACTATAGCTATGAGCCACTATTTTACTCTGATATGTTTTCATCCATACAAGGTGGCATTTTTAATTTGAATGGGATACATTTATTGACATATTGTTTTTGAGACATACTTGACCATATTTGAGATTCACATAAAGATAAAACTCTCGCTGTCTCCATGCAGGACGTTGGCCTGGACACCATCCCGGCCTGCTGGTGGTGGGGGACAGTGAGCATGACCACGGTGGGTTATGGCGACGTTGTTCCCGTCACGGTGGCCGGCAAGCTGGCCGCCAGTGGCTGCATCCTGGGCGGCACCCTGGTGGTGGCGCTGCCCATCACCATCATCTTCAACAAGTTCTCCCACTTCTACCGCCGGCAGAAAGCCCTGGAGGCTTCAGTGAGGAACAACAACCGCAAGAGGATGAGGTTGAGCTGCGAGAACGTGCCGGAGGAGGACGAGGAGGAGGACGAGGAGGAGGGATCGGACGGAGACAGCAGGTGTCTGGACGATGACGATATTGATGATATCGAGGAGGACGATATAGATTATGAGGATGAAGGAGGTGTAATCAATTACAGCTACGTGGAACATCCGTCCTACACGTACATAGTGAGGAGGAAGGAGCTGCATCAGCTTTGAGGATGAGCTCAGATTAAAACTGCTCTTGTTCTTCCTGCAAATCTGTTGTTTTTACATCAGCGTTTCCAGCTCTGATTTCATGTTCACATGTGATCATGAACGTGACTTCCATCTGACCCAAAGCCACACAAATGTAGTATGAACTGTCAGATCTCCATGATGATCGCTGTCATCAAAACAAACGTGGACGACGAAAACTCAGCAGGGCAGCAGCTTGATGAGAATTTTAGATGCTTCTAATAAATTAAATCTGGAGTAAATTAAAATTGTAATAAACTGTCGTCGGACTATAACTCTGGGGCTTCCATAACAGACTGTTCTGACATGATGTACTGCTTCTCATTCATTTGTGCATGTGGGCTGTTTCAGGATGGAGGTTTGTTGATGCTTATATTGTTTCTCTGTTAAAAATTGATTTCAAGACTCACAGAAAAAAAACAAACATATCTGACTGAAAAAAAATGGTCAAAATGAACATAAACGCAGACAAAAGAAATCATGAACTGGACTGAAGTGAAATAGCATGCACGCAAATGAAATTAACTGAATAAAAACTGCAATGAAAAACTGTGAAAAGTTCTTTTGTTGAAGAAGTAGAAATAAGAGATGCTTAAAGATCAGCTACACAAAATCTTTTATGAATGAAAAGTATTGCTACACCGACCTCTGGTAGTTAAAACAGAGTCTGAGACTGTGGGCATCCCCTCAGATACGGCCTTGAAAATAACGCCTCCTCACTCCTCCTTAGTTTACTTGCTTAGTTCAGCTCAATTCCTGGATGCCACTGGGTTCATGATTGTTATTTGATCCCACAGACACTCAATAATTGATCCAAGACAGCCTGATATTGCTGTTTGACATAACTTCAGATTACACCCAATACATTTTAAAAAAAAGTCTGTCTGAAGGCATTTATTAGTTTCTGACTTTGGGAAAGTGGGAAAAAAGGTAAAATTCCCCAAAACTACTGTATCTCTGAACTATCTCTTCAACCAAATCTCACACGTTTAGGCTGTTCTACCTGATCTCCTTTTGCTAACTAATGTAATATTTTTTTCACTTCCATTCACTGAACCTCTCCTGAAACTGGGGAGACCCGCCTCTGAGTTAAAAGGTTCACGTCTGTAGCACGTCTGACCCGACCCACCTTCAGGTGTTATCTGCTTTATTTGTGACCTCACCAAACTGTGAGGTGCATTGTGGCGTGCTGTACTGCACAAGGAGAGCGGACAGAGAACGTGACAGTGCAGGATCATTAGCCTGGGTGTAGTTACTCGACAAACGACTCGATATCGTATCGACCTTTCAAAGCAAAAGTATCGCAGCAAGATGTTTCGATGTCTCGTTTCACTGTGTTAAATATCACGTGACCTCACACTCGTACCAGAGAGGTGTCGCTGTGGTTTTGAATGCAGGATGTGAGACTGCTGCTGTGCTGTAGACTCTGATTAAAAGTGATCAGTTTGAATAGTTTAAACTTTATTGAACAAAATAACAATAATGAAAGCAGTAAGACCTCTTAGACTCTAACTTATTATAATTATAATTTATTTATTCAATGTTTATTTATATAGGAAAAATTATATAGTATGACACATACCACAACATGTAAAGCCAAAGCTCGTTTCTCAGATTTAATCCATTTTCAACACATTTGCGTCATATTGATTCAGCGCTTCAGGAAGCTTTGTTTTCCCTGTTTTTTTTTTCCCCGTTGTTTTTCCTCTCTAATATTTGTGGACAAAACTGAACTTAAATGAACTTTTATCACACAGGTAAATAAATGTATTTATAGTCAATGAAAGAGACATACTGTACATGCTGCATCACTACTGCAGAACATTCTTTTATTATGTTTAAAGTACACAAGTTGTAAAGCTTCAGTGTTTTTCAGGAAATTACCAAAAAATATTTGCTGAAATAATACAATGATTTTCCTCTGGAGGAGCGTGAAGGTGTAAATGATGCAAATATGCAAAGTAACAACACAAAGAATCTACAGTGATGCTAGCAGCTCTGTGAGGCTGTGCTAGAAACACAATGGTGTTTTAAGCTAAATGCTAACATCAACATGCTAACATCAGATGAAAAGGAATCGCTAAAGTCAGAAGGATTCATCAAATGGAGACCATGAATGTACTAAAGCTGCAACCATCAGTCGATTAATTGATTAATTGAACAATTTTAGTCACTTTTCAAGCAAAAACACCAAACAGGATTTGATGCTTCCTTTACACAACTATAAACTGAATATATTTGGGTTTTAGACTGTTGGTTGGATAAAACAAGACATTTAAATGCATTTCGTTGGGCTGTGGGAAATTATAACAAGCATTTTTCATCCTTTCTGACACAAAAATACAAGTATTTAAAAGAGTAAAACACGTGAATTTAATCCAAATACATTTTCCACAGTATTTGAGGTTTACCCTCCGAGTCCTTGTAGGAAACACTTGGACCGTTTCAGTATAAAGGATGTTTTGGTGGCTTTGTGCCACACAGTTCATTTACAGGATGACTTTGTGAAACGTCCGCTGTGTTTACTGTATAATGGATCACAGCTGTCAAACTGCCATTTAATATCACAGATGAAGCTCCAAACAGAGGATACAGTGTACCACAAGCTGCTGCACTGACTGTTGGTTTAAACATCAACAGACGCCACGTTTGTTTCTTTTACTTCCCTGAATTTATCTTCTTTTTTTATTGCTCTTAATCCCTCCACTTTCTCCTCCTCTTTTCCTCTATCTCCGGACAGGTTAATCGTAAAAAAGTCTGGATCCTTTTACAGGTTCGTCATAAACAAAACAAACATTTAACAGCAAAATACAAAAGACAAAATGTTCCAAACACAAAGCACAAAGGACACGACTGTATGAGTTAATATAGATTCAGGTCAGCAGTAGCAGCACAAGGAGGCCAGAAAATAATAAAAATAAAAATCAAAGCCACCAGTTAAAGCAAGTGAGACGATACGCTTTTGTAATTTAGATGCAATGACCCTTTAAATGTTAAACGCTTAGTTCAAACGTCTCCTCTTCTGAACCTTTGCTCTGAAAGACGAGCAGGAGGAGGAAAAACTTTCTGTGCTCCTGGACGAGACGGATGACATTACTGACTGTTCTGCAGCTCAGCTTGTGTTTCAGGTAATGGATTCTCGTGTAGGACGAGTCGTCCTGCAGGTTTCCTTCCTAACTGAGAGCATTAAAGAGGAAGCAGAGGAGATAATGCTAACACAGTTTGAAGCTCTGCCATGATGAGTCAAAGCTGGATAATCTACTGGCTCCGTGATGTGTTTATCATACTTTAAGAATAACACACAGCTCAGTATTTGGCTCTTTATCATGAAGTATGTTTAGTCAGTAGACCTTAAAATATGTATTTGTTTAAGCTCCAAAGACACTATTTGCATTTGGGATTTGTTTTCCTGGACAAATGTCTTTTCTCTCTGTGTTTCCTTTGTTGTTGCATCTAATCGGTTGTTTAACTTTGAATTCTGCAGGATGTGACTCGATGTGAGGACATGAACGGCATCAGCTGCTTAGGACCTCATGTTCCTCAGTTTTAATAATTTGTATTACAGAACATTTTGTCTTGCTACAGTAAGGACATTACTGTGGAGTAACATTAAGTTTTCCCAGGTTAGTTCATTCATTTTCTTTTTTCAGCCACCTACTTAAAGGACAAGTTCACAGTTTTTCCAAGTGTGTCAGGTGTCCATATGAATAGTGATTTCTGTTGTCAGGTAAAGCCTACTTGATTTTACTCTTAACTGCCTGAAACTCTAAACGGTGCAGCAGCAGAGAGTCGAGAGCTTTTCCTGTTTCACTTCTATTATTTGCCATAAAGTCCTGTTGTCTCTGTAGCTTGTATATACTGAGCTACTCTGACAGCTGTCAGTATGTTTCTGCACCAGAACCACAGACGACGACTCATTTTCATCAACTTGCTGCTTTAAAAGTAACAACACGAGATGCGTCAGACTCATTGTCAAACCTATGATCACAATGTCATGTATCAATAATATGAATGAACGTTAATAATAGAAATATATGATGCATTCAGCTTTTTATTGATTAACTAACATGTTTATATCTGTCTGAATGGATTGTTTGTTTCAGATTGTGAGAACAAAGAGTTGTGATTCATTTTCTCCAGTTTTTTTCATCTTATTTTGATCGTAACTCCGCCGTCTATGATGTGTTTTATCCAGACTGCAGGTAGCTGTTGAGCTAACCCGCCACATTTACATTAATGTTGTTAAAATGTCAATTTGATTAAAGGACATGTTCACAATTTTTCAAGTGTGTCTTAAACCAGCAGTCAGGTGTCCATATGAACGGTGAAAGAGGTTTTCCTCGCTGTAATCATTCCTCCTGTTCATACTGGCTGTTAAAAGATCCTTCAAATGTGCTTTCACTGTAAGTGATTGAGGCCAAAATCCACAGTAAATGTATTTAAAAGTCTCTGTGAAGCTTATATGAGGCTTCAGCAGTCTGAGTTAGTCATATCAAGTGGATATCTGACACATTTACAGTCTTTTTAGCATCAAATTCCCTCTTTGTGTTTCCTCGGACAGTGTTTCCCTGTTGAGCTGCAGGTGGAAGTATAGTAACAAAAAGAGGAACTTTGGCACTAAAAAGACTGTAACGTTGAAAGATATCTACTTGATTTGATTCATTTGGACTCTGAAGCTTCATATTAGCTTCATAAAATAAACTTTTAAATACATTTTTGCACAGAAGGAGGACTGTAGATTTTGTCCTCCATCACTTACATCATCAGTGCATTATGAAGGGATCTTCTAATGGTCAGTATGAACAGGAGGAATGATTACAGCAAGAAAAACATGTTTCACTGTTCATTTGGGCTCCTGACTGTTGTTTTAAGACACATTTGGAAACTTTTATTCTTCATAATAACACTGTCTGAGCTGTCAGTGTGTAATGTGTTGGTGGTGGTTCGTAGAGAATTATCAGTGACTCTGCAGCTCCTCTCGATACTTTATGGAGCTTTATAGTGAGTTTCAGCTCATTGTTTAACTGTGTGGCTGCAACTTCACTGTTTTGGTTCACTCTCAGCGCTCTAGTAGCATCATTTTGGCGACAGCAGGCAGCTGTTTTCAGAGAAAAGGCTCTAAAAAGACTAGCTGGTGAACATAGTGGAGCATTTAGCAGCTACAGAGCCAGATATTTCCCTCAGGAGTTGGTAGAGAGCAGAAACAGAGTTAAAAGAGAGTGAATACTGGACTTACATTCACCAGGTGGACAGAAACACGACTCCAAATGAATCATAATGTTGCTCCGTAACTGCTGGATGTGGAAATAAACAACTGTTTGCCAACAAGTGACGTGAACATCCATCCACTGACTCATGCTTGATGACCTTTGACCCTTTCTCAGTCTAGCAGTTTTGATTTGTTGTTCACAGTAAGCAAGTGACAGTAAAGGCTCACTGTTATTGATCCACAAACATTTTAATACCCTGATAATATATTAAAGGACTTTTTCTTTTAGTGGGGCAGGAAAAAAAAATAGTTTACTGCCCCTTTAAATACCTTCATCCATCCTTCTTATTGCCTCAGCTGACATTTCAACTTAGAGGATTATATGCAGATAAAAAGCTTTGAGTATGTCTGAGCCTTTTTACTGAATTAAGTCTTAGATGCTTTAAATATTACAATATAAAAGTTTTTATCTGAGAATCAATAGTCATAGCCAAATGAGGAGTTGCTGCCAAATAATATTGTAAAAATGTTTTTTACAAAATACAAACTTTTTTTTGTGAACACACACGAACAGTCACGGTGAAGACAGAGAGATCAGATTCACGGTCGGCTTATTAAAAATTCATTTCTGCTATTTTGGCCTCTCGACATGGAGAAATAAGAAAAAGGGGGACGAGCTGTTCCTGAGAAGTTTGAGTCTTTATGATGGATGTGATGAGACAAGAGAAGGATTTCAGAAAGTCTGAACAGTCAGTCCGTCCTCAAGTCGAAACTGCTGCTGAAGGCTGACAGAGGAGGAAAAAACAGACTGAAACACCTCCGTTGTCACTGCTGGTGATCTAACAGCTACGTAACATAGAAATCTACTTTAATAATGAAATTACCAAATATATAATAATTACATAAACTTTACTGCTGCTGGTCATTTTGAGGGATAAATGCATTACAAGGTTTTTTTGTTATTATCAACAAATCTCATGAAAAGATTAAAACCAACGTGTCTGTTGGTGACGCTCAGCTCCAAACTGTTGCTACTGAAGACATGATTAAATCTTTAAAAAGGTGTCGCAAATGTATAGTTTCATTTCCTAAAAAGGATAAATAATTTCCTAAAACAGCTGGTCAGAGTATTTTTTTTTAGCAAAACTTACTAAAACAGGAGGAAATATTTCATTTGTTGGGGACTATTTTCAGTGGCGGATGAATCCACATTTGGTGCTCTGGTGAGTATTTGTGGTAGCAGGATGATGTCTGTTCATGGTGATGAAGGAACATGTCGGACGCAGTGCAGCGATGTGGCTCACTGACGTGTTTTTAATAGTTTTTGGACAATAACTTTTTATTGGATTTATGGACAATAATAAAAATGTATAGATAATATCACCAGACTCATTCTGAAAACACACAAGAACACCAAAGAACATTATCTTCACACCTGCTGCCTGAATTGTGTTTCTTAAAACTTATTTTGCAGTTGAATGTCTGTTTGTCCAACTGGCTGGACCATCATGGTTTCTTCTAACTTCTAACATGGTTTGTGAATGTGTAATAAGGTTTTGCAGCTGTTGATCGTTAATTAAGATTAAAGTGGGAAACTCCACTTTAATCTTAAGTTTTATAAATGTGCCCTCAGACAGTTAATTAACGATTGATCTTAGAGGTTATGAGAGTCGCTCTTAGACACTTAACTTAACTTCTAAGATTAAATTTCTACATGTTTCTCAAATCAGTACTTAGGAGCACATATGAAAATGAAGTTTAAAGGACGAGTTCACACTTTTTAAAGTGTCTTAAACCAACAGTCAGGATCCCAAATGAACAGTGAAACATGTTTTTCTTGCTGTAATCATTCCTCCTGTTCATACTGACCATTAGAAGATCCCTTCATAATACACTTACAATGGAAGTGATGGAGGCCAAAATGTACAAAAATGTATTTAAAAGTTTATCTGAAGCTAATATGAAGCTTCAGCGTCCAAATGAGTCAAATCAAGTAGATATCTTTCAACGTTACAGTCTTTTTAGTGCCAAAGTTCCTCTTTTTGTTACTATACTTCCACCTGCAGCTCAACAGGGAAACACAAAGAGGGAATTTGATGCTAAAAAGACTGTAAATGTGTCAGATATCCACTTGATATGACTAACTCAGACTGATGAAGCCTCACGTCAACTTTTAAATGACTGTGTGGACACACTGTGGATTTTGGCCTCCATCACTTACAATGAAAGCACATTTGAAGGATCTTTTAATATCTAGTATGAACAGGAGGAATGATTACAGCGAGGAAAACCTCTTTCACTGTTCATACGGACACCTGACTGTTGTTTAAAGACACAGTAAACAGTCTTTATAATTCATGTTCCAGGGTAGAAGCTGGTTAAAGAAAGTAAACTGTGATTTATTTAGCGGCTGCTAGAGGCAACCGCTAAATAAATCATCCCCTCTGTGCTAATAAATCATTCCCTCTGTGTGAAATACAGAAACATTTCTTACAAGTAAAGACAGACACAAGAGCCTTGATTTTTTCAATTTTATTAACGTCCTTATTAGACAAGCAAACAAAAGCACATGAACCAAACATCAGTGATCTCAAACATATGCATGATTTCCACTGCATACTTTAAGGCAAACATATATACTTCAGACGCTGTGCACCTGAACACATCAGGCGTCATACAGGAAGTGTGCAAAACACGAAGAGGGAGCTCAGAACAGACGAGTTAACGTCAGATCCGTACCGCGCAGGCCTGAAGAGAGTTTGTTTCGCACATAAAAGAGGCAGAAAAACAGGAACAGTGTCGACTTCTGAGTCTTCAGCTGTCAGAAACGTTTTCACTTATTTTCACTGAAGCAGTGAACAATCAGTGAGCTGAAGCTGTCTCGTAAAAAAACAAACAAAAACAAAACATTTTGAGCTCTAGCGGGCGGTGAGAGGTTGTTTCTCCACTTTTCTTTGCTCTGTTTATTCACGTATCACAGTTTAATAAAGTCAATGAGGGTCTGTGTTTGAACAGTTTTAATACCTGCATTCACACTGAACACTGAGGTATTAAGATTATACGATTTAAACAACTTTAGCTCAAAATAAATGCAAATCTGAGAAGAAAAAAATGGATATCTGAGCTACTGAAGATGTATGAAAATGAATAAATTAAACACTTGAGCAGCCTCAACAGTGGTAACACTTGAAATTATGAATCCATTCACTCCAGATACGTTTCAGTAGGTTTCACACATTAAAACCGATTCACAGAAAATAAATTAGAGCCTCATGATGCAACTAAAATATCGTTTTATCTCAACTAAATGAAATCACAGCACAATTTAAGATAATTCAGATTAGAGCTGTAATGATCAGCTGATTAGTTGCAAACAATTAAATGAATCTACAACTGTTTTGATAATTGATTAGTCATTTTTTAAGAATAATGTTTCCAGATTCTCTGATTCCAGCTTCTCAAATGTGAATATTTTCTAGTTTCTTTTGTCCTCTACGATAATTAACTGAATATCTTTGAGTTGTGGACAAAACAACAGTAGAGGAAACAGTGATCAATGTTTTTCACAATTTTCTGTCATTTTATAAACCAAACTAAGATTTATTGATAATGAAAGTTAGTTGCAGCTTTAGTTCAGATAAACCGCTTTTTAATTTTGCAGAATGATGTAAAGACATTTTTTTTTTTTTTTAAAGCACAAACAAACAAAAGTGAAACTGAAGTCAAACATCGCTGCTGATTAAAACAACGAAGGAAACAGTGGAGACAAGTTTCCCTTCATGCTGCTCGTCTGTTTGACTATTAAAAGGCGTAAAAACAAAGCGACAAACAGCTGCAGTAGTTCGTTGTTTCGGCCTCGTTAGTCACCAGTTTATGTATAAAAACGTTGAGTTCAAAGTTGAGACAATCACAGAAAGCATTTTGACAAAAGAAAGCAGAAAACAAACAGTGGTTTTTGTGTTAAAACTGATTCCAAAAAGTCAGAAGTTTCTGACTTTAAATCTTCTCCAGTGATTACGACTTAATTTCTGCCAGCACCAAACACATCCTGCATTACATTTAATAACAACACAAAACACTTTCATATCTTCCATCAACTCGATCAAAATCAAGTCAGAAAAAACAGTTTCTATACTTTAGATCACTCTTAAAATAAAAAAAAATAAACAGCAGTACATCCAAAAAAGTTGGCAAGGCAGAAAGAAAAATTCCCTTTTGCTTTGCATGTAACACATAAGTGACAATGACAAATGAACTGTGGTCATAATGAGTCATTATCTTACAGTCTGCAGGTTCATACAGCATTTAGTCATCAGGTTTAGACTAGAACTCGTCCAGCTGGGAGGTTTCTGCTCCAAAAACATCCGACAGCCATGTTTGTCTGTTGATAACCACTCCGTATTTAAAAGATAATAACTTAATGAGAAATGTCTCCTCTTGGGATTAAACCTCAACTCAGCAGATTAATCACAATATACAAATACAACCCAGCGGTGCAGATATATACAGACATGACTGTGTGTGTGTGAAGGGTCTTTAAACTCTAATCTACAGTAATTTCTCATCATCATCACTACTGTCATTATTTTTACACCCCTGAGGAGTTTTATGACCTGAGAAGAAAACGTTCTCGTAGCCGACCGTGTAACCGCTAAACATACGTAGAAAAATAGAACTCGTCCCTTATGTTTTTGTGCTGGATGGTTCATAAATATGTGTCTGGTGCTCCGAGGAATGTTAGAAGTAAATGAGACCTGGGTCCACGCCAGCTTCGGTCCGCTCGCAGTGCATCATGGGTGCGGCTTCTTGGCACTTTTTTTTTTCGTTGAGTCCTCTGTGCCAGATAAAACTAATGAATCCAGGAAATAAAAGCTTTGTTGAATCTACTCCATAAATCTGTCGACCCAGGCCTTGTTTTTTTTGTTTTTTTTTGCTTACGCAGGAAGAAAAATACTCACTGAAAAAAAAAAAAAGAAGGTCAAACAAAGGTCAAACTGTTAGAATCTGATTCAGTTCTCTTACAAACATTTTGTGCAGTTTCGTACATTTTTAACTATCAGAAAGTTTAAAATAAAAACATGAAGTCCAGCTTGAGATAAAAGATATTAAGACATTCAAATGCAGGTGTGTGTCAGGTCAACGGTTCTCAACCTTTCTGGCTTTAAATAAACCAAAAAGTGATTATTTAAGACCTGAAGTGGTTAAAATACCCAGAAATTTAAAAAAAATAGGAGGAAAATCTGAAAAAATAAATATAATTTTGGGTTAGAAATATAGAATTTTTGTGCTTTCTTATGCTGTTAATCATCTCGTGGCTCCTCAGATTGATCTAAGGAACCACTTTCATCTCAAAGACAATCTGTTAATTCTTCATATTTGTCTTTAACTGGTCCTGTTGTTAATGGGAGCTTAGTCTAATATCCAGTTAAATCCATTAAGAGGAAACATCATCATCATCATCATCTAGGCATTAAGTGTAACTTGAAGAAATGAGGTGATCTTAGAGGAAAACTATCTTATTCTAATGAGTAGCTGCATTTGCTGAACTTTTTAAATAATTATATCCTTCTCTACATCGAGGAGTCCCCGTTTCCCAAGACTCTTTAAAATTTAACTGCCACTTTCCTTTTAGCTGACAGAAAATGTAAGAATCATTCTAGTGACTATCTGGTTGAGACACAAACATGTAGCCTGATATAACAAACTGGATCTATGTAACTTCCTATAGTAACTCATCTGTAGAGCTAGAAGATGGTGAATTATAACAGGGGACTTCACCAACGGCTGTATGTAAAAACAGAAAACTTACCAGCAGGAACCGAATTAAAGAAATTGAGTTTTCAAAGCTCATTTTTGTCAAATGAATAAAATGTAAAAATGTAATAAGCATCTTTAAAAGTTTACAGTGAGGAACCTTCTGCTGGCAAACTGCGTGAAGACGCAGCCAGATTCAAGAGTTCAGGAGGGTAAAAGATTAAAGATGAATCCTTTTAGCCATGAACACAAAGTCAACACAGCTGATTGCAGATAAACGGTTCGTTCATGTTTCATCGTTCTGATAAATGTTTTGAAAGGTTTTGAAAATGTGACTCGTGATCACACTGACCGACGTATTATGACATTAGATGTGCTGAACAAACTAATCATTTGTATCCTGCATTTTATCTTTTTGTGTATTTTTTCAAGAAGGAGGAGGAATGACTGGTTTCTACTCTCATCCAGACTTTCACAGTCTAGAGTTGAACACTGAGAAGCTCAGCAGCAAACAACAACAATGACAGGAAACAATTAAAGAAATTAACTGATGAGTACCTGATGAGCAGTTAAAACGATAATGTACCACATGATAAAAAAAAAAAAAAAACAACAAAAACTCAAAGAGATGCGAGGAGCTTTTACACAATCATCACTGTGTCCTAAGACAACTGAGCAAAAGTTTGAAACAACCAGAAAGAAACGTCCAGCTGTGGATGATAAAAAAAATTAAATGTTCTCAGTTGTTAAACTGTTGAAACTTGGAGATGTAAAAACTTTCTTGAAGACTCCAGATGATCTCACGAAGGCAAAAAGGAAGGGAAATGGATCCCAAAATCAAACTGTCACAATAAATGTCAATAATAACCAGTCAAACAGAGAAGAAGCTCTTTGGAAGTAACGTACTCAGCAGTTTGACATCCAAAGTGAAGATCATAGTTTTCCAAAATCACACCGTTACATCCGGCTGTCTGTCCGGAAACCGCAGCGCAGTCCGAGTAACGTTTCACAAACTGCTGCAGAGAAAAGTTGAGATGAAACATCCAGTTGTTGCTGTAAGAAGCTCGGCAGGTTCTTCTCAGAAGTTCTGCTGCCGTCGTTTCTTGGCTTCGATGGCGTCCAGGATGGGTTGTCTCTTGGCCTGGTAGCGCTGACGGATCTCCTCGATCTCCTGCTCCATCTGCGGGTCCAGAGAGGCCAGACGCAGCCGCAGCTCCTCCACCGACCAAGTACTCACCTACAGAAAGACACAAACCATGTCAGATATTTTTATATGCCTGAACCTAAACACAGTGACTCATATCATCTCTTTAATATTGTTTAAATACGAAGCTGGAGTGAGGCTACGATCCTCAGACGAGGACTAGAAGGTCTGACAGCATCAATTTCATGATGTACCTTGAACCAAAAGTAGACACACATTACCATTTTTTAAATTTTAAATCTCTGCACTAGCTGTTCCTCAATTTATACACGTTGCTTACAGAGATTTAGATTTATTTGGCGACCAAAGGGTCAGCAGATAAATCTGAGGGGTCGTGAGATGATTAATGGGAGATGAAAGAAGAAAAAACAAAGTTCTGATACACAAATCTGTTTTCAGTTTTTTGACTTTTTCTCTAATCTTTGATTTTTGCTGAAATATTGGATCATTTGAACATTTATTGAAATGAAAGCATGTGAGAAGTTTAGAGGGAAAAATCACTATTTGGTGGAGCTGTTAACAACTCATAGACATGTGAAATGTGACCCCGACTACACACTGCTTTTTGTAAGACGTCAAAAGCCAAAAAGGTTGGAAACCACTGGTTTCATCTTTAACAATATGTTGTATTTTAAAAGCTTGTTATATTATCCATTGTGTCAAATCATCTGAAACGTAACTGTCAGAGTTAGATTGTTTTGTCAGCTGCTGTTTGCGAGGTCAAGAATGAACTTTGAAGGGTTTAACAGAAGAATATTCAGTCACACATCTAAACAAACTCTACTGCAAACTGAGTCAACCGCATTTATACTCTGGAGTTTGTTTCTTTGATTCTGCAGCTGAATTCATGTATTTACAAATGCAAAATTCTCAAGTTCACTACCTCGAAGATCCTGCAGTATTTAAAAACAATCATAGAGTCAAAATCTGAGTCTGAATCAGCCAAAAACATTTACAAATGCAGATAAAAAAGTAGCTTTAAAGGGTTGATGCAGCTCCTCAGAACTGGATATAAAACTAGTTACCTTCTGTACTAATGACTTCTCTTCTTTACTGGAGGATCTGAAGACTTCGGATCAATAGGCAGCGAGTCCATTATGTACACTTAAAATCTTTACCACAACCTAGAAATATCTCATGCATGACAGCGATAACCCAGGTGTCCGATAAGTGTATCTATTTTAGTAGCTTTCATCTATTGACATTTATTCAATCCTCCTCTCTCTGTTGTAGGCCTCAGATAGGGACCTGATGCCTGCTTTAGCTGTTCCCCAGGGGATTCCCCCACTCAGCTTTTACCAGCAGCACTCCGCTCTCCGGCTATTTATTACCCTCAATCAATGGAGCTAAAATAACACTGGCGTCCTGGTCCAGTAGAAGGATCAACGTGAACAGATAAGGGAAGCTCCTACAACTGGACCACGCAAGGGCTGTCCCCACACTGAAATATCAAAGTTTTTTATATTTGCAAGCTCTCCATCAGGGAAAACCACGTTTCAGTGTGGTCAGCCTTTTCCTTTCTTACACCTTTACCCAACAAGGGTTCATGTGCAGACTCTTCACCTTTGTTGGTTTGAAAACAGACACTGGATACATCTCAAGTCTCTTAATTGTGTCTTTTCCTTGCGTCCCTCCAAATGAGGATGCAGGAGAGACGCAAGGAAACCAAACGAGGAGAGAGGAAACAAGGAAATACGTTTTTAGAGACATGAGACGCAAAGCGACGTCTGTTTCTGATGACAACTGCAGTTGATCACAGCTGGATCAGCTGTCAGTCGGCTTTAACAGCTGTAGAGACGTTCATGTATCTGCACATGTATCACTGACGGAGCAGTTTTGTCTCTGCAGTCTGTATTTACACTGAGTCCTGCTCAGAGGCACAGGAACCATTTCTTCTGACAGAATGTGTTTATATTATTTATTAATTAGTTGCGTCTGTATTTATTGATATTCTGATTATAAATTCATTATTTAATAACCCAGAATATGATCAGAGTGTTCTTTGAACACTGGAAATTATTTATTAGGCTAAATGTTTCAGGGAAAAATGAAATTATGTGACTCATATCAAACCTGATTAGCCTCACATGTGACTGAATGGAAATGACGATCAATGATGTAAAATATAAATGTGTTTAAAATGTGTTTCTTGTTGACAGACTCTCTGTTACTTTAATTTCATCCATAATAAAAGTTAATGGGGGCTCATTAGAGAGGAAAATTCTTTCTAATAAATGAAGAAAGTTGTTTATGGTTCTTTTGTTGATCAGACCGACAATTAACAGATTTTTGACTAGATGGTGAATCAGAAAACATCAAATTTAACGCTAGAGTTTAATCTGTTATCTATAATTGCAGTGATGTTGTGATGTATCAGATCAGTCTGATCAGCTACAGCATCCAATCAATTACTGATATCCAATAAGGGGGCATGTTGGCCTGTAAAAGACTTCCATGAAGGCTCCTCAGACCACAAATAAGAGCTTTGAGATGGACTTCCGGTTCAAGCGAGGAGCGAGGACAGATCAATAAGAGACACCGAGGCAACATTCACCGTTTCATCAGCCAACAAGAGGTGAAAAAGTAAATCCCAATTTATTCAGTTTACCCTCACAGCTCATTGTTAAAACGGATCAAAACAACCACAGAAATTTCTCAAATGACTTCTGCAGGATAATCTCTCTCTCCAGTATTGATCTGTATGTTCAATATGTTTCAAACACACAGTTTCTCCACAACAGAGCTAAATACAATACTTCAAAGCACTCCAAAGAGCATTTTGCAAGGTTTTAATGAAGCAACAACCTTTTTGGAACATACTGTTCTTTGACTGCAAAGCACTTTGTGACTGCTGTCTGTGAAAGGTGCTATAAAAATAATCTTTGCTACTAAACAAATGGATCAACAGTGAAGAGGTGGATTAAGCTGCAGACATCTGTTGGTTATTTTCTTAATTAATTGATTAGTTGTTTGGTCTATATACATGTCAGAAAATGGTGAAATATGTTGATCACTGTTTCCAAAAGCCCAAAGTAACATCCTAAAATGTCTTGTTTTGTCCCGATCAACAGTCCGAACGCCAAAGATATTCAGTTTACTAGAAGATTTGGGAGCCTCTGAGCAGTGCTGAACTGAAATGAGAGTCAACCTCTGTGTTGTTGCCAGGGAAACTCCTGATAACGTAGCTCCTTTAAGGAATAAGGCAGCGCGTAATGTGTGTGCTTGAGCGAGTGGAGAGAGCGAGCGGCAGAAAAGTGATGGTGGATGTGAGCGGAGGAAAAGGTTGGCAGTAAATGTACAGTACAGACTACAGTATATAACTTGATAAATGCTGCATCTTCTCGAGACAAAGGAAAGTCTCATCTGTTGTTTCCCCAACTGCTGGAAAAGTGAAGGGTGTTAGCCCCGAAGTTAGTGACAACAGGTTAGCTTTACATTAAACCTTTAAATTGGACCTGCCATTCTCATTTTAGAGTCAATCTCAGCTGCTAAGGACAAATGTCTGGCGGCTAAGTGTCTCTCGAGTTTTGCTGTAAAAGGAATGAAAGGAAGAAGCAAGATTGGGGCTTTGAAGGTTTTCCTTAACAGACCTTCTCCCTCGATATGACTCTTTATCCTTTTGCGGACAGATGCAAGAAAATTGAAGCCGATGATACAAGCAAAGACAATATAAGAATACAGAAATAACAAAGAAAGGTTCTTAAGATTCTGAGTATGTTTGCATTTTTCTTACACAAGACAATTGATTTTAAATAAAGTTTTAATTCCTTATATTTGTCCATGTGTTTCCAGGCTAAGTTGGGAATAACACTTCTTGGTTTCATTGAGGAATTTGACCACAAAGAACCAGATGAACTGATGAAAAACTACAACTTCCTTTTACATGATGTGACAAGTATTTGGTAGAGAAACAAGAACCATAAAAGATTGAAAAATAACAATGAATCATGTTAAGGATTTTGGGCTTTAGACAAGTAAGAACATAAATCTATAAACTCAATGTGAACTATAAAATCCTCCAATCAAACTGGGGGTAGTGTGGACCACTCTGTACTACACCAGTCTATAAATGTAGCAGCGGATATGGATTCAGCACTTTAAATGTTTCATCTTCGTTCATAACAGTGTTAAAAATGTGTCATACATGTTTTATTTATTAAGACATTAGATCAATCTTGGGTTCATGTCCATTCAACCAAAACTCAAACCAACTTAGTCTCTCGTACAAATTCTACTCGGGATGTGCAAGTCGATATGAAAACCAGCAGTCTACTGGGAGTTATGGAGGCTAAAACCACCATCAGGATAAATATTAAGCTGTGTGTGTTTGTTACAACAGCTGAAGATGCTATTTAACTACTTACAGAATGAGTGAATGAAGATTGGCTCATTAGCTGTTGAAGGGTTTAGGATTTAACCTTCAGTCAGGATCAGTGAGATAAAACTCCTTTAGTCTCCTTGAGGAGACATCTGAGGAGATATCTGAAGAGAGAGGAAAGATGGAAGCAGAGGAGATGGGAGATGAGGAAAAAAAAAGAAAACCAATAAGGGAAGAATAAAAATAGAAAAAGGAAGAAAAAAGGACAGAATGGAGCAGTTGGGGGAGAATGGTTGTTGTACCTCTGCTTGTCATGAATAATGTAGGTTAGTGCTTTTTCACCACGTGTTCTGTGTTGCATTGTCACACCGCTCAACTGGTTAGAGCATAAACCACAGATAAAATAATAACTATTATACAAGGCAACTGAATATAAAAAAAAATACTGCAAGACAGTACAACATGCCTTAATTGCTGAATTCTACTATGGTTTTATTTTTAACAACAATGAATGAATGAATGAAAGTTTTATTATTGTGTCATAAATATAACTATAAAAACATAATCCATCTTGAGGCTTTTGAGATGATGTGTTGCATGTATCTAAATTAAGCTGCCGAGACGCCGTCCATCTCACTTCCTGGTTGCCATCCTAAAGCCCCTGATTGGAGAAGGACCCAGTCCAGGTCTCCAATCCAGTAGGGCTGAACCTGGTTCAGAATTTAGTCAGTTGAATCGGATTTGGCTGTTCCATATGAATATTCGACTATTTGTTCCTTTTTTTTTTATACAGACTATCTGGCAATCAGAAAATCCGTGAGTTTCATTGATGATTTAATTAAAAGCTATTTTGTGTCTCAATTGAATGCTGAATTTACCAGAAGGATCCTGATTAGCAAAATACTTTCAATTATTCACTACTTGTACGTTATATGTGTGGCAACAAGCAATGCTTTATTGAACAGATTTCTGAACGGGGGTCGGCGTTCAGGGTGACAGCGAAGTTCATGTAATATCGTAAACAAGCAAAATTAGCCCTCCGAGCTAAGGACATTTTTTACCAACACTAGATATCAAACTAAAGCCAGAAACTATATTGTATAAAGTTGCTGTGAGCTGTAAATTCACCACTTCTAAGCCTAAGGTAGAAGATAATCTCAGAGCCTAACCGGGAGAGGCCTCTCTTCCTCTGGGCAGCTCTCCTCTTGCCTCCGTCTCAGACTAACCCTGGGTCCAGGTCCACAGCCAACAGTACCCGTCGTAGACATCTTCACCAAGCAGATGGGTCGACTTGATGTAGTGGAATGATTTTCCCCCGGAGAGCAGCGTGAAACCGAGGAGCGCTCACTCTGCAGCTACTTCTGGGGACTGAAACGTTCCCTAAAGTATTTTTCACACTATGATGACTGTAGTGTCGTCAAGTATTTTCCTTAAATTCTACTATTGGTGCTAAAATACAGTTAAATTACTTCACACTGTGATCGCCTTGCATTTTATTTGCTTTATATTGCAACTTTGTTGGATTCTGAGTAAGAAATCACATCAAAAACAGTTTAAACTCTACAGAGATGGACATGAGGTGTTGAATGCAGGCCAGAGTCGGTGTGGACTGAACGAATATAACACTCCTCTTCTTTAGTCGAGTGAGGAGTAGGAGGACAAGATCATCATCACTGGATGTGATGATGATGATGATCTGCGACTTGCGTTCAGCGTCTCTGTCAACAGAAGCAGCCGTCTGTCAGAGCTGAGAGGACAAACTGCCTTCACCAGGCTGACTGACAGCACGTCGACTCCACGGGAAGAAATCAACAGTGTTTGTGTTTATTAATACATGATGATGATGATGATGACGATGAATGTGATGATACGTGAATCAATATGTTGATTCATTGGCTTTATTTCCCTGCCCACTGTAGATACGGTAAGTAAGTTCAAAACACATATAGCTGGATGTTTGTGTCTCATGTCAACACCCAACGTGGGGTGATAAACAGTGATCAACAGTAATAAACAGTGATAAACAGTAATAAACAGTGATAAACAGTGATCAACAGCTGTCTGTGCAGATTACGCTTCGTGATTGGTTGATGCCTTTCTTTGCTGTGCGAAAGCTCAGAAAAATCGACTTGTTACGAAAAAAATTGTCACTTTTTTGCTGTAATATTCGTGTTCCGTGTTAAAGTACTCATGACAAAAACAACAGTTCAGAAAATATATTGACGTGTGAATTGATCTCAGTCTTTAGTCTTAGTCTAGTTAAGACTCATCTTCTGGTTGTTTTTATTTATTTGATCTGAGCGGCACCACTGGGCTCCTCTTCCTCTGTAGTTCACCTCTTTTATTTCTGTTATTTGTACAATTAAGTCAATTATGACCGATCATTGTTATAAATAACTCTGTTTTTATATTGCTTCCTCTTCCCCTGGAGAGCTGGGTCAGAACACAAACTTTGCTAACTTAAACACAAAACAGCCATTTAAATTTTTGATGATCTGTAAACCACAATATTTCAAGCCTTTGTTGAGCCATTTTATGGAAAATGTGCCCTCCAAAGTCATCATAATTTATACAGTACAATAAAAAAATGGAACTCACTTTCCACTTCACCCAAATCACACAGCTCAGTTTTCCTCCTGAATATTTTTTTCTTTACCTGAGAACGCTGATGTGTGACAGAGACAGTTACCCAGGCAACCAAAGACTCTTTATAGACTTAAAGTCTTAACCAGTTAAAAATGTGGAAACTCCAAACTGAGAGTTTTAAACCAGCCGACATGATGATAAGCCGACTGTCTTAATGACTACGTTTAAAAAAAAAAAAAGGTGGCAAAACACAAAAATAGCAGAGTAGACAGATCTAAAATTAAACAGTCAGCGTGAATCTGTCAACAAGCTGCTTCCAAGTATTAAAGTTTCCTGGAAGAAATGAGCTTTTTATCTTCACATTTGCAAGTCTAATGGAACAATAAATCCCCCCGAGTGGGATTTCTGTTGTCAGGTAAAGCCTACTTGATTTTACTCTTAACTGCCTGAAACTCTAAACGGTGCAGCAGCAGAGAGTCGAGAGCTTTTCCTGTTTCACTTCTATTATTTGCCATAAAGTCCTGTTGTCTCTGTAGCTTGTATATACTGAGCTACTCTGACAGCTGTCAGTATGTTTCTGCACCAGAACCACAGACGATGACTCATTTTCATCAACTTGCTGCTTTAAAAGTAACAACATGAGATGTCAACCCTATGATCACAATGTCATGTATCAATAATATGAATGAACGTTAATAATAGAAATATATGATGCATTCAGCTTTTTATTGATTAACTAACATGTTTATATCTGTCTGAATGGATTGTTTGTTTCAGATTGTGAGAGCAAAGAGTTGTGATTCATTTTCTCCAGTTTTTTTCATCTTATTTTGATCGTAACTCCGCCGTGTATGATGTGTTTTATCCAGACTGCAGGTAGCTGTTGAGCTAACCCACCACATTTACATTAATGTTGTTAAAATGTCAATTTGATTAAAGGACATGTTCACAATTTTTCAAGTGTGTCTTAAACCAGCAGTCAGGTGTCCATATGAACGGTGAAAGAGGTTTTCCTCGCTGTAATCATTCCTCCTGTTCATACTGGATATTAAAAGATCCTTCAAATGTGCTTTAATGGAAGTGATGGAGGCCAAAATCCACATTTAAATGTTTATCTGAAGCTCAGCAGTCTGAGTTAGTCATATCGAGTGGATATCTGCCATCTGCAATTTGTGTAATGTTTTGTGACGACAAACATGTGATTTGCTTATGAATTGATCACTGATCATCAGAGGATGATAACTGATTGAGGAAATTGCTTGAAATCAGCATTCCTTAGTCCAACAATTCTGTAAATCAGCTGTTTTTGTAAAACAATGCATTACATAAAGAGTCTTTTGTTGTTTTTTGTCATGTTAAGCAAGGCTTGACATAGTAATACAGTAATAATGCATGTTTGAAACTCTTCCCTCAGGCTGTAGATTTAGATTACCCTGGTTCACGTGCAATAGGAGTAATAACCGTGCAATAACCTTGCTTCATTTGCACATGTAATTTAGTATTTCAGAGATTGTCTTATTGTAGTATTGTGTTTTGCATATATTGTATATAGAGGTAGCTTTTTATACTTTTTGTTTCTGTCTTTGTATTTGTGCTTTATTTTGTGGCCCTGACTGCAGGTCAAGTTTCCCATTTGGTATGATAAAGTGACTAAACTGAGCTGAACTATTGCTTATATTTCCTAATCACAGTGATAGCAAATAGATTAGTAGTGTGAATGTAAAACTTCCTCCCTTCAAGATACAAGAAAAACTTTCCATCGACCCAAATCTGTTACCTGACTGACATCACTGTGACATCATCTACTTACTGGAGATGATAATGTGTTGTGTGTGTGTGTGTGTGTGTGTGAGACACATATTAAATCTGACAGTGTGTAGGTGTCACAGCAATGTGCGATACACCTATTGAAGATGACGCTGTGTGTGTGTGACAGCATGCATGTTTCATAGTGAAGACTTATAGTATCAAACATCCAGGAGGACAAGAGTGAGAGTCGGGGTCAGCCGGCGGTTAACTGTCACTGTCTGTTAGTGCAACGACACGGAGCTGAGTCTCAATAGATGTATGTAACACACACACACACACACACACACACACACACACGCACGCGCACACACCAATTCCAGTTATGAAGCCACACATGCACGCGCCTTTGTTCTTTTATAAAACATGACACCAAAAAGAGAAAATATACGTCGGTATTTCACAAAATAAAAGCACTATGTCACCATTGATAATTGCTAGAAAAATCAAATTTTGTTGTTTTTAATAATCCAAGAAATGGTTGCCTCGCTGTTTGAGAAACAAAGATTTATTGTGCTAATATCCCCGTTTAGTTTTGCTTTGCACCAGAGGAGAAAGAAGCAGCTTCAGTGCTCTCTGAATATCTAAAGCAGGATCAGCAGCAGGGTGGTCTGGCAAGAGAAACCACCATTAACATAAAGGTCACATATTTAATATTTAATTCCAGCAGCAGCAGCAGCAGCAGCAGCCATTTGTCCTGTTTAAATGTCCTTAAGCAAGACAAACAGTCTCTGCTTTTTCACTAACTGTAATATATTTTCCATAGAAGCATCGGTTCACTGTGTTAGATGTAAAGGTGCTCATAAAGGTGAGAACAGGAGGCACCTAAACAGCAGCTCCTCATAATTATATTTCACCAATATTTACATTAACTAACCTTTAACTGAGGGAGTGACCCACTTCCCACACCCCCAGTACCTCAAGGCTTTAAATCTAAATGATTTGAGATTATTTCAGAATTCCTTTACAGGCCGATAAGAAGAAGAACAACTGAAACTGAACCTCTGAACAGACCTGAGGATAATTAAACCCGATCAAAGCTGTGGTGACTGACCCGAACTGACCCAAAAAGAGAGAAAACTCTAATTCTGCAGCTGTGGTCGCAACGAGCAGCAAAATACTGTGTAAAAGTTTTAGGCACTTAAAATGTTCAGAAAAGCATCTGAGAATGAGAAGAACAAGGAGTCCTGCAACAGATCTCAACATCATGGAGTCAGTCTGGGATTAACATGAAGAGACAGAAGCAGCTGAGACGCCGAAATCCACAGAAGAAGAACTGTGGCAACTTCTCCAAGATGAAGGAACAACCGACCTGCTGAGAACCTGAAACACTGTGAAGGTGAACCGAGGAGAACTGCTGCTGTTTTAAAGGCAAAGCTGTTCACAACAAATATTGATTTACTTTAGGTTTCTTCTGTTTACTCAACTTTGTATCAAATTAATTGATTAATAAAAAACTATTCAGCATCTTCACTTTACTTTTAATGCCTAAAACTTTTGCACAGTTCTGTACTCTTTGTAGTTTTTACTGTATTTCACACATCAAAAAACAAAACCTCCATGATGATTGCAGCTTATAGCGAGTCTGCACGGATCCATGCAGGTATTAGATGTACTGACTTTTGCAGCAACTGAGTAACAACCTACCCGACCCCAATTTAGTTTACAATGTCTGAAAAAAACACACACACACACACACACACACACACACACACACACACACACACTCACCACTTCCAGATCTCCTTCAGGGGGCAGTTTGCGGTTGTCTGCGTTGTTTTCTCCTCTTCCTCCTCCATCATTGTGACTGTTGGCCTCCTTCTCTTTCTGCTCAAAGTACTCCAGGAAGGACGGCTTGGCTGGCTGCATTGTCTCATCTCTCCCTGCGTAGCACACAATCGACATTTACTTTATCACAGCAGACGCACGGGGATTTGTCTGAGCGATGATGGAACTGAATTATATTCATAGGTTAAAACACAAAGGCACAAATACACGAGGAATTTAGTATCAAAAGTGTATATTCTCTTGTTTATCTCACAGTTTCAGTGTTGACACAAAGACACATAGTACTCCTGATGTGTAGCAGCACTGGACAGGAGGATGTAGGCTTGGTTTGAGTATTGGGCTGATTGATTTAAATATTTCTGTGTGAGGAAATAAAGGGAGAGCACATAATTTAAAAAAGTAGGGCTCTAAAAAGGTATGTGGACAGGTGTCTAGACCCTTTAGAGGAAGTGGTCTTGGTCTGGTTTCGGTCCTAAACAAATCCTGGAGTGGTTCACTTTTGTGGTGGCAACGTGATCAGACCTCGATCTGATCTAACTACTAGACGTACTGAGTGAAATCAACAGTAGCTAGCAGCTAGCCGGAGACTGAGACAAGATCCGTCCTGGACTAACAATGAAGTGTGTTGTGTGTTTACGTTTTCGCTCAAACCCGAGACATATCTAACCAATGAGAGGAGAGAATGTTGATGCATTTTGGTTCTCTTGATTTTTTTCCTTTGTGAAAAGAAACTGAACCAAGGGGGAAACGCACCAAGTTTACCAACTTATCCACTGGATTTGAACCAGGTTTAGAAACACCTGTAGAATCGGCATTTAAACAGCGACTATCCTTCAACCAAGAGATCTGAGTGCCATGATGTCAACATGCATCACCAGTTCCTGAATGCCCCACGGTAACTGCACTCTAACATAAGCATGGATGAGTAAGCAAAAAGAAAATTTCCCTTCAGGGATAAATGAAATGTTGCATTATTAAAGCAGCAAGAAGTACAATAGAATAATACATCTTTGCTAACTTGATAGAACGGGTTGATCAATACTAATGAGTCAGTGACTACATGGTCAGATGCTGTCGTTTCTGGTTGTTGCAGTTAAAAATGACATATCACTGGTCTACAAGACATATTGGACCCAGAGAGACAAAGACAGTGGGTCAGATTTTAATGTGTTACTGTGAGTGCACATAAAACCATTAAGATGCACTTTACTATCAGTTTAAGTTGGTTTGGCTTCATCTTGAATCGTTCTAAATGAATAAAATGCAGCAATATTAATAACGGTGACACATTCTTGAAGGCAACAGTTATTCATTATGGCCTTCCAGTAAATATTCTATAATCAACAACTATAATAACAGTGCTTCATTTGATTAAATTAACAGGGGTGTCGAAACTCGGGTGTTTCAGCTTGTAGAATCCATCTCTCTCAGCAGTCACATTATTCATAATGTTGTTTTAATTCATTTTAATAATTAAACACATTCAGACTGGCTGCACTTCACCTCTTTTCATATTTCATAATAATTACAAGGGGGATTTAAAAGCATCATTTCAATAATTAACATTTACAGTGTCACATCATTTAGGCTAAATACTGAAATGTTGTTGGCAACATTTCCTCTCCCAAAAAACACAAATAATTTTAAGATGTTAATTAGGGAGGTAAAGACGGACAGTTTGCTCTCTTTAAATGCAGAAGTAACTTTCACTCAGAGAATTTGATATCGGACAGCGACCCAAAATATTTTTATTCTTGAGATTTTTTTGTGAAATGTAAACGTAGCTTTTTGTAATGTTGTATTTTCTCTCTGTGAATGAGTTCAAATGTACTTGGATAATAAAGCTGAGTATTACACTAACTAATTTACAGAATATGATAATATAAGTCAATCAATTAGTCCGTCGTTCGAAAAATCTGCAATTTCAATATTGCATCTTAACATGTTGCATCCTGAGCTTTGAGAAATAGTGATCGACATTTTTCACCATTTTCTGACATTTTATAAACCAACTATTTGATTAATAAAGAAAATAATCATAGGATTAATCGATGATGAAAATTATTGTTCGTAGTAGCCCTACAATATCATTATTAGAAGAGCACAATCAACAATCTGCACAGTTGAAACAAACGTATTAACACAAATGAATGTACCTAAAATTAAACACCAAATTGCAACAGATATCCTGTAAAATACTTGAAAAATAACCTTATTTCATGAACTTGTAGAGAGTGTGAGTATGGTAATGAGTGGGGGCATATACTGTATGTGTGTGAATGTATATGTATGTGTGCATGGAGAAGGCAACAACTACATAAATAATGAGTGTGCTGAGTGACTGAGACAATACTTGGTTCATTGGACAAATGAGAGCGTCAGTGCAGTTCAGTGTTTGATTCATGGCCTTAATAAGCTGCAGTGGTGTTACAGAGACTGAAGTTTCCACTCCTACAGTGTATACAGACCTCCCTGCTTACATACAGCCGCACCGCTAATGGCCTGAAAAAAAGTTGGTGTTTCTGCCAAGCAGCAACTACCACGGCGAGGATGAAGCCAATGAGGAAGTGCCTTCTACCTCTCTAGAAATACTATCAATCAATGTTTCCAACAAGTCATTATGGTCTCAACCTCTAAATTCAGGCTGTCTGATAAGTATGCTGGTCGTCATTGGGTGGGTGCCGCTCACTGTTCCCAGTAAGCTAGCGTTAGGTTGGGTCTGAGGTAGCGGAGCATGTTTCCAGAGTGTGAAAGGCAACATCCTGCACTCCCTTATCTGGAAGGTCCTGACTCCAATCCAAACCCGCAGGTAACGTCACACCTCGCTACGTCCATCTTCATATACAGTCTATGGTTTCTGCTAACAATTCACATTCTTGACTTTCTATTACTGTATATTAAGTTGACTCTTTCACTGTTGTAATATGTAAAAAAGCAAGAATGTGTTCTTCTTAGCCTTGTTTTAATTTGAGAGTTAAGTCCTATATTACCACTGGAAAGGGAAAAATCTGACCTCATACCAAAAGGAAATATTTTATGATCACAGACACATTCATCTCTTTTGTTTGGTCCCTCCAAAGTTCAGAGTATAATAAGAATCCAGGACCAGGAAGGGTTTCAGTATGTTCCAATATGCCAAATTTAGCAACGTTCAACCCTGGATCTACAGTTCCTCTGCTGGGCCGCGGTAGGTATTTCGGTAAATCTCAAAGTATTGGATTGCACTTAATAGGATCTTTAGATAAATTCCTTGAAATGTAAACGGATGTGAAGATGCATGACAAAGGAACAAACAACATGATACGTCTTAGAAAGTTGCAACGACAGCTCCAGTGCTGCTCTGAATAGATTCCCGAGTCTCTGAAACTATTCTGGAAGAAATATAAACACAAAGTCATCCAAAAGATATTCTGTCATTGAGTGTTTTGATGATGGTGCTGGTCCTGTATGTACATATTATTTTTCTCCGTGCATGTTTTTTCTTTTGTTACCCAACTATATCATCATTATCTCCTGCTCTGTATTCAGATGTCTAACAAACACACTGTGATCCTGCTGCTGCCTGATGGTCAGTTTGAACAGAAGGGTTATTAGTTGTGGCAGCATTAGTATTCAGCAATAAATAGTATTCAGAATCTGTGCTACAGTGAGTGTTTCTATAAAGTGAAAGGTTGCCATTGCTGCTGATATATTTAAACGTAAACATAAAATCTACCTGGCTTTTGATTAGAACATTTTATGGTCATTGTTTCTTGTATTTAAATCATTTATTTTACTGGATTCATGTTTTCAAGTGTTTTATTTCCTAATATCTATTTTTTATTGTCTTTTATCTGTTCTTATTCTTCTAGTTCTAGTTATTATGGTTCTTATTTTATTTTACATCTATTTTATTGGTTTTATTACATTTGAATCTTTTTCCATTTCTTGGAAAAAAATGTCTCAAATGTTTGTACTGTTTACATTTATTATGTCTTGTTATTGGCTTCTCAGTCACCTGTAAAGCATTTTAAAATTGAACTACCCTGTACGGAAAGTGCTGTACAAATAAAGTTTGATTGATTGATGGATTGATGTAATAAAGCTGTTGATCTCACTGAGAATCAACACCCCGGTCTGCTGCTCTATGCAGCTTTCAGTCATTGGGTTTCGGTTCATTAATCAATATAGCGGACTCCTTATGTCCACTGACTCTCTCTCATGAGTAATACGACCAATCCAGAGCTAAAACACCAGTGAACACTGGACTAACATTCAACCACATAAAGAAAGACAAGTGGGTTGGCGATGTCACGTTAGCTATGAACACTTGATGAGTATCGAGGTTATGTTGCCCCCAAGTGGTCAGAAACTACTTAATGCAACTTTCTCCAAGGAAAGACGATACGTTGTCAAAACCTTATAATTGTAAGAAACAAATAGACATCTGGTGACTATTTATACTATGTGTGCATTCTTAGCTTGGTAATGATATATGAGAAACACTGTGTGGTCTCTCATATTAGCTCACTTTATATTACCCCAAACATCTCATTGCTGATCTTGTGTGTAGCTCAGTTTTTCATTCAAGCACAAAACAAATTAAAGTATAGTATTCCCCTTACTGAAAAAAGAATAAGTGGCTATTTATTCTCCGCTTCGGCTGCCAGGTGCCTCCACACTTGATAAAACTGCCAAGCGCACGGAGCTAAGAAAAGTCAGTGTTTAAAAAAACATACAGCCACGGTTTTCCCAATATGGAGTTTTTTTCCCCCAACATAATCAGATGAAAGACCCATAAAAATCCATGATGTAATGTCTCTTTGATTATAGTTTGTTATCTACTGTTGTTGGGTAACTTGAGCAATTATCTGACTGGTCAAAGACTCTTTCCAACTGTGCTTCATATTCCTATAAACTGTGACCTGCTGTGCTTTGTTGGTTGCTATGCCAACCCGTGTGGAGAAGAAGGAGCCGGTAATTTTTCTTGTGTCTTCAGTTTTTTATCCTTCTGCATGTATACATTAAGAAAAGAAGAAGTGTGGTGTATTCATTACTGTAATGATTACCATGTTATCTGTATAAATGTTATGCATGTTACGTAACAGAAAGATGCCCTTGCAGTTATTAAAAGATAAAGCTGCTGATATTCTATATTTCTCTTGGAGTTTGGAGCCAAACCAACAATGAACTGATCTACTAACAAGTGTTGTGTGTGAACCCAAAGCCAGATTTATCTTATTCCTCTGTGGAACATGTCACCCAGTGCAGCGGTTTGGCTCATTGATGTATTTTTAATAGTTTTTGGACAACAACTGAGTTCTATGGCACAGAAGATAAGATATATCAGGCTTTGGATAAACACTCTGCACATGAGATTTGTTGACAATAAGAAAAACATAGAAAATCAGCAGCCATATCCTTTAAAATGAGGTGTTCTACGCTGTAAAAATGTGCACACACAACACAAAGTTCTTCGTTTAAGGTTTTGACAATCTCACTGTTCCTATATTAGGAAAGTTGCTGCATTTCCTTCTTTCTTTCAGCTAATCTCAAAGTTATATAACTCAATTTGAGAAGGCAGCTTCTGCTCAAACAGGCTTCTTTCCAAACACCATACAACCACAACATGAGCAGGTGTTCCACTGGTGAGTATTTAAATGTTCTCACGCGCCTTGTTAGCGTGTTCAAACATGATTTTTCGCTTAAAACTTCAGCCTAAGACATCACTCAGTTGAGCTCTTTGACAAACGTAAGGGACACTTGATCTGCTTGACCTTACATGGTACTGGTTCAATTTTAATGTAGCCTAGTTTAAATGTTTCATAACATCCATCATGAACACTTGAGATACATCAAATCTTGAGCAGATACTCAAACACATCCTGACCCAAATCATCCACATTTGGTCCGAATCCCATCTGTGTAAACGAGAGACATGCATTTAATGAGTGAGAAATAAAAGCTGTACTTGATGAACCAGACTGATAACTAAAACAGCTGGTGACTTCACAGACTACAGAGTGAACTAAAAACAATAAAGAAATAAGAGAAGAGTTGTATGAATACTTTTACTAGCCTGTAAGTGAATATTCTAGTTTTTTCTCACAGCATCTGTTTGAGAGACAAAATGAGTGGAGGTGAATGACGCAAAAGGGTTCAATCAAATTTGTGACATAATGATTTACCAACTGACCACTGCACCCACACCCAGCAATTCGCCTTTTCATAATCATATTATTATATATTATTGTTAACACAGCATGGTGAGGAAATGGAAAACAAAAGGGAGGGGGTTTTTTTTCACTGGAAGCAATTAAGATAATTTATTGCAACTGGGTGAATAATTTTAATATCGAATCTATCGCTGCACAGACACTTAAAGATTTGGAAAGGCTGCCTGACTGGAACCACTCTCATCTGCTAATTAGGCTCACGACAAAAAGATAAAAAAAAAAAAGACATCACTGTTTGTCACCCACTGATAAGCTCATTATTTTCATTTATTTTATTTTCTTTGTTCTCTCTGTTGTGTCTTCTCTGACCAATCAAAGCAGGTCACAGCAGTCATATCACTGTAGGGAGCAGTCACGGTGGTGTTAACTTTGAGTTAAAAAGTGTAAATGCTGCTTTTCTCTTCTGAAAGTTTCCACGTTTAAAATGATGAAATGAATCAAGCTGGCTCGTATTTTTCAATAATACAGAATTAAAGAGGACCTATTATGCTCATTTCAGCTCTACTAGAGTAGCTCTGCATGATTCAAAATTCAAAAAACTCCTGGTTTATCTTATACTGGCCCTTTATGCAGCCCCTCAATATGCACAGTTTCTCTTACACTCTGTTTTAGCTCCTGTCTCTTTAAGGCCCGCCTCCTGATGAGCCCACTCTGCTCTGATTGGCCAGCTTTATGTATCAGAATTGTGTAACTTTACCGTCATTGCAAACCAAACATTTCCTGCTTTACTGCTTCAAATTAAAAGCTTTTACATGACTAACTAATGGGAGACTTTTATTGTGAAGAATTAGCAGGAAGTAAAAATGTGTTCCTCACTGACTTAGCAGAACTTTGTTAGTGGCGCTAAAAACTGGTTGAAACAACAACATATGGAGTTATTTGTTCAGTGGATCGATTAGAAATAATGCAGGGAGGAAGAGTACAAGCAGGAACAGCCACAGTGATGATGATGTTTGAAGAAGAGCTGCAGACAACCAGCACACTTCCAACAGGTAAACTACTTTTACTTTGCTGTGCTGGAGTCGTGGCTTGGCGTAACTACTCTTGTAGCGGAGCAGCAAACTTGCTCGCTGTGCACGTAGCAGATGTCCATATAATATCCATGAAATCTGTCACAAACTGACGTCAGCTCGCGCTGAAAGTACCGTTGGAAACTTAGCGTTCAGAGTAGGGATGTACAGAGAGTTCAGTATTTGTATTTCTATCTGTATTTGTTGAGGCAGCAAAATTATTTGTATTTGTGTTCGAATAAAAGTGGAGAGAGGCTTAAAAATCCTGTTTTTGCTTTTATTACACTTTTAATTTTAGAAAATTAAAGTGTTTATGAATAAACTACCTTACAAAGGAAGTCCCCAAACTGGAGTCTCACAGATCATAGACGACTGTGCTGACTACTGAGTTAAAACTTTACTCTCACCTCTTTGCTAACAGACCTCTAACTAACAAATACTTTAAAAAATATTTGTATGAAACAAATATTCGTAAAAAACCCCACTATTTGTGCTTTGCTGAATAATGTATTTGTATTCAGGCACACCCCTAGTTCAGTCTGAAGCTGCTGCTTTTTGCTCACAGGGATTACTTCTACATACGTTTACCTTGTCAGTTGACACGTCGACCACTTTTAACATCCAACTTTCAACATTTAAAATCCGACATTGTGACATTATATATATGTCTGACAATAAGAAAAAGCATAATACATCCCCTTTAATAATACACAGTAATACAAACACAACTTTGGAGCAGGCTTCAGTAGGATTAGCGTTAATTCAGCCTCTAAACCAGTCTGAACAAAAACCACCAGTTCAGAAAAAGGAAGTACATACACAGTTTGAACTTAAAGTGAAGGCTAAAGAGGAGTGGACTCTGGAGAGACTGCCATCTGCTCCTGCAACTTCCCAAAACAAAATTAAACTTTAATAAAGTGAAGAGATTCAAGCGCCGAGCAGGTGCAGAGAGCTATTACATATTTTTAACTAGAATCCCTACAGAGAGAGAGTAATAGAAAATACACTTCTGTATTTATTTTAAGTGAGTACAAAGTTCACTGTGCTGTTTGTACTTTTTAAGTTTCTACATAAGAACATCTCAATTAAAGACAGTGTAACAGCTAAATGAAGTCCTGAGGAGCAAAGCATTTAAGCATTTTAAGATTAAGGAACATAGTTAAGGCTCAGAGAGATGGGAACCATTTTAAATAATTCATTTAAGTCAACGTAATGGTTTCCATCTACATGCATCTCAAACAACAAAAGGAAAGTTTGGATAGCTCTCACTTCAGACAGCCAGCTGCTGTTATATAGTATTTATGTGAGATACAGAGCTGGTGATCAACGTCACTGCTTGTCTTGTGATGTTATTTTGTGCCTCTGTGTCTCTAATTGCTGGAGAGAGCGACAGCAAAAGGAACAAACATTTTAAAATAAAAACAACCTAAAAATATATCATATGCTTAGCTGCTATAAATGTCTGAGACGGTATTTTAAAACAGCATAATACTTATCTCATTAACAGACTTCAGAGGAGATCACTACTGCTTGTTCACGCATCAAAATCACAGCCTGTGACTTAAAATTTGAAAAAAAAAAAAAGAAGCTGCTGTCAAAGTCACAGTATATCATATCTGACTCAGGCGAATTTCAGTTTAAAAAGGAGCATTTCACAGAGTTTCCAACCTTGTGATTTAGCTCACTAACTGAGAAGAAACATATTCATATGTAATATCAGATGAAAGTTGTTGGTAAGCTGACAGCTCTTAGTGGACTCCGCTGTACGAGGCGGGGACCTGAAAATACGCCATCAATAACACAGGAGTGAGGTGTGATTATTGGATGTGCCACTAGGTGGCGTATGGCTACAGCTTGGTCAAAACTAAAATTGTGAAAGGGAGAAGATTCGCCACCGTGGAAGAAACGCAGGACACGGCATCAAAAGATGACCACAGGAAATGTTAACAGGAACGAGAGAAGCGCTGGACGAGTACATCGCATCTCTAGGAGAGAACTTCGAAGGGGATTAGAAAGGTACTGCTGAAACATTTATAATAACTGTCTCCACTTGTACATACTTCTATCTCTGATTCATCTACGACTGACCCAAACACAACTGTTGAACATCAGTAAACCAAACAGCAGCTCCATTAAGAAGCCCTTACTTTAAGATTCTGACAGACTGACATCAAAACAGACCTTTAACCTTTTTTTTTTTTTTTCCGATAAATCAAAATATTTATCTAAATAAACTCTATTGCAGCTGCTAGAAATACCTACATAAAAAAAATCCTAAAAACTAAACAGGCCCGTAATAACATTTGATTTTCTCTTTTGGGCTGCAACTAACAAATATTTTCATTATTAATTATTCTGCCTATTATTTTCTCCATTAATCATTTGTTCTATAAAACATTTCTAAAGCACAAGGTCATCAAGTTGATGCTTGTTTTCTTTGAGCTACAATCCAAAACCCAACAATAAATCTTACTGTAAGAAAAAGAAAAGCAGCTAATTCCCCAATTTTAGAAGCTGGAAGCATCATATAAATATTTAGCTTTTTTTGCTTGATAAATGACTTAAACGATTGACTGATTATCAAAATAGTCGCTGATCCATTGTCTTTCAATCAACTAATCATTGAAGCATCCATCTTTAACAAAGATAAAGAGATTTTTGGGTGGATTCTTAGATCTGATGGTCACATTAGTTTATTAATAAATCCACCCTGATTGTGAATGAGTCACTGTGCACAATGCAGAGGACAATAAGAGACGAGAATGACAGAGAGGTTTCTAGTCAGTGAAGGTTGGTGGCTAATCAGTGTAAATTAAAAGGCTTTTTATTATTCAGTACCGTTTGGGAGGATCAATATCTCATCTAATATCTTATCTCGATCCTCAGGGCCCCTTCAGCATCAGACTGTGGTCATTAGCTTGGGACACACACACACAGACAAATCCTCAAGAGCACAGGCATTAAAGGACACAACAGAGATACACACACTCACACTCACACAAAACACACAACTGAAGGATATTGGGAGTACTAATGTAATTATGAAGTCTAAATGTTCCTGTGTTAATGCGGTTGATCCTGCCAGCAGTGGAGATCTATACTAACTCAATAATAGGACATCAGACCGGAGACAGTGTGTGTGTGTGTATTTATGAGTATGTGTGTCACAGATTTATAAGTTGTCACAAAGTCTGACCCCTAATGTTGAATCATTAGTTAAGAAGTCGAATCGCTTTTTTTTTTTTTTTTTTAGCTGCGTCATTATAGCACGGTAGACTATAAAATTTTACAACCAAGTCTCTAAATCACCAAAATACAAAACTGTAATTAAAATAGAGAAGGTTAACAGAGATTAGAGCGACATAGAGCAACCTGACTGGTTTCTGTTGGCAGCTTTCAGCACCGGTGCTGAAGGTTAGCAAAGTCGGCTAAACGACATTTGAATCTACTGTTCAGCAGCCGACAGGAAAGACACTCTGTGGTTAAAACTGAACTACGACCAGGAAACACACTTTCTGGTTGTCTTACTGTCTATAAATTAGGGCTGTAGTCTGCTGGTCGACTGGTCGATATGCTCTTGTCTGACTGAATTCTCATTGGTCGAATAATCTCTGTGTTATTTTCATAAGGAGAAAAGTGCTACATCAACAGCTTTCCAAGATTAATCCATTATTTCCTGTGGCAGGAGGGACACACTAACAAATTACCTGTGATTACTTGTGTTTTCACAAGTTTGAACTCGCCCAACCTAATGGAGACTGCTGGGTCTAACTGTACTCAACGTTTACTGAAATCGATTAGTTGAAGATTATGTACGATTTCAGTCGACCAAGATTTCCTTCGGTTGACTACAGCCCTACTATAAATCAGGGCTGTCCCCGACTCCGGATATTCAGTCGACTCTAGAGTCAGCATGAGAATATGAGGCGTATTCTCATCTATATTTATATTTATCTTGTTACATATATTTCATTCTTATAGGCCTTCATACTAAATAACATTATACATGTCTGTTTCTTTATTCAATACAGCATCCTATGACAAATATTAATGTCTCCCTGCACTAAACTGATATACCAGTCTACATGAGTCTCATGTTTTACCTGTAAGACTCATGTTTTAATGCCGTTGTTCATCATTTATGATATGAAGGTGTCAGATTTCCACAGTCAGAGAAATTAAAAAGTGTGCATAATGGTATTAGTTCAGTTAAAATCCAAGTGCAGCACGGAGCGTCTCTCCTGCTGGCTGCTGACAGCGTTGTCAGGTGAAGAGTTCATCACACTGGATTAGAGGAGGAGACGTAGAGACGCCGGGACACGTCTGTTTAAACAGGAATTTAGCTGACTTTGCTGCATTTAACACCGGAGCTGAGAGCTTGGAGCAGAAAACAGTCGTCACGCTGTCCTCCGTTTCCGACTTCCCTCTCTCTGTTCTCATCATGTTTATGTATTTTGGTCATTTAGAAATGAGAATCAAATAATAAAAAATACAAGTTAACAAGTGTATAATGACATGGCTAAAAAAAAAAAAGGTAACGATTCCAGAGTTGAGAGTTTTAGGGGGCAGTCCTACTGTAAATGTGATTTTTTTCACATCACAAATGATGATCAAAGGCATTAAAATGTGAGTCTTACAGGTAAAACATGACACCTGACATGCAGTTGTTCTAGGAGTTTAAGTGTGGGACGGCGGCTTTGCAGGTGTGCAGGACTTTTCTGTAACTGGGTGGAGATCATGAATAATATACTTCTCATTGTAGATAAGGTGTATTGAAGAAAATCATCAGTAATAATAAAAAACAATCTGAAGTTTGTCTGTGCTTAGTGAACAAAAAGTGAAAGTGTTTTCTAAAATCATACTCTGCAGACGAAGGTGTTCTTTGGAATCAAGGGCCACGATGACAGCAAAGCACTCTGAGTTCTGAGGTAAAATAATGAAAAGTCTTATCTTAATATATTTATATTAATATTAAATGGCTCAGACCAACGCGTTTGGCCGGAAGGTGTCATCACTCCATGTTCAATATTCATAAAAATAAATGCATAGCTATAAGAAAAAGTAAGAACCACAAGCACATGACAAGCTATAATAGAGAAGTCGAATGGAACAACTTCAACCCAAGACGTTAAATATTTGACCTCAACTGGTGACTCAGCATGTGTGTGCATGCATCTGTCTGCATGTTCATGTCTACTGTGTTCAGCTTAAAGTCTCATGCTGTGGTTGTATATTAAGTGGGTGTATGTGTGTACATTCTGCTTCTGCTTGTACGCCCTGTGTGTGTATGTTTAAATCAACATCATTAATCAGCCGGTGTTGAGTCCACCTGTACGTTGTTACTCTGCAGGCGGCTCATTACACTGTGTTTTAACTACACTTATCTATGACTGCGTTCAGTCCCCAGTCACCATCCAAATGCTGCTGATTCCTGTAGGTGGATGTTACTGCTACTACACTGCAATGTCCTCAATATAAATCTCATTAGATGTTGTGCAGGAGCTGTAATATTATGACAATAACTTCCACAGTAGCTTTGCTTACATCAGGAAGGTATAACAAGTGTTTAAATGCTCAGGGGTTCGCATTACTGGAGTCACACAGAGCAAACACACACACACATCCAAACTTAATGTGCTCTAGTGTCTCATTGGGGTTAATTCTTTGTGTATAAAAACAAACACATAAAACGCACCCACAGACTGCCAGCACCAGTGAACTGAGTCCAACTCTCATTACGACTCCTTTCCAAGTACCCGATACATCCAACGCTTACAACTCCCACACTGCAATAAAAAAAGAGACTCCAAACAGACTGATACATCGCTAACATTATCTCTCAAAAAATGACTCAAAATCACTCCAGCAGAGGGTAATGCATTCATTGTATTAAGTGGGACCATGACATAATTTTGTTGGATCTGCTGGCCACCAAATTATCAACAGAAGTTGCTCCTCCAGCCTGATATAGTGCCCGTTTGTCCCGGTAATTGCATTCACCTCCAAGGTTTAAATTCATTCACAGCTGTGTCCTTACTCAGGGACAACTCTTCTGATGTCTGCAAACACATCATGACGGGTCTAATGGTTCCTCCGAACACAGCCAGGAAATGTGACAGATGCCTGAAATTTGAGGACACAACAGGTGCGTCCTTTGCAGCCCTCTAAAGCCAAAAATCCATTGTGAGCTGGTCACTCGTTTGCATCGGTCACTGAAAAATACATGAAACTAGACGGATCAATTAAAAGTTACAGCAACATGTAAATCATGAAAAGCAGGCAAAAAACCTCCAGTGTTTGTTCTTGTCAACAGTCTGGATAGATGATATACTACATACACTGTTAATCTAATAACACTGGGATAAAGAATTTTAAGTTATAAATATTTACCATCACAAATTTTCCTTCATTTGTTAAAGGTAAACTTTGCAACTCGTACTGTAAACTCTGCTACCACAGACCTTGCCTGAGTTAACCTCTGGTATTAAACACATCATCAAATGATCGAGGGCAAGTTCCTGGTGGTGCATCACAGCCTCTAAGAGACCCCCCCCACCCCAAAATAAAAACTTCTCTATGCAACAGAAAACCAGCAGATTGTTGGTTTTGAGGGCAGGAGTTGATGACCACTGATGTAGAGATTTTTTACAATTCTGAAAACCGTCATTTTGCCATAAGTGAGAACAGATATATAACACTGTATAATACACATAAACACATGCGAGTGTGCACAGATATCCTCCAGTTCACAGGTATGTCAGTGTGATGGTCACGCTGCGCCCTCTAGTGGATACAAAAAGAAACTCTACAGCTGCACCTGTTTGATGATTCTGAGAACATGCAGCTGATTCATAGAATGATTATTATTTTTATTAAGTGTTATCCTAAAGAACTTCCAAATTATTTAATGTCAAGGATGTTAAACAGGTATGAACTGTTCAATGTTTCCTCTGGGGGTTTCGGAAGAGTCTCAGCAGACAGACATCTCTCCGTTCTCCGTTCAAGAGCAGCTGAGATTGACACTAACATGAGAGTAGCTGGTCCATCTTAAAGGTCAGTCCACCTTAAGTGAGCCTGGTCAGGTTAGGCTAACCCATTGTTGCTAGCTTCGCGGCTAACACCCTTCACTCTTCCAGCAGTTGGAGAAACAACAGACGAGACTTTTCTTGCTCTTGAGAAGCTGCAGCATTTATTAACTGACACACTGTACATTTACTACTAACTGTTAACCTTCTGCGCCGCTCGCATTCACCGTCACTTTTCTGCCGCTAGCTCAACCACACGCTCACTACGCACACACATTACGCACTGTCCTATTCTTTAACAGAGGTAAGCTACTCTTATAACAGTAGCTTTCACGTAGATGTCCTTTATAGAATGAACATGTGAAATTTTAGCAGTGGTGCTGCAGAATGAATAGAGGGGAAACACTGTTGTTAAACTGCTTAAACTCACTGAACTCAAAGTCTTCATCACCTGTTTGATATGACGAGAGCAACTCAGAACAGTGAACGGGTGAATCTTAGTAATTAAGGTGATTAAGTATTAAATCTGAGACATAACCAGTAATTTTTTTCTGACCATAGATTCAAAGAAAGCTTTACACTCCATCAGGAAGGACTAATGTCATGACAATTGGCGTGATAACTCTAGTGTGTGTCAACGGTGTAACTTTTTTTGTTTTACAATAGTGACAGCATGTTCCTCATGAGCTGGTTCCTCTTCCACTGTTTTCAGTAAACTGGGAGCCAATTCCTCATCGTCTTTGTCAGACGTGATGATCCACAGTATCTCTGTTTGTTGATTGATATCTGACTGACACTTTTTATCGTACATGATTGATCACAGGACAGGGCGAAATGCAAGGAGATTAAAACATGAGACCTGCATCACCTGCAAAAACTACATGTTATCTCATACTGCAATGGACTGTCAGTGCCAGATGCTTCAAGTAGAGCTAGTTAGTGTTAGCTACCCGGCAGGCAGGGACAGACTAAACTAAGTAGAATCTGCACACTGTTCATTGGACTCATAACCAGAGATGATACCTCACAAACAAACAAACTGAGAGCTCAGATCAGTGTCTTTTGTCAGTATATCACTCTCGTGGTTGTGACTGATAAATTCACTATGAGTCAGCCGGAGCCAGCTAACCACACGGAGTCACGACACATCTTGTAAAAACAAAAATTCAAATTCCTTTGCTTTAATGCTCAGTCCTAATCCATCACTACTGTATGTGAGTGTTCTTAAAGGGTCTTACTTTTCATAGTACCAGCTTCTTCCTCATCCTCATCCTCAGGGTTGATGACCATGGTGCCGAGCTGTGACTGCAAGGTTCCCATGTCCTCGTGTTGGATCATGGTCCGTGCCGTACTGCCTCGAGAACTTGAACCAGCGGCCCGGATGGTTCCTGAGTCGCCGGTGCCCGCTCGCACCATGGTCCCCTGGTCAACCTCATCATCATCCTGAAACGCACAGGCAGAAGGGAAGTGAAATAATTGTCCTGTAAACTGCAATATAATTTCATTAAAATGAGCGTTTGTTTAAGTTTCAGTTAAGTTTCCCGCCTTTTTAAGTTCTAGTTACTTGTTTTATAAGTTAAATCAGGTAAATGAATGTAATACAGAAGTTGATGATGTTTTAGGGTTGTAGAACATTTGTCATCAATATCAAAGTGCTCAAAGAAAATTTAGCAACCATCTCAAATTCCGTCTTTGAACGCTTCTACAGCCTCGGATAACTTCTCCACTCCCCAATTGTCTTTGTTTTAAGATTCTTTAAGTCTGTACCGAGTTGTCATCATCTTCTGCGTCTTGTTCTCGCTGTTCTGCCTCCTCTTGTCTCTTCAGTTTGATCTCCATGGCATCTGTGATTAAAGCCCTGAGGATGGAACTGGACTTGGCTGACTTGATAAATGGATGCTGAAAGGAGGGAAGACAAAGAAAGAGAGAGAAAGATTAAACTGACAAGAGAAGTCGACAGCTTCCGACACATTTTCTGTTTTCTTTATAAGCTGCTTTTGACTCATTTTAATGGCTCTTAACCACATTAAAAATGCAACTTTTCTCACTACAATTCATGTAAACGTGTTATAGCCAAATTAAGATTATTATGGTGTAATATACGATTAACACAGCTACTGCAGAATACTCAATCCTGTATTTTCCTTGGTAATATAAAGGCTCGATTTCTGACCAAATACAGGCTGCCAAATAGTCAAATCAGTAGCAGCAGCAGGGTTATTACATCGTTACCTGTAGAAGCTGCGTGGCCGTCGCTCTGTTTTCTGGGTTTTTCACTAAACACTGGCTGACAAAGTCTCTAAACGGTTGAGACCACTGATCTGGGTTCCGAAACGTCGGGGGAGGGTTGGTGGGAATCATGAAGATGGCCTGGAAGAGGAAACACAATTCAGTAAATTCAAGATGAAGGTGTGCAAGCAGAGACATAAACTTAGCTGATAATACTTTAATTAGTTGATTGCTCACACTCAAACTATTTCATTCAAACACTCTTTCTGTCTTCATAAAGCAAACTGACTCTCTAACACACAGGTTCTCAAAGTCTGACCCTCGGGGCCAATTTCAAACAGTGATAATTTAAGTTTTTTGTCTGTATGTCCACTGTTGTTCAACATATAGCAAATATCTGTGCATGAATGGAGAGTTGAGAGTGTTGGTGTTCCAGGAATATAAGACTGACAATTAGTGATGTCATAAAGATGATAAAAGTACATATTAATGGATTTTGTCACTCCTGTTATTATCTTTGTTCCTTGTCTTACTTCGATTTGGAGGATATTCATACTCTCAGTTTTAGAACTACAGTTCCCATAATGCTTTGGGGGAATGTTAACACATAAAGCGTTGCTATGGATTCAGTGAGTTAGCTGCATGCTACAACTTTTTTTTAAACTTGTTTTTAGCATACATTTGTTTATATTTTGTCAAATTGACTCCATTAAAAGCATGCTGAGTTAAATATTATCACTTCCTGTTTGTAACGTACTCATGGATGTACAGATGGATCACTGCGATACTGAAGAAAACTAAAAAATGTGATGATTCTCATGCCTCGTGAATAAACATCCATAAATCCATAAATCATAGATAAGAGACGCTCAGAGCTTGCCTATCAGAGATGATGATATTCTCAGGAGGTGCAAGTCACACTGAATCTAAAAATATGTGTCTTGTTTGTTCAGATTTGACTTCTGATGGAGTTGTGACTCAAAGGAGAACAAGTTTTGATGCAAATTACGGCTCACGGCTCTCTTCTCTCCCCCCTTGGACTCCCTTGTGTCTCCAGAGTTTGAAAACCTCTGCTCTAATGTAACTACACACTCTTTCACACAGTACTTCCTCTTTACAAACACTTTATTTCTCACCTTCACACACTCACACACACACACTCTTTCACACATACACACAGATACTGTTCACGCTGTCTCACCCTCATGGGATGTATGTCGGCGTAGGGCGGCTTCCCCTCAGCCATCTCTATAGCCGTTATTCCCAGAGACCAGATGTCAGCCACGCAGTTGTAGCCGATCTCCTGTATGACCTCCGGAGCCATCCAGAACGGAGTGCCGATGACTGTGTTCCGCTTCGCCATGGTGTCCTGATGTAGAGGGGTGGAGGGAGAGAAAATGATTAACACTGTCAAAGCCAAGGGGACGAAGAGCATCTCAAGAACACAAGGACAGAGAATATCTTTACAGATCTAAATGGGTGTTTGATTTATGTAGCATGAGCAGCTGCACCATACAAATATTTCTAAAACTATTGTGCTATGAAGGTGTGATGTCACTGTTGGAGATACTGAATATCACAGTAAAGACATCATCAGTTATTTTAATTTACTGAAGGAAACCATCCTGATCCAGACAAATTAGCAGAAGTACTGAGCCCACAGTACCCCATCAGCACTGCCACTGGAAGTTTTTATCATTGTTAAGGTGGCTGTTTAATCCTTCAGACATGCTTGTCAGACAATAGAAATTCCCATTAACCCTCCCCCACCCTCCCCTCCCTCACCATTCTGACTTCAGGGGCTGTGAGCAGCCATTTCTGTAACTTTACGAAACAGATCAGCTGATATTTCACACCAACTTCCCGCGGTTATTGGCCAATTGTGGGGAGGTGAGAAAGAAGTCAGGGTTTCAGCCTCTATAGCTCTCCTTTTTCTTTCATTACACAACTGTTTCTGTCACTTTACATATAAACAACAAAGTGCAAAACTATGACTGCACTGAAAATATGTCTGAAAATATGTACCTTTATCTCCGTTCAGAGCCGTTCAGACCAACTATGAACACATCTGATTTCTGACGTGGTCGGACAACATGTTGCAAGAACTTGTTCTAATCTACCTTAAACTGACCTTTACACTCTCTGCTGATATTTCCCAGTAAGATGTCCTTTTAACTATTGAATGCAAACATTTTCTGCTGGAGTGAAAGTGAGCTGATTGGTTGACAGACATATTATCATTTCAGTCAGCCATGTTTTTTTAGTTTAATAGTCTTAATTTCCCCAGAATTCATAGTAAATTAGTTTATCTTAAGATTGCAAAAACTAGACAGCTCTATCAGGTCTATTAGTTAGATGTAATCCATAAAGAACACTTTGATGTGCCTATTTGCTCTCTCCCATTAGGCTTATTACACAAAAATACAAACATATACATTATATTTTTTTCCTTACTGTGAGTTGTCCAGCAACTCCAAAGTCGGCCAGTTTGGCCTGACCCTCTGAGTTCAGCAGGATGTTGCCTGCTTTGATGTCTCTGTGGATTTTCCTCATGAAGTGAAGATACTCCAGACCCTTTAAGGTAGACTGCACGATGGCAGCTATCTCCTCCTCTGTTAGCTGAATCACACATGTAGAGAAGGAAGAGAGATACATTAGTCACGGCACTCAAAATCATGTAGAGTGTGCTGCGGTCGAGTGTCTGTCTCCCTCTCTTTGTGACTTCATGCATGCAGATACATCAAAACACACTTACAGGAGGTTTACGCTATACAAACTGTGCGTATATGAGTGTGTTTGAGTGTTACGTTACCGTCTTGCTGCGTATTCGGATGATATCTAACACTGATCCGGCTCCACAATATTCCATGACGATCCACAGATCGCTGTTTTTGAAGTAGCTGCCATAGTACCGCACCACATGGGGACTGAACACAGAAATGTTTTTGTCACTTTATTTATTTCAGCCACTTTAAAATTCAAAGTATTTCTGTTGCTGCATCAACTGATAGCAACATTATCATTCATTTGGAGTCATGTTTCTGTCCACCTGGTGAATCTAAGTCCAATATTCACTCTCTTTTAGCTCTGTTTTTGTTCTCCACCAACTCCTGAGGGAAATATCTGGCTCTTCAGCTGCTAAATGCTCCACTATGTTCACCAGCTAGTCTTTTTAGAGCTTCTTCTCTAAAAACAGCTGCCTGCTGTGACTGAAAACGACGCTATGAGAGCGCTGAGAGTGAACCAAAACAGTAAAGTTGCAGCCGGACAGATAAACAATGAGCTGAAACTCACTATAAAGCTCCGTAAAGCTGAGAGGAGCTGCAGAGTGGCTGATAATTCTCTGTAGGTTCATCACTACGAGCCACAACCAACACATTACACACTGACAGCTCAGACATTGTTATTATAAGAAATATTGATTATAGCCGCTTTCACAACAGAGCGTTCTCAACCTTTCTGCCACCATGTTGTCATTCATGATAATATGAGCTTCTCTATGATGCATTTAAGTGAAATTCACTCTGAATTGGTTCAAATTTAGTTCCTAATGGAGTCAAAATATATTCAAACATAAATTATATTTAACATTTTACTTCTTTCACGAGTCCTTGTATAATAGATATAAATGTTCTGCTGTACATGTCACACGGAACAACAAACTGAGGCATGTTTAATGTTTCAAGCTAACTTTTAAAATCCCCATCAGGAGGAGGAGAAGCTATCAGGAAAACCACCTAACACATAAAAATGTACCAGCTGACTCCTTAGTAAACATGAGTGAAGCTGCTGCCATCACAGACCTACACACAGGTCATTTGTAAGAAATAACATTAAAAACACATGAACACTCACAGCACTATGTGAACACAATGATGACCTCTAAAGTAAAACTGAAAGCTCAGGAAACCAAACTGTCTGTTTGAATATGTCTGCATAACAAATGCAGAAACGTGTAACTCCTACATGAACCCACAGCTGCAGTATCACACTGTAGACTGTAAAAAAAACCAAAACAGTTTCATCACAAATAACTTTCTTTGGTACTTTTACCATATAGCAATGACACTGTTATACATTTTATGGCAGCAGCAGTTGAGTGTGTTTGTAGCTGATGGGAAACCCCCCCAAAAAAACCTGATACACACTGTTTCTGATTCCAGTTTCCACTAATAATGCACTTATTGTTAGTCAGATGGAAGAAATGATTGTAAAGTATCCTAGATTTCATAAAATAAAGCATACTTTAATAATGTAATGTAAAAACTAATGACTGGTAAGCTTTAGGTCACACCAGTAAAGCTGTTTTTATGGGTTTTTGTCAAAATTAAGATCACATACAATACAAGTACCTGTTACACTGCTGCATGATGGAGATTTCCTTGATGATCTCCTGAAGATCAGACTCCACAGGAACTTGTTTGATGGCTACAATCTCCCCCGTCTCTTTATAATGGGCTTTAAACACACAGCCATAAGACCTGCAGAGACACACAAAGACAGAGCTTTAAACATGCTGTGTTGCCTGTTTGCGTCACATGTGACCAAAAAGGGTTTGGTTATGTTCAAAAGGAAGTACGACGTAGTTCCTAACAGGCCACAGACCACCGTAGAGGAGAGGAGAGAGGTGATATTGTTTAAATATACTGCACTGGGTTGTTCATGTTCAAACTGAAAGAAACGGTTGTGTAAAGAATGAAAAAAAAAAAAAGAGAGCTAGAGAGACAAACTCAAACCCCTCGCTTCTCTCTCTTCTCCGCACGTGTGGTTTTTGTCAGTTTTGCAAACTTTTTGCCACGAACTTTCCACTTTCAACAGATGAATGAATGTGAAAACAAACATCCAACCAGTGTAACGAGTAGGAAACACATGTTTGAGTGGACTGAGAGGTCTTTAAGTTGGTCTCAAGTGAACCACATTTACTAAACAGCAGGTTTGCTACATTTTAATGTCCCCACCTCACTGCATTGACACACATAATTCTAAAAAAAAAAAAAAAAAAAAAAAAAAAAAAAAAAAAAAAAAAAAAAAAAAAAGCATAACTAAAATTACATTTATTACATTTTCATTCACTAAACTAGGCTTGTATGATTCAAACTGACTCAAACCAATAATTATTCTAATAAAGAGACTTAAAGTAAATCAGGATCAGGAGTCCAAACCTTTATGTCATGTTGAGCTTTTAAAGCATGAGGAACTAAAGGTTATCAGCCGTCAACATCTGTCACTTTAAGTGTCCTTTCCTGTCGCTGGTTTGGATTATTCTCTTGTCATTTTCTCACAACTTGGCTTTGGTCATTTTCACACGTTTTTTTTTTGTTTGTTCTCACCTGCCAAAGTGAACTAAAACGGAAGGAAACGTGCAAAGGCTCCAATAAACAACTTTAACTGTTACGTGGATATTAATGTGATTAACAGCTTAGCTTATGTTGCAGAAAGAAACCATAGAAGAGTTTTACAGAGTATGTTTCTTTAAACTGGAGGGTCATTAAATAGTGTTGAAAAATGACGGTGTCAGCTCTAACACACACACGCACACACACACTCACACACAAATAGCGTCAATCAGCCTCGCTCAGAACAGGAAGTGCGTTGAGAAACAGGATATGAAGAGGCAATGTTTATGTTGATGGGCACCAGAGAAGGGAGGAGTAGCATTGATGGCTCAGGGAGGGTACGGCGAGATGTTTTAACACTGAATCGAAGCGCGCCCTTATCATTTGAAATATCTATAATAGCATTTCTCCCAGTCAAAACTGTATTCTCACTAGTCAGAATGGTAATTAATAACATTCTTAGTGGTAGAAATTGTGTTTCAAGATATCTACAACTTTTGTTATACTAGTCAAAAACAAATTTAAGATATGTAAAAATCCTTAAAATTATAAATAGCAACTTTAACATTTAATAGACATCCACACTGTCATTCATCCTTGGACAAATGATGTCACCTTTGCACCAACTTCAGATGTCCACCATTATATTTTTGCAACTCTTACTAGGAAAAACTCCCATTGAATTAGCTATATATGTCATAACGGCCATGGGAGGGAGAGGAGATGAGACAGATGGAGAGACGGGGGGGGGGGGGGGATTGTGCTTCTGTGTCATCATCTGACTGACTGTGCGACTAAATGACTCACCCTTCACCCAGCTTCTCCAGGACATCAAAGACTTCCTCTGGCTGCTTGGTGAGGCTGTCCTCGCTCAGCTTCTTAAACTGCCTGTAATGACAATCAAGAGACGGATATGAAATGTTGAAGGCGGTGGCTGCATGCAGATGAGAAAAGAAAAAGAGACTGAAAGAGTTAAGGTGAAACTTTTCACTGTAAAAAGTTTCAGATAACCGCTTATTCCTTTCGCTATCACCTTCCACTATCTGTGTGACATAAACTACTAAAAGTTTTCAGTCACAAGTGATTCACTTGTTACTGCACATTTATAATGATTTTGTCCATTACACAGTAGAGCTGCAACAGTTAGTTGAGTAATCTATTAACAGAAAATAAAAGCAATTATTTTGATTTATTGTTTAAGTCATTTTTCAGGCAAATAAATACTTTAACTTCTCAAATGAGAGGATTTTTCTGCTGTTCTTCATCATATACGACAATAAATTGAATGTCTTTAGGTTTAAGACTGTTGGTCAGACAAAAAAAGCTAATTAAAGACATCAGCATGTGGTTGATGATATTGTAAATGGCATTTTTATGGAGTTAACTAAATGATTAACTGATTAAATGATCGGTGTAGGAACTGGTAATGAAAATAATCATCAGTTGCTGCACTGTTGCACAGTAAAAAATAGGGCTGTAGTCAACCAAAGAAAAACTTGGTCGACTGAAATCGTACATAATCTTCAACTAATCGATTAGTTGCGGGTAGGTTTGGGGGGGTGTAACGGAACAGAGTGCACAGTGAACTCACAAACTCCGTTTTGCCTCTTCAGGTTAGGCTAACCTATTGTTGCTAAGTCTGTACTGTACATTTATTGCCAGACAGAACTTACCGCTAACCTTTTCCTCTGCCCCGCTCGCATCCTCCGTCACTTCTCTGCCGCCTTTTCCCGCTCGCCACGCAAACATACTAAGCACTGCCCTATTCCTAAACGGAGTTACGCTACCAATATTTAGCGTTATTTTTGGCATTAAGAACTATCTTTTGGCCTGGCGGGGGTTCGTTAATAATATTACAGGAGAAACGCTCAGTAAACATTCAATACGTTCAGTAAACACTCAGTAAACGTTGAGTACAGTTAGACCCAGCAGTCTCCGTTAGGTTGGGCGAGTTCAAAGTTGTGAAAACAACGGGGGTGTTTTGAATACACCCCCGTCGTTTTCACAGGTAATTTGTTAGTCTGTCCCTCCCGCCACAGGAAATAATGGATTAATCCTGGAAAGCTGTTGATGTAGCACTTTTCTCCTTATGAAAATAACACAGAGATTATTCGATCAATGAGAATTTAGTCGGACGAGAGCATATCAACCAACTAATCGACCAGGAGACTACAGCCCTAGTAAAAAACATCTCAGAATGTCAATATTTTAGACAGTAATGAGGAGTTAAACAGTATCACCACCATTTATTCTTGTTTCTACAGAGTCTTCATGCGTTTATTGGTTAAAAATCAGAACCAGGCAGAATATTTAGTTCATCCTCCTCTTGTGTGTCGCTGATCACCTTTTGTTCCCTCCTACAAAAACTTCTCCAGATGTCTCACAAGCCAAGAGACAAAAATAGTCTCAGTGCACAAGCAAAAATAGATCCAAACATGTCTTGGATGCAGTTTGTGACAAGCCTTTCTAAAGGGAAACTACAAGAAGACAGATGGAAACATCAAATTAAGTTAAATCAAAGACGCAAAGCTTTACTGCTGCTCCACTCTCACATATTTGGAGCATCAACTGTCTGATTTCCATTCAGAAGTCTGTATCACAAAGACTTGCATGTATCTATTGGTGCTTATGTACAATATTTAATCTACTTTATCAATGTTTCTCATATACAGAACTAATTTGGACAGTTTTGCCCATTTGGACGTTGTGACTAGGATAATAAATCTTTGAATTGTCACATTTCTGTAATCAAGATATTATGATGTCATCTCGCAATATTGAGATTAAATCAATATATCCCAGCTTTATTTGGAGAGATGCACTGTGTTAGGTCATGAGTGAGTATTAACATGAGGTTGATTTGAATGTTTACATAAGAGCAGGTTTGTTCCAGTGCTGCAGGAGCATTAAAACAGCAGTGACATCTGACCTTTGGGGCAAATAAACTCAATCAATCAATCAATCAATTTCCTGTTGAGTAATAGAAAGAGATGGGAGCTTGTTACAGCTGCCCTTCTGATTCTGACACTTTAATATCTCCAGATGTTAAACATTGTACTCTTGAAGAAATAAAAACTTAAACCACAAAAAACGAGGGCAGCGAGTCTTTACTCAGTCCTGCAGGAACAGAAAAAACTTAGTTTAAACTTCTTTTTTTAATCTTCTGAGTCTCTGAAACAGACTTTTCTTGTTTGTCACATGGTGAGCTCATAACAGAGCTCATTTGTCAATAAGTCTGCAGCTTTCTTTTAAGCCTCTCTGGTTCAATTCAGGCTGCCCAGTGTATAGATAGACTTCAAGCCACAAGCCGCAGAAAACACAGAGAGCTGAGCATTGAAACGGTCATCTAGCGTAGCAGCCCATAATCTGCTTTTCAAGTGGACTCTGTGAACTTCTTCGGTTTCATGTGTGTATCCGCTGCGGCTAGAAGTACAGGACGTGCTAAATGTTTACATTACTAAAATTAAAATGTTCTTTTCCTTGTTTAACTACTTCTATTTTTGATAGGAATGCAGCCTACATTCAGTACTGACTGCTGCTTGTAATGTTCTTCTTCGAAGATAAGACCTCATTTTTAATACGTTTCTAATTGTTCCGGTTGAAGAGCGATTTGTAAGAACTTTCTATATTTTTAGAAGATGATTCTGTGAAACTTACAGGCTTCACTGGAACGCTGCTGCAATAAAAATAACTGGAAACTACATCGACTTCATGAGGAAACGCTGGATGACTGAGAGGACATGATAACAAGAGAGCTGCTGTGTGTTTAACCAGCATCCTCCTGATGAGTGGACAGAATAGGAACTCTTCAGTTCCTACTGTCTCTCTCTCACACACACACACACACACACACACACACACACACACACACACACACACACACACACAGCAGCTCAACTGAACAAACAAATCACTTTCTAAAACAATAAACCAACAGAAAGTGTCCCCGCTCGTCTTTTAGTTTTCTTTTCTTATTTCGAGCGTCACCATTACAACTCTTCATTGGTTTCTGATAGTTTTTATGCAATGTGTGTTTTTTTTACACCTTTAACCTTTAAGTCTACCGACATGTGTGTTTTATTCTTACTTTAATGGCCAGTTTCAACACATTTGATTTATTTTATTTGTATAACAACTGAGTTTGTTCACAGTGGCCTATTAATAATTGTCATGGTTTTAACAGCACGTTGCCATCGTAAAAAATGTATAAACATTTACCTTCAGGTTAAAAGAGCAGAGGTGTTATTTCACACATATATATATATATAATGAGCATGACTACTGTTTAGTTCTCTACTAACTAAACTGATCATGAGATGACGTGTCAGGGTCTTGCCGCTTCTGCTGAACTATTTCCTGGGGGAATCTCTAACTTGGGCAGCAACTAATGCTGATTTTATTATTAATTAATATGCTATTTATTAAACTTAACTGATAAATTGTTTTTAGTACTCAATGTCAAATGTCAAATATGGCATTATAATTCATCAGAGCCTCAGCTGACGTCTTCAAATTGCCTCTTTTGTCTGATGAACTCTTTACAACTCAAAGACATCCAGTTTCCTGTCATGTAGAACAGAGATAAGCAGGTGAAGCTCACTTTAGAGAAGCTGCAAGAAGCAAAACTTTGACAATTAAATGGACTATTAGATCAACTGACTGATTGTTTCAGCTCTAATTCTAATTATTTGGATCTTAGGTAGAAGTATGAACCTAAACCGCAGAATTAACACATTTAAAGAAACCACCGACAGGATTTTGAAGTCATTATACCACATTTATACTCCTGTCTTGCATTAAACATCTCTAAATTGTACTCAGCTTGTTTGCTGACTACCTACTGAACAACAGAAATACAGTTAGCAATCAGTCACATACAGGAGTACAAAATGATTAATGAATGATTAATTCCACCAATCTATGGACAGAAGATTAATCGGCAACTACTTTGATGAGCGAATAATCGTTTTACTCATTTTTTTTAAGCAAAAACGCTTCAGATTTGCTGGTTGCAGCTTCTTGAATGTGAGAGTTTGAAGTTTTTCTGTGTCAAACATGACAGTAAACAGGATATCTTTAGATTTTGGACAGTTGTAGGTTGCAGCTCTATATTTGATGGTTCAAGGTTCTCAAATGTACTCAAATATAAGAATTTGCTGCACTTCATGGTCTTCAAGTAATTTTAATATTTTGGGGATTTGGACTGGTGTTCATTATTCTTCACCAAAACATCATAAGTCTTTCCAGCAGCTTAATTTTTCTGCTATTAAAAACCTGTGCTGATGTCTCTGACTCCTGTCGCCATGGAAACCCACCTCAAAAACCTGAGTGTCTCCCAGCTCTTCTAATAATAATAATAATAATAACGATGCACTTAATAGGTACTGCACTTACACAGCGTTAAAAATATACAACATAAAGCAGATGAAAAAACATTCCTGAATAAAAAGGCTTTTAAGCCCATTTTAAAAGGGTTTCTATAGATACACACACCTGATGACCGATGAGCATGAATTACTGCATCTGCTCTAATCTGATTTAATCAAACATGTCCAGATTAAAGCAGCTAAACCCAGATTTACAAAGCCAATGAAGGCATTAATTGGATCAGCGGGGCTTTGATAGTGACAAGTCCTGGGATTAAACACAACACAGGCGCTCTGTTAATTCTATAAGGAGGTGGCCGCTGTGGGAACGGCTGTAAGTCATGACGGATGATGACAAGAGTAAATAATGTTTAAACTAAACAAATGTGGCAACATTTTCTGACATACATTAAGAGTGCTACGTCTTAGAGAGGGATTGGAGTGACGGTGAACAGAATATAAAGAAACTCTGAAATGCTGGGGTTGTTCTTTTTGACTGCCTTTTTCTTTCTGTTTGCCTGTTTTATTTGTAGATATAAATGGGAACTGTGTGTTTGTTTGACATTTAGAGGCTACTATATATAGATACAGATAGATAGATAGATTAACAGATAGATAGATAAATAAATAGATAGATAGATAGATAGATAGATAGATGGATAGATAGATAGATAGATGCCACAGCAGCTACTTAATATAAATAAAAATATAAAAACAATGAGGTTAACAGGTAAAAGAAACGAATGCAATTAAATGTAATTACAGAAACATTTTCTTGAGGCTCCGGTTGCCATGGCAAACCTCAACTTCAGATCAGCTGCATTTCACTAATATTGAAACAAACTGCTTCTCATTCAGAGAACCAAGAATTTTGCAAAAAAAAAAAAAAAAAAAAAAAAAAACGTTAATTGAAGGCGGCTCGAAATAATTTAAATAAGACATCCGGTAACAGAAAGTTGAGATGTTTTACTGTAATTTTCTTTAAAGCCAACTCGTTTCCACTGACAGGCGGTTATGTAATATTATCCCCTCTAAGATATTTGGCAGATTCTCAGCCCATCGACGGGCTGCACAGGTCGAATCAATGAGGATGTCAGGTATCTAAACCCCGTGTGTTTTCATTCTTTAGCATAACGTTACCTGCGAGGGTGACTCCTCATCTGTACTTTGTCCTTGTTCTCCATGTTTGTCCTCTTCTGTGTTTTCTCGGGGGGTACTTTTCTAGTCGTCGGTGGTCAAACTTGACCGAGCAACGTCTCAAACTAGACAGTCGACGCTAACAGTAACAGACCGTTAGCAGCTAGCAGCTAGCCCGCTACCGCCGCCGCGGGAAACATAACGTCTGTTCCTCATTTTGTAAAACGAGCTTGACACACTGATCAGACGTCGCCCGGTTGTCGTGTCCTCGCCGCCGGGTTCATCCTCCTCCAGTGTCGGGACAACTTTGGACTTGTTTGGCAGACAAACGCTGTGTGACATCCACTTGAACAAACCAGGAAGAGTAGTGAAGAGACGGCAGGAAGGCGGTCCCGAACAAAGACCGCAGTACCGGACCGGCAGGGGGCGACAGATACACCGAGTACTGTAGACTAGTAACTGAGTACATTTACTCAAGTACTGTACTGCCAGGACAGTTATGAGGTACTTGTACTTTACGTGAGTATTTCCATGTGATACTACTTTATACTTCCACTCCACTACGTTTCAGAGGGAAATATTGTACTTTCTACTCCACTACATTTATTTAACAGCTTTAGTTACTTTTCAGATGAAGATTTGACACAATGGGTAATATAACAATCTTTTAAAATACAAGACATTGTTAATTAAAGATGAAACCAGTGGTTTCCAACCTTTTTGGCTTTTGACGTCTTACAAAAAGCAGTGTGTAGTCGGGGTCACATTTCACATGTCTATGAGTTGTTAACAGCTCCACCAAATAGTGATTTTTCCCTCTAAACTTCTCACATGCTTTCATTTCAATAAATGTTCAAATGATCCAATATTTCAGCAAAAATCAAAGATTAGAGAAAAAGTCCAAAAACTGAAAACAGATTTGTGTATCAGAACTTTGTTTTTTCTTCTTTCCTCTCCCATTAATCATCTCACGACCCCTCAGATTTATCTGCTGACCCTTTGGAGGGGCCCGACCCCTAGGTTGGGAACCACTGGACTAAACTAGCTAACTGTATATAAAGTAGTGTAAACTAGCTCCACCTCCAGCAGCTACAACAGTAACATGCTGCTCTAACACTGATGCTTCACTATTAATAATCTAATGATGTCATATATAATAATATATCAGTCAGAGGGACCAAACCACTACTTTTACTGCAATACTTTAACTACATCAAGCTCATAATACTTATGTACTTTTACTAGTTTAGGATTTTTCATGCAGGACATATATTGCTGTATTACTACTTTTCCTGAAGTAAAAGATCTGAGTCTACTTCTTCCACCACTGGTGGTAGGCAAATAGTGGCCGGAGGGCCAAATCCGGCCCTCCAACAAAAATATTTGGCCCCATAATGAAAGCTGAAGTTTTCTTCTTATAGATACATCAGATCTTTTACATGAGTCTTCATAAATCTACAGTAGATAATGATGTAAACACAAAGCTCATGCAAATTCCAATAAATATGACCTTGTAACATCTTCTAAATGTATATAATTTGGTCGATCAGAACAGATTTGTGTCAAGAACAGTACTTTGAAGTCATGAAGCAGCCCTCTGTTTATTGTGTGCAGATAAGTTATCAATTACATTTCTATTCTTGTAATGTAACACAGAGGATGTTTGTTTATGAGTCATTTTTGCCACATCAAAAACAAAATCAGTGTTTTATTAGCCATATTCACCCTATTTAACATTTATAAGCAGCATATAAACAGTTAATTCATGTTTATAACAGGCTATGATGTAGTTGTAAGCATATATGAGTGTTTATTAATGTATTTGTCAATTACTATTATCTCCTCCTGTGGGCATCTTGCTGGTATACAAACAGATAATGAATATATGCTAAAACAGTTGTAATCACGTAAAATATTTCTTAATTGTTAACATGCTGCTTATAAATGCAAAATAAGGGGATTGAAGTTACAGTGTTTCCTCTCTGAAAAGAAATGCTACTGACAGCTGTCAAAGATTTAAATATTAAAATGTAGATGGTTGTGAAACAGCTCCAGAAAAAACAGATGTTAAAACATTGCTTTCGCTCTTTGTGAGGTTTAGTAGGCAGCAGCTTCTTAACGCTGCAGTTTGAGTGACAGTCAAAGGTGCATATTGTGTCATATCATATCCTATTAGGATAATATATAAAGTATATTGATTGTGAGTGCTGTGTCCCTCTTCCTACAACATGTACTAAACCCAGAAGAGAAAGATGTTAATACTCTTCTTCTCCAGAGATTTTTAGAACTTTGGGTACCTGTCCATATTGTACAACAACATACATGTATAGTAGTGAATTTAATATTACAAGGTTTTTTTTTCTGTGCTAACTAGATCAAATTGATGTAAAAAAAAACCCCAAAACAAAACACCATATGTGACAGAGTGAATTATCTCAGCAACACTGTAAAAAAAGACAAAAGGGCTCTCACATTAATAGAATAGTTTATTTCAGAGGAACATAACAGCATAGCGACGTTCACATCTGATCAGTTAATTACATCCAAAGGGGGCAAGAAGGAACGTCATCTTCAGAGCGGGAATGAATGACAGGGAAGAAAATCTGGAACAAGAAAAACAAAATCACAATTAGATATTAAAACATTATTTTAAAGTTAAAGAGCTTGTCCTTTCTTGGAGTAACTCTACTTGTATGGTCTGTCTGCACTGCATATGAGGTACTGGTTCTTAATGGTAAACCCTTAAACCCTGTGAGTCACTGTGACCAGTTACAGTATCTAACATGATTAACACACTAGGTTAACACATAGGTTGTTTGTACCTGCACTGTCTGGTTAAGTTTAGGCAAAAAAACCACTTGGTTTGATTAAGGGAAAAGATCAAGGTTTGTGTTAAAATATTCACTTGAAACCTTGTTACTACTTCCTTAAAGTTAGGCAACCTTTGTCGTCATAGCAACAGTAAACACTGCCCAACCTGCCTCCTCCTAATGAGGAAGTCACCTTATATAGACTTCAGCTGAGCTGCATCACTTCTCCAGGTCATAACTACTACGGCCACTAGATGGCGTTTATCACTCAAACATAACTAAAGGTCATCTTTGGTGACTGAATTTATATTTTACTTGGGAGGACGGGCTCCTTTAATGGGACTTAAAGTACCAGTGAAATCAAAATACATTTTCCCAGATTTAATACTGTGTCCCTGTGTTAATTGTTCATTTATCACTTGTTATCTGCCAAATGTATGCCAAAAAAATCAGTATCAGACTATTTTTTTACATCAAAATCATTTTCTCTTCCTGTAAATGGTTTCAAATATTTGATGCAGTGTTTCTTTTGTAATTTTAATACAGCTGTGGTGCTTTGGGCAATAATTCAAGCTTTGTCTCATATGTGTCACAGTTTGGGTCCAAGTTATGTTTAAAGTTGAGGCTCTAGTGTTTTAAAGTGTTTTTAATAACTATATAATCAAGTAGTCAGCATCTGGACTACACTTTAGTTTTAGATAATATTAAGGCTAAATTACATTCTTTATTTTGATTGAACATTTTCTGTTGCAGTGGTTGTAATGTTCTTGCACTGCTGCTAAATGAATACAGAGGAAACACTGTGGTGACTCATCCTGCATCACTCACACCCAATCAAATGTGACTTTGGGCGAGTAGCAGCCACATCGGTCATATAAAACCACCACACGTCAACCTTTGTGGGTCGTAGTGGCTAAAAGAGCGATATGGAGAGAGACAGGAAGAGATGTGGGTTTGGATATCAGTGGGCAAAAACTGTGTTTTCATTTCCAAAACACTGTGACTGCTGAGGTCCAATTCATTCATCTCTCCCTTGTCTTCCTCCTGAACTAACAGGTGAGGAAGGTGTGTGTGAAGCCAACAGTCCCCCAACTCTGTAAGACCCAATCAAATGTGAAGGATTTGATTTAAATCCCTCTTGTAACTGTACAACGCTCAAATATTTCATATCACTGGAGCAGAAGCTAAAGACGCTCTAACGTCCATTTTATTGGGACTTAAACGGTGCTCTGGTCATGAAGAAATAATGTTTCATCTCAGAAGTATTTTCTAATGCTTGAATGGTTATGGTTATCCATTAATCCAACCCCGTCGATGGAAGACTCACAGTGGGTTTACTCCCCAGAGGGCCGCACGCTCTCGAAGATGCCGGCTTCCCTCATGGCGTTGAAGTCTTTGACAGCGTCGTACTGCTTGTAGAAGTCAGCGTAGGCCTGTTTCCTGGGCTCTGTCACTCCGTACTGTGGGGAACAAAAGACATGTCTGTTTTATTCACAAGATAAAGATATTACTGACAGTCACAAGAGAAAATGTTAAATAAGCTTCAAAGATCCACAACTGGTTGTAGGATACGATTCTGACGAGGTAATTTAAAGAAAAGCAAAGCAGCGTTTCCCTCAGGAAGTTGGTTAGTGCTGATAAGGTGGACAAAAGATTAGCGACATCTTTCTATATAATGTCCAACACAACCATTAATTATGGCCTCAAAAATGATCACTGAGGTTTTTTTTTTGAAGGACTGTTTCACTGATTGTTTAACAGGACTAATAAACTGGCACGTGGCACAATACCTAATTTTTGTCTTCACAGTACAACTGACATAACATCAAAAATGTGTTATTTTGTTTCTCATGTCCACTGATTTTTAAAATGGTCAAAATCCTGATCTTAAATATTAATAAAACTGTGAAGTGTTCCCATCATGTCTGCATCTTTTCAGTCATAACTGCGGCTGTGTGTCTCTGCTCTCACCTTGAACCCGAGTGCAGCCACCAAGGACAGAGTGAAAGCGATGGGCAGGTGAAACCTCAGGCGCTTTCCCAGCAGCCCCCTCATTGCAGGCTTTGCAAGAGACATGTTGGATCACCTGCAGAAACAAGACGTCAAGACAAAAGTCCAGCTGAGTCATACAAACAATTCATTATCAACTAATCTGCCAATTATCTGCTTGATTAATCATTTAGTCTATGAAATGTTAAAAAAACAGTACAAAAAATTGCATTCACGATTTCTCAGAGGCTACAGTGATGTTTTCAATTTGCTTGTTTTGTCTGACTAACAGTCCAAAACCTTCAAATATTCAAGTCACTGTCGTACATGATAAAGAAAAACAGCAAATCTTCACATATAAGAAGTTGGTATCATAAAATGACATTATTTCATTTTGCAGACTACAGGTAGCGGTGGTTGTGAACGGCCTCTTTAAAGTTGTGCCATCTGAGCCAACGATCATTTCTTGAATTACATTCTGATGCAAATTGCAAAATGTAACTTGACTGAATGAATCTAAAGTCTAAAATTGAATTCTATATCTGAAGATGACAAAACTTTGAATTTGGGCAAAACCAAGGTGACAGCGGACCGTCAATTTATGAGTAGTTGCTTTTACAATTTACCAGTATAATCATGGCGCATATTTTTTTAAAAATTAGAAAATAGAAAGTAGAGTGCTGACAGTAAGGGAGGAGGGAGAGACAACGTGAAAGGTCTCCATAGCAACACTGCTTTTAGGTGGTCAGCCATTAAAAATCCTGTGACATAATCTTCTGAACTCATCAATGAATACAATATTATTGACGATAAGGTCTTGGATGTATCAGGAATTTCAGCTCTATTATCCCAGAAAAAACACCATTAAATAATATATTATAATAAACACCACCAACATATTGACAGGTCAGGTGCTCCACAGACCTGCTGCGTACAAATTACACTTTCTGCTATCAGTGAGATCAAAATTTATGACACAACTTGAGTATTAAAGAGTCACAAGTTTTGGTTAACAACTATTAAAATCTGTGAATCCATTTAATGGACAGGTTCGCAATTTTATTTCCGCGCTGTAATCATTCCTTCTGTTCATACTGGCTATTAAAAGATCCCCTTCAAATGTGCTTTCAATGTAAGTGATGGAGGACAAAATCCACAGTCATTTAGTGTAAAAATGCATTTAAATGTAGATGTGAAGCTTATACGAGGCTTCAGCAGTCTGAGTTAGTCATATCAAGTGGATATCTGACAAATTTACAGTCTTTTTAGCATCAAATTCCCTCTTTATGTTTCCTCGGACAGTGTTTCCCTGTTAGGCTGCGGTGGAAGTATAGTAAGAAAAAGAGGAACTTTGACACTAAAAAGACTAACGCTGAAAGATATCTACTTGATTTGACTCATTTGGACGCTGAAGCTTTATATTAGCTTCAGATACACTGGAGGAATGATTACAACAAAAACATGTTTCAATGTTCATCTGGGCTCCTGACTGCTGTTTTAAGACAGATTAAAAAATTGAGACCCTACCCTTTAAATACTACTGAGGCTCCATATTTGGTAACAGCTAATAAAATACAGTTTGTGAAAAAGTAGCTTAGATTCTGACCCAAAGGTAAATTAACATCTATGACCTTGAAATGAAATTCTCTCAAAATAGTGACTTTTCTTTTGTTCCACTTCCTTCACACATTTAGAGGATCGTGTAATAGGCATGACTCATGTTTGTGAGAAAATATTGATAACTGCAGGTATGATCATCAGTGGTGGAAAATAACTAAATACATTTATTCAAGTACTGTACTTATGTACATTTTGAGGCACTTGTACTTTACTTACTACCAGTGGTTTCCAACCTTTTTTCTTTTAACGTCTTACAAAAAGCAGTGTGTAGTCGGGGTCACATTACACATGTCTGAGTTGTTAACAGCTCCACCAAATAGTGATTTTTCCCTCTAAACTTCTCACATGCTTTCATTTCAATAAATGTTCAAATGATCCAATATTTCACCAAAAATCAAAGATTAGAGAAAACGAATGAATGAATATTTCTTCTCTGTCCGTCATTGTGTCCCTGAAGTCTGGTCGGCTGCCAGAACTGAAACCACCGTGTGACCTTTGCAGGAGCGTAACATTGTGTGTCCTGGTTTAAACTGAGCTATCTCACATTATTTTATGTAACGTTACACATTATTAAGGATTTTTAGAAGAATGCTTGCAAATATTGACAAAAAGGAAATGACACCCCTACGTTATATATAAGATATGGACGTACAGGCTTCCTCTATGCGGATTATGATAGTTTTTCTCTTCTATAAAAACATTAACAAAAGCTTTATATGGAAGATGTTGTTCTGTGTAGTTAACGGAACATGTTACACTTATTAGTCAGATACGTGTACCGAGCGCCGGTTAGCATTACATGCTAAGCTAACGTCAGCTAACGGCTGACCAGGCAGAGATATTGGAAGAAAATGGCGATTTTCTACGAAATTCGTTAAAACCCAGAAGCTGCTATTCATTTAACAGTTCAAACGCTATAAATTAGTTCACACAGTTCGACGAGCCCGTTTAAACAGTTCAGGATGAGGAAATACTCACGGGTTGGACTCACGACCTTCACAGAAAGCGCTAACAGACTGTGCAGCTACCGGAAGAGCTTCTACTGGTGCCTCCGAGGGACAAACCTAAATTCTGACAAAGCGAAGTCAGGGCAGATGAGGTCATAGACTGCAATGAAGCACAGGGGAGGACTGTACCATCAGGAAACTGCGTGGGGCCCCCACGCACTTATTGCAGCATAATATTGCAGTATTTCTTTATATGTATTTAGCATCAGGGGGTCCCAAACAGCTACAGATTGATTATGATGTTTAGATATGGAAAATCGATCAATCAACCAATCGATCAAACTTCATTTGTACAGCACCATAGTGATAGTAGGAACAGTAAAATAGGGTGATATAAAAGCTAGACCGAAAAACTAGATTAAATAGATAAAAACAGAGACAAATAAAATCAATAATAGGGATAAAATATATATGTGAAAATACTGAATTATGTTACGATTCTAACTCATTATACCCCAAAATAACTTACAAAAGCCCCCAAAGCACTTTAACATTATGCTAATGTACACTTCCACTGAAAACACTGTACCACTACATTTACCTACGACACATAAATGTTACTGGTTACGCTGTAGATTCAGATTTTACTCACAATATATAATTAATAAAATATGATGCATTTTTATTTATTAAACTATCCAGCATTATGTAAGAATTAAATGTTCCACCTTTAACAGACGTTAAAATCATTGTGCTGATAAAACCTCTTTTTCACTCTTTACTATATATATGTATAAATATATATACATATGTCTATCTACATCTACTTTACATGAGCTTATTTCTTTTATTTGCATCTTATATGTTTACATATATGGTTATTTCTTTATTTGCATTTTATTGCACTTGTTTATATATGAACTTGCACTTTCATTTGTTTCATGTATGGACTCAGTGCTGCCGAATATGTTCTAATGATTTGCTCTAATGTTCCTATTTCCTGTATGTCATATTCTGTAAATCATTTTTAATCTGGAAAACGCTTTGAGCTTACGCATGAAAAGTACCAAATTATTATTATTATTATTACATGTTTTGAACCATTTTCAGGGTCCTTGTTGAAACAGTTTAGCCCTGGTCCAGAACCACTATAATACAGGCGACTAGAAATAGATTTGTTGGAGTCTAGAGACCCTCACACATATATTATACACACAAACACACACAGACACACATGTACACACTGTGTAACCACACATCATATTGTAGTTACACAGTCCGACCACCAGAAGGAGGCAGAGCGACACTGAACTGACCTGAGTTGTTCTTCTCTCCCTCAAAGGTTTTTATGGATCTGTTGATGACGTTGCAGTTTTTGTTTGCATGAAAACATTTTAAATTATACCTTATCTTGTCATTTTTTTTTAAGGTTGAATGCATCATATGAAGAAAACATAATTACACTAGATATTTGCTTGATTATAATATTTTTCTTATGGCCTTTGTGGTTTTTAAAACAATGACTCAAGATGCACAAATGTGCTTTTAAGATGGAAATCATGTCTGATTTCAACATTCAGTCCTTTCAGCTGATAACCGACACCAATGTGCAGCAATCCGAGTGGAAAAAAGGTTGATTCTCAAAACACTGGAATTTCCCTGCAAACACAAAAAATTTATTTTCTGATTTAAAATTATGCAGTTCTGACTCCAGCAATGGTCAACATAAAAGAAAAATAAATGAATAAACATAAATAATTACACCGGATCCAAGTGAAATTACTTATTATTATAATATATCAGTGCACCCCAATTCATTGCAGCATTTTCTTTACATCTATTTAGCATTAATGTAGTGTCATTGGATGTAGGAATGGTTTTGGGTTCATATCTATATTTGTAATTTACTTCCATGCTCCCCTCTCTATTTTTACTAAAATCTATTAATTTATTCATCCGGGATAACACACATGAATTATTTATTAATATTATATAAATGTATCAGATTTTGCCTAAAGGCTCATTTTCATCTGCAGTCCCACCTCTAACTGTCTTCTCTGTGGTTGTTTAAATTGTTGCTTTGAATAATTGCACACAACACCTTAAAGTCCTCTGAGTTGTTAATATTTAATAATATTTTGTTTAGGTATCAGCATCAGTCTGTTAACCAAACCTAAAATGCATTGAAGAGGCTGAAATGTCTTCACATAAAGAACAAATGATAATGAAACAATATTGAATAAGTGTAATTTACTGTAGTTTCAGTGTAATATAATTACATTTAACTTATAAAAATCACATTGGTTCAAAGTTACGTATGAACATAGAAAGACAGTGAATCAAATTATGCAGAAATTTAATACATTTACAATCATTTTTGAAGAGATTATTTTGTTCCAGGTCTTTTTTTAACAGTGGACACATGACATCACTCCTGTTAAAACACCACTCAGAGCGGCTTTATTAACATGTTTTATTGTACAAAATACTGCAGACTGTTTACAATTGAGTGGACAAGCTTTGCTACACATACGCAGTAAAAAAAAATTTAAAAAAGAGTTTAATCCTGAAAGAAAAATGCGTTTATGTTTGCAGTATCATGAAGCAACACAGAACAACATCCAATAAACTGTAACACTGAGAGCAAAGATTAAGACTCACTCACCATTTTCTTTCCATAAAGTGCATTTAACAAGGGTGAAGTACAGACTTCTTCACTTTGACAAAGAAAAACATGGCAACCTCAGTCTTTTTTTAAAAAACAAAACAAAACAGAATTTATTTATAGGCTACATAAACAAAACTGTATCAACAGTTATTGGAAGGATAATCCATCAGTCACTGTTATCATATGAAAAACCTCTCTGAACGTCAGCTTCTGAGGAAACTGAGACCACGATGCATGTTGGAGATTATTACATGTTATTTTTGAGTATTGTAAACCAAAAGCTGGTTTCTGAACCCAAAGAGGAACATTTGTAATTCTGTAATACGTCATGTCAGCAGATCATCTAATTTACTTTTTGCAGCATTGTAGTTTTTCAATCACTGTTTGCTCCATTAAAAAAATCATTTCCACTGAACACCTGATATGTGAGCAGGAGGAGCAACGCTGTGATTGACTTGCACTGTCTGTATGTACAGATGCAGTTTTTATTTCGTTGTTTTCAGTTTATTTTGCGTTTTGAAGTCACTGTTGACCACAAAATCTTTAAGAACACGTCATGTACTGTACATTCAAAAACATGTAGGCCTGTCTTTAATGGTAAGAAAACCTACAGCACTGTTGTCATTAACACCTTTAGTGCCGTCAAGAACCCCTAAACTGACACAAAGCAGACCACAGACCCCCATCTGATACAATTTTTGCTTTTAGATGTGTTATTACAGACAGTTTATGAAACCCATGACCAACTTTTTTGGTGGGAACCCCCTCACGGACCCCTGGGGGTCCCCAAACCCCACTTTGAGAGCCACTGTTTAATTCTAATCATGCCTCTACTGGAGCCTTCTCGCTCTCTGCTGCCCACTGACATAATATCACCATTGACATTAATATGGCGACTTTGAATTCAGCAGCTATGGAGCAACATTATCATTCATTTGGAGTCGTGTTTCTCACATTCTGCTGAATTTAAATCCAATATTCACTCTCTTTTAGATGTTTTTGCTCTCTATCAACTCCTGAGGGAAATATCTGTCTCTTTAGCTGCTAAATTCTCTACTATGTTCACCAGCTAGTCTACAGCTAACTGTGTCTGTTTGCTGTTTGGTGCTGAGCAGGTAGTGTACAGTGGCTTTTTAGAGCCTCTTCTCTGAAAACAGCTGCCTGCTGCAGCCGAAAATGACGCTATGAGAGCACTGAGAGTGAACCAAAACAGTAAAGTTGCAGCCAGACAGTCAAACAATGATCTGAAACTCACTATAAAGCTCCGTAAAGCCGAGAGGAGCTGCAGAGTCTGGTAATAATTCTCTGTAGGTTCATCACCATGAGAAATCTTTAACACATACATGTGATCCATTGTTAATATTGATTATCACCACTTTAAAAACAAAAATCAATCAGGCTGAAGTTATTTGTTGCCTTATCAGACGGTAAATATCTGAGCTATGCGTTTCTGGCTCTTCAGCTTTTTTTAGGATTCAAAGAAAACACATTCTTCTGAAGCAGGTTGATAAATTACACAAACATTTTTTAATCAAAGACTGTCACTCACTTCTTTGACTGTGCAACACACACACACACACACAGTCAGACACTCACACACACACTCCAGTCCAGTTTTCACACTGTGATGCCAAAAAAAAAAATCCTAAACCTTAACTACTAATGAGACATGAGCTCTGACGTGACGTTACCTCACACACAAAAAAGGACACCTCTCTGTAATCTCACTACATGTATGTGAGTATGAGCGTATAAAAAAATATATGAGAGACAGAATAACACGGTTCAGATGATAACGATGACAATGCAATCCATTGAAAAATATAGACATGATCTGTAACTCATTTGATGTCTGTATGAGGGCCAGTGAATGAGTGTGTGTGTGTGTGTGTCTGCCAGGAGAAAGTGTAGACTCCAACGAGAAACAAGAAAATAATCAGGTTGTTTGGATTAGGAAGATAATTAAAGCAACATTTCTCTGTTTTTCTGGAATCTGTTAAATCACAAAGTCCCTCTGCTTTGCTTATTTCTTCTTGTGTTTTCATTCTTTTTCTTTCTTCGGTCCTTGTCCAGATTTTCTACCCGACATAAAGCGACTGAAAGCTGGACTTTTTTAGTGTGTTATTTTTCTGTCTGTCCGTTTCTTTCTTTTTAAAATCTGTCCTTCTCTCTTTCAATGTTCAGAAATACAGAGTAGAGGCTACAGTATGTTCAAGATTTAAGTGTCGCCATGTCCATCTTCTGGCGTTAGGTATAAAAATCGATTACTTATATGTTAAAAAATTCAGTCTGCATGCTGTTACTGTTCCCTTTCCTTACAAATGACTGAAACCAGGATGTCCAATGTCTCTCTTAATGGCGTCATCATTTTCCATTTATTACACACAAGTTTCATTTGTTAACAATATACACAGTAAGGAGTTTTGTCCTGTGTCCACTTTGTCTTTTCTCAGACGTCCAAAAACCACAATCAACTTTGTGATTCTAAAGTGTCTTTGAGTTTGAACACAGCGTGGTCCTGGGAGGGACATTTGTTTGTCCAGTCGCCTGTTAGCTCCCCTCACCGAGTCCGACCAGTCCTCCCACTGCAACAAAACCAAACGTGGGGAGGGGAACAGGACACCAGAGGAGAGTCACCTCCTGCTGTGGCTCCTGATCTCATTCCAGCTCTTCTACAGCTGTCAGTCTGGATGTTCTGGATGATTTGACATAATACTGTTTCATGATCTCCTGAAACCACTTTCATGTTCCACTTGTAGAAGAATTAAAATGCACATTTTACACAATCATCCTTTTCTTATTCACTTGAACAGTCTAATACTTTCTGATATGTTCATGATAACATGAAACTTTGCTTGATTTTTAACTGTCTGTGATCTGTGTGCATCAGCCTTGCTGCTGGTCAGCCAGTTTATTACCGTAACCTTTATGAAAAAAGCAAAATAAAGTCAACAAGTTAATATAAGCATCCTTAAAAGAGCCTCTAAAACATTATCAGACTCATGATGGACAATAAAAAAAGAGTAAAATTGATGCAGCAAAACCAGAGATATCATCTGTTTTTATTCCAGGCATTCTTCTTCCTTGTCACAACCTGGCGCCTACATTACCCACAATGTAGTGTGACCACCAACAGTTCAGTCAGACATTCGGTTGTGTTATACTAGTTGTGGCTAATGTAGCCTTCAGCTGAGATGAGGAGCTACAGAGGTCTGCTAACCTCACTTCTTTCTGACTCCACAACCCCAGATTTTCTTCTTTTTTTAAACTTGTAGTCTTCAAACCCAACTGACGCTGAAACAAGTGACATCAATTGAAGCCTAAAACTATTTTTACACATGCTGTAGAGCCTCCCAAACACCTGGAAACAATGAAAATCTATGGAGTTCCTTTTTGACACCATCATCTGTCATATTTGGTTCATATATTTGCGTTTTCATGTCCTTCTCTTTACCAGCTGCCTCTGTAACCCGACAGCAGCTGCAAACGTTGACATCATTGGCCCCTGAATCACTGAACATTATGCACCACTCCTTTCTTTCAAAGCCTACATGTTTGTCCAAAAAACTCCCCCAGGGTTTGTGTGCATCATCTCTGATTTGTACAAAGAGTATGATGACGTTAGAAAGACAGTTTTTCATGCAACAGAGGACAGCGTGATATGATCTTCTGCCAACAGAGTGACCAAATTTTACTGAAATCACTCCTGACAAATGAAGTTAAAAAAAAAAAGAAGAATTAGCCTGTAATTATTAGACGTTCTCAACACCATCAGGTGCTGGACAAAACCTACAGGTCAATATGGTCGTATCTACTAACTGCAGAGGTATTTTGAAGTCTATGGAATGAATGTATAACTGAAGAGATGTTCCAGAGTTTCACATCATCAGGAAAGCATTTCGGAGGGGTGTTTGAAGCCGTAGGGTTGTACCATCATGATACCGGAGGGTCTGGCGGGTGTTGTCAGAAGTCGTAGGGCCGCACCATCATGGAGGTGGACTGCAGGGAGTAGCTGGGACCTCTGAAGTGATGCCACTTGATGCCGTTGAGCTTCCTGATGTTGTGGCCGATGGTGTAGTAGATACCGTTCAGGTTGGAGAAACCACAGGCGTCGAACCACCAACCTGATGGCCAGAGAGATACAGGGAGAGAGGGAGATGGAGTAGAGTAAAAAAGAAGGGAGGAAGGAGTTGAAAAGAGGGAAAGATGAATAGATTCATGGATAAAGGTAAGTTAGAGTTCAGAGAGAGGGAAGAGAAGTGAGGGGAGGCAGGATCAGGGAGATGAAAGGATGGAAAGGTGGAATGTGAAATGAAGGAAGTACAAACAACTATAAACGTTCAAAAGACACCTAACCTTCAAAACATGATCCAACTACTCTGTTCCTCTCAATCTGTCTCTTCATCTCTGTGTGTTTCTTTATCTGTTTCTCTCTCGTCACATCTTTTCTTGTCTTTGTCCAGTAGTGGAAAGTAACTAAGTAGTACATTTAGTTAGTTCTCAGTACTTAAGTACTGTACTCACAGTAAGCACAATTTTCAGGGAAATGTTGTACTTTTTGCTCCACTACATTTAAAGTATCTGGCAGCTATGGTTGCTTTGCAGATTCAGATTATTAATATGACCTATAATCAACAAATAAATGATTATCATAGATTAAGATGACTGGCAGAAAATAAAGTAGTTAAAATTAGCTCCACCTTTGCCAGGTGCAACATTAAAGTGATGTAATTATAATCCAATAACATAACATATATGATTCTGAAATGAGTCATTCTGCATTATGAGCACCTTTACTATTCTCTTATTCTTATTCACCTCTCTGACTAAGATTTGGTAAAGTACAGGCAACTAAAACTATGTAGTTAAATTGAGAGAAAGATGATTTTCATGCTTAAAACAAACATTGACATCAACAGTGATCTGAGGTGTCGAAAGTTCACTATGTTTTGCAGCTGTTTAAAAAATTGTGCTACTTCCTTTATTATTCACACGACCACAAGAGGAAAATGCAAACATACTTTGTTTTAATCACTCGGACATAAAACCGCTGATTTATTTCTAGTGAGGATTCTTCTGACAGCATAACACGACTATAAAAATCACAGCGAAATGAGGCAATAAAATGACTTTTACATAAACAAGCGCATCTCAGTAGACAGCTTGTTGAGTTCATGACACAATTAAAAGACATGTGGCAATGCATTTTTAAATCAATATGATTTTTTCGCAAGATTTCTCATTATTGGCAAATTTGAGCGCAATTTTCATACTTAGACGTCAATTTCTTCCCCGGGGAAATGCTGTGAATCAGTATGCGGCTGCTTTTTGTTCCTATCTTTTGTTTTTGTTAATTACACAACTATTTTTCTCCTTTATTTTTGTCCTCCCACTCTGTCTCCAGATCTTTTCTTCATTCCCACTTTGTCCATTTCTCTCTCTCTCTCTCTTTCTTTTTCTCCCTTTTCATCTATGTCACTCTTCCTTTGTGGGTTTTTTTTTTTATTCCCTGTAAATTGCAGTAATTTTAACTGACTCACTGACTAATGGTGACTATCGGAGTCTTTTCCTCAGAGAGCTCGAGGTTTTGCCGGAACGATTAACGTAATCGGCGATCACAACCCATCGAGGGGGGAGAGGAGGCTGCGGAGAACTAAAGAGCTGTTTGTTTTGGCTCTTCGGGAAAATACCACATAAAAATTTTTTAGAATTATGATTCTGCATGACGTATTTGCTGATTTTGTGAGATTTATGACAGAGAAATATTGTTTAATGAGTATTTAATAAACTCTCATTTAGAGCTGTGACAACAAGAAACTATTTTGATCAATTCTTTCACTAATCTTTTAAGCAGAAACACAAAAAAAACTGCCAGCTGCAGCTTCTCAAATGTGAGGATTTGAAGCTTTTCTGTGTCATACATGACAGTAAACTGAATATTGTTTGATTTTAGGCTGTTGATCAGATAAAACAAGACATTTGAAGACGTCACCATGAGGTCTAAGAAATTGTAACAGACATTTTTCACTATTTCCTGACAGATTTCGTCATAGACACAATGGTTAAACTGTGAATTTTCCTCCAAGGAAACACTGTTATCATTTTTGTGGATCCAGCCTGTGAAATAATATTTTAATGGAAAAATGTTTCTTACCATTCTGTGAATTAGAACACCGGTTTATCTTAGATATATTGATACTATATTGATCTCAGGGGGAAATTCAAGCATCAATGCAACAAGATACAGAAGATTTCACACTAAAAGTCAGTAGTAAAAATAAAATACAGAATAATGTCAGAGACAAAATTGATGTGTCTTTTCTGGGAACAGTACACTTCCACCTATTGTACATTTAAGATGTATTTGACATGAAGACGCTGTAAAGGAGAGACGTTACCTCCGGTGAGCATCAGGGCACATTTGCAGTGATCACAGTTGTCGTTGTCCTGGTCTCGGGTGCTGAAGCCGGTCCCGTGGGTGGCCAGGCTGCTCTGCCTCCCCGCTGTCCCGCTGTAACCTCTCAGATACAACCTGAGAGAGAGGAAACAGCTGGATAATAAACTGTACTGTACTGCGGGTGAGAAGTTATACATGTGCAGTTTATGTACATGTGTGTTGAAAGTGTATCATTATGTGTAAGTGTATACACAGACGCTCACCAGCCACTTTATTAGGAACAGCTGTGTGATCTAATTCAATCCAATACAGCTCTGCCATAAATTCTCCTTTATGTTTATTATTGAGGAGGTGATGCTGTACTGGAGGGTGTTATATTGAAAAGTGCTCCTAATATTTTTCTCCCTACATGCATATAAATGGAGCAGACAAACATATTTCATAGACTGTACTTTTATATAATTCTTATTCATTTCCCAAAGCACGAAACATAATTGCTGCCTGAATTATAATCACAAGCAACTTTTTTTTTTGAGGAAGTACAACAGTTTTGTACTTCGTTTGAGGGGGAGGAGGAGGAGGTGGTTGCATACAAAGTGAAGGAGTGTGACACCGAACACATCCTGAGTCCTGCGTGTAGTTTCCCAGATAGCAAATTTACTGTGGACCAGATCCGGCCCTCATACCGCGTGGAATGATGGGCGATCTGCTCCTGTTTCCCAGATCTGGGCCACGAGCAAGCCGTACGTCAACCAAGAACAAACCAGATAAACCAGAACTGGCCCACATCCAGAATACACATACCTGAGAGCACCGCATCTTTACCAAAAAAAGACCCACATTTGATTTTGGGATATTTGCTGCTTTACATGTGGGCCATTTCAGACTCACATCCATTTTATCCGGGCCAGAAGAAGACCAGCAGTGCTGCATCATTGCCTGAAGGTTGGTTTAGGCAACAGGTTTAAGTTCAGGGAGAGAGAGAGACAACAACCTTTCCCTTATCTTGAAAGCATCCTGCACTGATTTAACATTGCACTACCTGTGTGTGTATATGATAGGGATGTACAGAGGGCCCAGTATTTGTATTTGTATCTGTATTTGTTGAGGCAGCAAAATTATTTGTATTAGTATTCGAATAAAAGTGGAAAGAGGCTTAAAAATCCTGTTTTTGTTTTTATTACGCTTTTAATTGTAGAAAATGAAAGTGTTACAATAAGTGTTCATGAATAAACTACCTTATGAAGGAGGTCCCCACACTGGGTCTTGAACTGGAGTCTCCCAGATCATAGACGACTGCGCTGACTACTGAGCTAAAACTTTACTCATCGCCTCATTGCAGACAGACCTCTATTTGTATGAAACAAATATTCGTAAGAAACCCATTATTTGTGCTTTGCCGAATAATGTATTTGTATTCGGGCACACCCCTAGTATATATATTACATACATTATGTACAGTATGTTGCTGTATGTGTATAAAACAGTTACCTGTACTGCTGTTTCTCATTGGCCAGTGTAAATCTGTCGTAATGGGAGTGGGCGGGGTTTCCCTCCCAGTCCCTCAGCTCCACTCTCAGAGAGTACTGGCCCTGACTGGTCAGCAGATACAAAACTTCATTCCCCAACCAGTGCTCCCCGAACACGTCCCCAAAACCCTGCAGGAGGGGAGGAGGAGAGGTATCGTTATAGTTTGATATTATTCTTTTTTCTAACCTTTATTTCGACTGACGGCTCTCATCGGACGCACTGACCATTTTGTACTCCCTCCAGCTCCTCTGGAAGTCCACACTGCCGTTAAACCGCCTCTGGAAGACCGTCCAGCCTCCGCCACTTGTCTCCATGTCACAGTACACCTTCAGGAGAAGAAAAGAAAAGAAAGAAAAGTCTGTCATTTTTACAAACAGCAGCCTCCTGTATCCAAATCAGCCTTAAATCAACTTAAAACTGATTCAAACCAACAGGCACAATATTAATTGGGAAATAAATCCGCTTCTTGTAATAATCCTTAATTATCTAAGTAATTTCATAAGGTGACTGAAATGATTTATGTTAATTATAAAGACAAATAAATGTAAGAATAAACTGCAGCTTGTTCTGACTTTTCTGTTTGGTATTTTCAGACGTTTTATAAATAGTTTTTGAACTGAAAAGCTCAAACACATCAGTGTCTTTAACACACTGAGCCACTGTGGACTCCACCTACCAAATACATTTTAAAATGTACAATAATTGAGTTTAATTTGTTCTCATCATTTTAGGACAGGGGTCACTTGAAAAACTGGATGCCTTTACTGTACACTGATTCAAATCATTTCTCCTCAGTTTCACAGTGTTGTGACTCTGCTGAATGTAGAATGTAAAAACTGAATTAGCTTTTTGTTTTCTTATGAAACTGGCACCAAACAAAACACTTTTTGTGGAGCAATTTGTGTCAAAAATATAGTGATGTATTTATTTTTTTGTCAGTATATCTCAGTTCTTGAGAGACTAATTTCTTACTTTTTAGGCGATTCAGTTCAGTCTTTATCGGGTCGACAGATTCTCCAACGTTAAAAACACATAATGTGTCTCTTCTATAAATCAGTAAATGAAAATGATATAAAGACAAGCTTTGTTTCGTACAATAATTACAGTTATCAGGTTATGATTTAGTGTTGAATATGTGTTTGTTTGGATAATATAGTGTTTTGCGTTCATTCAAAATTCAGCAGCAAGAATTTTAACCAAAACTAAGAAAAGGGAACATATTACACCAGTATTAGCGTCATTGCACTGGCTAACTGTGTTTTTAAAGCCCAAAAAGGTCTCGAGCACCGTCATACCTTCTAAGATTGCTTGTAAGAATATGTTCCAAACCGTTCGCTTAGGTTGCTTAACGCTGGCTCGTTAAATGTGCCACAAACAAAATGCAAAAAGTTATGGTGATGCAGCTTTTTGCTGCTACACACCAAAGATCTGGAACAAACTCCTGCCACATATTAGACAAGAAGCAGCTCAAAACTTATTTTTATGGTCTTGCTTTTAATTAACTCAACCTTTTATTTGCCTTTAACTGTTATCAGCTTATTTACTATCTGTTTTATCTTTTTTATCTCATGATTTCCTTCTTCTTACTGGTTTTAACAGACAACATCACATCACCTCGATTCTGGCTTCTCTCCATTGGCTCCCTGTTGGTTTTAGAATTGATTTTAAGATTTTACTGATCACTTTTAAAGTATATCTGGGTCTGAAGCTCCAAGCTACATAACAGATATGCTGACCCTGCACGAGCCAGCCCGCAGCCTTGGATCCTCAGGTGGGGCCCTTTTGGCTGTTCCAAAGTCGAGGCTTAAATCTAAAGGTGCTTTTTCCATCAGGACTCCTCGACTTTGGAGCGACCCGTCTGAGGAGATAAGGCTCGCAGAATCAGTAACTTCTTTTAAATCACTTCTTAAAACCCATTTTTACAGACTTGCTTTTATGTAATGTTGTCTTTTGATCATCTTTCTTTTAAACTTTTTATCATCTCTTCATTGTCTTCCTTTGCCCTTGGCCGCCATCTTTTTAAGGTCAGGTCTATTTTCTGTTTCATGTCTTTGCTTTGCATTGTGCATTTTGCTTTGTCTGTCAAAGCACTTTGTAAACTTTGTTTTTAAAAGGTGCTCTATAAATAAAGTTGTTATGATGATTTTACCTCCTTTTATCCTCTTATCTCTTTTTATCACTGTAGTTTTTTATTGTTTATTATATTTATCTTTCTCCTTTCTTTTAATATTATAAAATATCTTTTTTTTGTTTGTACCTCTTTCTGTAAAGCACTTTGAGCTGCATTTTATGTTTTGAAAGGTGCTATACAAATAAAGTTTATTATTATTATTATTATTATTATTATTATTATTATTATTATGATTATTATTATTATCATTATTATTATTATTTGTAGTTGAGCTTTGAAACAGAACTTTTGAACACAATGATCAATATGATTGAATTCATGTGTAAAAACATGGCTGCAGGTCAGATTTACCTGCACAGGTTCAGTCTTGTTGCCGATGTAGATGTGATACAGACCACTGACAGAGTGACCGGCCTTGTAAGCATCTGCACAGTCTCTCCACATCTGGTTCCTGGGGGGTGAGCCTGCACACACACACACACACACACACACACACACACACACACACACACACACACAGAACGCATTTAAGTCTTATTTTCATGTAGGCTGTGGATACATGCGGTTGTACAGTATGTAGGTGTGTGTACCTGTAGTGCTGGACACCATGGTGATGAGTGTGTGGACAGACTCCATTAGCTGAGCCTGCTGCCTCTGCAGAGCCGTGTTGTTGCTGCTGGCGACTCTCAGCTGCTTCTCTAAAGACTCGATGGCCGCCATCTGAGTCCTGATGACGGACTGGGAGGGAAAGATTTACTGCTTACTCACTTTTTAACAACAATCTACCTCTGTTATGTTAAAGCAGCTATAATCAATATTTTGTAATAATAATATATGAGCTGTCAGTGTTTAATGTGTCAGTTGAGGCTCGTAGTGATGAACCTACAGAGAATTATCAGAGACCTTAGAGAGCTTTATAGCAAGTTTTAGCTCATTGTTAATCTGTCCAGCTGCAACTTTACTGTTTTGGTTCACTCTCAGCGCTCTAAAATAGTCTCTCTGCACACTTTGATTTGTAGAAACATTTATGAGGTCAGTGACTCTCATAAATGTAAAATACATGCTGATTAAATTGTCATAAAAACGTCCTGACATATTAAAATGAGTGGACACACAGACACCTGCTGGGTATGACGACGTGTTTTATTAATTGTACCTGCAGTCTATTTTTCTCCTCCTTCATGTCCTCCATCTCTCCTCTCTGCTGAGACTCCAACATCTTAACTTTACTCTCCAAACGACTGAAAGACACACAAAGAGAAAAAGGACAGAACATTAAACACTTGATCCACAGCAGATTCAGACACATTCAGACTTTGTGTTTGAAACTGCCCAGAGTGCACTCTTCTTCTCCTTCTTCTTCTTCTTCTTCTTCTTCTTCTTATAGGTAGCTGCTTAATGTAAATAACATGATATGACAGAGAGATATTTCCAGATGAGCTACAGTGGAATTTGATGTCTTACTGATCTACAATATCAGCAGTAATTAATCAGTTCATGATAGAAACAGCAGGAACATCGACTTCTGCAGTCCCAGAAATCAAAATGCAAAGCTGTGATCATTTAAACATCAGTCTCTCTGTCCACGCTGACATTTTCTCACCTTGTTAAACTTTATTTCTACTTTACTTTACGTTGCTTCTCCACCTGCATACATGCAGCTCAAACAACGGCTTGTTAGCATCTGGCTGAAGGCATTCTGTGTTATGCAGGAAATCACTAAATTACGAAGAGGAAGAGGAGGCAGGTTGAAGGAAAGTGGGTGAACCAAAAAGTAAACAACTCCTGGAATGTGTCATCTTGTTTAACATGAAGACTGTGTGCATTGCCAGAGGGAGGACACAAATCTAAATTATTTGTACAACAAATCTGTGTGTAATGGACCAGAGGTTGAACTCCTGAGTTACTCCCTCTCGTTAGAGAACCTGTAAAACAGTGAAATATAGATTAATAACCCGACCATTATTCTTTCTGCCAGAGCAGACTGCAGTCTAACGTTATCTGTGCAGCTGAACCAGCAGCACAGCTGCTGAAAATAGACTCCAGTCCACAGTTAGATCAACAACGTAGGAGCCAAATTAATGAAACCCGATGAAGGAGTGGCAGCGGCTTCAGAGGAAAATATAGGACACTGAAAGTGGCTGAACGTCCAGTTCACACTCACTTTTCTGGCTGAGTGCAGCAGCGGACAGTGTGCGGTGGGGGGTCTGCATGAGTCAGGTGGGAAAATGTGTCTTAACCTCTGTTTGCCAGAATAAGTCACAGTCTCTAACGCTTTTCATCAAGTAAATGGCCGACATGTCAAAAAGCTAGATATATAGACATCACACTGGTTACATGAAGCTGACGTTATTATATGTTCAGTTCATGGTGATAAACGGGAGGAGTTTGCTGTCGTTACTTCTCCAACCAACGAGCTGCTCAAGTAACAAAGGAACACGTGTGAAAAAGCAACTCTGCAACATTAAGCTGAATTCTGGAAGAATCTTTATCTCACAGACGTCTTCTGGCAGCTTCATCAGTCTGATTTACAGAATGTGTTACAGCTTATATACACTGTACAAGGAATCCTCACCAGTCATCCAGTCAGAGCTCGACAGCCTCCAGAAGACGACGCAAACCAGCAATCAGCAAATCTTTCTGGAATTTATGCTTAACGAATGACTAAAATGACTAATCGTTTATTAAAATGTTTGATTTTTCTGTCGATAAACTAATAGATGAATCATTGCGGCTCTACTTTTTTGTTGCGGACCACGTGGAAGTCTGACATTTTGATATATTTTTCCAGCATAATTTAAAACCTGAGTAGATGTTTAAAGCTGTTATATAATTAAAAAAACAGCAAAACCTTTGTTATATAATCAAGACGACACTTGTTTTTCACGCATATTTTATGTCCTCATGCATCCAAAAAATTGTCGTTTCCTGCAGCAAAATTACACTTATTCTAGATGTAAAGGTCTCGATGCAACAAGCTCAGCTGAGAAAATGTTTCCTGTTACAGAAAGTGAAGAGAAAAATGTTGTGAAAACGGAACTGTTCACACATATAAATATATATTCCCTTTTTTAAAAATAAAAACTGAAATTGATTTTTCCTACATCTAAATATTTATTAACCTTTAATCAGTTATTATACTGTACAATAAAATATTTACTTCATAAATACCAGACCAAAGATTTCTGATCAGTCTTAGTCTGAGTTTAGATGGTATAAGACTCTCTTACAGCACGTTAAGACCCAGAGATGTAATATAATATCTGTTAATATAATATCTGTAGCTTTTTTTAACCTGCAGTCCAGTTTCAGCTGAAGTGTAGCTGACAAGAGTCAGACACGACCCTCCGTCATTCTCATATGTGCTGCTGTATCGTGTAGCTCTTTTACACTTGCGGGTGATATTATTTTACATTAGTAGGTGAGACTTTGGTCAAATTAAAAGCTGAAACACATTATCAGCTCCTGGTTTTGATCACTTCAATATGCTGACCTGCACGTGAACGAGGGAACCTAATTTAATGTGATGTAGACGGATGAGGAGTCACTGATTGTTGTGGTGCTGCGGTTTGTACAGCGTGTGTGTGTGTATGTGTGTGTGTGTGTGTAGATTTAAGAGTTTGCACATGTCCCCGACCACATGCAGACAGTGTGTATATGTATGTGTGTACATTTTACTGTTTGCACCCTAATTACAGCTGGAAATGTGTGTGTGTTCTTCATGTTATTGGGATTTTAAAAACATATATTTTAAAGCATAAGTCTGGTGATTTTCTATATTTTTCCAACAAATCTCATGTTTGGAGTCAAACCAACAATGAACTGATCTACTATCAAGTATTGTGTGTGTATCCAAAGCTTGATATATCTTCCTCTGTGCCGTTGACCTTTGTTGTCCAGAAACTATTAAAAACACATCACTGAGTCACATTGCTGCACTGAGTGACATGTTCCTTCATTATGAAGAGTTTGGACACGTTAGTTTGTTTAGAAATGACTCAAAAGACAAATGAAAGCGATCAAGTTTTCAATCTCCAGAGAGTAGTTCTGTGTAAGACGGACGCCATTGAGCTTTTTATAGCTGTTTATAGCTTCACTAGATTGTTGTGCTACAAATCACAACCTCAGGACTTTGTACTATAATGTACATTGTAAATTTACTAAAAAACTTACAACTTTTTTCAAGAAATTACAACAGCATTAGATTTAGTGATAAAACTGATCAAATAAATTCAAGTACGTAAAGTAAGATAAAATTAAATTAAATTAAAAAACAATAAAAACATGGATACAAGATAAAAGTATTTTTTTAAGATGAGATTTAAAAGATGTTACTGACTCAGCCAACCTGATTATTACTGCCTTACCTCACAACCACAATGTTTCTTTCTTTTGTTTGTTTATTTACTGTCATGTTTCTGCATTTGTAAGATCATTTTCACAAACTGCTGTGAGCAAATTAAAAGAAATAATACGTTAAAAGAACAATAAACCAGAATTTGAAAAACTAAGCCGTCAAAGTTTTTTTTTCCAAACAGCCTATTTCTGTTTAAATGCAATTAATGAAAGTTACGACACCATAAAGCTGCACCGTAAAAACCAGTAAACCAAGAAATGAAGAATTTTGAGGGTCATGAAATCCAGTTTTTTAGACATCACCTGACTTAATGGAACACGATTTCCAGTCATTTAATGATGTTTTAGTAGTTTTGTGAGGCCATAAATGTATTTTAGACTCTGAGTTCTGCACACAGTCGTGTAAACGAGACTCAGAAACTCAGCAGTGGAGCTGCAAACTGGTAACCTTTGTCTTTGTTTATCTGGACAGACGACTGCTGGTGAGAAACTCATCTGTTCATACATGTTTCATAACAAAACTGGCAATGTTGAAACTATTCATATCAAGCTAAGTAGTCTTTTGGATTCTACAGATGTATTTATTTATTTTGATGCTTTTATTTTGGTGTGTTGATGCAACATTTCTAACAGAAACTGTATCACGTAGCGGATCATCGGCACATCGGCTTGATCTTCATCCAGAGACAGTAAATCCAACTTGTTCCAATGAATTAATTCACTCTGGTGTGTTCAGAAAATAATCAGAGCCAACGTTCTACACAGCAGCACCAAGATATCCAGAATTTTAAGTCTCGAGTTCAATAAAAAATTAAAATTAAATGACCTTTCAAAACCCTTTAGATTATCTCAAGTGTCCAATGTCACCAAAGCATGTGGCTATTTGACAAGTGGAAAACACACACACACACACACACACACACACACACACACACACGCACACACACGCTTACACTCAGTTTCAGCGTCTCTGTTTGTATTATATCTGTTACTGTAAACAGAGAACACGCTTGATAATTACTCTGCATGTTTCAGCACACACTGCACCGTCCAAGTTCACCTCACAATGAAGAATAGTAAAAATATTGTGATTCCAAATATTAGTCGGTCTCGCAGCAACAGCTGTGGATGTATTTCCATCTTCTGTAATGACTTGCTTGTATTTCAAATACTCTCACTGTCAAGTTGTGAAATCACTGATAAGCCTCCGCTCAGGGTCGACTGATATTTGGGTCAGGGGATTATAACAAAACGTGTTTTTATGGAAAATCACAGAAATGTTACTGTTAATGAGGTTGACTATAAACATAATAAACAGAGCTGCAGTCAAGACACTTGAGTTGTTTCCAAGATCAACTTCACACAAGTTTGATTTAAAAACAGGGAACCAAATTTATCAAACTGCTCAAAGTGAAATTTTGGATTTACGTTAAATTTTTCACTTTTACCTGCAAATTTAACAATTTCTCAAATTTCTTTGGACTTAAAAATGCTCTTAAATTTAAGACGCCTTGTCTTACATGGCTACAATACAGAGACAGAGGAGAGGACAGATCATACAATGTATTGATGAACAATATGTTATCTGAATCGATATTCAATCAGTTCAGATTAGAGTCATTTTATCTCATTATTTGCTGCAAAATGCACATTTGATGGAAAATCCTCATGAATGCAAACAACAAAAATAAAGCTTAGATTTGTTTTTGCACTTGTAAATGTGGCACTAAACTCTCCTTATTATTTGTTTTCTCTGATATTATTATGATCATGATCATATTCCATCCATATGTATATATTCATATATAAATCCCTATATTATATTAAATTGTTAATTACAGGTGTTAATTGCTACTGGAGAAAGTGAAGATTTCACACAAAGGCATAAAAAATTAGAAACAAATTAAAGTCATTTGCTTTTGCAGAATAACATGTCGCTGGATCGATGATATAGACACAAGTAAATAATTCAGACTGTAGCTGCAGTAATTATTACAGGGGCAAAGGAGGAAATCAGGTGACGTTATTACAGAGCGATAAAGTCTCAAAGTGGCAGGATGAGTCAACAGATCATCAGATTTTAACACGCTAGATCACCCTCCATTTCCTGTTTACGACATTTCTTAAAGGTTACTCCTACTCTTCACTTGATGAATGTGTTTTATCAAGATGCCTTTTAGATGGTGTGACATCAGCGATCGTGTAAGTTTACTCACATTGTGCCACACGGCTCTACTAAGATCTTTGTCACAATCTGTCAGACCGCACAACATCCGTCTGCAGCTCTGATGTTTTGAAAATGCAGCAAAAGTCACATTAACTCCTTTTTTGTTTCACCTCCATCGTTTTAATTTTTGTGGATGTATTAAAGAGAATAGGTGTGTTTTTTCCCCATAACTTTATTTAAATAACTTCACGTACAGCCTGTCTATTCTGTGAGATTTCATGTCGTATTCTGATTGGTTTGCTTGTCATGAGTCGTATTAGCAGTCAATCTGTGAGAATTTGGTCTTAAATTTCTGACTCAGGCCGTTTTTGGTCTCCAAAGACTCAAATCTGTCGACACAAGTCTCACAGTGAGATCCAGGAGCAGTGTTTTGGATTGACGACCAAAGGTTTCACCACTTTTCTTTCACAGCCCAGAATCACACAGTGTAAAGGGGCCTTAAATTGGCTCTTTGAGCATCATTGAGAGTCCCAAATCAAATAAGTGTAGCCTTGCATATTCCAACAATTATTTTTCTACCTGTTCTTGTCTCGTAGCCGGCTGATCTCGGTCGTCTGCAGTAACAGCTCTTTCTCCAGCTTGTTGGTGGACAGAGAATTCTCTAGAAGCTGAATCTCAATCCGAGACGTGTGGTTCAACACCTGGTGGAATGAATCGCATTAAACCCACAAAATGAGCTTCAAGTGACAAAATCAGCAAATGAGACTGAATCCGTCCACACATCAGTTTCATGCACTGTAAAACACTTGTCACCTTCGCTTCGACCACGTTGATTTTACGTGTCTGCTCCGCTGTGTGCGTGAGGAGGTTCGTTCCGATCTCCAGCATGGTGGCCGTCTGGTTGTGAACAAAGTGTGACGGTATGTTCGCGGTGTCCGACTTTATGCTCCTCTGAATGAAGCTCTCCAACTGCAGAAAAGATACAAACAGTAGAAAGTATATGATGTGATAAGATAGAAGAAGACAGATACAGTGATTTATTCCTTCATTAATAAAACAACTGTCACATGTGTTTCGAGTCTTTCCAGTCTAATTCTGAGCTCTGAAACCACCCACTCAGTGCATCAAGTTCCCCAAATCAAACATGTCAGGATGTCTGGTATATAAAGACGCAGGTCTCTCCATCTCTGGGAATATCGGCCGATGCCAGCTCGCACTGCCATGCCGTGACCTTCAACCCCTGACAAATAAATAATCCATCCATCCAGCCATCCATCCGTCCCTCAGACTCCACGTCCCCAGGATATCACTGCCACTGAGAAGCACAGGCAGTTGATAAATATACCACTGGACCAACAAACAGATTGGCCCCAGTGGGACGACCAGTGAGGCTGTTTGATGGGTCACCGGGAGGGAAGTTCAGGCCACAATGACAGATCACATTTGAGTCACTTTTCTCAAATGGATTTCATCACAAAACTTTATTTGTGCTCTTAATCAGGACATTTTAAAACATCTTTAAACCTGACGAAGATCAGATTTAGGTTGTGTATCTAAAATGTTGTGCTTTAAAGTCAGTCTGCAGGTGTTTCGTTCTCATCTAGTTATCATTTTCACTTTAAATACACATTTCTCGGATAATCTGTAGCTTTATCTATCAGGTGATCAGCGTAAAGATGCCAAAAACATCACTGTGTCCTCATTATAGTTTGTTCACTCTGTGTTTACATACATTTATTAAGTGGCAGCAGGCAGGTAGCACAGTCTGAAGATGAGAATATATAAACTATGTAACTACACACTCAAATTTTGCTAGCTCCTCCATCCCTGCATATCTAAAAAACGCAACGTGGCCTCGTGACCATGCAGAGTGTGACGCAGTGTTTAGGGGACACCGCTCAGTGTAGCATGAACAGCAGTACAGTGCTGGTAGTCAGAACTAACCAGCCACGAGCCGCTGCTGTCAGACTCTCGCTACCAGCAGCTCTGTGTGATTTTCAAATCCAAGCAGACAGAAATAAGCACAAACACAATATGTCTATAGTGGAAAAAAATCACCTGTATTAACATCATATGGGTGGGTTAGGGTTAAGGGTTAGGGTTAGGGTAGGGTTAGGGTTAGGGTTAGGGTTAGGGTAGGGTTAGGGGTTAGGGGTTAGGGTTTGGGTTAGGGTAGGGTTAGGGTTAGGGTTAGGGTTAGGGTTAGGGGTTAGGGGTTAGGGTTAGGGTAGGGTTAGGGTAGGGTTAGGGGTTAGGGTTAGGGTAGGGTTAGGGTTAGGGTAGGGTTAGGGTTAGGGTAGGGTTAGGGTAGGGTTAGGGTAGGGTTAGGGGTTAGGGTTAGGGTAGGGTTAGGGTTAGGGTAGGGTTAGGGTTAGGGTAGGGTTAGGGTTAGGGGTTAGGGTTAGGGTAGGGTTAGGGTAGGGTTAGGGTTAGGGTTAGGGTTAGGGTTAGGGGTTAGGGTTAGGGTAGGGTTAGGGTTAGGGTAGGGTTAGGGTTAGGGTTAGGGTTAGGGTTAGGGGTTAGGGGTTAGGGTTAGGGTAGGGTTAGGGTAGGGTTAGGGGTTAGGGTTAGGGTAGGGTTAGGGTTAGGGTAGGGTTAGGGTTAGGGTAGGGTTAGGGTAGGGTTAGGGTTAGGGTTAGGGGTTAGGGTTAGGGTAGGGTTAGGGTAGGGTTAGGGTTAGGGGTTAGGGTTAGGGTAGGGTTAGGGTTAGGGGTTAGGGGTTAGGGGTTAGGGTAGGGTTAGGGGTTAGGGTTAGGGTAGATTTAGGGTTAGGGTAGGGTTAGGGTAGGGTTAGGGTTAGGGGTTAGGGTTAGGGTAGGGTTAGGGTTAGGGTTAGGGTAGGGTTAGGGTAGGGTTAGGGTTAGGGTAGGGTTAGGGTTAGGGGTTAGGGTTAGGGTAGGGTTAGGGTTAGGGGTTAGGGGTTAGGGTAGGGTTAGGGGTTAGGGTTAGGGTAGGGTTAGGGTTAGGGGTTAGGGTTAGGGTAGGGTTAGGGTTAGGGTTAGGGTAGGGTTAGGATAGGGTTAGGGTTTGTGATTATGTGTACAGTGTAAAAAAGACCTTTACCCCCTCCAGACATGCATTAAGACATATAAAAATACTCAGCTTTGAACAATATGTGTGTCTGATGTCCTTCTTCCTCATTAAAGTCTCCCTCCACTCACTCTCTTTTTTTTTTTTTTTTTAAATAAGCTGAATACATTTGGATCTAAAATGGTTTTTAATTAGTTTTGATCCTGTATGTATGGGTGTTTATGTATGTATGATGTCTTTATTTATTTATTTTCCACTGTTCTATCACTCTGTAAAGCACTTTGAATTGTTTTTGTATGATATTGTGCTACACAAATAAACTTGAACTTGAGTCTAGGTTTGACACTCGATGAAGGTTTTCTGCTTCTTTGATAGAGTATACAAATCCTTTCTCTCTCAGGAAAACCTTCCTGGATCTGCATCAGAATGAATCACTCATTCCTCAGCTTAACTTTTCACCAAATATCAATGAAATCTGTTGACTAATTCTTGGCGTTCACTGTTCATCCTGCAAGCTAGGAAACAAACTGACAAACATACAGGAGGTGGTGAAACGCAAAATGTCGGAGAACGCTCCTGAAAGCCGCCCTGCAGCCTGATGCTAAAGACTGTTTGGCTGAAAGGTATTTGTTATGACTGCTGATTCATTTTTCATTATCTTCCACTTTCACCAGTGTTATGTTTTTATGGTTTTATTTCTTTCAACCACTGATGTTATCCACATTGACTGACTTTATCATATTCATCATTCTTCATGCATGCTGACAGCACTATTACTCATTTTCACTACCCAATTAAGCTTATTCAAGTGTTATTATGTTTAGTCTGCTTCAATTCAGATTCAGATTAAACAAGCATCGCTCTGTTCAATCAGAAAATGATTTTACGAGAGGCGAGATACAAATCAGTGGCATCAGATCCAAGTGGCTTTTTGGAGTGTGAGTAAGTAAAATGGGCTAACCTGGAACAAAGAGCGAAGAAAAAAAAAAAACAAAACAGATGTTGTGACGCAGCGAGAAGTTAATCAAATAATCAAACAGAGAGAAAATAGCTGGAACGAGCTGATTTGTTTCTCCCTCCTGCTCAGCTTCCTGTGATGCTGCACAGATAAACTCTGATGAAAGCCAGAAACTCCACCTGGCTGACGCACAGTCAAACCAGTAGAGACAGAAATAGAAACATAAAATAGCTGTTGGACTGACAGTATGAACAAATATATTTTATGTGTGTGTGTGTGAGAGAGAGAGAGAGAAAGTGGGAGGTAAAGGAGAAAATAAGAGAAAAGAGAATTGAGATTAATTGAAACAAGAAAATCAAAGTTCAGCAGGTTCTTTTTTTGGACTTTTTTTGTTATTTTTTGTTGAGTCTCCGGAGACACAATGTGCTGACTTTTTAATTGACCCTTACTTCCTGCTGTAGAATTACAACTACACACACCCACATGCACGCACGCACATGCACACACACACACACACACACACACACACACACACACACACACACACACACACACACACACACTACATGAAACCTCTTCATACAAACCAGACACACACAGAAACTGGCATTCACTCATACACAAACACAATTAGCCGTACGCACACACACTCACAATTATAAACTATACAAGCCGAGCTTGACCAGCGAGCTCTGGGAGAACGCGGTCAACCCCACGTATGGAGGGCTTGTTTCTGAGATGCTAACTCAAACCACATGTTGGCTTCGCTGTGATCTGGCCCTCTGGGTGACTTCACAGAGAGAGGGGAGGGGGGGAAACCGGGTGACCAAACAGCCCCGATAACAAGACTGACGCACAGGCAAGTAGCACCGATAGAGATCTGGGGTAACAAGTGCACTGTGTGTCGCTGGAGTGTGTCGGGATCTGAGCTGGCAGCTCTGGACTTGAAGGGGACACTGAGTGAGTGTGTGAGGCTGAACTCACCATAAAAGTGACAGAAGTGGTCGTTTGGGCAAAAAGTTAAAAACCAGAGACAGAGCCGTGATACTGCAGGGAAAAGTGAAGTTGTGGAGTGTTAACGGGAATATAAGCTGCTTTTTGTGATTTTCTGTTATTACTGTTATGATGTTGGATGTTAAACACGTTCAAACTTCCAAGACTTCCGCCTTCTCGTTAAAAAGCCAGAGCTTCAGCCTGCTTTTAACGTTCAGTTCCCTACCGAACCAAGACGGTCCAACCGCAGATCTCACATCTGGGGACCTCAGGTCTCTGAGCCAATGGGAAGAGAGTAGCGTCCCCAGATGTGAGGTGCGTCACTTCCTTAAGCGGTCTTTTTTTTTGTAAGTTTTATTTTACTAGATTTGCAAACAGTCACATTTCTCTGCTCAACAGAGTTATAATAATGTTTTTGTCATGTAAAAAAGTAGCTAAATATTTGTTCTTGTTGTGTGTTTGGTGTTTATATCTGCCCAGTAAAACCTGAACATTTACCTGAAGATTCTGTTACCTTCCCATTCTGAGTGAAAAAGAGTTAATTTATCTGTAAAAAAAATAAATTTGCTCATGTACTTTTGTGGCAGAAAAGGAAGTGATGGACCTCACGTATGACCCTACTGTCTTCCCATTGGCTTGCAGGCCTGGGGTTCCCAGATGTGAGGTTTGCAGATGGACCCTTCTCTACTGGACTGACGTCAGATTGTTCACACATGTCCACCGATGGTTGTCTATTCTGTAGCCTTTGTTGCTGACGTTGTTCCATGTGTTGATCGGGTTCTCATATTTCGGATCAGAATGGGCTCAAAGACGTATGGATGTATTTGAGAAGTTGACATTTGGAGTAAAGAACAGGACATCCTATAGCGCTACGTTACTATTGTTACTATTGTTCTTGCTGTGGATGTAGCTACAGCTGGCTGGCAATGTAGAAAAATGACGTCCACATTCTTAACCCTCCTCTGACTGTTTCTCTAAGTGGTGAAAACAACAAGCAGAACATCAGACCTACAAGAATCACCAGGCGAATACGAGATGTAGAGGTCTGGAAACAGGTTATGTATTCATCTCACTGAGGTCGCTAGAAACATTTGCAGGTCATTTTTGGGACGCACTAACTTATGTTGTCAATTAGGTATGAGGACGTTTTGATCAGTGTGTGTCCTTGACCAACTGGAAACCTGGAAATCATGTCAGAGTGTATCAATTCATCAGTGCTGGAAGAGGTGAAAAGGCAAGTTCACTTTCATATTTCATAAAATGACTAACAAGGAATGGGAAAAATGCAGTACATACAGTACTGTGCAAAAGTTTTAGGCACTAAAAGTAAAGTGAGAATGCTTACAAAAATATTGCTATAAATTGTTTTAATTTATCAATTAACTTCTTACAAAGTTGAGTAAACAGCAAAAACCTAAATGAAATCAATATTTGCGGGGAGCAGCTTCTCCTCAGTACACTTTTACAGTTTTTCATGGTAACTTGCAGAAAGGTTATTATAACCATCCTGGAGAAAGAATGATCTCCTGTGGATTTATTGTTTAGGCCATCTCAGGTGCTTCTTCATGTAATCCCAGATTGACTCCATGATGTTGAGATCAGGGCTCTGTGGGGGCCAAACCATACCATCTGTTGCAGGACTCAATTGTTCTTTATGACTTTAGCTGTATGCTCGGGGTCGTTGTCATGTCATGAATAAATTGGGGACCGATCAGACACCTCCCTGATGGTATTGCGTAATGGATAAGAATCTAAACATCTCGGGTGCCTAAAACTTTTGCACAGTTCTGTATATAAGTATATAATATATCAGTATAAAATGTGTGATTTTTAATATCCTCTCTTGTGAAAGAATACCCTAAATAAATAAAGCTTAACTAACTAACTAATAGGTTTACAGATTTAAAATTGCAAAGTACTTAAATGATCCTTCGAGCTCAATACTGAGCAATTCAACATTCCCTCGACATTGAGACACACACCACACACGCACACATTGCTGAACCATTTATTGTGGGTTTGTCTGTTTGTTTGTTTGTGCCCCCACACAAGTCATCATCATCATTATTTAAAAACTGAACCAGAAGTCCCTGAGTGACAGTAAACCACCAGATCCTGCTTCTGTTGCATAACAAATTCTATTCATTTGATTACATTTCTTGATTCCACTGAAGCCTTCAGTTTATGCAATGATATAATTTGACTTGGAAAAAACATCATGACTCGGTCAATTTGAACAGAAGATTCAAGAAGAAAATGCACATGCATACTTGCAGAGCTTGTTATTTTCTCTAAGTATCAGAGAGCCCAGATGTTTTGGCTGAATCTCAGAGTGTTATGAACCAGCACAACGAGCCAACGGCCTCAGGCTCCGTTTCAGATCACCGCTCCACTTGACACACTGTAGGGAAATATCGCTCTGCACGGTGCCTGACCTGAACTCTCTCTTTATCTCCTCCTCAATACCCTCATCAACTTTCATTCACTCTCGCTTTATCTTTTGTGTCCCTCATGTATAAACCTTCTTTTTAACATTTTATTCAGAAGAATAATAGTAGAGATACAAGACTTGGTGATACTGCTTAAAGGGGACAAGCACATTTCCAGATCTATATTTTCAATCTGGAGCTCTACTGGAACATCTTTGTATGATTTCCAGTTAAAAACTCCTTATTTATCTTATACTGGTCCTTTATGCAGCCCCTCAGTTCAGCCTCTGTCTGAAACAGGCCGTTTTAGCTCCTGTCTCGTTAAGGCCTCCCTCTGTTCTGATTGGACAACTTCAAGAAGCTTCCTCCGGCTCCAGAAGCAACATCAGCAAACCATGAAACATGAAACTACTTTTTCTCATTCTTTACTTAAAATTTCAGCTTCTCAAATACATCCATACAAGTTCAAGCAGAAATCCGAGAGTGGACAATGTGAGCAACACACAGAAAAACCTCAGCGAGGTAGGCAAGGTAGAAAAAAAATGTAGCAAATGAAGCTTTAAGAGTAGGTTGAAGCCCTGACTTTTGACTTACAGGGAACATCTGACATCAGAATAGTATATAAATAACAGAAAAACAAAAAACACAACATGTCCAACATGAGTGACAGATGCCATCTAGCAGCTGTAATATTTATGACCCAGAGCAGTTCAGATGATATATATATACATACAGTATGTGGACAGATTTCCTCATTCAGAGGAAGTTGGTGGTTGGAGGAATTAAACCAACAGCGGACTTTGCCACAGGAGACCACTGTTCACTTCCTGTTTCCAACCGCAAGTTGGGACGTTTTTTTTAAAAACTGTAACTACTATTGTTCCCTATCCTTAACACCATTGTTATTATTGTTGCCATGACAATAAAGATGGCTCAACTTTAAGGGAATAGTAACTTTAACCCACACCACATGTTCCTCAACAAAGTGATCATTGTAACCCAAACCATGATCTTTCCCTGAACCTAACCACGTGGTTTTTGTGCCTAAAACTAACCAGACTTTAACCACAGCATTGTCACATCATAAAACCTCATTATTGTTCAACAGTTATGTGTAACGGTTTTAGAAAGCACAGACAAATGATGTCTGTACTTGTTTAATTTGGAGGACTTGTTGATTATCTGACATTAGCCCTTTCTGGAAGAAACAGATTTATGGACTAAATTCATCTACAATCCACTGAGATTTAGACAAGAGGCAGCAACAAAACAGCTGGATAAACTGTGAAAACATGCAGGCAGCATGGCCACATTTATAAAAAAGGCAAGCTAACGTAACATTATCACATTAACATTACTTTCAGTTGGCTATCTTTGCTGTTGCTATCAGAAGGAACGAGTCAGTTCCAGGATTCATGTTGGCAATCGGCCATCTAAATCTTTCTCTAGATGTTTGCTCTGCAGCTGTGATGTCCACCTTCGCTGACAGTTAGTTGATAAGTTGTTTAAAACTTGTCTATTCAGTGATGTTATGAAGCTCTGTGCATGTCTCTGCACTAAAGCGTGAGTGAAACTGTCTCTCTGCTTCTGGGCCTAAGGTGCAACACCTGTTGAACTTCTTCCCGCCTTTCTGACGCAGACACGAATCCCTAAAGGTCGCCTGGACTGATGAAGAGAGATTTCAACATTTCATTTCCTCATTAAGCTCTGTGAGTTTCGTCAGTGTGGTTTGGGCTTCCTTACAGAGCTCAGGTTCATCAGGATAAGAAATGCCACAATGTGGACAAGGAAGAAACTTTTAGTATATTTTATATTCAGATTAGGACTGATTTAGAGGCAAAATTAAAGAAAACAGAACTGTGATGAAGTAAGAATATATAATTGCTGTCAAGTGAAAACCACGTTTCTCTAAAATGTTTTGTTTTCAGGTCGTATGTCGGGCAGACACACAGTCCAGAATTTCATTTCTTTGAAAATGACTGTTAATATTTTATTCCTGCAACAAAAACAAATCTTTTACTGCGACAGAGCTGCAAAAATGATTTGATAAATTGCTTTGTTGACTGATAGAAAATTGGCAACTATTTCGATAATCAATTAATCATTTCAGTCATTTTTCAAGCAAATGTTCTTTGGTTCCAGCTTCTGAAATGTGATGATTTTCTGTTTTTCTTTGTCATACATGACAGTGAATTGAATATCTTACAGTTTTGGAAAGTTAGTCAAATAAAAAAAAAACTGAAAACATCACATTAGGCTGTGAGAAATTATGATTTTTTTCACTATTTTTTTAACGTTTCAAAGACTAAAAGAGAGTCATATTTGAATCAACAGCTACAGGATCTCTGTGAGGTTGTACTTGAGCTAAACGCTAACATCAACATGCTAACCTGCTCAACATGCTGATGTCAGCAGGTATAATGTTTACCACGTTCACCATCTTAGTTTAGCGTGTTCGCATGCTAACATTTGACAGTTAGTAATAAAGGCTGATGGGAATGTCTTTAGTTTCACAGGTGTCTGAGTTTTGAAATCTTGACCTGATGGTGGAGCTAGAGAGCGATCAGGAAAGTCATTACAGTTGATCCTAAGGGGAAGGTGAATATCTGAACCAAATTTAATAGAAATCCATCAAATAGTTTAGAGTTATTGAAAAGATTTGGGGCACTCAAGAGGGCAATAAATATCAAAAAGCCTTTAATACGTCATGGCATGCATGTTTTTAACTATGACTAAGTAGCCATGAAGTATTAATAGCTTTTTAAATTTATTATCCTCTAGAGTGCCTCAGATCTTTTCAATAACTCTAAACTATTAGGATCCCCAAACCGAGGAGGACCAGAGGGATTCCTTTCTACACCCAAGCAGCACTCCATGCATCTGGTTTCTGACTGTCCATCAAATAGTTGCTGAGACATTGAACTAAAAGCCAAAAATGTCAAACACATGGTGCTACTGGAGGAAAAGTCAGAAGATCCGCTAATGCGAAGTTCAGACTACACAATATTTTTGTCTGATAAGATGTCACTGTGTCAAATTAGGTGATTATAGTCATAAATTCTTAAAGTGACTCGGCCAAGAGACGTGACAGACGACGCCTTGGTAACCGACCAATCATAGCTTGCCGTCTTTCAAGACCTGTGTGATGTCATCGGAAGGAAGTGCCAGGTACCGACTTCCAGGAACGAGAATATAAAGAAACAATGCCGTCCGAAGCATGAACCTTTCCTCTGTTTCACAGCTCCACCTCACAGTTCGAGCAGCACCAACAACAACGTTCCTCTTCCGCTTCGGTAAGTTTACTGTTCTGCGTTCTGTGCTCCTATTGGTCAACGTCACAGAACACGTGGAAGTTCTTGTTTTTAAGATGCGGCATCAGTTGTTGTCCGCTATGAAGCACTACATGGGATAAAATGATCAACTGTAACGCCTGATTTTGATGCCATTTTCAGTCCAACACTCAACATCTGTCAGGCTGTTACTGAGCTGATGTCGCGTAGCCTGAACCTGGCATGAATCAGTAGGATTTATCTTCTAGTTACCACAAATATCTGACAATCCATCCAATGGCTGTTGAGATATTTTAATCTATGTTAGAACCAGAAAATGATACAAATCAAATTCCTTACCGCTATCTTGTAATATCTAGAAATGTTAGTTTCATAAGATTCTGAGCTTTGTTGTTTCTTGTTCTGACTGTGAAAACCTGGAAACCATCAGACTCACTTCATACCACATTAATTTTATTTCCTTTTAATCTATATATCTCACATAAAACATTCCTGACGCCATGTCTATCATACAGGGCAGATACTGATCATATGTAAGTGTTCCTGTGTTTTTTCACCTGTCTGCGTTTTTTGTGGACGTTCCTTTTTTTAGCTTACATCGTAAAACTGACCTGCTGTTTTCATTCCCCACGCCTCATATGCTCCATCTTTAGCACATCTCCTGACAGGTGTTTTCTAAAACACCAAACCACTGCGGAGATGCTTAACACATGTTCCTCTGGGGAGATATTTGAGAACAACGCCACGACTATGCCCAGGCTGATTTTTATACTTTTTTATAGGGTTGTGTAATTTAAAGAACTCAAGTGGCAGGAGATGAAGTATAAGAGCAGTACTCTGTCAGTCAGGATCAGGGTCACTCTGGTGTCTTTTAAATCCTTCGTGGACTTCACAGTTTATTGTTTTGGTACCATGCAGCGAGTGTGATGGAAAAATCTCCAGAGGATGACGTTCATTTTAGCCCTCTTTAACAAACCCTAATATGTTTATTTTGGCCGTCTGCAAACACTGTCACGCCTTCAAAAATCTCTCTCCGAGAATGTGTGCAGCCCACAACTGTGTAAATGTTATTGATATGAGTGTAATGACCAAGATGATGAAATTTGAAACTTTTTGAACATATTACTCAATTTATTCAAACCCTTTCTTCATGAGTTTAACCCTTAATCTAAATTAAAGTAAAGTTATGCTGGATACTTTCCTTAAATACCTCTCAGGTCAATCAATAAAACTTTTATTATTATCTTTATTAGAGTGGATATTTATGCATCTGTTTGAACAGTAAGCACATGTTCCAGTGTTTATTTCCAGCTTGCATTTATAAAGCGCCTTTCCAGTCATCTGACCACTCAAAGCTCTTTACACTACATGCAAACATTCACTCATTCACACACATTCATACACTGATGATGGAGGCTGCTGTGCAAGGTACCAACATGCTCATCAGGAGGAATTTCTAATGGTAATGCTAATGCTAAATAACACACTGATGGCACAGCCTTTGGGAGCAGTTCGGGGTTCAGTATCTTGCCCGAGGACACTTCAACATGCGGATCAAACCTCCGATCTTCCAATTAGTCTTCCTCTTAGCCACAGCTGCCCCCGAGAGGAGAATCAAACAAGAAACAGATGCAATTTTAACTCTCACTTTATCAGTTTTGGTTTTAATGCTCTTTATGGGAAAGCTCATTTTGTGAAAGAGGTAGGAGTGGGAAAATAGTGAGGAGAACCCAAGTTAGTCCTGTTATTTTGAATCTTGTTCCCACAGGAGCACTCCTCATCAGACGTGGGCCAAATACAAACAAAGCATTTCCTACAAAAATTTTTACCGAGATCCGACAAGTAGGATCAAATCAAATCCTCCCTGTTATGTTCTCGACAATCTACGGTCAGCTAAGTTGATGGTTGACTCATCTGTGGTCACTAGAGATATGATTTCCCAAACATGAACACTCATGATTGTGGACCAAAGCACAAACAAACTCCTTGAAACCAGTAGCCAACTTATGTGAAGCCACTCTGTGTTGAATTAATTTGTCCCCCAGTGGTGGTACGGGTCATGTGACATCTTGGTATCCGGATAGATTTTGTCATATTGGGCTTTTCCACCAGAGGAACTTTCCCAGAAGACCAAAAACCTTTTGAGGAACTCAGAAACAAAATCTAAACAAAATCTAGTTCCAGTTGATAAAAGGTCCCTGCTGCTCTGAGGAAGCAGTACTTTCTAATAGTTCAGGACCTTAAAGGTTTGCAGGGTTGATCGTCGCTGATTGGTCAAACAGTTCTTAGTAGTTCCTCTGGTCTCATAGTGAAACTTTTGAGTCAAAAAGTGCTAAAAAGGCTAGAAAAAAGTAAACAGGTAACACTTTAAGCATTAAAGCATTTATAGCGTTTATACACAGTATATAAACAGTTAATAAATGGTTTATAACACACTATAATGCAGTTGTAAGCAGAATTAAGTGATTATTAATGTAATGATCAACATTTCTGACGTCTTCTGTCAGCAAACATAACTGGTTGCTGCTGTAGAAACAGATAATGAATGACAATATAGTAAAAAAACAGTTGTAATAATATGAAATATGTCTTCATAGGAAAAGTTATATTTGTCGACTAATACTGTACATTAATAAACATACAACAATCTGCTTACAACTACATTATAGTGTGTTATAAATCATTTATTACATGTTTGTATACTGCTTATAAATGTAAAACAGGGTGTTACAGCTGTATGTGTTGCCTGTGTTTTTTGTCTCCTTCCTCTCCTGTTTGTTGCTCAGCCCAGGTCATCTACAATCAGTCCACAACGAGGTACACCTGGCCCAGGGAGGAAGAGCTTAAATGTGTGGCAATCAGAGGCTTTTTGATTGTGGACTGCTGATCTCTGCCTTCGATTTTGTTATTTTAGTTTCTCTGTTGTATTTTGATTGTTTATTGCACTTATTTAGTGTTCTTGTTGTTTTGTATCTTTTTGTTAATGAATCCTATGGCTTGGGTGTTTTTAATAAGGTGTTGGACTTTTAAATTGGGCAAATGGGGGATTGTTGTTCGTCCCATAGGGCCGACCAGGGGTGGGGCGTAACAAATGGGGGCTCGTCCAGGATTGAGTCTACCAAGGGCGGGGCGTAACAAATGGGGGCTCGTCCAGGATTGAATCTACCAAGGGCGGGACATAACAAATGGGGGCTTGTCCAGGATATAATCCACCAAGGGTGGGGCGTAACAAATGGGGGCTTGTCCAGGATATAGTCCACCAAGGGTGGGGCGTAACAAATGGGGGCTCGTTCAGGATTTAATCTACCAAGGATGGGGCGTAACAAATGGGGGCTCATCCAGGATTGAGTCTACCAAGGGTGGGGTGTAACAAATGGGGGCTCGTCCAGGATTGAGTGTACCAAGGGTGGGGCGTAACAAATGGGGGCTCGTCCAGGATTGAGTCCACCAAGGGTGGGGCGTAACAGGGGAACTTAAAGTAAAATGTTACCCTTGAGGCGACCAATCACACTTCAGTTGTGCCACCTGTTGCCACACTAAGACATGAAAGAAATTTACAGACAAGATTTCTGAATCTCCATTTAAGGTTCACTTCCTTGGTTGTTCTGGAGCTTTGGTTATATTGTCATTTTTAGTGTGATACAGTCTAAACCTCCAGAACAAGTGAGTAAGTGGACCTTGAGTGGACGTTGTTTTGTCAACTGCTGTTTCCAAGGTCCAGAATGAATGATCAAGCTCAACATTTCAGCTTGTCTGCAGCCACTTCTGAATTTTTGAACTGATCTGCAATTAGATTTTACAACTTGTCAAACTAATCATGCCGGGACCGCATCATTATGTATTTAAGTAATCCACATACAGAAACTTGTCAATCTTGTCTGAGGGAGTTTAAGTTGTTTCAGCCAAATCAGATTTTCACTTTTTACATCATAATTCACGTAAAATTACTGTTATTAACGATGAAGTCACTGCGGTGATAGGCCTTCTATTCCCACCAGGGACACCAGTTCTAAAAATATATTTACTTAACAATATGAAACAAACAGAAAAGACTTCCTGTGTCTGTAATATATATATCACAGCTTTATGTGTCCGTCTAACAGAGTTCTCTGTTGTGTCACTAACCTAAATATTACAGTCTAATGACCCTGTAACCGTCTGTGTGTGTTAGACAGTAAGTATGTTGAGGAGTCACAGCTCTGTGTGTGTGTGTGTGTGTGTCTCAGTTGGACTGCAGGGTCACCGCTACACCCCCGCAAACGAGCCACGACAAATATCTCAATCATCTCACCACAATCAGGACCAGATGGGCTAAGTCAACACAGCGGTGTGTGTGTGTGTGTGTATGTGTGTGTGTGTGTGGATACAGACATCCAAGACTGCAAGTGTGAGTGCACATGAATGCATATACGTGAAGGAGTGTGTGTTCTGCAACTTACTGTTGAACTAACAGTGTGTCTGTGTGTACATACGTTTTTCTTATCTGCTGCACTTATTTTAAATCTGCATTAACTGATGTTTTGTCCACCAGTTTTCAGCAGCAACATGTAGTGAACAAAACACTGACATCATATTGTCACCTTTTAAGTTGATGTGTTGAACTTGTCAGCAAACAGTTTCTTATTTCCACATCTAGCAGTTACGCAGAAACATTATAGTTCATCTGGAGTCGTGTTTCTGAGTCCAGTATTCTCTCTCTTTTAGCTCTGTTTTTGCTCTCTACCAACTCCTGGGGGAAATATCTGGCTTTGTAGCTGCTAAATACTCCACTATGTTCACCAGCTAGTCTACAGCTAACTTTGTCTGTTTGCCGTTTGGTGCTGAGCAGGTAGTGTACAGTGGCTTTTTAGAGGTTTTTCTCTGAAAACAGCTGCCTGCTGCCGCACAGAATGACGCTATGAGAGCGCTGAGATTGAACCAAGACAGTAAAGTTGCAGCCGTCCAGATAAACAATGAGCTGAAACTCACTATAAAGCTCCATAAAGCCGAGAGGAGCTGCAGAGATGCTGAGGTTCATCACTACGAGCCACACGCAACACATTCTCACACACTCTCGACTCATACATGAAAAATATAGCCTCTTAATAGGCGAGTAAAACTACTTGCTTAATGTCAGGCAAAGATCTGTTTCATATTCATAAAAGGAACCAATGTTTCTTTTAATGGAATCTTGAACTCAATCCATTTTGTGTCTCAACTGGAAAGTTAAACTCCTTTTACACCCATTCATTCATCCACCATGACCTCCACATCATTTTGAGAGAAATGGATTCAAAGAACACAAAACATCTGAGAAATTAATCAGAGCATGTAATAACAAATCTAAAAAGTTACAACAAACAAATCCAAGGCTCACTGATTTTTGTTTAACTGGATTTGGTCAGAAAAGCAGGTTGATTTAAACAGATTTTTACTCAAATTTTAAGTTCCCTCACATCCCAGTTTTTAGTTTTCACTGAGTTTACAGTTAACTACTTCCTGTTCCAACAAGGGCAGAAAAATGGAAAGAAAATGTTACTCAAGGAAACAAAAAAATGTGCCTGTAGTTTTGTTTTATTGTTGCTTTAAAGTCTCTAGTTTTATGAAACACTGATTAATGGGTACATTTAAATAATAGTGAAACCAGGAAGATGATTGATATATATTTTCATACATTCATTTAACCCTCACATACTGTTCGCTCATTATCAGTCTCTATTCCAAACTTTTGAACCACAGATCTATTTTTCATTAATAAATACCTTATCAGTCATTAATAAATGGGTGATTAATCCTTAATTAGGCTTCCAGAGAGCAGAGTGTGTATTCTTTATTTGTTTATGGAGAAAAAAACATTTACAGCCACTATATTATGGTCCAATGTAATTAAAACAGGAGAACATAACAGCCGTCATGATTTAAATGAATGTTACTGAATGTAAAGAATGCAACTATGTTTGTGGTTGGTGATTGTTGATTTTTTTAATAAAAGCAGAGCATGTAAGGGTTAAGAGGATTGGTATTAAAACAACATTTGTCATTCTTCCGTTATTAATTTCACTCGAGACAGTAAAAATTAGCTTTCTATAGTCCAACAATTTCACATTTGTTCAGAAACATTGACCAGATCCTCTAAACCTGCTCCTTGGAAGACTTCTACAAAAATACTCCCAGAGTAAACCTCCTCAGAGGGTTAATATTGTGCAAAATGGATCCTTGGTGAAAAATATTCATTAAGTTGTTTTTCCTTGTGTCTGGCTGATGCATAAAAGGGCAAAGACACAGCAGGAAGAGGAACGTCTGGTTGGGAAAGAAGTTTTTAGTGAATTACTGCAACAGGTCAAGGCCACAACCGGGTCCTGCTGTGTGACGTCTGGTTGAAGGAATATGGTCTGAAAATGGCCCCATAGGAGGTTAATGCTCTTATGTAAAAAAGAAGGTTTCAAAACCATCAAAAGAATGCAAACAGAGAAGAAGTTTGATTGGATACCGTGATACTGTGTTAGCTGCAGGAAAGGTGTTGGATAAATAAATGAAGCTCAGCGGCGTACAGATATCTAAATCTCTGTTGAGAGACAAGTCTGTAACATTACCTGTATGTCCTAATCTATTTACTATAACAATAAACAAAGCCGGTGTTTAATGAAGTATTAATGGCCGGTGTTGTCATAGCGCTCCTCTGTCTGCGTGTTTGAACAGATGGCGTTGGATGGACGCCACTCGACGATGGAGTCATTTTACCGGATGATAGACAGTTTGTTTGAAATGAGTTTAATAAACAAGAAGAAAAAGTGACTGCGTGGTTGTGGATGTTTGGTAAAAAAAAAGAACCAAAATGACCGCCTCGTCCTCTTATCAGTGCTAAAACATTTATCGAACACTGATGAGCTTTCATTCCTTCGCCATGACGAGTCAAACATTCAAAGTGTCGCCCATCCCCACCCACACACCTCGAATCTAATTTTCCAGTCAGTGCACGCATCTCCAAAGATAAAGGAGTTGGTCTTTAATGTGAGAAGTTGTGAGGATGTATTGTCACCACAGATATTTAGTCTTTATATCCCAGTGTTCACTACAGAAATCATGTAAGGTTACGACTAAAACTTTACCACGAAGAAGAAGCAGACAGGAAAACTAAACACTAAATTGTAATTTTATCTACCTCTACTGTTTGTTGTACAACCCAAATTTCCTGCCCTGGATTTGTTTTTACTGTTATTAAAGTTATTGCCATTTCACAAGAGCTTATAGAGGAAGACAAACAACTTCCATCTCCAGCAGCAGGAACATCAATTTGTTTAGAAGAAATGGGTAAAGTTATCACGCTGACACCTATCAATTTACAATCTATATTTACAATCAAATGACCTCTGGTGCCTGTTTGGATGCCTCTGTTTTTGTCCAGTTTCTACCTGTTTGTCATTAGTCCAGACATATAAGATTTAATTGTAACAGTATTAACTAATAATGCATAATCGATTAATTCTTCTTGAGCTCTTTTAAAACAGAGAGGATGAATACAGGTGGTTTACAGGTGTAGTAAAGTGCTGCTGTCAATCACCAGATTAGATTTTCAACCTGGTGGTTATAAACAATTTCCCAGTGAATCCATATTATATGATCCTCTAATTCTACAGGTGTCATATTCTAGTGTTTTTGTGATTTTCTGTCATTTATTGACTGTTCTGATATCAGATGTTCCAAAACTTGAGGTGAATGTCTGTAGAAAAGCTGCCTGTTAGACAAGACCCAGGTTTCAGATGCCCTGAACGCTTCGTTTCCAATGTTTGTTTGTTTTTTTAACTTTCCTGACGAGATGACTTCAACTTATCAAGCTCATAAACAGCCGTCCGTTCTGTAGCCTTGGTTGCTATGGTTGTTGCTAAGGTGTTTCCATGTGTTTTTCATGTTGTCCACTCTCATATCAGATCTGATTTCGACTCCAACATGTACAGATGGATTTGAGATGTAGCCTCCGGAGCCAGTGGAAGCTTCCTGAAGCTGACCAATTAGAAGAGAGTTGGCTCATCAGGAGGCGGGCCTTAAAGAGACAGGACCTAAAACGGCCTGTTACAGACAGAGGCTGAACTGAGGGGCTGCATAAATGGCCAATATAGGATAAATAAGGAGTTTTTAACTGGAAATCATGCAAAGATATTCTAGCAGAGCCCCAGAATATAAACATAGAGCTAAACATGTGTAGAATATGTCCCCGTTAAGGTGAAACTAAAGTAAGCGCATCTGCAGTGTAGCTATAAGTCATTGCATTAAAAACTCTAATGTCTGCACATCTGTAGAAATCATTTTGATAAAAGTTGAACCAGAACAAATAGACTGAGTGAACTTGTTTTCTCCTCCAAATTTGGTTTGTTAAACCTGTTTTCCTGCCTCAGTGTTGTCAGCATCTCATAAAAACGTCCTCATGAAGTTTTAAGACCTGAATAGTTGAAGTTTATATTGGACTCATTTGTTGTAAAGTTGTGTTTTATCAAATTACACACAGAAAACTGAGGACAAGGTTATATTACTCCATCATAGGAGAACTATAAAGCTGCAACCAACTATTATTTTCATTATCAGCAGGTCTGCCAATTACTTTCTTTAAAAATCGATTGATTGTTTAGTGTATAAAATGTCAGAAAGTAGTGAAAAGTGACAATCATTATTCCCTGAAGCACCAATTAACATATTCAGATGACTTGTTTTGTCTAACCAACAGTTGAAAACCTGCTGACTGCTGCTATTACTTTGCATATTTTCAGTATATTATTCCCATATTGATTTGATTTCAATGTGTGATGTTTTTTGTTTTTTTTAATATCCGATTGCACTTGAAACTTTACTATCATGGGAAACTGGAAAAGTTAGCAAATACTCACATTTCAAAAGCTGCTCCCAATTTGTCATGGTTAAAAAAGGACTTTAAGGATTAATCAGTTATCAAATTTTCTGTGAATCAAGTAATCCATTCTGGAGTACTACCATGTATAAAGAGGGTCAATAGGGGCCCAACCACAAACTTTAGTCCCAGGGATCCATTGGTTGTTAATCGGGCTATGAATCTTTCCCATCTGTCCTTCTCCTTGTACTCAAACTATTTTAGCCAAATATGCCCCCAACAGTGATTAAAATATGAAAAAGCTAAAAAAAAAGAGAAGATTTTAATATGTCTGAGTCCTATCAGGGTTTTGGTTTTGACTACCGGCTGTCCCCAAAGAGCCGAGGACAGAGAGATGAGAGCGGAGAAAGAAAGTTTTGAATTCATTCGTTTTAGGGGCGATAAAAAGGGAATGTTTGAGCCCCTCAGTGGCTGTAGTGCTTGGCCTCACGCCAGGATGTGTGTGTGTGTACAGTGTGTGTGTGTGTGTGTTTGTGTACAGTGTGTGTGTGTGTACAGTGAGAATCAGAGAGAGAGAGAGAGAGAGAGAGAGAGAGAGAGGAGAATGTGAAAGAACAAGAAGAGGTTTTCCAAGAAGCTCTGCATGTTCGTGGTCTGTTTGGCACTCGGCCACAAGTCACTGGGAATCTCTCCCTCCTCTTCCTCCTCCTCCTCCGCTCCTCCCTTCCACCACTCTCACCCCCTTTTAACTTTCATCTGTTATTCATCTAAAATCTCTCCCACCATCATCACATTCATTCACACATCTACTAACCAATCTGTCCTCGTTCCCTCCATCGTCTTCTTTCCATCTCCTAAAAAATCATTCAGGAGCTAAAACGGCCTGTTTCAGATGGAGGCTGAACTGAGAGGCTGCATCACGAGCCAGAATAAGATAAATAAGGAGATTTTCACTGTAAATCATACAGTGCATCTGCAAAGATATTCCAGCAGAGCCCCAGAATATAAACATAGACCTGCAAATGTGCAGAATACGTCTCCTTTAAGGAAATAACTTAATTCATAAACATTTACTTTATATCTCAAAGTTATTTTTTTTCTATACAATCTGTCACATTTTTAACCCAGACATAAATATTTAGCTTATCACTTTTTTTTTGAGATTCTTTTTTTAAAAATTATTATTTTCTACTCAAATATGTGCCCAGGCATTCAAAAATACAATCTATTTATATTTAATATTAATATTTAATAATATATAATATAGTTGTATATAAAAATTAATGTCGGTACAATCTATAGGTACGTATATATATATACCTATATACCTATATAATACCTATATAATATCTATAATTGTACATTCTTTTGCTCTAAAAATCCAGTGGATATGTGAAATAAAAATACCTGAAAATACAGTTTTTGACATCACATTAATAACTTTTGCCCAAGTCTTGTATTTTTGCACCTTCACGAACAATAAATATGAATACCTTGAGATTCTTTACATTTTCAAAAATATTGTCATATTTAGAGTCTTTTTCTCTTTCTTGTCGTCCTTCTTCACGTCTTTTTGCCTTTTTATGACTCAGTCCTCACTTTACCTTCAGCTGCCATGGTAACTAAAATCTCCCACAATGCCAACTCACAGCTGTACAATGATGAATGATTCTTTAAACTGGGATTTGAAAACAAAATGAGCCACCATTTACTCTCTTAGTCACACACACACACACACACACACACACTGAGGAGTAGTATTTTATCACCGTCCAGCTGATAACAGCCTGTCTGCTCTGCTGACAAATTCTGTGGCCTTTTGAACAGAAGATAAATCTCACTTACAGTCTCTCTCCGTTTCCTCCTCTTGGCGTTTTGTCATCTAATGTGTCTCAATGTCTGGCTCGGGGCCACAAACTTGGCTCCTAGATACACTGAACAGGGGTCTTTACTTCACCAGTTGAGGCGTTCGGACTCACAGCTCGAATATGTTTCATTAAAAGCAGAAATCTGTGAGTTTGTTTCTATATTTTTGATGTGAAGTGTTTCTTGTTTTGGTCTTTCGAGGTCATCTGTACATCAAACAACGAGGGAAGAACTGTAAGATGTCTTTCTGCCTGGATTTCCTGATGATGATGTTTGACTTTTCACTCTTTTTTGTTTCCTCAGTCATAGTAAATACGCAGTTCTTCTTCTGTTGCTGCCAAATAAACTTTAAATGCATAAAATCTGTACGCATTGCTACCAGCTGTCAGGTGTTTTTTAAAAGCTTAGAATAAAGAAAAATATCATGGTGTCTGTCTGTGTTGTCTATTCTAAAATAATAATAATAATAATACTTAATATAAAATATATTGTGCTTCACAAAACATAAAAAGACAGATGCAAGAGACAGGAAAATTAAAAACAAAGTATTTTAAAAAGAGATTAATCAAAGACAAAATTAATAGTAAATAAAATGACAATTAATACTGTAGGTGAGGTTAAATATAGTAAAGGTTTCTAGGTAAAAGCAATTTTAAAACAATGATTTTTAAGTTTTGTTTTAAAGGTTGTAGGTGACGTTCACGTTCTCAGACCTTCAGGGACTGTTCCAGAGTTCGGGGGGTGAACTATGAGCTAAATAAAGCATCTTGTAGGAGTCCTGGATCAGGGACAGGACTAACAGGTGGGTTTTTTCCCAATTTGCTCATAAAAAAGTGGAAAGAGTGGAAATGCTATAAATTTGAAAAAAAAAAAAGGTCATCGCAAAAAACGTTTTTACGCTTGGATGAGGTGGAAAATTTGAAGTATAAATAAAAGCTAAATGTGACAAAGTGCCATGGAAACAGATGACGTACAGGAAGCATATGACTTAAATGTCGCTAAGCTCTTCATCTCTGAGCAGCGTTCAATACGTGTCTGTATATCTGACACACGGCTGTTATTAAAACGCTTCCAAAAGAAAGAAGCTGTGATGTTAAAGATTCTCCATTTCCATTATGTCCATCTCTCTCTCATTTCCATTGCTTCAGCTTTGACTGTCGCTCTTCTCATTATATATTCTTCTTATTGTGGTTCTTTCTTTTATTGATTATCTGAAATTTTGGTTAAAATTTGTGCTACATTTGGATGGAAACCTGACTAATGTGAGAGTCAGCAGAATGCTTTCATCTGTCTGGGGGTCAGAGCGAGGTCCATGAAGTGATAATGAGAAAGACCCTTAAAATAAAAGTTTTATAGCTTACAGGCAGCTGGTTTTGGTGAGGATCCTGGCTGCAGGATCCTGGCTGCAGCATTTTGAACCAGTTGAAGATGTTCTGAAGTGATTGAGACCATAAACAAAAACATGAATACATTTTTCACAGTTGTCCCACAAGAGAAATGCATATATGAGTGCAATTATTCTCTTTATGTTGGAGCAACAATACAGCATGCGGGCATGTAAAATGTAAGACTTTAACTAGTTGACAAAGGTAACTAGTAGGAAGTGAAAAGGTTTATCATCAACAAAAATTTGCATATTTTACATGACATCAAAAAAAAAAAGTTCAGGAAAACATATTTAGATTTGTTTCTTTTAAAATAACTCTACAAATTTGCTTCTGAATACATATTTGACGAGCTAGAAAGAGAAAAGTTTGTGCGTCTAATGCATTTTTCAGTTTTATATTTATAGTTACTGCTGGTTTTGGTGAGGATCCTGGCTGCAGGATCCTGGCTGCAGCGTTTTGAACAAGTTGAAGATGTTCTGAAGTGATCGAGACCATAAATACGTTGTCCCACGAGAGAAATGGTGTGACTTTAAAACCTTATAATGCATATATGCGTGCAATTATTCTCTTGGATAAAGGTAACTGGTAAGAGGTGAAAAGGTTTATCATCAACAAAAAATTGCATATTTTACATGACAAAAAAGTTTGGGAAAACATATTTAGATTAGTTTCTTTTTAAATAACTCTACAAATTTGCCTCTGAATACATATCTGACGAGCTAGAAAGAGAAAAGTTTGTGCATCTAAAGCATTTTTCAGTTTTATATTTATAGTTACCGATTGGTAACACTGGTAAACACCACACAGGTCCAACAGTACACTGAGCTCTGGCACCGTTTACATCAGCGTCGGTCAGGGAGGAAAATGTTAAATGATATCGGAGAGTAATGGAGGGGAAGGTAAATGTTTGTTCGGGCCACACAGTGATGTGATCACTGATGGTTTTGTCATCTGTTGAACTCCTGCTGTGTCAGATTTCCTTAACAGAGCTGTGGAAATAAAACAATAAAACCAGAGATCTGACCCAGAAACGTAACATATAACTTTACTGCTTCTGGGATTGTGTGTGTTATTTGAGGGATTTCTTTTTTTTAATTATAATTTTTTTATGACATTTCTAAATCCGCAGAGCTCCATGTTAAATATTTGTGTAGTGTAAACTGTTAATGTCTAATTTACCGCCATAAAACTCACTCATCAAACTCTCTATGAGAAATGTTGAGGAAAAGCAGATTTACACACAGTTTAGGAGCTGATGTTGTGTGTGTGTGTGTATCTTTAAATGTTGGACATATGTTGATCCACTCTGGATGTTAAACAGAAGTCATGTTTTCACGATGCACAGCATGAAGAATGCTTCTCTGCAGGATAGATTAGGTGAGACTGTGATGAATTTGATTTTAGGGCAGCAGGAGTTTAGCGGAGGGCAGATCTGTCCTCCAGAGGAGACGCTGCCTACAAAAATACAAAAATGTAGGAGCTTTATTATTTAGCTTTATTATTATCTGACACTATACCATGTACACAGCACCTCTAAGTAATTAACCACTGTTTAACAAGAACATCGAGGTGTAGATGCAGGCTGCTGTATCATTCCAGCACTACTGGGAGTAACACTGTGTCTGCACCTTAGGCTTTCAGGTTGAGTGTAGTTCCTGCATTTTTGGAAGCGCCCACACAATCGCTGTAGTTAGAGGGAAACTTGAAGTGTAAATACATAATAATACATGTCAGGTTACAGGTGTATAGTACGAGCCGTTACGTGGTCTTTGTAAACAGCTGTGTTGATTAAAATTTTAGTGTATCTTTCCTGTCAGAAGTGTGAAACCGACGACGCAGCTGAAATGCTTTCCGTGTAGACGTGATGTATGGGAGAGTAAATGTGTAAACGGATGCATGGGAGCGCTGGCTGGAAAACCTGCTTTACAAAAACAGTCCTCTCCCTGGAAAATGCATTACACTCATTTCCACCAAACATATCAACCTCCACTTTGGAGCTCTGAATAGATCACAGCGATTGGGTCTGCATATTGTGTTTACCGTCACAGAAAAGGTATAAATCTTCTGTTTAATGTACAACATTGGCTCTCTGCGTCTCTCCTGTGAAAAGCTTGCTAACATTAGCAGCTGTTAGGAGTGAGAAACGCAAACAACAATCAGTCAGTGCTGTGGCTGCTCATTATCCAAACAAAATACACCTCAGCGTTTTGGCTATTTCGCCACGGTTGAAGAGGAATCACAGAAGTTTGAAATCCAAGCAGACACATACAAGCTAGTTTTTAGCTGTTTCTACTCAAAATATTCACCTGTATTAACATAATATACCAACAGTGCAAAATCAATCAATAAATAAATAAAAATCAGTGTGGACTTCATCTTTGAAGTCTCACTACTCTCAGCATTGGCACCGAGTGGTTTTCTTTTATCACGTCCTGCAGAACTGTCAAATATGAAAACAATTAACTGGGAGACTGGACTGAGAACAATGGGTAGTAAACTGGATATAACTGTAAAATTGACTATTTTCTGCCAAAAAATCTCTTAAAGGATTAAGTGTTAGTGATTTTTATCTGTTTTTTATAGGTTTTGAAGTTATAATTTGAGTAAGGATGGAAAGAGTTTGCTCACTGTAGAGGGACATGATTAGAAGCAACTGTCTGTCATTTAGAAATAAGAGATCTCAGCAAATCTTCACTGGCCTCTAAGATCTGAGTTCTCAATACAGAACAAACAACTGTTCTATGAGATCTAGACAAAGATGGTGAGTATGACATCTAAATAATCACGTATCCCTTTGTAGCTGTTATCACTTATACTTGTTTATTCTGAAGCATCTTGTTTATTCCTTGTTTCCTTTGTTGGATGTTGGTGGTCTGTTAGTCAGAGAGATGATGTTTGCTTTACCGCTGCAGCCGGCGAAAAGTCATCAAATCTACGGGAAGGAAGATGTTTGTTGAAATACACCTGTCAGCCCAAATTACAGAGTTGAACTGCAGTGAACTGAGACACCAAACAGTCAGTTTACTAAACCTTTACTAACCTTCATCTCGGTTACGTAGACTACTCTGTCCACAAGATAAATTAACTAAAATTTAAGTTTGAATTCCAAACCATTTCCACTTCCATCTGCTTTGGTTAGACAGCAATGGTTGGCCACACTGGCTTGATAGGCAGTATCTTCCTGAGCTTTTTTTTTTTAACCATTTTTTCTCTGTTAAAGAGGATGTATCATACACATTTCAAGACCTATATTTATAATCTGGGGCTCTACTGGAATATATTTGCATGATTTACCATTAAAAACTCCTTATTTATCTTCTACTGGTCCTTTATACAGCCCCTCAGTTCAGCCTCTGTCTGAAACAGGCCGTTTTAGCTCCTGTCTCTTTAAGGCCCGCCTCCTGATGAGCCCACTCTGTTCTGATTGGTCAGCTCCAGCAACTACAATAGTAGTTAGATTTCTCCAAGCAGCAACCTCCGGGGCTGTAAAATGAAGCCAATGCGGAAGTGCCAAAAACTGCAGTTCCTTGAATGGCCACTTGAGGCTCCAAAAGTGAGTCAATCCTCATAGACCCCCATGTTAAAATGACCAACTTTACAGCAGAAATAAACATGTTTACAGCCTGGTACAAAAAATGGTTTTGGTCTCTATAGATAATTTCCCCTTTCATGACAACTGTACGGGGGGTGAATTTTTTTATAACTCACCCATTTAAATTTTATTTAACCGTAAAGTTATGCATAATGAAGGACATGGCTGCTTTGAGTGACAGGTCTGCCAGCCGCTAGGTGGCTTGTTTCCGCCATTCGGCCCGCCTCTTTGCCCATTTTTGATTGGCTGGGAGTTAGGCAGAGTCATGTACTGCCAAGATGGCGACGGCCAGAGTGGCTCGCTTTGAGCTTCAAAACCGCTCTTCAGAAACCAACGGGTGACATCACGGTAACTACGTCCATATATTTCTACAGTCTATGGATTTCACTTATTTTTCTGGTTCTTTACTTGAAATGGAAACTTCTCAAATACATCGGTACATGCCTGAATCTGATCTGAAACATGCAAATCGACAGCACGAACAACAGAATCAACCACAAATCTACCAGCAAAGACTACAGAAAGGACGGCTGCTAGTGGGTCTGCATGAATGATCTCACGGTGGTTTGATGAATTAAATCAGAGATAACTTTGCAAATGAATCATTCAGAGCAGGTTGACGCCCTGACTTTTGACTTGCAGGCAGCATTTTACATATGTTCATCAAGTTTTGTAACTTTATCTTGTTTAACATCATAACAGGATATAAATTACAGAAATAAAAAAAAAGGCTACGTCCCTTTTAAAAGGTTTTTTTAATCGAGGGTTGAAGGATAGAGGATTTATGTACAGATCGTACAGCCCTCTGAGGCTACAATCTACATGTGCTCAGGCTAAACTACAGCGGCTGGTCCAACTGGCTTGATAGGCAGCTTCATCTGAATTCTGTGGCTCAGTTGTCCAACCACCATCACCGTATAACTGCTTCCACTAGTCTTACCAATAACCACAAATTAACAACCCCTCTGGTATGAAAAACTCCTCCAATTACATCCCTTAACCTGTTTTACCATTATTCATTAACTTGTATTGATTGTGATGGTGGTGATGATGACGCCTCAAGTAAATTTTTGTTTCCTGAGAACTGGACATTGTTCCTGCAAAAGCAAGGTACTATTGAGTTTTTCCATTTTTTTAAGTTTTGTTTTGGTAATTTTAATAACTTTATTCCTAAGTGGACAGTAGAGAGGTGACAGGAAATGAGGGAAGACAGAGAAGGAGTAATGTGCTACGAAACTGGGGACATTGTGATCAGTTTATAGGATATAAAGACGCCCCAGTTTTTACATTTTTGAAACCATTGAGCACCACAAACAAACTTCTATTTACTTCTGTTGCACTGGGGTCACAGCAGAAGTTTCAGAGGCTGATATATTAAAACCTCTGCACATAAAACCAAAATCAGCATGGTTGGCAGTGGAAGTATTTTCTCACTTACTTCTATGACTAAACATGCAGATATATTTGGTCTTTCTGTGATTAGGGTGAACTGAGCCTTTAAGCCTGCAGTGGAGGCGACGCTGTGGGCCGAACATCCACTTGATACCGACACTTACTGTCCAGACACGACCTCCCCTGAGATACTCAGAATGTGAAACACAGATACCAAACCTCTCTGCAGTGTTTGTTTCCCCCATCAAGAGAAGAAACACTTCCATTATAGAAAGTGCCACAAGCAAATCAACAAACCAAGCATCCTGCAATACACAGAAAAATTCAGTGCACAAAACATGTCAACATCTTCTGCCCAGACATGCTGTAAACACTTCCCCTCAGTTGTTTGTTCATATGGAGCAACAATTTCCCCCCAAAGCACACTTCATATTCTCTGTCCTTAACTTGTAATTACATGGAGGTGCGGGGTTAAGGCTACATTTGATTGCGCCAGCAGATTCCAGCCGATTAATTACGTGTTATCATAAAGTTAGGACTGAGCCTGAAGTGGATTTTCTGTTTTCTTTGCAATTCAGATGGTGCTGGCTTCCCCCAAACTGGGCCTGAGTGCTTTGACCCGGCTGCTCAGAGGGAAAGAGCAGCGCCGGGCCAAAAGGAGAGATTCCTCTCTCAGGCTCACATAAACAAACTCAGAATGGCCAACGGCAGGACTAAGAAGAGAGTTGAAATACTGAAATACAGTCAGAAGTAATGTCACCTAAGTTAAAACCTACTCAAGTCTGAGTAACAGGACTTATCCTGCAAAATACACTCAGCTTCTCTCAAAAATACTTGTTATAATTGATGATTAATATTCAATTTGGAGAATTTTTAAAAATATTTCTCAAAAAATGTAAAGATTAGGGTTAGGGTTAGGGTTAGGGTTAGTTTTAAGGTTGGTACGTATGTTCTCAGTACTTATAATTGAATGGACGTTGCATTGATTTAGGGTTTGAGGATTATAAAAGAAGAACTGTGTGAGTACTTTTGTTCTTTTAGGTACTCTTTGTTACTCAGCACCTGCTGACTTATAACAGCCACATGCTGCACATCTAATGGTGTAAAATGTTCCTTTAAGAGTAAAATCAAACATAATCAGGTGACAGTAGCATTTATTAAGAAACAGAACTTAGTTAAATTACTCTACAAGTCCAGTAACTAGTGAGGGATAATTTTATCATTTAGCACCACAGTCTGTCAGCAAAATAAAGCTGCAACAATGAATTGATTAGTTGATCAACAGCTTTATCATTAATGCCAACTGTTCTCTGTTTCCAGCTTCTCAAATGTGACGATTTCACGATTTTCTTTGTTATATATGATCACATTTGGCTATAACAGGCATGTTTTTTTTACTATTTTCTGACATTTTATAGACAACCTGATTAATAGAGGAAATAAGATTAACCGATAATGAAATTAATGTTGCAGCCGTACAGCACAACATCCCTGAATCTATCACAGCAAAGAATTTCGACTAATATTTAATGATATTTGTCTAATAAACGAGTTCCAGGTCTCTTCAGTCCTACGTCAGTATCCAACATGAGTTGAATATTAATGTTGAATAACAGAAGTTTAACCCAAACTCTTCCTCAGACATGGGTGCGATAAACGTAACGTTTGATCGTGCAGAGGAACAAAAGTGTTTCTCACCTCTGATTGGTTTGAAGTTTTCTCCTGATGATGTTGTGATTGACGCTGCTCAGATTTACTGACTAATAGGTGAATCTTGCTATTGGTTTACATTGAACCAGATGTTATATGATTGAAAAAAATGTTGACATTATTCTCAACAATGTTGTGTTTGTAATATCTAAAAAACAAAAAAGTTGCATAATTGTGTATCAGCTGTGTGATCGTTTCTCTGACAGAAATGCTTCACTCAGTGTGAATCCTGAGTCCTGCTTGGTCGTTGGGTGCCACAGCGCTTATTTGTGACGCTCTAAAGGTCTCAGTGTGTTAAACTGTACAAATAAACATCTCTGAGCTGATGATGTGCCGTCTCACATGTTGGTACAGTGAACTGACCTTCAGCGATGAGAAAGAAAGCAACTCTATGAGGATGAAGGTCTTTGTTCAACCTCTCAACTGTTCTCCCGTCACCTGCTAATAAGAAACAGGAAGCTTTCAAAATAACAACATAAAATCAGTTTGCTGGCTGCTGAGATTACTGACTTTCAAAACTTGTTCTTAAAACAAACTCACACATAAATGATCCAGCTGTGTGAATTTTAGAAAAGATACGAGCAAACACATTCCAGTCCAAAACTGTACTGATAAACCGGTGACCACTGCCGTATTTTTCATGGTGATATATTACTTCTTCATTGGACGTCTCTATTGGATTCCTGCAATGTTTAGCTAGCTTAATTGTAAATTGGCTGCGTTTATATCGTGGATTTCTACCTTATCGGACAAAGTGTTCACACACAGATGGCTGTGGAGCTGCTATGAAAGGTGTCGCGGGTTCAGTGTTTTGCTGGAAGACACTTCGACATGTGGACTCAGCCACTGCGGATCAGACGCCATCAGACGTTGTTAGTTGTTGTTGTGTTGAGGAAATTACAGTCAGATAAGCGAAACGCCCTCCCACACAAGTGGGTCAAATAATGTCATTCAATACCAATGGATCCAGAAGCCATAAAAGTGTTCACGTTGTTTTCTGATTTTCTGGAAATTCGGTAAAAATTTGCGCTACGGTTGGATGGAAACATAGCTAGTGCAGTGGGTGAAAAAAATCAATTCAGACAAGAACTGCAATTCTTATCTTCTACAATTCACAAATGCCAAAACTTGATTTTCTGCTTGTTAGTTAATAACGTGATGTTGAGGAAGGAAAAAGGCAGAACCGAATTGTGAGGGCATTGCAGCACCCAAACCGTCTACAGCGTGCACACGCTAGAGTTATCTTCTAGTTCTAGTTCGAGAAAGGCAGCTTTTGGGCGCATTTTTTGATTTAATGACTAAATAATTACCTTTGCAAGACAAACATTAAGTATATTGTGAACTTTCTACACTAACATTATTAGCAGGGCAGAGCAGTGAAGTCCAGCAGTAACAAACCGTCTGACCAGCGCACACTGCTGCACTTAAACCACTTAAACGAGCTCTGCAGTTGCTATGGAGGCGTGCCAGTAGGGGTTGCTATAGCAATCGAATGTTCAACCGAAACTAACCACCGGGGCAGAACGGTCCACAGTGAATCCTTCAAAGCCTCTGAAAACCAAAACTAGAGGGATTTACTACCAGATAAATATACTGTATGTGCCACCGTGGCAGTGAAACTCTGCACTAAGACAACATCAGTGAGGTAATTGGATGTGGTGGGGCGGAGGCACATCAAAGTAAAGGATGCTAAATCCAAACGCACAGAGTTTGTACTGGAATAAACACGCCCGTCTCACTGCGAATATGTCTCTGATTAAACTCTGATTAGTGTCACACGTGTTAGCTGGAGCTGTTCCTGGAAGGATTACACTGCATAAAATAAACATCTGCAAAACTATTTTATCCACTTCTGCAACAGTCATTAGGCCTAACACCTAATTCACTGTTTAATGTATATATATGAAATATAAAGATCCAAACCGAAGAGTGTTACTATTTTCTTCATGAAGGTTTAAAACGTCCCCATAATCCATTAAAACAAACTATTTATTTATTTGTTCTCTTGACACTTTTACTAATACATATTTAAACGTGATGAAGTGATATTTTTGTAGTTTTCTTTCTGTCTATTGTCAACCCGACACAACATTTTCTTTGGATCAGAGAGGCGAAGACAGTTTGAAAGCAGTGAATGTTTATGACAAGACCTACTGAGAGAACCAGAGTAATGAAATAATGGTTTTTCTAATCCCACTGGAGTGTGTGTGTGTGTTTATGGATGGCTGTGTGTTTATGGGTGGGTGGGTGGGTTTGCCTGTGCATGTATTATTTAAAGCATGTGTGTGTGCACGCTCATCATTACTGGGCAAACTGCAAGAATCTATTCTATCCCATTGTACTGTACGCTATTCTGCATCCGCTGATATTCACAACCATGCAAACCAAATCGCAACGGATCTCAACCAAGACATCGGTAGAGTATACATCACTACAGCCTCATGTCACGTTAACACATTCGCTCCCACAGCTGGCACATTGCGGATACTGAAGCCCGACTACTTCTTCTGTCTGTTTGCTTTGGGGCGTCAAGTGAATTTGTTGTGTCACTCCATCCTCCATCATCAAAACTCCAAATGAGGGAATATCTTCTGGAAGAATCATGTTCATCCCTCCAGTAGAGCTCTACAGATGTTCTATATCTATGACAAAGACATATTGAAGCTGTTCTGACTTCAGAGGCTCCATCTGGTCAAGGTCAAGATTACTTTTATTGTCTTCCGTAGGAGAAAACTGTCTTAGATTAATTCCTGCAACATGAAACATTACTATTATCTGTATTATCTTATTATCTAAGCTCCGTAGAAACATCTTTTCATCCTGCTATATGTATGAATGTGTGGTCTGAATGACAATAAACTTGAACCTGAACTTGTACAATTAAAAACACATTAAATAAGAGAGCACATGCAGATGCTGGCCTGAGATAAAATATAAGTCAGTACAAAGACATTCACTCTGTTGAAAACTACAAAACCACTAAAGACAAAACATCTCAAAGCAAACACACTTCAGTAAATAAACTACAAACAGACACGTCTCACTTACAAACAAACACACAATCTGTGAAACCCTCTAACATTAATCTAGTGTTGACAGTGACGCTGCGGAGGCTCTACAACACGCTTGTCTTGTTTATATTTTAAATTACAGCCTTTACTCATTTTTACTCGTTATTCAGCCTCCTCCTCTGCCGTAATCACCCAGGTTGCCTCTTGAGAATCAATTAAATGAGTTTTATCTTCTCCGTATTATCTACTACTTACATAATTGGACCTAATGAAGGCTGAATAAAAGCAGAGCTCGCTGCTGCTGGCATTGTCATACAGCACGTAGCGCTAAGTGGTCTGAATTAATGGCAGTAGCTTAAGCACTCGATGACAGGTTGAATAATCATTACAAACACAAACGGCACGTACTGTATTACTCTCCAAAAGACGTCAGTGATGAAATATCAGTATCCATCTTGGGAACTGGCAGGCTGTGTGTACGTATGTGTGCACATGTGTATGAGTGTGTGTTTGATAGCGTTTAATTTGTACATTGTTACATGTGGTGATTGATTTTCACTCATTTAAGCACATATTTGGCCTGGGGCATCAAATACAATCACTTACTGCTCATAATCATGATTAAATAACATCATGTCCTTGTTTGATTTGGCCACCTGTCTTGGCAGCAGAGAGAGATTTCATCAAAACTCCGCTTCTTTATCCAGTTTGAAATTAACTTGAACAATTTAATGCCGTCTTCAAATCAGTCGAAACAATGACGAGATACAGCGCTGAGGGATGTTTTCACAGCAGTTGGTGTTGAAATGCGAAAGAGTTTCCAAAGTTGTTTATATGATATTCTGCTGTTGAGAATATTTCCGTCATCCACAGATTGTGAAATATCCCACAAGACGAATTGTAGTTGTAAACAAATACATTAATAAACACTTCTGTCTGTTTACAGCTACATTATAGTGTAGCTGTAAACAGACATATCTATAAACCATTTATTAGATGCAAAATTATAAGAGCTACAAATGAAAAACTTGTGCCAAAAGGCGACTTTTTTGTTTTTAGAGAAACTTTACACTAAACCTACTTTTTTGAGTTAGTAAATTATACACAGTCACTTTTAAGAATTGATCCTGGTCCCAGTTAATATAGTTTTACAGCAGCAGTAATCATAAATGGGCAGTTTATGCACCAATGTGAAGTTATGACTGAACTACCCTTCAGCTACTGCATCACAAGAGCCAGGGAGCTCAGACTGAGCAGGATAAACGTTAAAGTAAAGTCCATAATTTGTGTACGAATTCTTGAGTTATAGCGAAAAACGTGTTTTGTGAGGTCACAGTGACTTTGACCTTTGACCACCAAATTCTAATCAGTTCATCATTGAGTCCAAGTGGATGTTTGTGCCAAATTTGAAGAAATTCCCTCCAGGCGTTCTTGAGATATCGTGTTCACGAGAATAAGACAGATAGACGGACGGACAACCTGATGACATAAAGCCTCCGGCCGCGGCTGTCGCTGGCGCCGAAGAATAAAAATACGACTTGTCAACAAATCATCCAAATTAAATAACAGAATATGTTGTTTGTTCCTGCACTGGTTTATTGAAAGATCATGGTTTGGGTTCAATTAAGAACTTAAAAAGGTTAGGAAAATATTACAGTTTGGATTAAAATGACAACTTTTAGATGACTGTTGTTTTCTGGTTACAATAACAACCATGTGATTAACGTTCAGGGATGATTGTGGTCATTCATGGTTTTGAAAAAAAAAAAAAACAGGGTTGATTTGCAGCTGGAAAAGGGAAATGAGCAGCAGTCTCCCACGTTCAAGTCAAGTGTTTTGTTGAACCATCCATCCACCTCAAACTCCTCTCTACGTGACCTTTGTCACTTTATATTCACGTCATTTGACTTCCTCCTTTAATGTTGTTTATGACTGATCCTGTCAATTTTCTTGGGAGGACATTGAGTCACCAGTCAACAGTCACCAATTTAATTATTGTTGGTTAATAAAATCACTCTGTGCCTCACACACACACACACACACACACACACACACACACACACACACACACACACACACACACACACAGATTACATGCTCTATTAACAGCTAATCAATCTAATTTCTGCACAAACACATCCTTTCATTTCTCTTACAAACACACAGCATATGCATATACTGTACATGAGCAAGGACCCTCATTGACATAATGCACTCTGTAGCCACTAACGTTAACCTTAACAATCACAAAAAAAATGCTTCACCCCACACGTTACCTTAAACTGAACCTAAACCCGGTTCAAACTTTAACCTCAACACCAAGTCTGAACCTTCAAACAGTCCTTTGAAGTTGTGAGGAATCACTGAAAAGTCCTCAGAATGCAGAAATGTCCCCACTACGATGGTTTAAAACTGAAATGGTTTAAAACAATTACATGCTCCATTAGCAGCTAATCCATCTGCTATTTTATGTATAAACACACACACTGTCCTTCCTCTTCTCTTGCAAACACACACATACATATACTGTACATATGCACATACACAAGCAAATATTTCCTTATGTACACACACACACACACACACACACACACACACACACACACTGTGTAGAGGCAGCTGTCAGAGCTTTACTGGGAAAGTTGCTGACTGTGGGTTTGTTTCTGTTCCAGCTGTTCTGCTGACAGCAGCGTTTCTCTGGGAAAAGCTAATTGACAAATGGACCATATGGACATCCAAAGGGAATCACTACAGCTGATTACAGAGGGACTCTAATAATGTGTGTGTGTGTGTGTGTTTGTTATTGAATATGCGATCAGTAGACTGTGTGTGTTTTTTACATATGTATTTATACTTAGTGTGTCTGTAGCTGAGACTGTAACAAAGTGTTTAACTGTGTTTTTATACATGCATGTAATCACGGTCACTCAATGTGCAATAGATCAGCTGATTAGAAGTGTCTGTGTGTGTGTGTCTGTGAGTGTGTGTTTATGTAACCTATCTCAGTATCTGGGTTTAATTAAGTGCCATTAAAAGGTCTCAAAGATTTTGGAAAAATCAGTGAGACGAAAAGCAGCTGCAGAACATAACATGAGAAAATTATCAGAAATTATGTTATGGATTTGTTTATGAACTCACTTGTGTTTAAGTAAAGTATTTGCACACTGTTAACAGAAGTGAGACAAAACGTTTGCTGGCTAATTTGCTTTTGTTAAATTGGATTTAAAGAGGAATTTCACTGCTGTCTGGGTCACGTATGTGTGCAATTATTTTTGAAATTGGTGCCCTATGATTAGATAAAACTGAGTAAAAGGCTGTAGATTCCCCAAATGCTCTGAGAGGGAAAATCCTACAACCAGAATGCATTGCACACTGTCTCATCCAATATAATATTCTGTGAGAAAACAGTCTGAAAGTCTGTCATTCCTATATCAACTTGAAAATCGATAAAGTCGCCCCTTTAACAGTACTTCTTTGCTCAAAGAAGTCATCTAGATGGTGACAAAGGGAGAAGGGAGAGACTGTGTGTGTGTGTGTGTGACAGCTGTGATGTTAAGCAGCTGGTGTAGAGGCAGATGAAGAGGCTGCGGTCGATGTGACGTCCTGCAGCAAAGCGCTGCTATCACCGTCTGACTGTCTGACAAACTGATAGAGAGAAACACTGGCCACCAGTATGTGGACAACCAAACATAACCGTGATAGCTGAATGTCAATCTCAGTTGTTGAACATCAACTCATTCCAAAACCCTTGTCGTTCATCTGCAGCTCTAACAGCCTGCACTGCTCTTGGAAGACAAGATGTTGGAACACGGCTGCAGCCACAAGAGCATTAGTGACGTCCAGCAGTGATGTTGGGTGATAAAGTCAGACTCACAGTTGGTGTTGGATGGGGTTGAGGTCAAGGCTCTGTGCGGGCCAGAACAGTCAAGTTCTTCCAAACTGGAAACCATTTCTTTATGGAGCTTTCTTTGTGCTCATCATTGTATGTTGTGGAATAAAGATTTCCCTGAATGGAAATAAGGGGCCTAGAAAAACAGCTTCATTTAAGGTTTAACTAAAAACACAATTCCACGTCTTCAGCTAGAACGAAACACAGACACTTGACTTTTAACCAAACGTTACTGGTTACCACTAACTTTTGGAGCTGATTTTAAAATTTTACTTATTACATTTAAAGTGCTTCAAGGGCTGGCTTCAAGTGACATTGCTGAATTTATTGCTCCCCTACGAGCCAGAGTGTCAGATCTGCCCCTCTGGTTGTTCCTTAGTCCTGGTTTAAGACTAAAGGGGCCGCTATATTCCTACAGACGTGTCTGTCAGATGGTCCAACAGCTTTGGAAACCCCCTTCTTTGGATCTGTTCGGAGGTGAAGAAGGAGCCAGGAGTTTGAACTTCTCTCTCTAGCTCTCCTTCTTCATTCTTAACACAACTATTTCTGTCACTTTTCATATGAACAACCGAGTGTAACGCTACGATGCCTTCCAGGAGAGACTGTCTGAAAATTTGCGCAGTCATCCCGGTTTTTACACGATATCGCAGCCCCCTCCCCTCTCTCTGACGGTCAGCTTGTCACTTCGCCTTCAAGTGAAACTGTTCAGAACGACTATATACACATTTTATTTCTGACGTGGTCGGACAGCATGTTGTAAGAACCAGTTCTGAGTGACCATAAACCAACACTAAAGGTGACAGAGAAGATCTGAGGCTGCAAAATAAGTGACATCTTTTAAACTACTCCTTAAAACTTACCTTTCTAAAAAAAAAAAAAGCTTTGTTAGACCAAAGTTTCCATTTCCACTATTTAATCTGTTTTATTTACTGTACTGTTTTTATCTGGTTTTATAATATTTGGGGTATTTTATTCTCTATACCTTTATTTACTGGATTTTATTTAACTGTGGTGCTAAATAGTCTTATGAGGGTGATAAAGACTGACCATATTAGACGCTATATTAATCTAAAATTTAATGTCAGCAAATGTAAAAACTTTCTGCAACATTCAGAACATTTCATCTTTGTTTTCTCCATTCAGTTTTTCTCTTTTAATACATTTGCTAATATATAGTTGTAATGGTATAAATATGGTATAAATCCATTTCTTCTTTCACCCCAATCTGCTTCTCTTCTCGTCTTTGTTTCTCTGTCTTATATTTCCTCTCACCTCCCCCTCCTCCCCTCCATCTATCTAAGCTAACTTTATCTCTTTCACCCTCTTTGTTCCTCTCCGTCTCGCTTGCTTTGCTTCACTGAAGTGATTTATGGGTTAACAGGCGACTTGTCTGGAAGTGTTGAACTATGTCTTCCACACTACTTCATCCTCCTCTGTTTTTTTTTTGTCTCTTGTCTCTCTGTCCCACACACTCACTCCCACCTTCTGTATCTTTTTACCTTTTCTTTTAGACATTAGAGCCTCCATTCACTTACTTTGTCTTTCTTTCCCCCTACACTCATAGTGAAAGCAAAACTCTTTGTTTTAAGTTTTAATCAAACCTTTGATCCCGATTTTACCGTAACTAAAGTTAGTCAACCCTTCAAACTGCATTTTGATTTCCCCGAAACAAAATTATCAGTCTGACGTTACCCACAGATTTCTGGGAAGAACGACAAAGACATACTGGGATGAATTTAAATTTTTGTAACCATGCGTAACCTTTTAAGTTCAACAGCTCAAGCACTTTCGCCAAGCACTCCTCAAGCTACTCTATCATCAGCATCACCATCCTCATCTTCGTCTCACTGTTAAGAAGCCGTATCAGATAAGGAAAGCTAAACAGAAATGTCAAAAAGTCATAAGAAAAAACTTCAATAAAATCATGTAACCAGGAGACCTGCTGATATTTAGAACATATGTAGACTTTTGAATATTGTCCACAAATGATTGTCTTTGTCATGGATCATGTTCATTGTTCCAAAAGAAAACCCATTTCACATGGAGGAAGCAATTTGATGACAGTTTCATAATTATTGTGTGTTTTAAGTTGAAACAAGATGTGAAATGTTCTGCACATTGATCTTGAGCTGGCGCAAGTTTTTTGGTTCTTTCAAGTGAAGGATGGTTTACGGCAAGTGTCCATACAGTGTTTTTCTCTGGCAGAAAAGCGCTGGCAGGGTGCTGGGGAGCACTGGGATGAAGCCATAGACCCTATAAAAATAATGGACGTAGCCAATGTGATGTCACCTATTGGTTTGCGGACTCCTGTTTTGAAGCACCGAGTTTGGCATTTTAACCATCACCATCTTGGTTTTTTCTGGAGCCAGAAGTGATGAAAAGTTACCATATTTGTGATATCGAGAGCATTGAGCTCCCCAGAGTCCAACTACAACACCTCACACACCGCCGTGGAAGCAACTTATCAATCACAAGGTTGTCACGCCCTAAAGCATACCCTGATTTATCATCTATTTTACTCTAAACGGGACCATAATTTATAAAATGAACATCATGCTGTACTAAAGAAGACATCAAACCAGCGATTGAGACCATAAACACATCAGGAAGATGTTTACTGAGGTAATAAATCAAGTGAGAAGTAGGGTCGTTTTCTTATAGACTTCAATACAAACAGATTTCTTTTTGGAGCCAATAGAGTTGCCCCCTGCTGGCCATAAGAGAGAAAACAGGTTTAAGGCACTTCCACATTGGCTTGACTTCTCGGACCCGGAGATACCCACCTGGATGAAAAAAACGCTGCTTGTGGGTTTTGTTTCTATGACATCCACTCTTCTTCTCCTTCTCAACCTTTCTCTCTTTCCTATACTTGTCCCTCAAGTATTTCCATTTTGATTGGCAACATTCACCTATTATCAGATAAGTGACAATATGTAAAAGGAAGCAGATTGACATTAGCTAGGTAACTAACTTAACGCTAACGTTAGCCTACGTCAACAGAGGGTCGATGACACAGCTAACAACAAGCCTACAACACATAGAATGATAAAAGCACAAAACTCACCAGCAACAATCAGTGTCCGGCCGATCTGCTCCCACAAATGGGCTTTTCTGTCTTTGTTACGATAGTTTCTATCTGACATATAAAGCTCAGGATAGACAGATACGGCCAGAACAAGCTTCTCCTCCATTTTATTGGTTACCAAGGTAATATATGGTTGGTTGCCTCAAAAAGAGCGACAGTGACGACGCCAGTGCCCTTCTGAAAAGTTCAGGGACATTCAACTAAAAGTGTTCAGAGCGGCCGCACAAAAAAGTCGAAGCACTAGGTGCAAAAGACGCAAGGTGCAGCTCTTTTTCTCTATGCGGCCGCATGCTATTAGGACACAAGCCCTTACTTTTTTGGCACAGTTTCAGTTGGTAGAATTATGATAGTGTTGAAGTTCCAAGTGTGGAGCTAATTTTTTCTCCTGTTAAGAAAAAATATAAAACAGATTTTTACGTAATTGATCTGTTATGGTATTTACTTTTGTGATTTAAAAACCTGTTTTATCTGAAAGGAAAAGTAATTAGCTAAACAGAATGAAATGTCACTCTCTTTAGTACTAATACTTATAGTGAATTGCAGATACTTTTCTTTCTGTCTTTCTTTCTTTTTTCTCACTATCAGCTTGTTTGAAGTGTGTCTCCTGCAGTCAGTCAGATTCAGTGTGTTGATAACAGTCCAGTAATCAGCTGTAGTGATACAGAAGGCCGACCTGGCTCCCACTAAAAAGAAACTCCTGTAAACTGGTGTGTTTCTGTTTTATCCTTTTCCTCTTTACAGGGCAGTTAAAGCCGTCAGTAACCAGGTCTGAAAATGAGCCACATGTGGTCAGATGGCAGCTGCAGCGAGTTTATCCTGCTGCCTGTGATAGCAACACAAGAGATGCACAGAGTGGCAGCCAAAAAGGCTCATATATAGACTGCATCTCCTGCTTGTGGCAGTTTAGTGTCTGTAGTTTGGTGACCATTAAAGGCGAGTCAAATCAAGTCGATTTTATTTATACAGTGCCAAAAACGCTATCAGTAACACAACTGGCAACCAGAAATGAGACAACATGCTTACTGCAGCATGTTACAGAACTTTAAGTTATAATCCTAAAGATTTTTATGAAGTCAAACCCCATTTTGACAATTTTTCGTTGGAATTTTTTTTAGCAATAGGTATTCAATGTGTTTGCATTCTGTAAGTACTGCGCTCTATAGTAGTTTTTATTGTTAGTGGTGGAGTCTGCCGCTCCCACGCAGGATTCAAATCATCTATCTACATGAGGGATTTACAGGAAACAATAGAGAATGCCTTTCATTCAATTGTGGATCATGGATCATATAGCTCGGGATATTTCTCAACCTCAGCAACTAGCCTCTCCTCATCCATTGTTCAACACACACAAGAGACAGTAAGAGGTGCGGAGAGGATGTCGAGCTCACAGGATCGGAGGAGAAGAAGAGCTGTTTTGACATGCGCCATTTGGCAGTGGTGTATTTTGGCCTTAACGCTGTATCACAGCTGTATTAAGTTACCGCTAATGCTAACACAACATTTGCTGCTCCTTAACATTATAAGCTTTCAATTGGCTTTTATTATGACACGTTCACAGTAAATTCCAATAATTTTGTCACTAAGGTTAGCGCTGACCACAATCACTCATTAATTTATCATCATTTACAAAAGACAGCAGTCATATTGAGCATTTGTTGTCAGTGGATGAGTTTTAAATATTACAGTGAGTAATCAGGTCAATGTTGTTATTATTATTAAGTGACGCAGGTTTGTTTGGCTGCACTGTAAATACATTATTACATACATCTTCTGGCAGATTTCTGACAAAGTAGCAGCTCAAAGAGTTTTCACTACTGTTAAACCACACTTTCTGTTACCACCAGCAACACCATTTTAAGGATTAAACCTTTAATGCTGATGTCTGATTTTCTATCTCATTTCTTCTGGTTATTTACACACAGACATGCTTTGTCATTCAGTTACTGCATCAGCGTAATTTCATACTGCTGGATCTCCAACATCAACAAAAAAAAAAAGAGTGATGTTACACACCACAAATTTTTAATGCTGTTGATGTTGGATAAAAAAAATGTCTGCGTTTTAACTTCAATTCATACTGTTTATTAAAATGCTTTACATCTAGATAAACTCAGAAATGCTGAGTCTAGCTGAAACTTGATTCCTGAACAGTGGGAATGTTGGATCCAGACAGTTTTACAGCAAAGGTCACTTATAAACAGGTGACGAAGATCAAACATGAATAAACAAGTTGGGAAACATAATGAATGCAGATGTTTCCATACAAGATATGACGGCTCAATGAGTGTTTTGATGACTATGAAAATGATGAATCAGAACTAGTTTGTGTGGTGCAATCCTAGTCAAGCATAAATCTGTACTTAGTACACATTGAGATTATAACTAGGCAAACTTTCAAACAGCTGCTTCAAGTGGCCTCCTGAGGCTGGTGGTTGAGCAACACTTTCCTGAGACACATTATGTTAGTTTTGTTCTTTCATTTGTCATCCATCTGTGTGTATTTGATATATTTGCTGAACCATCTTAGACTCAACAAGTTATCAGTTTTACCAACTCTCATGTCATATCAGATCTTGCCGCTCCCACGTGCCCTGCAGTAACCTCACTGCATGAAGACGTAAAATGGAAAATAGTGCTATATAGTAACCACACATCTACGATTGGCACAAAACAACACTGTCAAATGAATTCCTGCAGTAAAAAAAACCCAGCTTCTGAGGAATGTTGCTTCAAGAAAATTCAAGATTAATTCAGTAGTGATAATCATATCACCATGTATGGATGTCTACTTAGGTCATGTTTTTGTGAATGACATCTGCATTAGTCACATGCACAAGAAAACACACAGCCCCCACAGACACACGTACAGAAACACACACTAACCGACTCATGACCACAGCCACTTCCCTTGTGACTGCGGTTCCTGAATTAGGACCACTTTTATGTTTTTAATTTCTACTTTTATAGCTTTTTTTCTCGTAATTTTATTGATCTTGTGCTGTTATGTTGTGCAATTCAGTACTTTTTTTTTTTTATTCTCCTAAAATCATATAAAATGAGACGTAAAAAAGAGTGAAATCAACAAAACAACAAAATAATGACGCCTTTTGTTCTGAGGTTTGTTTGTGCTCGGTATCACATTTCCTTTATACTATAGGACAGGACTTACAAATACTGAACTACTGCAAAGCTGCAGTGAATAATAGAAACATATGTCTGTGAAAATCTGGCCTTTACATTATCAGACCCTAAACCACCAGCTCTTCAGCCAGCACACAGCAGTCAAACCTTTTTATGAGCTGATTTAAAACACCTCAACACACTCCCACCTCCCCACTGCAGAGCTCCATGAAATACAATAAAACAGCCTGCTGCGGTGAAAACCATTTCCCAACATTCCCAACAGGGGCATAAACTCTGAGAGTATCCCCGAGACGAAAACCTATTAACAGTTTATTCAGACTTTGGGGAGCAGTGATCAACACTGTCATGAGCATCAGAAGAGACTGACGAACTTGTTCTATACGAAAACAAAGTGAAAATGTGATTTTGGGAACTTAGGACTCTAAATCACGATATTAAACACAAAAAATATATCTGTGCTGGAGCAGGTGAGGCTTCAGGGATGGAGACATCAGCTATGACACATCTTTAACACTGCGATTTGAACCCTGGATCCTCTAATAACACTGTGAGAGAGCACAGAGAAACAGGTGGAGTGACACGCGATCAAGTGGATCACAGGCCTCAAATTCACAAAGTCTGAAGTTCAGATCCAATCACAACTTCTTCAACCTCTCAGGCCCTTTGGTGGGTCCAAGAAGTCAGGATAAGATAACAAAGCAAATATGTAGGAATAACGTACAAGATATCTACAATTGCTGCAAAGGTCAGCCGATTAACTGACAACTATTTCTATAATCAGCTTCTCAAATGTCGTGATTTTTTTACTTTTCTTTGTTATACGTGGTATTAACATTAATATTTTGGGGGTTTTGAGCCGCTGGTCAGACTAAACATGACATGTGAAGACCTCACTTGTGACTCTGGGAAATTATTTGTGAATTAATTTTCACTGTTTCTGACATTTTATAAAAATAAACATCATATTAATTGATAACAAAGTATTATTACTTGCAGCCCTAAAATATTTCACTCATTGTGTTGGAACTGCCAGAAAATCTATCATGATGTCAAACAATGTGGAAAATGTTTACTCTAACTTAAGGCTGCTTATGGGAAAATGAAAGATAATGTTGGAAACATTGGAGTTTCTTATTAATGATAATAAAAGTTTATTTCAGGAAATAACTTGCACTGTGTATATTTAATATATTCAAGGGTCCATAAAACAACTCTGTTCAGAGTTTAAAGGGTAATTCAGGTTGATTTTAAGTTGGACTGTCGGCGGTGTCGTGTTGTCTTGATTGGTGGATATTTTGTGTGTTATATATGAAGTTTGTGGATTATGAAACGACGGGTTAAACAAATTTATTTTGAGGAGAAAATGAACCATAAAATGAACTTATACTAAACTATAAAATCACTATCCAAACTGCTCACAGACTGACTTCTTGGTTCAACTTTGATCTACCATATTTGTGACTATTACCAACATTTCAGGCAAGCTCACTTTCATCTTAACCTCCAAATAAAGTGGATTACGTAATCTGGCATACTGTTGCTTGTTTACAATCTGTCTGATTATCTGACTGCTCGTGTTTCTTGCTCCATCTGACTTCATTATGAGGAGGTCGGCATCTTCCCAGAACTCAGTTTTTACTTTGTTGATTACAACGTTCTTATATATTAAATTGTTAAACCGGAATTTTCCTTAGACAGAACACATTCGATGAGCCAAACGGACTTATACATGTTCACTTTTAACGATGCCTTTAAAACCAGTTGCAGCTGAATTGTTGGCAGTTGTGTTTAGACTGAAGGAGGCAGACTGGCAGATAATGGCTGTCATTAGGCAGTTATTAGCGCTGTCAGTGGGGTCTGGTCCGAGCCGTTTGATGTGTGGCTGTAAAGGATGATGGAGCACAGAGCAGCAGCAGCTCGGTCCAGGTGTTTCTCCAGACTGAGGTCAAGTGGTATCTGTAAATACTCCTCAGTGTAGACGGTTATTCTGACAACGGGAGTCTGCAATGTGGGACAGTATGAGGCCAAATGCTGTCAAGTTAAAAGGGATTTTTTAGCCAGAAAAATCTGAAAAACACAAACATCTGACATGTAAAAGTTTTAATGTTAACATCAAACATCAAACATTTACCACTTTAGCAGATACGCAGCAACGCCATCATTCATTTGGAGACGTGTGCGTGTTGAATATAAATCTAATATTCAATCTTCTTTTAGCTGTTTTGTTTCTACAAAAACTCCTGAGATAAAGTTTCTGTCTCTTTGGCTGCTACAGTAGATTCTCCACTTTCTTCACCAGCAAGTCACTAACTTTGTCTGTTTGTCATTTGCTGTTGGCAGGTTGTGAGCAGTGAATCTATCAGAGCTATTTTCCTGAAAACAGCTGCCTGCAGCTGCTGGAAACAACGTTATTGAGAACTGAGACTGAACCAAAACTATAAATGTGGGTTTAAATCAAAACAATGTGTTTAAAGGAGACTAAAAAGATCAGTGATAATTATCTATGAGAGATCCATTTTCAATTATTCGTTTGATTAATTAGTGATTAGTAGAGCTGTAAAGTCAGTTTATGTTATTAGCTCACTCTTCTGTTGGGGCTTAAAAATCATTAAACATGTACAAAACATACATAAAAATGAAATAAACAATGTCTAGAGCTGTAAATCCCCAACTAGAATGTTTTAGACTGGTGTACTGGACTGAATATCTGTATAAATGACAAAGAAAAACATTAAATCATCACATTTGAGAAGCTGACACCAGCTAATTTTGGCATTTCTCTTTTAAAGAATGACTAAAATGATTATTAAGTTATGAAAATATTTAATTTCCTGTCGATCGACTAATGGATTAAGCCATTAATCATCACTCATAATCTTTCCCACATTTAAAAAACCCTTGTCAAACTTTTCTACATGTAACATACAAATGTTCAGTATTTTTTTTGTTTTCACTCTGCTGATATTTTGCTGAACATTTGTGAAACTCTAGTTAAATTATAATGAAAGCATTTACCAGCTACAGTGTTTCTACTCCTTTTACATACTGTGCGTGTTGCATAAACTTGCTTGTAACTCATAATGAGGCACATATAAAATTTTCTAAAATTTATGACGATATTTCCTTTCCAATCTAAGAATGTACGTGTTCAACAAACCACAGAAACTCCGGCGCTTATCTGACATTTGACATGAAACTGTGGATTTAACCCTTTACTCTCCTCAGGCTGCTGCAGTTTAAGGTTCAAACACGTATCTTGTGCTGTCTCTCTCTTTAAAATCCAATTTTCTCCTTCTTATCCCGTCAGGTTTCTTTCTCTTTGTGTCTCCGGGTTATCATCAAAATAACCTTTGAGCACATCAAAGCATCTTATTGTAGCAGCAGCAGCAGCAGTTGATAGTCGGGCTGTGATCTGACCACAGCGGCTTTCCTGTTTCTCTCTCTCTCAGGCGCAGGTCCATTTGAAGTCAGTCATTTGGCAGAAAACTAAACAAGCCCCCTGTTAACTACCTCACTTACTGCTGTTTACAGACAGAGTCTCTCGAAAGCCGCTGCAGAGGCCACACGGCCCCATGAAAGTAAAGAACGACTGAGCAAGCGGGGAAACTTGAGAAAAACAACTTCACACTTTGAATCGGTGTTAATATCACTGTTTTAGAAATAAACTGCTCATTAATCCTCATGTGGATGTGATTTTTATTGATATTACAGCTAAAGGTCACTTCACCTCACACAAATCCTGTGTAGTAATGCCAATAAGCCAATTTTCTTATCCTTACAGAGCCATTGATAGCGAGTTCAGTTTATCAGGATAAATCCCCCGCAGCTTTTAAAATGTCTGTTGTTTTTTGGTTTTTTTTTTTTGCCACAATAGCATGAAGGCTCTTTGGATGATAATGTTGGTGCAACACTTTGATCCTGACTGAAATATCTCAACTATTACATGTGGAGTTACAACAATTAGTTGATCAATCAGTTAGTTGAGAAACAGAAAATTTATCAGCAACTAAAATAGTTGTTGATAAATAATCAAACATGCAAATTACCCCTCAATAAAGTCTCATCGTATATTAATTGTTTTAGATCATTTTCAAGCAAAAGTGCCAAATATTTCCTGGCTTTAGCTACTTCTTTAATGATTTATTTGTCATATATGAGAGTAAACTGAAAATCTTTTTATGGACCTGTCGACGGATTAATCGATGATGAAAATAGTTGCAGCCCTGATTGAATACATTGCTATAACATTCTGTAAAGACATTCATGATGAATCTGACTGACTTTGGTGATCCTCTGAATTTTCCTCTTGCGTCACTATGAGGTTCACATCATATTTGAGTGAAATGTCTCAACAATTATTGGATGGATTTCCATGAATTTTATAAACATGTTCCACCCAGGATGAACTATAATCCTTTTGGTGACCATATCTTTTCCTCTTATACACCCATTAGGTCAAAATTTAAATTTGTTCAATATCTTGGTTTATGCAAAACTAATAACATTCCCATCAGCCTCAGCTGTACTTTGCATTTAGTGCCAATTAGCAAATCGATGGCCAAAGCACAAAACCTCCTATCTGCAGAATTTTCTGATTTGCGGATTTCACTTTGGATGATGAGAACAAGGAAGGCTGCTCATATTCAGTCTGTCTGCAAGATAATCCCGCTCTTCGTTGTGACAGAAAAATCACACAACAAAACAAAAGCACAACACAGAGTCCCTGGGTGTGTAGAGAGGCTACAGCACGAGTGAGTTACACAATCACTACTGAATTTAAGGAATTCTGACCCTAGTATACTACAATGTAGTAACTATTACATTTACTACATCTTTTTACCTGAAAACAATTTTATTTTTAATTCAATTTTAATTATTAACTTAGAGCATTGTTTTGTAGAACCTCTTCCAACTTGCACCAAGTGCAAAAGCTCCTATCTGCACTTTGTGAGGCATTAATATCTATAACACATAATATAATAATATAGTCCAAAAACAGTGTATAATGTATTGGGTATCCTTAACAAATAGCGTTGTGCAAGAAAACAAGTTTTTTTAGTTTTCTCAAAAAAGTGCATTTTTCAGATAGGAGGTTTTGCTCTTCGGCCATCGACATGTTGCTCATTAACACGCAAAATTAAGATGATGAACATCGTAATCATGATACCTGCTAAACATCAGCATGTTAGCATCGCCACTGTGACTGTGTAGACTCTTACTCTTGGTAACTTACATATTGCTATCAAATAAATGTACTATATGCTGGAGTGTGGTATAAAAACTAAAACAGCGCATTTAGCTGATGCTCATTACAGGCTGCTGGTGAGAAATCAGGTCAGTTTTGACAGATCACAGCTGTTCGGTTGATATTGTCACTGCAGTCCAAAAACAACGAGGCGAAACGTCGCCGCACTAGATGCTCCTTCATCTTCGCCGCAGTTTGAACCTGACCAAAGTGAAGAACTCCAGCTTTAAGATCTGATTTGTGACTTCCTGAGCTCTGAGAGAGAACATTTGCCACCAGTGACCGCATGAGAAACAAAAATATTCAGAAGAATTTGAACAAATGGAGTCTACTGTGTCTCAGTTTCAAGGTTGCGGGAATGGGAGATTTTTCTCTGGTACAGCCGGACGTCATGACTTAGACACGGGACAGCTGCTTCTGTTGGAAAAATTTTGTCTTGTGCAACTTTTCATCTCTTTTATTGTTTCAAAATACTTACATTTGCATGCCGTTTACAAGGAGAACAGAAGTTATGTCCAGAACAGCCTGTGTATGCATGTAGACTTGGTTTGTAACAAACGAGAGCTGAAACGATTAGTAGATTAATCAGAAAATGAATAAGCAACTAATTTCAACTATTTCAATTAAAGATTTTAGTCATTCTTCGAGTGAAAATGCCAAACAGTCTGTGGTTTCAGCTTCTCAAATATGATGATTTTCATGTATTTTCTTGTCTTACGTTATAGTTAACTGAATATTTTGGGTTTGGAGTCTTTAATCAGACTAAACAAGTAATTTGAAGACGTCACTTTGGGCTCTTGTAAAAAAAACACAAACGGCTAAATACATTCATCCAGGATATAATCATCAGTTGTGACTCTAAAACAACTTACAAGCTTAGTAAACATAACAGGAGATTCTTTATGCTTTTTTGTGTTGTATATGACAGTTTTCTTGACCTGTTTATATTGTATTTATTGTTTTAATGTCGCTTTAATGCTACAATCGTGGCCAGGTCTCCTTTGAAAAAGAGATTTTAATCTTTACCTGGTTAAATAAAGGTTACATAACAATTCTATAAACTATAAAATAGTATTCTGAAGATCTGGAACCAAATTATACAGAAACATTTCTCTTTTAATCTGAATAGAGATACAAAATCAAACCAGATTGGAATAATATCTGCCCCCATGAGGATGAATTTATGTGGAAGTTAATTTACTTCAACCCTAAAAACACCTTTAACTCTATGATGCTTTGGTGCTATGGCTTTCAGGAGTGGGGGGATAAAAGAGGAAGGAGGTGAAAAAGGAGAAAGGTAGGGACACAGAAACTGAGACAAAGACATCAGAGCAAAGAAAGAAAGAGGAGACTCAGTTATCTTTTATCTGAATTGAATTAAAGCTCTGATGAGAGGACGGTGGTTTGATGTTTTGGAGTCAAAGAGTGAACAGATATGGACGGCAGACCCTGACTGAACCCTGAAGGTGAAAGGTTAAAGGTCAGCCCTCTGTCTCAGCTCTGGACTTGACCCACGTCTCCTCTGAGGTTTAACAGTGTGGGTGGTAAACACACCGACACACACACGTATGCATGCAGGCTCTTATATACACATTAATCTCACACGTATCGGCTTGTTGCCGCTGGAATCTCAGTGGTTTAATCCAGTGAAGCACCACTCTGAATTTACACTCTCTGCTGATTAAAATCTTTCCAGTAAGTAATTCAATCCCTCCTTCAGCTAGAGAAGAAAGCACTTCCCAGACAGGATCAGCTCTGGTGGGCAGCAGAAATAATGAAATTCTTCGCTCCATTTACACTGGAATGTATCTAAACCCGAGAAATGTATCAATCACAATCTGTTCTGCTGTGCATCAAACTGTTACGATGAGGAAATCTGATTTATTTCTTCAAGCTCCGGGGATGCAGAGTTTGTTTCTAAGGAGAGTAAAGCTGCATAGCAACCACACTCACTAGGCAAAAACAAAAGAAATTGAGGATAAAATGACCTTTCCAATCCTCTGTCTGCGTCACAATTATTGAAATACTTAAGGTCTGAATGTATGAATGGTTTTATCTATTGTTCTGCTGTTTGTTGACCCACTGATGGCTGTGTTTACATCAAATCTATGAATACATTTCTCACTTTAAAATGTAAAACAAATCAAGGCTTCAATCAGTTAAGCTGCTTATTATTTTCCCAATGAATCACTTACTCTATAAAAAGGTCAGAAAACAATGAAAAATTCCAAGATGTTGTCATCAACAGCCCGAAACCCAGATATTCAGATTACTGTCAAACAAGCAGCAATTCCTCAAAACTGAGAAGCTGGAATGAGAGAACGTTTCGTATTTTTGCTTGATGGATGATTCAAATGATTTTTTACAGATCAATTAATCGACTAATCATTTTAGCTCTAAAAGAGACGTTTCTTTCACCTTTTGTGAACATCTTAGAATAAGTAATACTGCTACACTAATACTAATTTAACATGAAGCTCACTTTACTAATGTCATCTAACATCAAATACATTATATTAATTACATCTGTCGACATGGCCGAGTGTGATCAAACACTAAATGGTGTAGAGCTGCAATGATTAGTTGATTAATCGATTAGTCGATGCCAGAAAATAAATCATCAACTATTGTGATAATTAATTTATTGTTTTGAGTCATTTTTTAAGAAAACATTTCCAAATTCTCTGATTCCAGCTTTTCAAATGTGAATATTTTCTGGTGTCTTTACTCCTCTGTGACAGTAAACTGAATATCTGGTTTGTGGACAAAACAAGACATTTGAGGACGTCATCTAAATTGTCACCTCTCTCTGACATTTTATAGATCGAAAAAAATAATCAACAGATTAATCGATAATGAAAATAATCGTTAGTTGCAGTCCTATGTGGTGCATTTACTGTTACTGTCTTCACACTCGTCAGGTTGCAGCTGTTCAGTTGACATTCACATTGACGTCTAACTTCCTCACTTCAGAAGTTAATACAGTCCAGTATATCCATGTCAACAACAAGGTTAAACACTGCTCGGCCAACAGTGTTGTACAGTTACAGGTGGAAAGTTCCAGATTTTAATAATAATTTGTTGGGTTTAACTGTTCTGTTCTGGAGAGCCAAGAATTACAAAGTAAACTCCAGTAATGTAAAAAACAAGTTTTACTTTGTTCCTTCTTTCCTTTCAGAGGCCAATTTGTAAGTTTTATGATAAAGAAAAGATGGTCACCGTCGAAATTAGGAGGATTGGAGGAAAAACTGAAACTGACACTCAACTCATCAAAAGAGCTGCTCATCTGAACAGTTTTCAACACAAGTAAACTTACGTTTACTTCAGGCCTGTAGCTACCATTGAGGACACCAAACTCATGTCCTCCATATTTTTTCTGGGTCTTCTTTAATTTTTTAATACATATATTTCTTAAAATGTTAAATGAAAGTGACAAATTACTAAAACTACTTAGTTGTATGGTGTGTTATGAAGGTTGGCGTCATCTCGCCAGTGGAACTGAACAGCTTTGCGTGTGCAGCTCGTTATGTTATTTGATATACATGTAACGAGTTGCACACGTACAGTTCGGTCCTGTCTTTCTATTCACTCCATGGGCGAAGAGGCTGTAAAGAACAAATCCCCCAAAAAGCTCAATGATCTCAGGCCAGTAGCACTTACCTCACTGGTCATCAAGTCATTTGAGAGGCTGATTGAGCAACAGCTAGTGTCATAACTAAATACCACAGACACAGTATTATTTTGCAGTCCAACTTCCTTTAATAAATCACTTAAGCATGCAGGCTCACCGAGCTCTGCAGAGAGAGGACCACCTTGAACAGCTCACACACACACTTTATCCTTTCAGCTTCTGCCCAACACAACTGTCAACACAAGCACCTTGCGTGCAGTCACACTTTTCTGTCTGTTTCCTGCAAGATTATTAATAATAATTCCATATATGGTGTCATGTCAGTCTTGTACAGCTTCCAGTTCTTGCATTAAGTTCCCCTTTTTTCCACCAATCGCTTCTTAGCCCTTTTCTGCTTCTTCTTTCCTAACAGACTGGGCATTAATTTGCCCACACAAACAAGGTGCGAGACATGTTGGCGAGACGTCTTACTTAAAAACAGAACAATGTGGTTACAGCATATAAAGGTCAATAGAGTCATGGTGCATCATGTTCTTTAAAGACAAAACTGATCAGCTGAATACACTTCTACACTGGATTAATGATCATCAGAATATTAATATAATAATAGAGTATTTTCTCCAACAGTACACTTCTAATATAATTTTTTCCTCCACGCTAGGATTGAGGGGTTACTACACTCCATGTTATCTGCCTATAAAACCAGCAGGCCGCAACTGCCACTTTACTTCACTATTTGTATAAGCACCTAGAGGGCACAAAAACTCATGCAAGACTTTTATTTATTGACTTTTCGTCTGCTTTCAATACAACCCAGCCTCTCATTTTAGCCAATAAACTGCTGTCTCTTTTTAATCTTGATGTTAGCATTGTTAGATGATTTCCCTAACATGTAGCCCTGAGAAGGTCAGGGTTAATGGTGCCTCGTCTTCCACTGGAGCACCACAAGCATCTGTTCTTTCCCCTTGACTGTAAATCCTCTATACCAATGAGTCAGTATAATGATGACACATCCTTAAATTCGCTGACAACACTGTTATCATCAGTCTACCCCGAGACGGGGAGACATCTCATGGGTCTGTCGATGATGACTTTGGTGACTCACTCTGGTGTGACGATCATTTTCTGAGGCTGAATATTACTAAAACATAAGACATGGTGATTGACTTTAGAAGATCAGCATCATTCCCACAAGACCGAGGTCAGGGAGTAGATACAGTTGAGAACTACAAGTTTCTTGGCGTCATTGACAAGAAACTTAACTTTGATGTGAACACTGCAGCAATCTGTAAGAAAGGCCAGCAATGACTGTATCCTGTATCCTTTCCTACGAAGGCTTCTTGTCTTGACTGTAAATTAATGGTGCTATTTTATAGATCTTTCATTGAGTCACTTTGAACCTTTTCCAAAACCTTTTCCTTTTTTGTCCAAAGCAAAAAAGTCTTGGCGACATTGTTAAGGTGGTTCAGCAAGGTCATCGGCAAGCAGCTTGCCAAACGTCTTTTATCGTCTGGTCTTAAGGAAGGCAGGATTGATTTTAGGGAGTCCAGACCATCCTCTCTTTAAGGCATTTTATCTTCTCTTTTCAGGTTAGAGGTACAAGGTTCCCAGAGCAAAGTGTAATAGATTTCAGTTTTCCTTTTTTCCTAGCACTGCAGCATTTTATCTTAATCCTATACAAAATCCATCTTTTTACAGATATTATTGTTGTGCTGTTATGTGTGTACTCTCCTGTACAAAACCCATATTTTATTGATTTTATTCTTGTACTGTTTGTACTGTTTATCTGTGCTCTGCTGCAAGCCAAATTTCCCCCAGTGGGACAATAAGTTCTGAGCTGAACTGAACTGAACTATGTTACTGGTAATATGGATGATACAAATCCCCTCAGATCATTTAAGAACAATATAGAATGGCAATAATTGTTGTGTTGTGCGTTAAGGAATTCCAGCAAGAGACCTGTAGAGCATAAGTTCACAGTCTTTATTGCTGTCAAACTCCACTGTCAAGCAACTGAACCTCACTGTAAAAACATCAGACACGCATAGCCGCCAGAACTATTTCCTGTCACTAAACATGTGTATCTTTCAAAATAAGGGGCGCTCCGGTTATATAGCTTACCTCTAAAAGCAAGATTGGTCAAAGCCATGAATGATAGGCCTGTTTATAACCTTCCATAGACTATATTCCACCTGACCAACACACTCAAAACAAGTAACTGTGAGTTACACCACAGGAACAGAAGCAGCAACTGCTTTCAAGGTCACGGTTCTCTGGTCCGCCAGATAGGGAAGGCAGAGCTAATGCAGCAGACTTGCTCTTCAGCTCACTTGTGTGTGAAGTGGCGTGCTGTTTTTGTCTCTGCTAGCGTTGCATCACAGGTGCCAACTGCAAACTCACCGACGTCACACAGGCGACACTGTTTGGATCTCTGGGAGGTGATGTCCAAAAATTCATCTGTAGTTACAGCTTATCGCCATAGGTGCCGCCGAAGAGAACAAAACAGAGATCTTTGAGATTGTTACTTTAAATCTTTATAGTTTATTTCACAATGGAGACTTCAGTGCTCTTGCTACAACACCGACTACAGCTACGTCACACTATTTTCATGTTTGGCACATGATAAGTTTAGCTAAAAACCAAGTGTAAACAACTTTGGTTAAACTTTAAGGCTATTCAGTTACAGAAACCAATTAATCACTCGGTTACTTCCAAAATTTTCAGGACACCAGTCTGCTTGAAAGGTTGTGGGTAGTGCTAAGGAATGAGGAAGCTGTAATTTTTTCCCTTGACATCATTTACAGTACGTTTCGACTTTGTGGAGGCCATGATGGATATACCCAACATTTAGAAAGCAAAATAAATCTGCTGTTAACTCAGCATTCCTTCTGTGAGAATTATGATTTATATAGGCTCTGACTTCTAAAACAGAAGCATTATTCACGCTGCTGGTCTCACTCTTCTGTAACACTGAAATGATTCTAATGATGATAAATGGGGACTCCCCGCACACAAATTCCTTTGAAAAATGTTTTCTTTCACCAACCTGATTTCAGGGATCAACATCACCTGCTGCAACCAAATCACTTCATTCTGCACGTCAGCAGGAATCTGACCGAATAGTTTAACTTTCAGATGACAGAGCGACTGCAACAATTACATAACCAAATAAAGGTTGTGTGGTCTGTGCACAGCAGAGGCTAGTGTATTAGTCATCGTCGTACATCTGATCATCACCACAACACAAAACCATGTATTTCAGATGTTTTCCACTGCATTTTTTTCCACAGCAAAGCCCAGTGACAACCACAGTCACATAAGGAATGATTTATCTTGATGTCTGAGTCAGAAACTGTCAATTATGTTGTAGATCCATTTTGAAATGTCTCCACTAGGGATGCAAATTTAAGCAATTTCTTTAACCGCCAGTCAGTCATGTTAACAATCAATAGTTGATTAATTGCTAACAATATATAAAAGACTGGACGCTTTTCCACACTAAAAGCATCATTAACCGCTGACGTGACCTGCATGTTCGACGCACAATCAGAGTAGATTTGGAATATAAAGAACAGATTCAGTAAACACCAAAATACTTATAAATTAAATTACACAAAATAATGACTTCATTTAATATAATGGAGGTCCAATCAGTCACTATTCAACAATTGGCCATAAAATCCAAAGTATTAAACAGCAAACAGCTGTACAACTTTAAGCTGCATTAGAGGACATAAATAAGTTCAGACAGGATGTGTTGGACACATCAGCAATTTAAACTAATGTGACCCATTTTTTATTAATAAAAAGTGTTGCAGCCTTCAACAGTAAATAACCTGCAACATTATGAATATACTGCATATAGGGTTAGGTTAGGTTACCCCCATGTCCCCACAACAGACATGAGTCTGATCAGTTTTATATAAGATAATATGCATACCTTATCTACATGGGGGAGTGGTGTGTGTTGTTCACTGCTGGAAACAGCTGCGTAGCTGGAACAGATGTCCCCGAGACGCACAAATACTGTCGCTCCAATTTTGTCGGTCCTGGAAATCTTTTAACATTTACTGCCACCATTAAAATGCATTTATACTCAAAGCAGGGGGGATGCTGCTTATAAAGTTCAAAACTTTAGCTTTGATTTAGTTGGAAACGTGTAATTACAGTCCCGGGGCCAGATGCATAAAACTCTGGGTAGACTCATGACTGAAACAGTTTGTACGCACAAAGCCAGAAATATACATACTCATTGTTTTCGTCAGATTATAAATCTCAGTCACTGAGGAAGGGTGCAAATATATGAGCCTCATTTCCACTCCCACAATTAGCCGTAAATGGATGACGACACCCTGAACCAGCCATTTTCGTATCGCTTCGCCACCTTCTCCGCCAGTTTATTTGTGCGGTCAGCGAAAACATGTGTAACTCCATCTCATAAAACAGCAGGAGGCTCCATGTCCCTCATCTTCTGCATTGTTGGTTAATATATTTTAACCTATTAAATTATTAACAGCGATTCAAACTGAATTGTTTCCGCAGATCTGGCTCCAATTCCAACGTAGGACTCGTAACCAGAGTTACAGCCTTCGCTTGCTAAACAAATTTGCTTTATTTTTATTTTCTTTTAAATCACATTTTCAGGCCTAAGGTGTATCATAACATCCCCACTTTGATTGCAGCTGAGAACTTTTCATGCATGTCATTCTTCACCTCCCCTGATTTCTACCACCTACCATTCAACAGTTTGTGTCGGTGGTGGGAAGCCAGTGAGGGTTCTCGTCCTTGTTACCGCACCAGGGACTCCTACTGGTTGGTCTGGTCGCCTGCACAGTGGTGCTGGGGGAACCTGCCACATGTTATCCAGTGAAGCTCATCACTGGCAGGTGAAAAGAAGCAACTGGAGACAACTTACTGTGTGTCTGTCTGCAGCCTCCACGGGACAACAGAGTTAGCAGAAACAAAGACGGGAACATACGTTTCAAATAAGACGTAAATGGTAAATAATAGTAGAAACAGGAATATTTTCAGAAATAAAAAGTAGTAGATTGGTAAAAAGTACATGTTCAAACCCCCTGGAGTTGAGGTTCTGCTCAAATTTGTGTGAGATTCATGAGGAATGAAAGAAAGCTGACTATGCTTTAGAAAATGTCACTTAGAACTTCATCAGACATCAGTTTAGAATAAATAACATGTTTTCATGATTAACGACTCACACTTGATCCTTCACAGCTGTCATAAGTGCTCCGTTTTTCATGGCAACATGTTAATGACATTCTACTGAGGTACTTACGCAGGATAGATGCAAAATAATGATGGAGCAGGCTTTTACAGTGACTCATTATGCACCGTGGAGTCACAGCTCTACTAAAACCACAGATGGAAGAATTATAGATTGTTAAGACAACAGGAGGGAAAGAACTTTCTGCTCCTCTGCTGATTAAAACCAGCTGCCACTCATCCAGAGTCATAACCTGAAACTTTGATCTCTGTCCTACAGATCAACCAAACAAGAAAATCGAACCTGTTACTGCACACATGAACACACACACACACACACACTGTGCACATACAGCTGCAGAGGCACATATACCTGTCACATCTGTTAAAGGAATCCTGAGTTTCTTCGACAAAACAAAGCATTGATTGTGTTTTACAAACTTATTTCAGTATTTCTCTTGTCTATTGAGAGCTTTCAGGGCTTAAACAGTTCAAGATGGAATATACATCAATATCTCACAACCACACACACACATACAGTTAATATGTCATGACTACCACACACTCCACCATATTCTTGTGTGATGTTCAGCCTCCATTCATTGTGTGTATTTAAATTCTGCTACCACCTGATGCACCCAGTGATGTCCCCAAATTTCCCTCTTGGGGTTATTATCTATATAGCCCAATATCACAAATCACAAATTTGCCTGAAGGGTCTTTACAATATATACAGCAAAACAACATCCTCCGTCCTTACAGCCTCAATTCTAACAAGGAAACCCCCCTTAAAAAACCCTTTAATGAGGAAAAGATGGAAGAAACCACAGGAAGAGCAACAGAGGAGGGATTCCTCTTCCAGAATGGACAGACAGGAAATAGATGTTGTGTGTGCAGAGTAGACCAAGAAAGCAAAAATTACAGTAAAGAAAAACAGGATGACAAAATGATAGATAATAATATCTCTAATGACTGATTAATGGATTGACATTTTTTTACTACACTGTGGTTTTATTGCATCAGTTTTAACCATAGGGTCTGTTTTGAATGTGGGAACACACCTCAGCATCTAAAATAAAAGCTCCTGCACGCAACCTACTAGAGTTTGGTTGATTAATTGATTAGTCGATCGAAAAAAAATTTAATCAGCAACAACTTTAACAATCAAATAATGATTACAGTCATTATTCATGCAAAAATACCAAACGTTCTTTGGTTCCAGCTTCTCAAATGTGACAGTTTTCTGTTTCTGCGAGTTGAAGACGTCACTGTGGCCTCTCAGAAATAGCAAATTTTCACTATTTTTAAACACTCCATTGATTAAATGATTAAAGGATTAATCAAGAAAACAATCAGCAGCGTGTTCGATAATGAAAATAATCTTTTGTTGCAGCCCTATGATCTACTGAACTTCACCATTTTGGTCTGTTTGTGTGTTCTCTATAAAACTCCAAGAACCAAAATTTTCATGAATGCTTTCATTTTCCTCAATAAAGATGCTGTAGTTGTAAACTTGAATGGAAAGTTCACTCTCTGCTTGTTCTTTTTTAACTGTTTTGTTTTTTTCTCCTCAGCAGTAAAGTTATACTGAGGTATGCAAAGAATCTGCGCTCATCAAACAAGAAGAAAAAGAGACCTTACCTTCTGCAACCACTGCGTGTTGTTCTCCATCGTGTTCTGCAGATGCTGCAGTTTCTGAGCCGACAATTCGCCGTACATCGATGGCGAGTCTCTCTGAACGACACTTGCCCCGCCACGAGAGCCGCCATATTGTTCAGTTTGTGACGTCGGTCCTGTGCCCTGACATCCGTCCAGCTCCGGCAGGATGAAGGTGTAGCTGCACTGCCCGTGTTGGATTCGATGAAACCTTTTTCTCTTCTCCGCACCTCCTCCCGCACCACCGCCACCTCCTCTTCTCTGGCCTCTTCCAGCTCCTCCTCGATCCGTGTTCGCAACACCGGCTGCATCAGCGATGACCAACAAGGTCCAAAGCAGCAGAAGCACCAGCAACCCGCAGCTGAGATATAAACCTTTCATGATGCTCTCTTCAACTATTCTTTAAGTGTTTTCTCTCAGTGCAAAGAGGGTCAAGAGAAGCTCGTTCACACTTTGACCCTGATTCACTTCAGGAAAACATCTGTGTGCAGGATGCAGCAGGTTGCAGCAGGAGTCTTTGCACATACCACTCAGTCCCAGAGGTACGAGTCTGCACTATGTCACTTTATCTTGTTCTGTTGAATTCTAGAGAATCACTTAACGTTTTTAAATGCAGAAAGAGAAAACAACACCTATTCTGTGATCTCCACTTCCTTCTTCACTTGTGGTGAAGATGTGCATCAGACAACATGGGATTCATCTCCTTTCTTCTTCTCTCCCTCCTTGGGTCTTAATTTTGCTCTGTGGTCAGGTTGCTCTTCAGGATGGGTCCATTGGCTTGACCCTGAGCAGGTCTTTTATGATTTTCTTGACATTCCCTCCTGTTCTTAAAGTACTAGTTGCAGGTCCAGACCCACTGAAGGATGGAGAGAAAGCAAAGTGGATAAAAAGAGAGGAGAAGTTGATTTGGGCCACACTGGTCTGAACAAGGATGGGAAATAGCGAAAGTCCAGTTTGACTAAGAGAATGAAAGAAATGTTTAAAGGACAAATAAAAACATGAGAAAAAAAGAGAAGATTTAAAGTTGAATGTCAATGTAAGATGACTAAAATGAACCTCTTGATCCTCAAATGTCCAGGAATAAAAGAACACAGAAGAGAGAAAAAATAGAGTCTTTTTTTCTTCCCATCCTTCTCTGGTGGCTCCAGTTTCAGAAGTGGCCGAAGAGAAATACTTCTGCCCCCTTCTTATCTAGGGCTGGCTGAGGAAACGAGGAATGAGCGAGGGAGGGCAGAGGAGGAGGAGGAGGAGGAGAGAGAAAAGAAGTAGAAGGAGAGGGAGGAGTGGAGGGACAGGAGACCTGAGGGAGGTCTAACAAAGTACCCTCTCTATTTGTGGGCTGAGAGGAAAAGAAAAGGAGGGAAGGAAGGAAAGAAGGAATTAGTGGAAGCCAGAAAAAGAAAAAGAGGAAGATTAAGGGATTGAAAAAGAGACAAGGGGAGGCAAAAAAAGAAAAGACAGCCAGATAAGAGAAAAAGACAAATGTTGAGAAAGAGAAGGCAGAAAAAGAAACTATGCTGATGACAGAGGAAAGACAGAAAAGAGAGAAACAGAGAGAGAGATCTGAATGGGGTCTAGTGGCTGCTGTAATCTTCCTTCCTGACTGATCTTTCAGTTCTGAAGTAAATCCTGATGCCTTGTATGGTCATTCATACTGAGTCAGCAACTGGAGGCTGGAGATTTCATTCTGTCCTCTAAACACAGCCATGCTCTGGGGCATCGTGGGAGATCAGGGGGCCAAGGCAAAACCGCGTAGTTCACGTACTTGTGGTTCAAAAACCAGCCGGATCTACCTTCTCACTGCCTCTCATCTGTCCTGCCGTTCTTCACTCTACATGGAAATACATACAAAGATTAGTTCCAGACAGATGGCTTGGTCCCAGGCTTATGAAACACAAGCTCAACATGTGGGGGACAATGTGAGTTGTCAGTTATTGAGTTTATTTGCACAGCGATAAAATGTTCTGCAGAAGTTGACGGATAAAAATACAGATAAAATTCTTTGATAAAAACAGAGAGATAAGAGACACACTTACAGATTTGTGCAAGAAGATAAAAATCCCAAATCTTGACTGATGTGACATCTGAACCTAAAGGACAAGGCTGGTGATTTTCTATATTTTTTTTTATTGTCAACGAAACTCATGTTTGGAGCCAAACTTATTCCTCTGTGCCGTAGACCTCTGTTGTTGTCCAAAAACTATTAAAAACATGTCGATGAGCCACACCGCTGACCTGGGTAACATGTTCCTTCATTATTAAGGGTTTGGTCATGTTAGTTTGTTTAGAAACAGCTCCAAAGACTAAAGATTGAAAACATGATCGCTGTTATTAGCCTTTGGAGCCATTTCTAAACAAACTAACGTGACCAAACTCTACATGATGATGAAACATGTTACCCAGGTCAGCGGTTGACTTCTTTTTAATAGTTTTTGGACAACAACGGAGGTCTACGGCACAGAGGAATAAGACATATCAGGCTTTGGATACACACACAATACTTGTAAGTAGATCAGTTCATTGTTGGTTTGGCTCCAAACATGAGATTTGTTCACAATAAGAAAAATATAGAAAACCGCCAGCTTTATCCTTTAAAACAATAAAAAGGAAGCAAGCTAACAAAACAGACATAAAAGGAAGCAATAAAAGGTTTGTGTTGATAAGATCCGCTGCAGGTCACGAGGACACAAAGATAAAAGGATAAAAGATAAAAAGGTGTTCTCATCATCCTACCACCACCCACTTATTTATTCTGACATAATACAGTCTTATTTTCAGCACAGCCTGACCTCAGTCTACTGTTACTGCTGTGCTGCAGCATACATCTTCATTTTGGCGGGCCGGGTCGCTCACTTAATGTTTGCCAATTGGTCCTTTGGGGGAAAGCAGAGAGGTTACAAAGCGAATGGCTTCTGCCCCAACTAGAGATCATTCTCATGGGAACAGGAGTGGACAGAGAGACTGCTGCACAGAGCTGTGATACATAGAGCTGGCATTCCTGCTCAAAATCCTCCTATTGCACCATTATCTATTTGTGTTTTCAAATGGAAAAAAGTTACACTGTGTGATTATTTGTCTTTCATACAGGATATTCTATTATATTATAGTCTGGTCTTTGCATTAAGTCAGAAAGTACATTAGATTAAGCAGTTGCATATAAAATGACTCTCTTACAGTTCTCTCTGACATCTGATGTTCATTTAACTAACCATCATCACCCTGACAGAAGCATGAGCCAAAACATCTGAGTTTTTATCCTTAGACAGTTTGTGTTTAGGAAGTGGCTACTGGTATGAATTCCTCCATGTCAACAGTCTGTTTATTATTGATAAAGAATTAACACACATGCGCAATGGTTTTGATTGTGCAAGAACACGTGATCAAATTCAAATTGTTTCAAAATGAAGGAAAGTTTTTGCTTGCAGTTGATACATCAATCCTTCTCATAGTTTGGGTTAAAATGGTTAAGTTTAGGCACAAAACCCACTTGGTTAGGGAAAGATCATGGTTTGGGTTCAAACGGTAAAATGTTTAACGGAACTAAAATGCCAAACATGACAGTAAAAAACATGGCCAGTTAGTGGTCTACAAGAGGTCCAGTGTTGTGTTGAAGATTGTTCCCCCCTCGAATAATGTCCCCCTCCTGTTAAAATTGTTTTTATGTACCAATAGAACAAACTACTATTGGCACTGACAACCAGTCCAGACCAACAGCCTGTTGACTTCTGGCATTGAATCCCTTTCTGTTTCAATAGTCAGTAAGTTATTGGACCAGTTCTGTAGCCAGTGCCTTTTATTTATGTATGAGTGATAATATATATATATATATATATATATATATATATATATAATGAGAACTTGCACAGACAGTGCAACACAAAATGCTAATTGTAATCGCAAACCCTAAAACAGCATGACACAGCAAAAAATATATTCAGTGATTACATATTGTACAAAAGTTGTACAGAGTAGCAGAGCAGCAACGATTAGTTGATTAGCAGATCGACAGAAAATTAATATGCAACTATTTTCATAATCAAATGATTCTTTTAGTAATTTGTTAAAGCAGAATTGAGAAACATTTGCTGGTTCTGGCAAATTTGAGGATTTGATACTATTCTTTGTTGATGATATATTATTATATAGATGATAGACTATAGTTTTGGACTGTTGGTTGTACAAAACAAGACATTGCTATTTTACAGTTTAACAATAAATTAACATTAAACTTGACATATTATCTACCTATTACCCTTTTAAAGGTGAATTTGGCAAACATGTTGGCAAAAAGGTGATTATTTACACATCCACCTAGTTTATTTATACCCCTAGTTTGACTGGATTTTATGTTGTTGTGTTTGCTTTTTATTTTGTGTTTTACATCATCTGACCACCTAACCTACATGTAGACGCTGTAGCTACTACCAGTGAGTGCAATGCAATGTGGAAAATTAGGAGACCCCCAAAACTTGTGAAAGGGTGAGCTAATGGTTAAGTTTTGGGACATTTAAGAGCTACGGTTAGGGTTAGGGAAGAAGTGACTTAACTCTTTACTCAAAAATGAAATAATTTATTAAATAGATAAGAGTTTTCCCAATGCAGTGCAAATATTAACCCAATATTCCAGAAATCTGTAAAAGAAAATGCTAATTAATACATGTTTCCCTCCCCCACAGTTAGAGGACAGGCTTATCAAAATCACCAGTTGGTTTAGTGGCGCTAATTCTTCAGTCGGTGCCATTAAACCATTGCAGAAGAAGAGGACACGAGATGAGGTCATTAAAAGACTGGCAGTCAAACTCAAGCGGGTAGTTCTGGGTCTGAAAAGTGAAGCCAATGTGGACGTGACATAAACCTGCATTCTCTCTAATAGCCAGCAGGGGCCGACTCCACTAGCTCCAAAAAGAAGCTCGATTGTATAGAAGTCTATAAGAAAATGACCCCATGTCTCACTTGATTTATTACCCCAGTAAACACTTTCCTAATGAGTTTATGGTCTCAAATGCAAATTTCAAGTCTTCTCCAATACGGCATGACATTCATTTTGTAAAATATGGTCACATTTAGAGTAAAATAGATGATGAAGCAGGATATGCTTTATGATGTGGCTACATTATGATTGACAAGTTGCTATGTTGGTTAAATAACGTAACCATGGCGTAACCCCAGATTCTCAGAGTAGAGGTAGCTGTAGCTGTTGCTATTTTCAAAAAAGTCTTGTTCAGTGTTTGGTTGTACTAAAAGACCCTCTAAGGAGTCGGATGTTCAGTTTTTCCGGTAAGTACATTTTGTTTTAATGCTTTTAAGCCTGTTTTTTGCTAGCAAAAATTAGTATTAGCATTATCACCATTATAACCATAGACTGTAAATGCACCATGCTAACCAAGCTAGCAGCAAGCATTAGGGTCAGCTCTACCCTCTCGTCCAAACACAGTCACTTCTCATCACTTCTGGCTCTAAAAATCCAAGATGGCGAAAATCAAAATGCCAAACTCGAGGTTTCAAAACGGGAGTCCACAAACCAATGGGTGAAGTCATGGTGGCTAACCTGAAACAATGGAAACTATGTGGTAAAAGGCATGGAAATATGATAAATATATTTATGTATTAATTTGAGGAACATTACACATTGTCCTCGCTGGTCCTGATGTTTTTGTCTGCTGGTATTTTTCATCTCTTCAGTAAAGAAGAGATTTTTCTCAACATTCTGACTTTTTTAGAATTTCTGGTGTATCCACTCAGTTTTCTTTAATGCAGAAAATTAAAAATGCGAATGAAAACCGGTCAATGGAACCACACTTTATGAATGAGTTCATTGAATTCATCCAAGGTTTTTGGTATTTTCTCTGTATGTCAATATTCTAACTTTCCATCATGGTTTTGTTGTTTTTCCCCCCCAGTCTGTATTTATTCCTCCACACACTAGTCAGCAGTCTGAACACCATGACTCAACATTTTTGGTTTTCACATACTGTAGTTTGGTGTTACTGCAGTCTTTAGACTTAATTAAAGTGGCTTAGCTTAGGTTAAGTGTTTAGGATGGGAGCCTCTCCTTAGATGAGGCAATTAAGAAACATCTACTTTTGCTCTGGAGAGACTCTTTCCTCATCTTGTTAACATTTAACCTCAATGTTTGTACTAAATGTGGACAGCAGGAGGCTACAAAGTCTGTTTTGGTGGATGAGAACCAGAAAATTGATGAATTGAACATGAACATGAACATGAACATGGGAAAGTGCTCCTTTCTCTACACATTTCAATGGAATTTTTGATGAAGTCATTGAAATCATATCATATCAGATAAACGTAAGCATTCTCTAGTGTCTCTAGTCTCTATATGCCAAAAAAATGCCCATTTTGGTGCATTACAAAATTTCAGCTGTGGCCAATTTAGGATGCCAAGAAGATTACAACAGCATGCAATGAGGTATTTCTATCCTCTCCAGATCTGTGTCCTGGTGGTGTCTGTACTTTCTTCTATTCAGGCAGATATCGGGAATAACGGAGGGCACATGAGTCATGAACCCGCCCTTTCACCCTCCCTCTGTGGGAACGGACGGACGGATGAGGATCTGTTTTTTATTCCAGGATTTGATTTCAGCTATATCTGTTCTGTCTTTTTTTGTCCCTTTCTAAACTTGATGTCTGCCTCTTTATTTGTCTTCATCTGGATTCTTTCTCTTCATCTTTCTTATCTGCTGACAGTTTTTTTTTTTTCCAGATACGAGATTACTGCTCCTGTGTGGTAGGAACCTACAGGAGGTGTTTGGGATGGGCTAAAATGGTCTAAAAATGCTTATTTTCTCCAATAATCCATTTATTTAGTGAAATAACATAATGTGATGTTTGCATTACACAACATGCAAGGGAAAACAAGAAAATTCACTTTTTTTGTTTGGTTTGTTCACTATGAACTCATTCACGTCATGCATTCACTGACTATTTCACTTTTCTATCTCTACAATGTCTCACTTTTTAATATTGTTTTTAATATTGCAATATTGTTTCTCATTCATTTATGAAGCCAAAAAAGGTTATTTTAGATAAAATGGCAGAGAGACAGGGATATAAAAAAAGCTATGGAGTGAAAAGGAAACAGACAAACAAATAAGGAGCACTGAGGAGGCAAAGAGATTTAGAGTGAAAGAAAAATACTAACAGAGAGAGAAAAATGGACGGAGAATGATTTCCTGTCATGTGGTTTCAGATGACAGAGTCTCAATGAGAAAATAGTGATCTTGGCTCTAACAAAGTTCAAGTTTGACTACAATCTGCAGAATCAATCATTGCCCGACATTGAGGAGAAAGGTCAGAAATGCTTTATGTTTACACTGTTGGAGTTATTAACTCTTTTCATTATTGATGGTAGTATTGTGATTATGGCAAAGACTCAACACATTGATTCAATATTTACAGAACACAATGTTAAGATTAACTCAGACCTCCTGCATTTTGTCTGCAGGCACCTTAAACACCACTGCTGTTGTTGTTGTTAATTTCATCACCTTGGTAGCTGCTACACAGCTCAACCCAGAGCTGAAAAGACCAGATTCATGGTGCAGTTGATTGAATTTAACTTCTCATTCATGTCTATGTGAAATAGACGAGTTGAATCTGTTTTAACTTTGACATGAACTCTGATGTCCAGTGTCATTGGAGAGAGAAGGTGGGACTGAGTTCTCATTCAGGAAATATTGTTTGTTTGTTTTCACAGATATTCTGTATTTTAATTGATCATGTGCTTGTGTTTCATGCTTCTTCTTATGTATGCACATTTTTCATTCTTATAAATACTCAGCATTACTCATGTTTCTCTCTTCAATACACCTAACAATTATGAGAAATACTATTATATATTCATCGCCTCACAGCCAGTTACAGTACAGTCCAGACAAGTCCAAGAGTCATGTTTTAATGCTGTTGTTCATCATTTGTGATATGAAAACATCAGATTTCCACACAGTCAAAGAAATAAAAAGTGAGTGTCCTGGTATTAGTTCAGCCTAGCATACCATGGAGCATCTCTCTTGATTGGCTACTGACAGCTCTGTCAGCCAAAGAGTCGATCACACTGGAGGGTAGAAGAGGTTGTACCAGCATCAACAAAAGGGGTTTCACGACTGACAGTTTGAATCAGCAGTATTTAGGCCTAATTGGTCTTTTCTTTTTTCTCCATGAAAAGGTCTGATGTTAGGGTCAGTACATCCCGAGCTTCAGCATCTTGCTCATTTCAGCACTTCAGCAGGATAGATGGCTGCTGATAAACGAAGGCTTGAATTTGAAGTTGACTCCTCTATGTGGAAGACTGTATGTATGTAAACACAACGACTGTACGGCACACACTGCATCCAGGGTGTGGATTAATGTCTGAACCTGATGGTGCAGCAGCTCTGTGACGGATGAGGTCATGACCCTCCTCACACTTTGTAATTCTCAGCACCTGCAAAAACACATGATGGGATGTAACCTGAGTAGCTTTTGCTCATTCATAAAAACAGACGGAGGGTTTTACACTACAGACTGAGTGGATAGAGAGATGGATGAAGGGATGACAGGATGAATGGATAATCTGTGCCAACACCCGCTGACCTGAATGCATTTCAATTCTATGTTGGATAGAAAAGATGACGGAATGGTGACAGATTTTTTAAAATTGTAGTGTAAAATACATGTTTTAATATCAATGTATCTTGAAAACTACGGGGATGAGAGTAGAGATGATTATGATGAATCATGATTTTAAAGGTTTGGCTTCTGCTGGTTGGAGAAACAATAAACCAATCAAAGTTTTGAAAGAGTAAGACTGGGGTCGTCATCTTCTGATGTAGCTATCTAGCTCCCTGGTTACATCCATGAAAAGTAGCGACTGAAAAATGGTGAAAAGCATGGATGAGATCAATGAAGTCTGTCTGCAGAAAAATCACTGTTTATTCTTTAAACAGAAGCTCCAATAGTCCAACTCAGTGCGAATCCCAGAGCTGAGGAGAGCAGCAGGTGAGCCAACTGTCAATCACAACTGTCAATCAACGCCCACACGGCATCATCAACATCAAAGCTAATATAAGTCTTCAAATCTTATTAACGGAGGGATATTTTCCAAAATGACCACCAACACACTTATTAGAGGGCCTGAATTTAGAGATTGAGACCATGATGACTCAGTGAAAAAAAAAATTTACTTTGTGTTTCTACAGAGACGCTTTTTGAATGGGAGTCAGTTGGAGCATCTAGCGGCCGTCGGTGGCTTTGCACTTTTTCACATTTGCACTTTGTCGTGGTAGTCGCCGCTTGGTCTGAATCCCCTTCAGGCTAAAGCAATGCAGAAAAGTTTTGACCAAATTGGGTACCAATAATACTTTGTATCAGTAACTCTATAGAGTATCAAATGGGCTTCAGGCTCCAAGACATGAGAGTAAAGTCTATCACAACAAGCTGAGTTCCAATGTTTGTCTATGTTTTGTGTTTATCTTGAAGCGTTTTTCATAGACTTTGATTGTAGTCATTCAATTATATTTGTTAAACTTTTTCTGACTTTGAGAAAAAGATTAAAAAAGATTAAATACGTAATTTATCATTTTACATTAAAAACATCTCAAAGATGAACTGAGCAGCACTTTAAAGGGCCGAGGGCCTCAAACTGTCGACCGCAGATTTTATGGCTCCGAGCAGGGCCCTCTATCTAAAAGACTCATGACTCATTATGACGGTTTTGATCTTTTTTAAGCTTCAGTGATTCCTTCAATAATTCCAGGAAATTTTGTTGCTAAGTGACATTCAGCAAAACTGACAACTATTATTAAACAAAAATAAACCAAAACCAGCACATTGGCAGTGGTTTATTTGTGTAGTTTCATTCCACACTGAGCTTTCTCTTCATGTGAAGAAAGAGATGTAAATGATGTTAAAAAAACAAACAAAATATGGACTGGAAGGTGTTTTGTTCTGTGTCAGCAAAGCATCAGCTCTTCTTCAGCGTCCTTGCATAAGACGGCCGATATTCTGCTGCTGACCTCGACCGTACTCACGTCAAACACATATATATCCCACTCAGTACGTGGATAACGACATTTAGTTATCTGTAAACCCAAGACAAACTTCTTAAAACAGCACATTTCAATTCCGATGTCGTTCATCTTCATGAACTTACGGATTACTTATTATTTATTTTCATTTATTTATTTGCAGAAATAACAGGACACAAGGATTATGCTGGTGGAAACCAAAAAGGGCTTATTTATAAAAACATCTCACCAAAAAAGGAACCAATAACATCTCAAATTTATTAAAGACATGAGCACAACATACAGAAGAAAACAGACAGATGGTTGTGTACTTAAATGAAGCTGTATCGTTGTTGTTCACATGATATTATGACTAAAGTTAAAATATGGTAAGTTAAGTGGCAATAACTGATATTTTTATAACATTGAATGAGCTATCAGTGTGTAATGTGTTGGTTGTGGCTCGTAGTGATGAACCTACAGAGAATTATCAGTGACTCTGCAGCTCCTCTCGGCTTTACGGAGCTTTATAGTGAGTTTCAGCTCATTGTTTATCTGTCTGGCTGCAACTTTACTGTTTTGGTTCACTCTCAGCGCTCTCATAGCGTCGTTTTGGGCCGCAGCAGGTGTACACTATACACTCTAAGAAATGATTCATGTGGTTAGTGAGTAAAGCTTAAAATCAAGACCTTTTCAGCTTAAAAAATGAAGTTTGTTACATGTACATGTTTTAGTCGATTGATAACTTATTTTAAGAATTTGGTCAAAATGAAAATAAAGAAAACTGTCTTAATTTAGTAATAAATTGATTTTGAATAAACATTTTTACATTCAGTAACAATTGAGTAAGTGTTAAGTAAAAGTATTAAGTTAGTGCAACTTGCATATGTAGTGAGCATCCTTTAAAAGCAGAGAACAACTTGTTTTGCTGCCAGAATGCCACAAGAGAGGGGGAGGACAAACCAGGAGAAATGAGTTTGCATCATTTAAGAATAAGTGAGGTATTATTTTTGCTTTGCTTCATTCATGACAGTTATCAACTCTATCAGCACACAGTGAAAATCGTTTTTACACAACACTAAAATTGAAATTACAGCTTGTCTTAAGTTAATTCTTTAATTGTAAAGTTTATAGACTTTTAGCTCACTATTGTCTTCAGAGCAGTTTTTATGTTTTGTTTTACAATGGCAGCTGAATGATGTTACTATGTAATGATGACACTGAACCTCTATATCGTTAGCTGTAACACTGCAAAGGTAACAGAATCGTCCTAATTTAAAGTTGGTGCTGGGTTGATGAAGGTTTGGTCAGCAGCAGCTGCATCAGTGGGCCGTTTGGCATTCATGACTAAATCTGTAACAAATGTAGGTTATTACACATGTTTCAGTTTTAAATCGCTACATGTTGATGTTTAAGCCCTGGAGTTATTTTTGTCTGAGGTTAAAGTTGGTTAATTGAGCCACATCTAAAGAATATTCTGTGTCCAAGTGCAATCTGCAAACGCAGGCTGGGAAGCCGACACCACGTAGAAACACTGCAGGAAAAGTCAGTTAAGTTATGGTCATTTTGGAGGCTGGAGTCTTCCCTCAATGAAATAAATGGAGTGGACTAAACAGAAATGTGTCAGTATAATACAGTTTTACAACAAGCACAAAGCACAATCTACAGAATGTCAAAGTGACAATAAAATTGAATCAACACCTCTCTGAAGCCGTCTCAACAAAAACTGATTAACAGTCATGAAGGTAGGATTTAACGCAAGACTGTTAAAAACTGCGGTGGACCCAATAAACTTGCAACGTGTATGTTGTTCAAATCTATTTCTGATGTTTTCTGGAAGTAAAACAGATATGTATTTACAAAGAAACTTGGAAAACATGCTTCTATATTCCTCGGGAGAATTTGTGCAGCCATTTGATGTGTTTTTGCCAACACCAGCAACATTAAATTGATATATTCCTTTTCACATAGCGTATAGTGTTATTTTTCTAGTATATTTTTTAACATGCACAGAGAGTGAAGCATTGGAGTCAGTTCAGGGGTTCGGTCCTCCAAAATCCACATTAACATTTGGACTTCCCGAACGTATTGTTAGTTTTGGTTAAAACTCATTCGGGTCTGGATTTATTTATTTATTTGTTTGTCCGTATCGTTGGAAGTGGGCATGTTTATTTTGTGCACAGAGGATAGTATAAAAATTATTCACAGTTAAAAAAAATATTTAGACATAAGTTGACATTGGTTTTATAATAAACATTTTGATGATGAAACTGACGTTGCTGTGTTATTTATTTTGACTGAATTGAAATAACTCACTAAAGCTCAAACAATTTGCATGGACATTTCTGAGTAGAATGGAAGTAAAATAAAGAGGTCAGGATAGGGATTAAATTAAAATTAAGTTACTGTAACTCAAGATTTCCCCAATTAGGGATCAATAAAGTACATCCATCTATCTCTCTCTCTATCTGTAAGTTGGTTCAACTTAATTAAGCTTTTATAGGACTAAGCAAGTCATGTTGGTTGTACAAAACTAATTGAGTTAGTCTAACTATAAAAGTCTCATGGGATTTACTCAATAATGGCTGAGTTTCAACTATGTAAAAAGATGAATGCAAATGGCTAGATAGCCAGATATTTCTCTCAGGAGTTGGTGGAGACCAAAAACAGAGCTAAAAGAGAGTAAATATTGGACTTAAATTCACCAGGTGGACAGAAACACGACTCCAAATGAATAATAATGTTGCTCTGTAACTGCTGGATGTAGAAATAAGCAACTGTTTGCTAACAAGTTCAACATATCAACTTAAATGGTGATGATATGTCAGTGCTGTGTTCACATATCTTGTTCGTGTTTGTTTGAATTCACTTCAGTTAAAAACAATCTGACCAGTTGGACATCACATCTTCTGTTTTCTTTTTTTCTCTTTCTTCCATGCAGTAAGTACAGCAGTATTCATTCCTCCACAGACACCATTTGTTTTTTTTAGTACTGTGACCATGGAAACGCTTTGATTAGCTTTAACTAGCCTGTATCGCCTCCTTGAGCACTGATATTGATCACATCCATCAGTGAGCGCATGTCGAGTATGTTCACCATGGTTGTGCGTTTGCGTTGGCTGGACTTTTGAGTAGTTGCCCGGAGCAAGTTTGTGGTCTGAGTTTACATCCTTTTTCTTGGGTGCAAAAGGAATTCTGGGAAATGTAGGAAAAGACTTACTGTAGTAGAAACACAGTACAATAGGCAGGTTGAAGGAGAGCAGAAACATCTAAAATAAATTTATCCAAAAAAGTATCCATCAGTGAATGAGTATTTAATGGGTATTATCTCCTTAGCTCTTACAGTTCTGGCTAAAATGTACAATTCTGTCAAGAGGGCAGTGCTTTTTCTGTGTTTCATGATGTTGTAATGTTTTATTCAAGGAAAATGTCTCAGTTTAGATACAGCAGCATGTAAACAAAACTCCTCATCAAGTGTTTCTGGCTGGGGGAAAGAAGATGAGACAGGAATGCTTTCAGTGAGGGAGTAAAAACATTTTTTTTAAAAAAAAAGGTATTTTACTGCAGTTGTATCTTCAGAGAGACATTTCAGAAAGAGATTTCAAACACTTGGCATAAATGGAGGGAGAATTCCCACCATTAGTGATGATCATGTTTATACTGCGTTATCTGCTTCATTCTAACTGTATCACAAAAGTCATTCCTAAACCTGATAAGAGCAGCTATGAAGATTAACAAGGTCACTCAGTGAATTAAGGATATAGAAACACTTTATTAAAGAGGAATCCTCAAAGAAACTTTATCTACCTACTTTAGTGGTGTTTCAGAAATGATATATAGCTTTGATGAGGGTCAATGCAGCGTTATTTATTCTTAAAGGATGTACCTCATTATCGAGCAGTGACAGAGCATCTTCTCTCGTGGGCCAATCAGTGGCAGGGTTCAGACCTGTGGGCGGGATAAAAGCGTGTTTAACTGTTACAGAGTGGAATTTGCAGGAGGTCACCCTGCAGCCGGCAGTTACTGACAGGCTTTTAAATCCTGAGTAAACACACTACAGCTCCCCTAACTCCAGGGTAACATTAACCCTCATCAATCATACCTCACAGTAAAGCGCCTTAGCTCTCTTAACACATCATGGGGCATAACAACTGTGGTTCACGTGTTTCATACCATTACAGATTCTTTCATACAGTAGTGTAAACTTTCTACATGTCACACAGACCTTTGCTCTTTTATCATTATTCACTTTGGCACAGGATAAAGCATGAAGCGAATGTTTGATGCCAATTAAGAACTGTCTCCTTCTGTTCATCCTTCTGATCTTCATCACAATACCTTAACTGTCACTCATCAGACTTTTATTTATATATCCTAAAATCGCAAATTTGCCTCAGAGAGCTTCACACTCTTAACATTCACACTCTGCACACTTCTGTCCTGATCCATTTTGTTTCTCAACTGCACCTGACAAGCCGAAAGTAAAGGTCTTCAGAGGAGAAATTATTTCAGTTTTGACACAGAGGTTGGCAAAATACTCAGATTTGCTGAGCTCCGACACTAATGAATAGTGTATAAAACATTTAGGTAGCTTTTCATTTTGATAGTTAACTTCAGGACAGTCCTAATTAAGTTTACCAAACTTTAAGCAACACACAAATTGCAACATGCAGTCACCTCCTCTGTGAAGTATAGAAATTAATTAATTTCTGGGAGAAATTTCGCTTTTATAGAATAATCACCAGTCTCCAAATTTCTTTGTAGTAAAGTTCTTTGAGAAATGTACAATGTACAGTGTAGTACGTAGTCAAGAGGTTGTGATATGTAGCACAACAAGCTAGTGAAGCTGTAAACAGAACCAACATGTTCCTGCACATGCTCAGTGGCGTCCACCTTACACAGAACTACTCTCCTGAGACTGAAAACGTGATGCTGTTATTTTGTCTTTTGGAGCCATTTCTAAACAAACTAACGCGACCAAACTCTTCACAATGAAGACACATGTCGGTGTGGCTCACTGACATGTTTTTAATAGTTTTTGAACAACAACAGAGGTCCACAGCACAGAGGAATAAGATATATCAGGCTTTGGATACACACACAATACTTGTTAGTAGATCAGTTCATTGTTGGTTTGGATCCAAACATGAGATTTGTTGTCCAAAAGAAAAATACAGAAAATCGCCAGACATATCTTTTTTTGCAAGTCTGTCTTAAAACAACAGTCAGGAGCCAAAATGAACACTGAAATAGGATTTTCTTGCTGTAATCATCCCTCCTGTTGATACAGACTATTTGAAGTTCCCTTCATAATGCATTTACAATGTAAGTGATGGAGGACAAATTCTGTGCAAAAATGTATTTAAAAGTTTATGTGAAGCTAATATGAAGCTTCAGCGTCCAAATGAGTCAAATCACGTAGATATCTGTCAACGTTACAGTCTTTTTAGTGCCAAAGTCCCTCTTTTTGTTACTATACTTCCACCGCAGCTCAACAGCTCATATAAGCCTCACATCAACTTTTAAATGCATTTTTACACTAAATGACTGTGTGGACACACTGTGGATTTTGGACCCCATCACTTACATTGAAAGCACATTACATTGAACACACAAGGAGATCTTTTAATAGCCAGTATGAACAGGAGGAATGATTACAGCGAGGAAAACCTCTTTCACTGTTTATATGGACACTTGACTGCTGTTTTAAGTGAGACTTGAAAAACTGTGAACATCTCCTTTAAAGGTATACTACACAGGGTTTGTTGGTTGGTGTTTGTAAATACAGCATTCAAAGTTGGCCCCTGCGTCCCAGCTCGACCAGAGCGAGCTGAGAGAGAGAGAGAGAGAGAGAGAAGTGGTGGTCAAGCGAGCTAGAGAGTGAATGAAGAGAGTGAGCTGCGCTGGTGAGAACAAAGCCGTGAATCACATAAATAAAATATTATTTTCTGATTGTTTCACGGCAGTTACGTTCTAAAGCACAAATAAAGACGCCGACACCTCCGCACAACCCTGCAGGAAAGTGCAGCATTGCCAGATTTTGTGTGATTACAGAGCTTCATCCTGTCTGCTGTGGCCTCTCTGCTCTGTGTGTGTATGTAGCTCAGCCCCTCCCTCGGTCAAACAGACACACAGACCTGCAGCTCTTTATACATCCATGACACAGAGACAGAGAGCAGAGCAGAGCAGAGGAGAGAGACGGAGACAGAGAAGAAAGAAAAGTCCCAAACACAGCAAAATAATAAGAAAATACAGGCATAGGGCAGAGTCTCTGCAGGTAAATACACCGTCACACACTTCTAGTGGCTCATAAGTGATGACTGAGATGGATTATTTTTGTGTGAATCTATACATTGTTTTGTTTTTTTTAGGAAAATCCTGAATAGTACACCTTTAAGCATAACCAGCTGGGACACATTATTGCATAGTAATAATGGTGTTCATAGCAACAAATACAAAAAAAAAGTTAAAACCAAAAATGAATACAACAACAAAACACAAAACAACCAGTGCCTCCTCATTGTCTACAGTTCATCACTCAAGCCAACACTTAAGCTTTTATTCAATCGCTCTTGTAAAATGTTCTTCTCTAACCTGATGCGCCAGATGGTTTGTTACACAGAACCATCTGAGAAGTCGTCCTTAAAAACTGTTGGAAAAGGGCAGGCACTTTCAAAAAATACCTGACGGGTGACTGGATGAACCATCTGTGTATCACAAGCTATCACTTCTCACTTTCGTCACAACTAAACCACGCCTGTAGCTGCCATTAGTTCTAGGACACTGATTGGTCCAAACCCCTGGTGGTTCGCACCAGCAGATCGTAAATAACTAATAAATCACAATTAATCACAGCCAGAGTCTTTATGAACACCAATCAACTCTGCATGTGTGTGTGTGTGAGCACTTGGATTTGCACTATAGACCCCTACTAGTATAAAATCTCTATCTTATCTGTGTTTTCTTTCCAGATTGGCTGGCAGTCCCACCGATCACAAACACACTCATAAACCATAAACACACACTCAGCCATTGTTCCATGTTTCACTTGGAGCAGATGACACATGTTATCAGACTCCAAACCCATGGCATCAGCCAAAAACCATTAGCTTTTTGTGAAATAAGGCGGGCGTCTCTCCCAGTCCGCAGGGCCAAGATACCTAGAGAGGACTGATTGTCAGGAAAAATGATCTGTGTTATTAGCTGTGAGAGATGGTCTTAAATTTTACGTTTCAACACAATCTGATGATGTGTGTAGAGGTCAGTGTGAAGACTCTCTGGTACTCATAGATCACAGGATGCTGCTTTAATGGTTTCTTCTGCTTCACACATTCACACACACTGAAAACAGGGTACATCTTCCCAACCAGTCCTGTAATTTGAAATACTGTCTTCTTTGTCACCTTTACTTTAACCTCTAGTTAACTGCTTCCCCATTTTGACTCCAGGTCCTTTTAGGCCACACACACATCTAACAGTAAACTTCAACCACATATTATATTTCCCATAAATGTGGCCATTGTGACTCCACAGCTCATGTTAACTTTGCACTCGCCACTAAAGATGTCTGGAAAGTCCAGATGAAACGATATTTAATCATCATTCATTGCTGTCAAAAATAATGTCAGTAATGTCATACTGTTTAATGAGCTGCAGCTGAGCAGCTAATTAGCTATGTATCCAGTGCACTGCAGTGGATTTCTATCTCCATCATCAACAGCCCCCCCTTCTGTTGTTTCTGGGTCATTGTTCCATCATTCTTCCGCCAGTTTAGGTCCATCACTTACAAAGAATTTATTAAAACCAATAAACACATCATCCATATTATTTATGGTCTTATCATTATCAATAAAATAAAAATTCATCCTCTAATATTTTACTGTAGTATTCTTTCTTACATATCCTCATAATATTAGTTAACTTATTTTTATATTTTTTATATTTTCTGCCTCCATATTTCTATACTTTATGAGTAGAGATCTGTAGAGTAATTGTCTTTTTGCATTTTGTAGTCCTTTTGTGACTATCTGCATATTATATACAATGATATTTTTAAAAATGTTACATATGCCTTGTCAGTATCTTCTTCTTCATATATTATTTTCCAGTTCTGTGTCAGTAATTCAATTCTAAATGCTTTCATGAATTCTTCCGTTCTTTCTCGTTTGTATTTGGATTTATTGGCATCCTTATTGTTCTTGTAATTACTGTCACAGACTAAAAAAACTGGTAAATGCCTCATTGATGTAATTTATTAATAGTCTGCTCATTGTATTGTCCTCCATGTTATTAGTGAATATATTATCTATTAGTGTGGCACAGTGTGGTGTTATTTTACTAGGTCTAGTGATCACCAGATGTAAACTCATAATATTCATTGTATCTATAAACTCTTCGGCCATTTTGTGCTTATTTGGATTTAACATGTCTATAGTGAAATCACCACAAATAAACATCTGACTATAAAACAAGGACTCTGTCTGTGTGTATGTCCTTCACATATCTTCAGGACCATCAAATCTACTTCAAATTTTGCAGGTGTGTTGCTGAGGTCCCAAGGAAGTGCAGTGTCAAGAGCGAGCTCATTATACTCATTATAACCAAAAAAATATTGAGAATTGGATGGAGCATTTTTATTTTGAACGGCACAGCTTTTATAGCCTTTACGGTACTGGTTCAGCAGCCCAGGAAACTCACAGACCAATTGCATGTGTTGTAAATCATCTCTGGTGATGTGCAAATCTGTGCATTCCGGTAAGCACACAGGGGAGACACGAGACGAGAGACTGTCGGTCGGAGAAATAAACGAGTCACAGAAAAGTAATTCCACATGGCGTGCTCTAAAAAGAGAAAAGTAGACAGTGAAAACAGAGCTTTTAATCAAGAATGGACACACTTACATGTCCATCCTTCCCACGGGAAGTTCAAAACCAGTTTGTCTCATATGTTCCGAGACTGTGGCGATTGTGAAGCACCACTGTGAGAAAAAGCACAAATCCTTTGAGCAAACATACCCACTCAAATCTGAACTGAAGGCTGATATATGAACTGAACTGAATATGGTCGAGCCACTATATTTTAAGATGTTCACTTTTTCAAAAGCTCTCTGTTATGTAAATTATTTTCAAATGCAGCCCTTATTTTACTTGAAATGAGAAAAGAACATTTATTTCCTATTAAAGTACTTATTATTTATAACATCTGTGTATAATAGAATGTGAGTTTCTTTCATGTTGTTGCTGTATATACTCAGTCACACCTCACATCAACAGTATTCATTTTTCTATGTGTTGAAGCAGCGGCTGGAGGCCAAGCAATCAGTCTGTTCTGAACAGGCACATTTTCCACAGGCACTATATATATATATATATATATATATATATATATATACACATATACCCACACAGACTTCTGTGGTAATACATTCCAGCACATCAACAGTTGTTGTCATACTTTCCACTACCTTATAATTGAAGCTTTTGTCCACAAATAGCCACGCCCCCTCCTTTTTTGTTCCTCCTATTCATATAAGTCAATTTGTATCCATTCAACTTAAAATCCACACTCTTCTCAGAGCTGAGCCAAGTCTCAGATATAAATATTACATTGAATGATTAAATTGACTTAACTATTCTTTGATGCTTTAAAAGTTTGCATATAAACTTCTGCTGTTAAAGTGAATAACTGACATTTTATGATCTGACTTAACCTTCATGTTGAACTGATCCACAACTGTTGTTGATATTGCTGAAAAAAATAATTTTCAGGGTCAATATCATTCTCCATATCTTTTAATTTATGTTTGGTGTATTCAAAAGTTTTCTATCCCAGTTTTTCATAATCTGTAATGAGATGGACAGGAATGACATCTGTTAAAACTTGTCATGGTTGTATTTAGTGTCATTTACGTTCTGTGCTCTTTGTGAGCTGACATGAGTTCAGGTTCAACAGACAGTTTCTTTGTCTTGGTTGCTGTTCTTCCAGGTGTTGTCATCACTGATGCTTGTACTCTCAAAACAGTAAAAATGGACGGCGATTTAAAAATGTTGCATTTTAATCTAAAATAGTATATTAATCAAATCTAATTAAATATGAAGTATAAGATACCATTTTGTCATCTTACCAGCAGCAGCGGTTTTGTGCTCTTGGCAGGGAATTCAGTGTGATTCAAATCCTGTGGGCTTTATATAGCTCATTAAGGGTGATACTGTAAAATACAACAAGTCATTCATTCACTCAATCATTTTTATAGTCATCACCGCTGTTGTTGGCAGTTCCCACATTTCCATGTTAAACTTTGTTAGCTTCTAGTTTGCAAGGGCGATGTTTCTATACATCTAACTCTATCTAAAAAATACCGTTATTTTCTTGCCACAACATGGCTTCACATACAGAGACCCAGACTGTAGGTGGGAAGGTGGCTTCTGGTTGTACAGATTTTTGGATGTAGATATTCTTCATTTTATTATTTGCCGTGTCTCTCCGCCTCATACTGTAAGTTGCTATCTGACACATCATGTTTGCATCAGGGGGTTTCTATGAATCTAGTGTATTCTTCCTCTTTCTCTCTCTTTCTCACCACTTATTTCATGTTTACTGTCGACATCAAGTAGCAATGAATAATGAGGAAGGAGTTGTGGTTGAGACAAAAAAAAAGGGGGAAGGATAGACAGAAAGGTGGGGGTGTGATGTTTTTAGGTAACATATCACAGAAGTTCAGGAAACACAACACTTGAGATAAACCAACTGCAGAGTCAACACACGAGGAAATAACCAACTAGAGTTAACACTCGAAGACGAAGGATCTCAGCATCCAAGACCAACATAATGAAGAGCTTTCTTCTCCTCATCCTCTCACTAATGGCAGGTAAAAAGATTACTAATATTATGCCATGTATGTGCCTGTGCCCCCCCACTGTTTGGTGAAGCCGCAGCCCTCCTTTCGTTGCATATGTGCCTGCACATTGTGTAATGACAATAAAATTAAATTGAGTTATAGCCATGTCTTTAAAAGATTAACCATTCTCAACATATTCTGCTTTGTGTTAATGGGCTTCGCTACAGTCTTCAATATGATGAGAAAATCTTTAGCAATATACTGTTCTGTAATACTGCACAAATACAATACTAACAGACATTGTATTTTGGTCCTACTTGTCTTTATGTGCCTCTCAAAGGATCTTAACAGCTTCAACTGTGGATGTGTTGCACATTTTCTATTTCATATCAACCAGGACTATTTGAAAATGAAAGAAATATTTGATGTGAATAATTCCATTCAAGATTTATGATGAATTATAAATAACACAAATATCACAAAACGCATTTTTGATGGTGTCCGCTATATATATATATATGTATATATATATATATATATATATATATATATATATATATATATATATATATATATATATGTATTTTTTTTTAATTTAAAATTATTTAATACAACTGATGACTGAAATCTTTTATAGTGAACTGACAGCAACGTTAAGCTTTTAACAGCTTTATAATTAATAAAGGACACAGGCGAAAACTGACAAAGAAAAACAAACATTTATGGTTCTCAAATTATATTTTACTCCACTTTTACTCAGGTCAAACTATGCCACTGACCTTTTTGATTTTACAAAGCTCAAGGGTGAACACCTAGAATGTAAAACAATTAACAAAAGCAACTATTCAATGAACTATTTACAGCCTATTTCCCCATTTAAAACAGAAACATCAAAAATTTTATGGACATGTTTGGATGGGCATAACTACTTACAAGAAAGGGTTAAAACTAATTGTAATGGCTCATTTTGCTTGTTAGGTCCAGGGGTATTGATTGACATATTGATATTTGATTGATGTGTGTGCAGAGTTTGTTTTCACATTCATCTGCTGAATGAGGAAAGTTTTTCTGAGCTCAGATTAAAACTCAGTTTAATGTGTTTACGTAAGAGCATGATTTGTGATTTCACAACTAGTTTGTAACTTCCACAAGTGTGATGTGGAAACTTGAAGCCTCCAGTGCACAAACACTGAGAGTGAACTTTACAGTGAAGGAGGAGACATCTTGTGTCCAGCAGTTGACTTTTGAAATGAACCATATTTACATTTTCAGAGATTCTGGATTTTTAATGAGAGAAAAGGAAAAGATGTAATTTTAAGAATCTTTTAAATGTAACGTTTAAAGTAGGGATATAAGATATTGGATTTTTTTGCCGATATCTGATATGCTGATATTTCCAACTCACGGTGGCTGATTGAGATTGATCCGTAGTGTTAGAAAGACACCTGTTTTGCTCTCAGTATTAATCATTTATAACACAGTAGTTAAAGAAGATAATGAGTGCATAAAAACTCTGATAAACAGGCACTAAAAAATGTAAAATAAAAATTCCTAATATTTATCAAGGATGAAATACAAAGTCAAACTTATTTCGATGTTTATCTTGAATCATGAAGCCACTGGGATTTGAAAACCTGACTTTGGCGACTCCTGGTGGTAGAACCAAAAAATACAGCGTGGCAGGCTGCAGAGTTGCTGTTACACTGTAAAATTACAAATACAACAAAAAAATTATTCTATAAATTTATACTAACTTAGATTTTAGCAGCAGAGGCCTTTCAGAATCTCTACAGAAATGACCACAAAACACTCTGTGTGTGAATAAAATTACACATTCAATAAGATTAATTGAACAACTCTGTGATCTATTGATTAATCCAGAAAGTCTGTTTACCAGCATGACGAGACAGTGGATGTTTTGTTGATACGGTTCTTATTCAGACTGTTCTGGGATTGTTTCAGTGTCTGACATGATGGGAACTTTTCTCTTTGTCTGATCAACAGGCTGTGAGGCCTCGTCTGAAGTGAAGGGATGTGAAGGAGGATGGGTTGAACTCACCTGCAAATACCCAAGAGCAGATCAGGAATATCAAAAGATAGAGGTTATTAAACCCAGAGGAAAAAACATACAAAGCACGAAAAAGGATGTGTGGGAAGAGAAGGGCAGATTTTCCCTGTACCATGATACAAGAAATAAAAACCTCAGGATGGCCATTAAACAACTTGAACATGATGACTCTGGGAAGTACAATTGTAAATTTGACCAAAGACCTCACTCATCTCCTGAAACCCAGAAACTGGAACTGAAAGTTGGTAAGAGATGCTGCATCTGTATCAAAGACAGAGTGAAGTTTAACAAAACATCACTAAGAAAACATGAAGAAAACTAACGAAAATGTAACAACACAACACACAGGCATCAGGCATTGAAAGACATTTCAGAAATGTATCTGTATTTTGGTTTCACATTATAATTACAGTATATCTATCCCATTGGGGTGGAAATCTTTGGGAATCTCACAATTTGATTCTGATTCCAACCAATTCTTGATTCAATGAATAGAAAGAGAGGGAATATTTTCCTTCAACACACTGTGTGCCATTCACTGGTGTCCTGTGTCCACTGAACTTTAATATGAAACATAACTTTAAACTAAAAGGTCTTGATGAAGGTCACGTCTGACAAACAAAAGTGTGTGAAAGTTTGCAGCTTTTTGATTTAAAAAAGTAAACTGCATTAATTTGGAAGCATCTTAGTCTTCTTCAGTATAATAATAATGGAATGAATACTTATTTTAAGAACTGGGATTCTTATGTGAATCTGTTTTTTTCACCCACATCTACCATCCCACAAAAGCACACAAACCACAGTTTGGTGATAACAGAATGAATAAAACTGATGTATTGTTCATGCTAATTTGGAGGTTTTCTCAAATCCCAGAGTGTGCTGACATTTCTTTCCAGGCTTCTGAAATAAAATTTCACATTCAGTGAGGTTTTCTCTCAACTTCCTACTGTACAGAGCTAACTAAGTTAGCAAAAAAAAAAAAAAATCAATATGCTATGAAGACATTACAGGACAGGAGAGGCAGATATAATGAATAGATAAATGCACATGATGCACCCTTTACTGTATATGAGCGTGATGATACATTTCCAACATGTGTTAGCAAAGTATTACAATGTTCAGTTTTGCATGTTTTACTTTTCTTTTTTCTTTGCAGTGAAAGATGTCTGCCAGACACCATTTACTCAAACTGCATATGAAACAGCTAAAACCACCATCACATGTGATTACCCTAAAAAATACAACTCCTATGTCAAGTTTATCTGCAAAGACAACAATGAAATCTGTGAGGAGATTTTATCAACACAGTCTTCTGTAAAGTCAAACGGGACATTCACTCTCACAGACACCAACAGCTTCAACATGTCCATCAGTAATGTGAGCTCACAGCATGCTGGTGTCTACTGGTGTGGAGTCAAATCAAATGAAGAAAATTACAAAACTTCACTCAGAAAAATACAACTGGAGATTAAAAGTGAGTAATACAGATTCAGCTCTCCTCTACTGGTTAGAGGCTTTTTTCTGACTTTCGTTTTCTGTTTATCAGTGAAACATGACTCAACACAACAGGTGATTTAAAAGACGTTAACACAAATTTATACACATTCAGATGTTGTACTGGCAGTCTGGCTGACATTTGATATTTTGTAAAAGGCAACTATCATAAAAAATATGTAAATATGTGTGCAGATAACAGTGAAAGTTAAAGTCAAATAAAGAAAGTGAGATGCCAGAAATGCCAAAGTGTTTGAATTAGAATTTGTCTTTGTCTCTCTATCCACAGATATTAAAAGCTTCAAAAGATCCCCAACTATTGGACAAACTTTCACATACTGGTGTAATTACACACAAGGTGCTCCCATTAAGAAATTCATCTGTAAGGGAGAAGATCCATCTATATGTCAATATCTATGGAGCACCTCAAAGCGCAGGACGAACACTGGGAAGTTTTCAGTGGAGGATGTCAAAAAGAGGGGAAATGTCACCATAACTGTGAGAAACTTAACAACAGATGACGCTGGGACATACTGGTGTGGAGCACAAAACACTGACAATAGACACAGTAACCCATTCTTCAACAGACTGGAGATGACTGTAGGTGAGTGTTCAAATAATTTCATTGTTTTTGATGTAGTGGTTCATATCATAGGAGGCTAATAGATGGATGGTGATGTTCACCTGTGGCAGGTTCAATTCCCTGTAACTGCTGAGACGTCCATCCCTGTTCAGTGTAACAGAGCGTTGCCACCAGGAACTCTCCCATGTGACCAAGACCAAGAAGTTCCTGCTTCTGCTACTTTCTGATAGTTCAGGATTAAGATGCAGCAGTTTTTCTTAAATTAATCACTAAGTTTGTGTGTAAAGTCCGTCAGTAGTTCTTAGTAACTACTAGTTATCAGGTTGCACCATTAAAATTCAGAAATGTCTTAGCTAGTAAACACTTCAGTAATGTTTCAGTCGATTGCTAAGCAACATCTGTAGCGCTGTCCAATAAGAAGCAACCAACTATGTAAACAGGAAGTGACTGTGGCATCACAAGCTGTAACATAACTAGAGGCCAAAAGATAAAATAAAGTTAACTGCCACTCCTTTGTGAATGTAGGTGTGTATATTGTTTTATTTATTATTTCATATCTGCAGAAATATCTGGATCTATGTTTTAGAATTAGTAGTATTCATGTTGTTTATAGTGAGAGGGAAATATTGGACTGTGCTAAGCTAACCACTGTTATTTGGTCATTTAGTCTAACGTTATTGGCATCAGCTTCCTGACTCATTTAAAAAAAGAGGAAAAGAGAAAGAGAAGAGAGAGTGTAAACAAGTGCATGGTGGTAGAGAAATATTAAAACTTTATTTTCTGATTTATTCATAGCTGTTACCTCCTAAAGCAGAAGGAAGACGCAAATCTGTCTTTTCAAAATTAAAGAGTTACATACAAACAGTAAAAGGAAGTGGTTTGATTTTGAAAGGCAGGACAGTAATGAAGCAACAGTAATGACTGTACAGCATCTTGCTGAAGCTAATTTGCAGCCCCCATCACTGGATAAACTATGTTGCTATGAAACACCTGACGAGTCCATGCAGTTGATGGAAATAATTCTATATATGTACATAAGGATTTTATTTGTTTTTTGCCTGGTCCTGTCTCATTTTTTTCTACTCAGCTGTTGTCTGTAATAAGAATTTATTTCTGCTTTCATTCACAACTTTGATGTTTCTATTTCTGTTTGCAGTGCCACAGACTCGCTCATCTGCTGACAGGAATGGTGAGAAAACTTTTTTTTTCTGAAACCTACATTTACATGATTGAAAAACATTTTGTGATTAGATATCTATGTTAATTGTGGTTTAACTAATGCCGGTCATCCTTTTGTTGTGTGGTTTTGTAGCCATCATCATTACTGTCATCTGTGTAGCTGTGCTGCTGCTTGTGCAGATTGTGGTTCTTATCTACACACGTAAGAGATTCTTTATATAAAAACACTCAAACATACATGCATACACACAGTTTTTATACTGTGAAAGCAGGGATGACATAAATTAATAAATGCATAAATAAAAAGAGTAAAAATGTTCAGACTTTTTTTGTCTGGAAGTTGATATTTGTCCAGCTTTCAGTATTATGTTCATTTCTAGGAAAAAGTCTACACAATGGTCAAGTCATAAAATCACATAAAATGAAAACAAACAGCTGAATACAAACATCAACAGGTGTAACACTGTCAGTTCTTTCCTGGTCAGTTGTACAGTAGGTTCTGAATGAGACAGATGTGTGAAACTGATCCACTTCATTTTCTTCTGCTAAATTTCTTTGTTTTCATCTTTTTCTTACATTTTCCATTATTTCTCTGCCAGAATGTTCAAAATACAAAACAAATGAAGAAGGACAGAACAATGTAGAGGTTAGTATATATGTTTTTCATACAGTTGCACTGTTTGTGTGTGTGTGTGTGTGTGTGTGTGTGTGTGTGTGTGTGTGCATCTATATTGTGGGATATAATGGACCCATATGTGCATGATGCCAGAGGCCTCAATGTTAAGGTTACACTATTAGTTGCACATTAAATGCAGACATTTTCACACATATTTACGGTATATTCTGTGATTTATGGAATAATTCTTTGCCAAAAATGAAGCACTGTCAGTCAAAGTGTCCCACCATTAAACACATGTAGTTTGGCAGATTTATGTAGATGGTTTGACATCATCTTATAAATTTTCTTTAACAAGAGTTTTGTTGTAGGCTTGCCTGCTAATCAGCACTAAACAGAAAGTACAGCTGAGGCAGGGATTTGGTCATTAACCGAAGTATTGTACAAATTTTAATTTTGACCTGATGATGGCGCTGGATGAATAGTTAAGAGATCACCAAAGTCCTTACAGTTCATTCTGAGGGGGACATAAACATAGCACAAAAAGTAAGGAAATTTGTGTTTGATAGATTATTTCTTTGTTGTAACAATGCTTCTTGGCAATAAATCTTATACCGTTGGAAAGCCTGTTTTTTCCCCTTTAAATGGTGCCATATTTGTAAGGAACATGCATTTGTGGGATGAGCAGCAGAGCTGAGTATGTGGGTTGCGCCCATGAAAAATTTGCCAAATCTTCTCTGCCAATGCCAAACAACTTATTCTGCCATTTGGTGTTTGGATGATTGAAGCTTGAAGAAACAAGACATACAATTTATTCATTTAACTGGTCACTCTGGCACGAACAGCACGTCCATGCTGATCCCACAAGTGTTCAATGGGGTTAGGGTCAGGACTGCTGGCAGGCCATTCCATCCTCTCCACTCCCAAATTCTGGAGGTAGTCTCTGATAGACCCTGTTCTGCGGGGGCGAGCATTGTCATCTTGGAGGATAGACTTCAGTCCCAGACTGTGGAGATATGGGATTGCCACTGGTTGCAGAATCACATCTTGATATCTCTCTGCATTGAGATTGCCTCTAATGATGACAAGCCTTGTTTGTCCAGTGAGGGAGATGCTTCCCCACACCATCACACTGCCTCCACCAAAAGATGTTACTCTATCGGTGCAGCAATCAGCATAGCGTTCTCTGCACTTTGACCCTACGATCCAACTGCCATGGGCAGAATCTGGACTCTTCGCTGAACGTTATGTTCCTCCATATGTTGAAGTTCCAGTGCATGTGTTGCCGACACCAGCACAAATGGGCCTGACAGTGAAAGGCAGTCATGGCAGGCCTCCTGGCAGTACCTGGGGGTACCAGATGCTGAAAACAAGAGTCCATAGAAACAGCAAAATAAGCTGTTTGGCATTGGCAGAGAAGATTTGGCAAATTTTTCAGCCCACATACTCAGCTCTGCTGCTCATCCCACAAATGCATGTTCCTTACAGAAGAAGCGTTGTTACAACAAAGAAATAATCTCCCAAACACAAATTTCCTTACTTTTTGTGCTATGTTTATATGTGTGTACCACATTTCATTGCAATCCATCCCAGACATAAAAAACGAAAAATGTCACTCTGCTAGTGGTGCTAGATGAAAAGCCAGTGGATCATCAAAGTTAGAGGGCTTCATCCTCTGGACACCATGAATGTCTGTACATTTCATTGCAGTGCATTCAATAGTTGTTGATATATTTCAGTCTGGAGTCTGGACCAACATGGTGGACTGTCAGGTCATCATTGCCAGCCACAGCTGGTGCTAGCGTGGCTAAAAACTCAGCCTCAGCTTCCGTTTCAGGAGATGTTGTGGCTGCTGTTGACCCAGTGCAGCTTTGTGTGTTTGTGTGTTGTTAGGAAACACCTCCATTATTTTTGCCATAATTCTGGGGATTAAAGAGTAGTTACCAGTTTTTGGAAGCAAACCAGATGATTGATGAGGTCTAACTGTCTTTAAGAACCTCTGTTATCAGCATTATTGGTGCTTATTGTTATGATTGTGTGTAAACTATTCATCTTGTATTTTTCATTCTGCTCTGGAAGGATTTTGTCTATGAGGAGATAGAGGAGCAGCCCCACAAGCCTGACTCGGGAACTGCACTGAAAACGATTTATGTCAGTGCCAAACATCCCACCAACCCCTCTGCCTTTACACATTACTCCAACATCAACCATCCAAACAGCCCAGGGGAAATTAGTGGTGACACATCTTCTACTGTGAAGGACAATGGTCAATACTCTACTGTCAATCACCCATCCAGGTGTTCTGAAAACCCTCTCTACTCTACTGTCAACAAGCCACAGGAACACTGAGGAAAGTTTCCAGGCTGTGAGCTTTGCCAAGATTTCAGTTCATTCTTTTTTTTTCTTTTCCAACCCAAACACAGACTTTTAAACTGTTTAAGATTAAATTGTTCATCTTTGCTTGATTTATCAAGATTTATTCAGAGGATTTCTGCACTGATATACACCAAGTTACCTGATGTGCAACCAACAATGCAGTTCAACACATCCACCACCAACCACCACCTCAAAAAGGACTGAAACAACACCTCTCTGACACAAGGTCATAAAATGAACAATATTCACTCTAACAGGAGTTAATATTATATGATAGAAGTTAATCCAGGACTACTGCATTGGATTGCATACAGGTGTTCTTAATATTACATAAGAAATAGACAGTTTTAATCAATAATATAGCAGTTGTTTGGTCAGGGGTCTGAGGTAATATATTAATGTGTCAGTCCTGGTTTAGGGGCAGGATAAGAACTGGTTTAATGAATGATGCTGTATATCAGGGGTTGGAGGACTAGCTGATCTGAATGAAAGACTCAAGATTATTTGACAAGGTGTGGATGTCAGTTCATCACCCAAACTCCACTGTTCCCCAAAACTGCTGCACAAAATACTTCTTTTAGTGTGTTAAGATCCTGAATGTCACATTTCCTCACACCATCAGCCTCAGACTGATGTCAGGATGTAATATACTGTATATAAATGCAGTTAATAATTGATTCATCATTTGGAGTCATTTAAAAAAAAAACTGTCCAGATTCTCAGATTCCAGCTTCTTGAATTTGAATATATTCTGTTTTACTTAGTTGTCTATGATAGTAAACTGAATATCTTTGGATTGTGGTGTGTTAGTCAGTCAAAAGGAGAAATTTGGATTTTTTCACCATTTTCAGACATTTTATAGACCAAACAAACAAATAATTGTTAGCTGGAGTCATACATGTAGTATACAATGTATATGTGCAATAATATATGCACATAATATATAATATAATATATAATATAATATGTGCAATTTGTAGTTGCAACAAAAGTTGCATCATTTCATACTTTCAGAATGTATTTGTACACTGTTTAATCATTTTTTGTTTTCAATATCTTTCTTGTAAATTTCTTTTAATATTCTATTTCATGTATGAAACATGTTTTTTATAGTGATACTAAACAAGGTTTATCTTTACAGCAGGCGGTCGTCTTCATCTCATACTTGATATTATAAGTCGTATTTGTACCTTTAACACAAAACTATTGTTACAAAGTGTTTTACGGACAGACACAAAAGACAAAAGATAAAACAAGATGGCAACATACAAACAAAATGTACAAAATATACAACACACACAAATAAAAGAAGTGCCTACTAAGATGCTTTTTAAAATTTTGTACTAACTTTAGGAGCCATAAATGAAGTTATAGTGATTTTTGAATTCATTTTAAATAAGTAATTTTGTGATGGTGTATATTTTGGTTATTTGTTACTGTTATATTTGTTATATTGTCATTATTTAATGCGCAATCACGGTGATTATTGATAGAATCAGGTCACTATGATATTCATAGTTAATATAAGCAGCTGTTTACCTGCATGGCGGCTGGTAAGAGAGAGAGATAGAGAGAGAGAGAGAGAGAGAGAGAGAGAGAGAGAGGGTGAGTGGGTTGCTTTTTCTTTGTTTACCACAGCTTTGCTTTTGATTGCTGTTATTATTTTGAGTATATTTTGTAATAAGTTGATCTTTTTCATCAATAAAAGTTATTAAACGTATCTTTTTGATCTCAGCAGACAGTCAAGCAAACAAGGTCTGAATTCAGCCTCTCAGACACTTTTTACTTTGTTTCCATTAGTCGCTACACAAAACATAATCGGCTAACACAGATTGATCACTTTGACAGCCACACTCTCACCACTAAAGTGCAACAGTCTATCTGAAGTCAATCTGCTCCTACTGCCTTCAACAAGATTGTACATTTATCTGTGAACTGTGCAGTATGTAATGTCAACATGGAAGTTATTTTTTCCATCGAGTACATTCCTTTGTTTACTGACTGCTACACGTCTTGCAATATAAACCAGAGTAATGTGTTAAGGACTGTTTGTCTTTTTTAACTGCAGAGTTCTGCGTCAGTTGTAGCTGAGCTAGTGCAGACTGACTGAGAGGCAGGTGTACAAGGTGTCATAAGAGCTGATGTGATATGAGCATGAATGACTTTTTCAACATTTCCAGGGTGAGGGGCCTGATTTCTGAAATGTTCCCTGTGGTGGATGTAGGGAAGTATAGGAAAGGTGAAGGCTTTAATAAACTACATAATAAACTCCTACAGTGATATTGGCTAGAGTCAGGGACAATCTATAAAATACTGCTGACTCACTACAACAGCAGTCCATTCATTTAATATTATTACTATAAATTTAGCATGGTGAATAAGTTCATAATCAACTAAAACTCCATCTGCAGGTGTTTCCTGTGGTTTAATCCTGTGCAGTTCTGGGGCCAGATGCATAAAAACACGAACACAAAAATATATATAATATATTCAAGACTAAAACTGTGTGCGCAAACGCCAGAAATATGCAGACACGTTATTTTCGTTCTGTTTTCACACCTCAGTCATTGGGAGTTAGGCGCTGGTGCACAAGTCTTATTTCCACCCCCACAATTCACCATAACTGAATGTAGACATGACCTTAATCAGCTATTTTCATACAAACATGCTGCCTGCTCCACCAGTCTGTAGATCTGTCTATTAAACAAACAGGAAGGAAAGTGCTTGTGTTGCAGCAAAGTTCTCCAACAGCCACAACAGCTGTCATTAAATAGTAATATCTCATTATCATTTTTAAACACCAGAAACGTGATCAATGATTCATTTGTAGAGCTCATGTTGAAGACAGAGTGCATCGCAATTAAGAATAAAATAAAAAAGATTATTTACAGCAAAATAAAAGAATGATAAAACTGATCACACAAAGCAATTACCTTTGATTGATGAGTGCAGTTTAAACAAACAATATCTTATTATATTAATATTCTGTCTCTCACCTTGTTTAATCTTACATAATTCACAGCTGGCTCTGGGAAAACGTGTACACTCTGTTTTTATAAATACTATATGCATGTTTTATGTGCGTACACATCCTTTACACATCTGGCCCCCGGTGAGTAATGATGTGAAGCACAGGGCAGTTATAAAAATAGAAGAAAAGGGGGAAGATGGTGAGAATCAGGGGCGGATCACTTTTTCTAAAATATCAGCTCAGGAAACGCCTATGCAGACGGTGAATGTCAGAATTGAAAAGAAGAACCAACATAACCAACTGGAGATGAATAATTACTGAGAATTTCTTCACCCAAGAACAACATGAAGAGTTTCCTTCTGCTCGTCCTCTCACTGATGACCGGTAAAAAAGGTTTATTCCTGCCTGATTACTGACTTTAGAGACTGGATTGACAACTGTTACAGCTCTGCCTCTTCAGTAATTAACCAGTTTCTATACATCCTGTTCTGTGGTTTCACTTACAACTCAACTTTTTTAAGACAGGCCACAGTAGCAGTCTATTTATTATTAAAGTATAGTACTGTTAAAAAGCTCACTAACTTTAACCAACAATAAAATACAACTCATTTATATAGATATATTTAAATATTTTGGGTAATTATTCAACTCAACAGTGATGCAATCTATAGTCTGTTAAAAGGTTTTATTCTTTCCTGCCTGGTAGTTTATCTGATGTGATGTGAATACGCAGCGATCAAAGATGATGTTTTTGATTTGGATACTGACAACCTGTAAAAATTCCTTTGCACACAGGAAGTGATGCTTTTAAATGTATTTCGTATATTTTTTGACAATTAAGTATAAAATGCAAAAATAATGCTAATTTATCAAGGATACAACAAGGATTCAGACTTGTCTTTTGTGATGCCTAAAAGTAGAGACAACAAGAGCAGCTTTAAAAATCACATCTGTGATATTTTTGCTTTTTTTGGCGGCCATTTTAAGTCGTGAAAACGTTTCCTGTCTGTATGTTCGAGAGGGTGCAAGAACCAAACTCATGGTAACGATTCCAGCTGCAGTCAGAATGGCAGCAATATTCTCAATTGGACAGAAAATTCACTGTTCACTGACCGAAACCGGTCACAGTACTTTAGAAATGAAAGGAGTAATTTTCTTCAACCGCCAGAGTTGGTTTAAGTTTTTTAAAGTGCTACAGTGTGTGTTGGTTGGTGGACTAGCTTGTTAGTGTTAAAAGGCTGGAATTATGGAAAACAATTAGCTTTAGGATTGATTAGGGTGATGTTGGGGCCTCCTGTGTTGTAAAATGACTCAATTTAATCTCCTCAGCCTTTTTAAGTTAATTGAAATTTTGAGCTCAAGGGCGAGCGATGTTGAGGTGGAACGTGTTACTATGTCACACCAGAACATCAAATCAAATCTGCAGGAAGCTTTAGCATAAGTCCACCGTCGCCCAGCGCTGAGTGAGTACTCTGTAGTCGCAGTTTGCATCGCACCCGGATGACGAGCAAAGCAGGACACTGGAAGTGTTGCTGGTTGTTCAGCAGCTAAAAAGTCTTTACAGCCTTCCAGAGGATGGAAATTTACGTCAGGAATGGCTGAAATTATTTTTTGGAGACAGTCTTCCCTCCGTTATTGGCGAGTGGCTTTGTGTATGTGTCCCGCACATTTTACAGCCAACTGTTTGTTTAACGAGACTCAATACTTCCATCTTCAATCTTTGGATCAAGTTTTAAAACATTGTTTCTTTCTGTTACTCAGCTATAGGAATATAATAAACCTGTTCTAAAGCTAAGATAGTGACCTCCAGCTACGTTTGAAAAAATTACTTTATTTTGTGAGGTAACTTAGACACAATCTCACCGTTCTGAAACATCCTTTTGAAATCTAAACTTTGCAACAGCAGGTTCTTCCCTTCATTCAGGATCAGACTCTGGTTCTTGGACCACTATATACTGTCTCACATCTCCAGCTGCAGACATTACTGCAGGTAAAGATGCAGTGTAAAGGAACTTGCATTATTCATTAGGTTGTATTCTGATTGGTGGAAGGGGGAAGGTGGGGGCCACACCTCCCACCATCGGAGTAGGTGATCAATAATTATGAAAAATAAAATAATGATTTTATGTGAATAGCTTCGAAAACAGCCTGCTGGAGGACTGAGGGGAACCTGACCTATAAGGAAAGATAGATTTAGAAAAATCTAAACAACTTTTCGTGAATAAAATGTCAAAGATATACCAATAATATCATATATATATATATGAATACCACTCAATACCAGATCTTTAAAGTCCTGCTCCACTCAAAAATATGTTTTCCTTCTTGTTCCTACAGTTAAATGTTTGAGCTTCACTGTGCAGAATGATGTATGTGCAGAGTTTGTTTGCACATTTATCTGCTGAAAGTGAAAAGTTTCTCTGAGCTCACTGAAAATCAAATTTTATGAGGTGGGCCTACAAGCATGATTTGTGACATCACAACTAGATTGGATCCAGTCTTGGTCCAGTTGCACAAGTGTGATGTGGAAACTTGAAGCCTCCAGTGCACAAATACTGAGAATGAACTTTACAGTGAAGGAGGAAACATCTTGTATCCAGCAGTTGACTTTTGAAATGAACCATATTTACATCTTCAAAGATTCTGGATTTTTAATGAGGGAAAGGGAATAGATGTAATTAAAAAAAAAACATTAAAAAGTAATTCAATGTTTTGTGGAAAAAGTATTTTAATGACTTGAAACATGTCTGGAGGGGATTTTTCTTTTAAACAGTGGACGGGTCGCTGGGACTGGTAGGGTTAGAAAGAAACCTGTTTTACTCTCAGTATTAATCATTTATAACACAGTGGTTAAAGAAAAGATAATAAGTGCATAAAACTCCTCTGGTGAACAGGCACTAACACAAACATTTTTGCCATTTTAAAAAATGAAAAATAAAAATTCCTAATATTTGTCAAGGATGAAATACAAAGTCAAACTTATTTCACTTATTCTTATCTTGAATCATGAAGCCACTGGGATTTGAAAACCTGACTTTGGCGACTCCTGGTGGTAGAACCAAAAAATACACCGTGGCAGGCTGCAGAGTTGCTGTTACACTGAAAAAGTACAACAAAGAATGCATTTCATAACTTTATACTAACTTAGATTTTAGGAGCAGAGGCCTTTCAGAATCTCTACAGAAATTACAACAAAAACACTATATGTATGAATAAATTACACGTTCAACAAGATTAATTGAACAACTCTGTGATCTATTGATTAATCCAGAAAGTCTGTTTACCAGCATGACGAGACAGTGGATGTTTTGTTGATACGGTTCTTATTCAGACTGTTCTGGGATTGTTTCAGTGTCTGACATGATGGGAACCTTTCTCTTTGTCTGATCAACAGGCTGTGAGGTCTCATCTGAAGTGAAGGGATGTGAAGGAGGATGGGTTGAACTCACCTGCAAATACCCAAGAGCAGATCAGGAATATCAAAAGATAGAGGTTATTAATCCCAGAGGAAAAAACATACAAACCACTACAAAGGATGTGTGGGATGGGGATGACAGATTTTCCCTGTACCATGATACAAGAAATAAAAATCTCAGGATGGCCATTAAACAACTTGAACATGATGACTCTGGGGAGTACCAGTGTAAATTTGACCAAGACCATTTCTCATTCTATGGACCCGGGGAACAGGAACTGGAACTGAAAGTCGGTAAGAGATGCTGCATCTGTATCAAAGACAGAGTGAAGTTTAACAAAACATCACTAAGAAAACATGAAGAAAACTAACAAAAATGTAACAACACAACACACAGGCATCAGGCATTGAAAGACATTTCAGAAATGTATCTGTATTTTGGTTGCACATTAATTACAGTATATCTGTCCCACTGGGGTGGAAATCTTTGGGAATCTCACAATTTGATTCTGATTCTTTGTGTCACGATTCAATTCAGAATTGATTATTGATTCAAAGCCAATTCTTGATTCAATGAATAGAAAGAGAGGGAATATTTTTAGCTCTTCTGATGCTTCCTTCAATGCACTGTGTGCCATTCACTGGTGTCCTGTGTCCACTGAACTTTAATATAAAACATAACTGACATTTAAAGGTCACGTCTGACAAACATAAAAAAGTAGAGAAAAGTGTGTGAAAGATTGAAACTTTTAGATTTAGAAAAGTGAACTGCATTCATCTTAGTCTTCTTCAGTATAATAATAATGAAATGAAAGTATCATTTACTTACCAACATCATTGGTTTAATGTTTTTTTGTAAAATCAGAAGTTGGTCTGCATGTTTTGGAGTAAGGAGGGGAAAAAGCGAAACGCTCCGCTGTGTTGTTAACGTTCTGTCTTCAGTTTGCACAGCAGCCGACTTTCTTCACTTCTCCAGTTGGTTGAAGTTTTGTAAAGTGCTGCAGTGTGGTCAGTTTCATGGTGCGGTTGGGCGCTTTGCTAACATTAGTCTCTGGGTGATAGGGTACAAAGTATTCAGAAAATAATTTACCTTTTCCTGAAGACTGTATTAAGTCAATACATTTAAAAAGCTTGTCTATTTTGAAGATGAACAACAAAGTAATTCTAGTATGAACATGTTTCACATTCAGTGAGGTCTGCTTCTCTTCCAACTTTCTACTGTATAGAGCTAACTGAGTTAGCAAAAATGGAAATCAATTTGCTCTGAAGCAAACATTACAGGACAGGAGAGGCAGATATAATGAATAGATAAATGCACATGATGCACCCTTTACTGTATATGAGCGTGATGATACATTTCCAACATGTGTTAGCAAAGTATTACAATGTTCAGTTTTGCATGTTTTACTTTTCTTTTTTCTTTGCAGTGAAAGATGGCTGCCAGACACCATTTAATCAAACTGCGTATGAAACAGCTAAAACCACCATCACATGTGATTTTCCTAACGAATACAACTCCAGTGTCAAGTTTATCTGCAAAGACAACAATGAAATCTGTGAGGAGATTTTATCAACACAATCTTCTGTAAAGTCAAACGGGACTTTCACTCTCACAGACACCAACAGCTTCAACATGTCCATCAGTAATGTGAGCTCACAGCATGCTGGTGTCTACTGGTGTGGAGTCAAATCAAATGAAGGAAGTTACAGAGTTTCACTCGGAAAAATACAACTGCAGGTTAAAAGTGAGTAACACAGATTCAGCTCTCCTCTACTGGTTAGAGGCTTTTTTCTGACTTTCGTTTTCTGTTTATCAGTGAAACATGACTCAACACAACAGGTGATTTAAAAGACGTTAACACAAATTTATACACATTCAGATGTTGTATTGGCAGTTTGGCTGACATTTGATGTTTAGTAAAAAAAACAACTATCATAAAAAATATGTAAATATGTGTGCAGATAACATGAAGTGAAAGTTAAAGTAAAATAAAGAAAGTGAGATGCCAAAAATGCCAAAGAGTTCGAATTAGAATTTGTCTTTGTCTTTCTATCCACAGATATTACAATCTTCAAAAGATCCCCAACTATTGGACAAACGTTCACATACCAGTGTGAGTACCCACAACGTGCTCCCATTAAGAAATTCATCTGTAAGGGAGAAGATCCATCTATATGTCAATATCTATGGAGCACCTCAAAGAAAAAGAATGTAAAGTTTTCAGTGGAGGATGACAGAGAGAGGAGAAATATCACCATAACTGTGATAAACGTAACAACAGATGACACCGGGACATACTGGTGTGGAGCAGAAAACACTGACAATAAACGCAGTAAAACATTCTTCAACAAACTGGAGATGACTGTAGGTGAGTGGATGTGTTATTTTATTACTATGAAGTTATTCAATTCACTTCAAATCTTGTCACAGGCACAGAGAACAGTCAACTCCGCTGTACAATGAAATTCTTATTTTGTGGTCCTCTCTGACCACCATGGATAATAAACAGTAAATTGAGAATAAAATATAAAATTATGAAAATTATAAAAATTCAAACTATAAACACAATATATAAAACCTTTATAAGATAAAATTACAAAAGTGGATACAAAGGAAAAGGAGACATGTAAACACAATTTGTAGCGGTTAAGTCTGATTGTACGTTAATGTGCATTGTACTGTATGTGCAAATATCCCTGCATGTGTAAGAGGGTCCATGCATGTGCAAAGTATGCAGAGAAGTAGTGACTGGAGACTTCAATTCAAGTATAGCCAAAATCTGACCCTGGTTCAGATTGTAGGAGGCTAAAGCCACAGTTTTGATTACTGTACTGCACGATATGTAAAATGTCTAGTTATTATAATACGTATAAGAATGTTATTTTTAGTTAAAGAGTAACGGAGATGATACATGAGCTGTTTTGAGTCACGACAGTCCCGTAAACTGTGACATGATTAGTTACACTTCATGTTCACCAGCTGCAGTTTACAGGACTGTCGTGACTCCAGAAGGCGAGTTCATTGATGGGCTAGCTGGTTCTGTCTTGTAGTGAATTTAACAGTCTCATCTACAACAAGGACAGACTGAAAATGACTCAACTGTGATCTTGATTTCTATTTGTTGATGAAGTATCATCTCTAGTTACAAGAGTTGAAGTGCTGGGAGTCAACAGAATAGTTCAGACATGCAACATTACAGCCATTTGCTTTGTGTGATCAGCCACTCTGTAGCATTTGGCTTTCTATTCAAACAGCAGTCAACTGTGATATCCTGACTGACAGAGTGAGAACATCTGCAGTCATTGTTATTTATACTCTTGATTTCATTTCCTGCACGTCCCTTTCACCAGACTTCAGATGAGCATGCTGCAGTGACAGCAGGACTTGATCAGCAACATGTTCAATCAACTAAACACTGATCAGTTTTGAAGTTTCTGTTCATTGTATCTACACATGAAATGACTTAATTTTAAAATTATAAGTTGCTCAGTATTTATGCTTTATAATTCACACTTAAACTTTTTTTTTTCCAAGCCTGTCTTAAAACATGTCTCACATGCCTATATACACATTGGAGGTGTCATTGATCATGTAATTGTGATCTGTGGTGAAGAAATCCATTCCTAAAGCAGATTTTTAAGAGAAGAGGGACAAAATCCATTCTCCTCATGCTGTGTAAAAATACAAATGTAAGTTCAGCTGAAGCTACTATGAGGCTACAAGCTGAACTGTTTCTTGGCTCTGAGCAGTTGCCAGGCAACCAGCAGATCTGGCACATAACCTCATTTAAAACAGGAAATTGTTTTTTTTATATTCCTCGGTTTTTGTCTGTTTGTTAATTAATGAACTTTAGAGGAGCTGAAAGAGCACAAGAAATGTTAATTTACAACAGTCTGACAAAGATCGAGCACTATTTTCATAGATGCACTAATTAAATCATTTTTCCCACACAGAATCGGGATCAGCTGCTCATGTTACTGTTACAACAGATTGGTATTTGTGTTTTATTGTGTTTATAACAGTCGTTGGCTGAGTGTGGCAGTTCAAAATGTGTTAATATAATAATTTTTCCACCCACAACACAAAGTGGATACTCATTACTGTTAAACTTCACAGTCCAGTTTTCCATGGCATGGGCTTCTTATTGTGTAACAAGCTAATATTATCAATAAAATATATGCTATATTGCATAGTTGGGTGAAAAGATTGATTGATTGATTTATTTTATTTTGATAAATCAGATTCCAGACCAAACAAAGTAATAAAACCATCTGGTTTAGTGATCGTTTGTGAAGAATTCAAATAAGTTTTTCATCAGGAATTGTTGGGTCTCTGTAAATTAAAGAGTACGGTCTAGAGCTGCTCTATGTGAAGAGATAACTTTTGTTATGATTTGGTGCTATATAAATAAAATTGAATTGAATCATAGAAACAGCTACAACAACATAAAGTAAGCTAGTTAACAGCAAACATAACTTTGCAACTTTGTTCCCAGCTTTGAGAAATGTATAGTGCTGTGTGAACCGATCAGGACTCTCTAATTGTATTTACTGTAGCCAGCAATAGCAACAGGAAGTTAAGAGTCAAAACAGGAAATGGAACAAACTGAAAAAGTAGGGGCCGCATTAAGTTAGTGGCAAATATTTTGACATAGTAGGAAAGTACAGGTGTCACTAATAACATTAACAATGGCTCTGCTCTATTCAAGTATCCCCGTAAACCATGACAGTGTGACACTGAGCCAGCATGTGCAATACCAGGACCCTGAATCATTCATTTTATTATTTACTCCTGTGGTTTTCCTGCTGTGTCATGTCAAAAAGCCATTTGTTCAACAAAGTTTTTTCCACAAATTCACTCATCTTACTTTCTTTCTTTCATGTATTCATTGTTTTGTTGTTTAGTTAATTAAAAAACATTTAATTAGATATTTTGTGTGCTTTTGGCCGAGGTTGATATATTAATAAATGTTGGCAAAGGGGAGGAAACGAGAAAAAAAAGATTAAAAAATACTGAATAAATAAACAGTTTTATCTGTCAGGCTTAGAACAATTGTATTTTTCCTTTTCTATCCTTGTTAATTTATAAATGCACATGTACAACCTGAATGCATTTTTTTTTGCTTTCAGCACCATCTCCAACACCACCACTAACACCAACACCACCTGGATCTGTGAATCATGGTGAGAAAGCACATTTGATATCTTCAACCTTAAATGTTACGTGTTTGAAAAACATTTTGATGATTTAACTTCTGTAAATTACTGTTAAATTTCTTGACACAGACAGCTTTGAGTGATAATTCCATGTGTTCACTGTGTTTTAAATGATGCTGGACATTTTATGTGTTGTGTGGTTTATTTTGCAGGAGACTTTCAGGTAATAATGATCATCTGTGGAGCTGTGCTGCTGCTGCTGCTGCTTGTGATAATTGTGATCCTCGTCAACAAACGTAAGGGAGTTCATTACCAGACTGCAGAACATGAAACACACACATGCATACTGTACACACAAAACCACATTCATGTACTCCTCTATCCTGTGAAGATGTGATGTCTAAAAAAAACAAAGCAGACAAACTGTAAGACGTCAGAAGTTAATAGACATGACTTTTATCATGTCTGTAAGTTGAAATTTTGTTGACCTATTATCTTTGCTCATTTTGGGGGATGCACACTTAAATCCTATTCAGTGAAACCAAACTACATAGATAATTAGAGATAGATTCTAAGCTACATAGATAAGCAACTGTATAGATAACAACTTGACGAAAAGTGCTGAAATTAATCCACTTCCATCCTTCTGCTCATTTCCTTTTTTCTTGTCTTTCTTTTCTTGCTTTCTCTCTTTTTCTGTCAGGATTTTCATGTTCAAAACCCACAAGGAATGGAGCAGCAGCACAGCACATCAAAGAGGTTAGTATAAATGTGTCTGTGTGTGCTAGTACTTTATAGGTGGTATTCATATTGTCAGTAAAACAAGAGCAATACATGAATGATGCCAGACTTTTAAGTATTTTGGTTGTAAATATAAGAGAGATCTCCCGGGACTCGTGTTTCATAGAGATGAACTGTCCGTCGACCACAATGATGCAGTGTTATGTTTTCACTGCGGTGCAATGACAGACTCTCTTTAGCTACGTGTGGCAGATTTGTTATGAATATCCCACTTACAGTGTTTGGATTCAGTTAGTGTATTACCACCTCTGACAGCCAACAAACCAACAAATCTCTTACCTGTTATCTGGAGAGCCTCTGACATGAGACTGAAGCACACATTTTAACTGAATTTCGTTACAGTCTCCTCATCAAACTTTTTGTCACTTCAGTGGAAGCTTGAGTGACATTTAATTTGTATGTCTCATGTACATCATCATTTATTCACTACGTCTGTTTACATGGCACTTTGTCGCATTTTGCTTTTATCGATAAATCAACATTTTAAAGACATATCCTGCACATTTCCAAGTCTATATTTTTATTCTGTGGCTCTATTGGAATATCTTTACATGATTTCCAGTTAAAAACTCCTTATCTATCTTGTATTGGCCCTTTATGCAGCCCCTCAGTTCAGCCTCTGTCTGAAACAGGTTGTTTTAGCTCCTGTCTCTTTCAAGCCTCCTGATGAGCCCTCAAGCTGCCCCTCAGCAGACAACCTTCTTTTTCCCCATTCTTTACTCAAAATATCAATGTCTCAAATACAACCATTCATGTTGGAGCCTGAATCTGATCCATGAACAACCTTAACAACAAAGACTACAGAACAGATGGCTGTTTGAGGGAATGACGTCAATTTGATGAGGAAGTAGAGGTAACTCTGCAAAAGAGGTGTTCAGCCTGCTCTGAACACTTTGACCATGTTTAACATAGACAGCCAGCATATAAATACAGTATATGAATGGCGAAAATAATTTTCTGTTTCCGTTCAGAGGAAAATATAATTAAATACGGTGGATGGAAACACACCAAGTGTTTAGTCTTCCATTATCAATATATATGACTAAATAAGACATATAGCTGTAAAGTATAACAGACTTTTTTTGTCAGTGAATAAATTCTACTTAGGGAGCACAGTGAGTCGTCCATCACACTGATGCTGTGTCCAACTACCAACCTGTTTGTAATTTCTTTCTATCTACAATGTAAAGTACACTTTGTATGGATAGTTCTTATTATTTGTTTGAATATCAACTACTCGCTCAATTTTTTGTTCTTCCCTGGAAGGATAACGTCTATGAGGAGGTACAGTAGTGCCTCCAGGAGACAGGCTCAGGAAATGCAGTGGAGATGATTTATGCCACTGCCAACTTTCCCACAAACCCCCCTGCCTCGATGCATTACTCCACCATCATCTTTCAAACCAGCACTGATAAAGCTAATGGTGAGGTGCTGATCCCCAGACCCAGCTCCTCTGCCTGTGAATATTCTACTGTGAGGAACAGTCAAGGTCCAAACTCTACTGTCTATAAACCATCAAAGACTTTAGAGGATCCTCTCTTACTGACAGTCAACAAGACACAACAGCAATGAGGACGACCCAGGCAGGAATTTATTAAATTTACAAAATATATGGTCAAGATTCATTTTTGATGGGTTGTGGTTGTTAACAATGAAGCCCAGCTCAGACTGTAGTAATTTAACACCCCAAGATATTCAGTTTCTGGGCCCAATCAACTTAAAAACAGGATTCACTTCCACATTGTTTGAGTCGCCAAAGTTTGGTGACAGGACTGATTTGTAGAGACTAGATGAGTCCTTATGCTCAACAGTAGAGTGTCACATCCTACCGGGACTTTTTCTATTTTTTGGACTCTTTGTGTTTTTAGTTGGACTTTTTGAGGGGTCCTTTCATTTGTGTTGCATTTGTTTCCTGGTTTTGGTTTTCTCTGTGCCCTTGTGTGTTCCTGTGTTTTTTGTGTCACCTGTTTGTTTACTTTAGTTCCTGTTTTATTTTGTAATATTTCTCCTTGTGTCTGGTCACTTTACTTCCTGTGTTTGATTATTTCATGTGTCTCACCTGTGTCTCGTTTACCTCACCTGTGTTTCATTTGCAATCACTTCCTGTGTATTTATAGTCCAGTTTTCAGTTCGGTTTTTGTTGAGTTGTCTGCTTCTGTTCGATGTTCCTGTGTCGCCTGTGTTCTGGTTTGTTCCCATGACTTCTTGCTTTTTCATTAAAAAATATTTGCATCAGATTGTCCCTGCCTACCGTCTCTGCATTTGGGTCCACCTGCTCCACTCACCCACCCTGACATAGAGTCCTTTCGAGACTGTTATTGTTGTATATTGTTGTGTGTATATAAGTAACAAGGAACTGCAGTACAGAAGTGTCAAATATAATATATATGTCTGGTAATTCAGTTTGTCCACCAAAGAGCACTGACAACTAGAGCTGCAACAATTAGTTGATTAATCAATTTGTTGATTGGAAGAAAATTAATCTGCAACTTTTTGATGATTGATTAATCATTTTAGTCATTATTCAATCAAAAGTGCCAAATTTTTGGTTCCAGCTCCTCAATTGTGACAATTCACTGTTTTTCTTTGTCATATATGACAGTAAATTGAATATTTAACATTTTAGACAAAACAAGCAAATTGAAGACATCACTGTGGGCTCTGAGAAATTGTGAACGCCATTTCCCATTTTTCTTTCAATGTTCCACTTATTACTTGGTAACAATTATTTACTCTTTATGTTTTTATGTTATGTGTTTATGTTTAAGAACAAATATGGTATAATAAATGATTTTCATATCTCTTAAATATTAGTATTAGCTTCAGAACTCCAGTTTTGTTTTGGCATCCTTTGTATTCCTGCTGCACTGGTGCCATTTTTGACTAATTGTTTTCCAGCTCCATCGATTAGGAATAAAATACAAGAGCCTGTCCTAGCTCTGCTACAGTAGCCTGAAGTGTACATTTGGGTTTGTGTTGAATAATAAATCAAAAGGTTGAAGGAGTAGCTGCTACCACTGTTGTTCAAATGTCTAGTAAGAATTATTAGAACCTATGTTGTGGACTGAAAATATGCTGAAAAGTGGTGTATAATCACTAACTAACAGCTATCTACAACCATGCACTGCAAAAACAGAGAATGAATTAATAAGTAGTGTCTAAAATAGTTTTTTGACATCTGACATTAAATAATCTTTTACATAGAATCATTCAATAGTGAATTATTTCAGTCACAGTCCATGTCCCTGCAGTTTGTCTGACTTGTGTGATATTAAAAAGCACCAAACATTGCTGGTTGTTGTGACTCTTTATTTCTAAACCACTGAAAAAACAAACCCACATTGCTGTTGAAGAGAAATGTTTATTTATCACATGTTGCTTGTGGTAGTAATTTTAAATAAGTCAGACTATGGCAGGCATTATATTATTCTGTTCGTCACTTTAAATTACTGTTACTGTTAATTACTGTTTAATTACACATCAATGGTAAACTGAGTAATGTCATTAGAAAAAGCTGCCGGGTTATTAGAACAATATTATTAATTATAAGAACACTAATAGAATAATAGAAATATGTTAATTAAAATAAAAGTTCTTCTGAAAAGTAATAATTTTCAGTTTGACAAGAACTGGGTTTCTTACAATCAATATTACAATCTGCTATCTAGTGAAAACCTTGCTCTTTTCAAAACCAAAGCAAAAGTCTCATCCTGTCAGATCAACGCGTCACTTTGATATTACTTAAATCATTTGGAGACATGTTGCTTATAGCTCATGTTTCCTCCTTTCCTGTAAGAGGTGTTTGTTGTGTTTCTCTTTGCCTTGGCAAGTAAACTAGCAGATTTTAAAAGATGATTTAAAGCTGTTGCTGTGACGTTTAATCAGACCAATCTTTCAGATAAGCAGCAGGTCTGCCACAAACTGCACTGAGACAGTCAACTGATGCTTCCACGTAAAGATGTATTCTGCACATTTACACATCTATATTTTTTAATGTTGGGCTCTACTGGAATATCTTTGCATGAATCACAGTTCAGTTCATTAAGAATAAGAAAAAAAATCAGTTATAATAATCATCCGCTTATAGTTATCAATTTAACCTGGACGGATGTGATCACTATAAGCAGTTTCCACTGTATAATTATATCCTCGGGAAGTGTGAGTCACCTTCAGCTCTTCTAAAACCCCCTGGGGAGGCTTTTGTCGTACAGACCATATCCTGTCATTTCCTGATGATTAAAATGCTGTCCAGAATGATGACTTAAATTACAAGGAGCACAGTGAATATTTCATTTCCTATCCCCCCTCCCATAATGTTAATTATTACTGTAGTAGAGGGATATTAGGGCTCGTGCAAAGGTGGGGGCCAGTGGAAGAGCAACAAACTAATAAGTAGGCTCACATGGAGCAGGTGTTTCAGACAAGCTGAGACTGTCTGGTGTTTTGTTTGTGGCTTTCACTTCCTGACTGTTTTACGCTCTGTGTACTTGTGGCTCTGTCTACCACAACGTCACACTGTAAAAAATGGCTGTGTAATCCACAGTAATTTACTGTGTTTCTGCAAAGTTAATTACTATGAATATTTTTACAATATAGTACTGTGTATTAGGCCTAAAAACACAGTAATCATAATGATACTGTAGAATCACAGTAGTGAACACACTACTGTAGAAAATCACAGTAACCATTATGTTGCTGTAAAAAATCACAGTAACTATTATAGTACTGTACAAAATCACAGTAATATTGATACTACTGCAGACACCATTATGCTTCTCTATTTAAGGTAGCAGCTTTCCCTTTCATAAAGTAAATCAGTAATTTGAAGATTATTTTGTAATACCTTCAAATAAAACTCCTCAAATTCATGGTGCAGATTAAATAATTTAAACATTAGTTGTTTTGTTTTTTTTTTTTTCATATGAATTCAAACAGGACCTGTCCATGGTTCTGCGCATTTGACTCCTCCCCATTACACATTGTTGCAGAGTGCAGGATTTAATAAGCAAATACTCAATGCCACTTACAGAACTGTTGCGCTGCGGGGTGCACGGGGCTCTCCCTATGGCTGGATGGTGAAGCTGCGGGGTGCACGGGGCTCTCCCCCTGACTGGATGGTGAAGCTGCGGGGCGCACGGGGCTCTCCCCCTGACTGGTCCTGGTGCTGAAGCTGAATTTTTAACATTCCCTTAACATTTTTATTATAGCTTGTGTTTTTATTTATGAAATAGCCTATCTTGTATTTATGACACTTGTGTGGCAGTAGCTATATTTTTCTCTGTATGTTGGCTATAGCCGTTTTTGTGCCTAAAGACAAATTCCCCGTAGGTTCGGCTATATGAAAGCCTTATAACATTATATTATTCTGAAAAGAAACTCAGCATAACATATAGGCTAACTAACTTCACACAATAAGGCTGTTGAATAACTGTATAGTAGCTAAACACTATCAGCTATGCAGGAACCCACCTGTTAACATACTGCATCCTTCTTCACGTCTGACAGGATTTACCGTTCCAAATTTTCGTAAGTTTGGCAGAAAATTCCGCAGATTTTTCTTTGTTGTGTCGTTTTTGGGCACCGTTTTGATATTTTCGTTTCATTTTCTAAGTGTCTCTGACAGCCGTGCTGTCACTGAGCTGTATTGATTAGAATTTCCCGCCTAATGTATTAATTGGACCAAAAATCCCTGACGTATCAAACAAAGAAAACTATGGACCAGTAAAGTTTTTATTTTATTTTAAATATTTGTTTTATTTTTATGTTCAAAATACAGACAATATCATGACCTGAACCCTACGGTGCGGTAGCCGGCAGGCTGTCAGTGAAGTCGTGAGCTGATTGGTTGAGCCAAAGAAAAACATCATGTGATCTCAAATTTGAACAGTGTCACTGAGTCAATCTGGGCGCCAAACGAATTTACTTCACTGCAGCCGTTTGGATTACTACATTATCTTTTTTTACTTTAAAGGATTTTCTTTCTTCTTCTTCATATTCTTGTCTGTTTTTGCTCGGTGTAAAGTTGTCAGACGGTATCATAGATGGACTTTCTGACATCCTACAGCTTGCTAACTTCACCAGCTAACATTTAACTGCAGAGTCCTCTGAAACAAAGGACACAACAAACTCGGAACATTCAGAAACGAGCACTGGAAGATACTAGAGACCACAAAGAGGTCTGTTCAACAGATATTTTTTGCAGTGTGGACAGTGCACTTCTTGCAGTGTGGTGAGAAGTAACGTTAAAGTTAGCATTAGTCTGGAGCAGCAGCAGCAACAGGAGGAGGCACTGACATCAGCAGCTGATTAGTAAGTGTCTTTAACATTAAAACAATCGGTCCTGACTAACACCAGACATTACACCGAGCTAGTTTTTTTTCCAGTTAAATTATTCACATCGATTTCTGGCTGCTCAGAAGTGTGTTGTGCTAACATTATTATGTCAGCTAGTGGTCTGTTAGCTAACAGAAATCCATAGTTAACCTGACTGCATTGTGTTAAACTGAAACAGCTTCATATTACAAATCTAACTTGTCAACATGCCTTAACGTTACAGATGTTAGCTTTATAAATTCTGCTTCATAGGACTCGTGAGAGCACTGTGAAGTCTATTTAGCCTGGGACAACCCCTGGCTAACTCAACACTGTCACACTAGTTCACTATGAAAACATCACCCTGTTTTTTCATCTCTGTAACTTAATAGTTAATTATTCTAACGTTAGGTCTTATAGAGAAGGCAAAATGGTCTGATAGTCTACCATCTACGACCAAACTGTGTGAAATTACTGTGTTTCAAGATGTATATGCATTTATGTATGTTTGTGTGTGTGTGTGTGTGTATGTACGTTTTATATATATATACATGTATATATATATATATATAGAGAGAGAGAGAGAGAGAGAGAGATGCAATGTATAGGACGATTAATTAAAAAGTAATCACTCCCAGTAAAAATAATGTTTTCCAAAGTCATGGACGGCTCTTAATCCTGATGCCTTTCTTCATCTTATTTCTACTCCTCACAGCTGACGAGCACTCCTGCTGATGCCAGAGTCCAGTCTCTCTCATCATCCCAGGTCTCACTGTGCAAGGTAAGATTTAAAATCCACGGACAAAGCCAAGTTAGTCAGCTCTTGTGGAAGTTGTGCTTGTTATACTATGTGCCTGTTTTTAGATATTTTATATTTATATTTTATATTTATTTTGGCTTAACCACAAGCACCTCAGCAGTCATGTGCTTTGATCTGTTCCCATGTACTAACTAACAAACAATATTGTCTCTGTTGAGTAAGTTTCTTAGTTTTCACAGAGAAAACAGTACTTTAAGGTAATAGAATTGTTGTTAATTCAGTGTTTGATTATTATCCATCAGGAGAACCTGAACCTGAGATCCTGTGTACAACCAAATGGATGCTGCTGATGGAGACCTGACTTCATCACCACTTTGGCTGCCATCTTCACATCTTGCTATAGGTTCACAGTTGAATATCAGGAGGAAACAATGACATCGCTGGAGTTCAAAAGGTATTGCTCATCAACATTTTTACATCACATCCTATTTCTTTTAGATTCATTTTACTTTCATTTTCTCGGACTCTTTACAAGTAGGCTATGCATCCACAAACACAATTTTAAAGACTCTATGGACACCTGAGTACCTAGTGACATCTCCCAAAGTTGAATATCCATGTTTAGATTACTTAAGAGTGTTTTGTTTCAAGGAAATAACAGTGTCTAGTGTCAGTGTCTATATTATATACATATTTACTTCATTCTAATTTACTATATTCTTATTTACTTTGTTAAGTTAAGCTGTGTTAAGTAAGCCCATGCAGTCCGGATATTTCCTGCTGTTGCTACTTCACATTAAAAGCTTCTCACTGGTGTACCACTGTGTGGCTTTTATTATGAAGCATGTACAGGAAATGTAAAACAGACTGCAGTATTGGTCGGTAGACATTGGTCTATGCAAAATGTTTTGTGCTGTGCTAAAGAGGAAACAGCTGAAGTGAGCTGGCAGACGAAGAGCTGTAGGCAACACGCTCTTTTACTACAGTTTATGTCATTAAGGGTAAACAACTTATTTTGTTAGGCTGTCCTGTCGGAGGGAAAACCAATTGTACGGTGCATCACAGATATAATTGCAGCAGTTCACTATTCAGTGTGGGTATTTCTGCCATATGGAAGCAGGCCATTATATTTCTGTAAACATTGTGCATAATCCTTGTGCACAGTGAAAATAAATAATAAGTAAAATGTAGTAGTAGCTGTTTAACAGTTGATAAATAATTGTCATTTAAAGAGAGAGATCTGTACTCATTTATTGAAATTTAAATGTGGTTTGAAAGTTTACAGCATTATATGAACTGTAATCTAATTTACTGCAAAATGCCTGGTGCTGTAATCCATTACACAGTAACATAAAATTACTGTATTTTATTTTACAGTTACATACAGCTACTGTAAAAGTACATACAGTACCATTAAATTACTGTTTCATTTTACAATTGCTACTGTAAATAAAAACACAGTACACTTACTGTAATTTATTTTATAGTAAGTTTACTGTGTTTATATTTACAGTAAATAACTGGCAGCAATTGACAAGTAACTTACTGTAAAATGAATTACAGTAAGTTGTAAATTGCTGCCAGTTAATTACTGTAAAAATTACAGTAAGTTTTTTACAGTGCAGTCTTGATACTCTCACCAGATTCAGTACATAGTGAATTTAATATATATAACCACCTACTGTATGTATATAGCGTAACTTATCACTTTTTTACCTATAAAATATTTATTTCTGCACTCTGTATTGTATGTTTGTATGCATTTGTGTTGTATGTATTGTATGTTGTCCATGTGTTGTTTCTACATGTATGTATATATTTTTTCCCTTTCTTGTCTGTACATAATAGTGATATGTTTAATTATCTTTGTTCAGCTTGTTGTCCTTGTGTATCTTTCTGAAGATTGTTGTGTGTAAGTACATTAAGAGCACCTAGAAACTGGAGTCAAATTCCTTGTATGTGTAAACAGACTTGGCCTATAAAGCTGATTCTGATATTAGGAGTCTACTGATGCTGCTATATGAGTAATCTGCAACATTTTCATGATTGTCTCACTGACTCTCTATAATCAATTGACATAATACTATATCAAGCATAACAAATTCAAGTTTTACTTTTGTTATACTTAAGTGTATGTTTCCCCCTGATATATCCCAAATTACTTGTTCTCTGGCTGCTAAAGCTGCTGCTGTCCTGAGATAAATACGCCCCACTGATTATGGAAAACGACTAAATCTGTTACCACAGTTACGCAGACAACACACAAATTTTCATAACCATATCACCAGGGGACTCTGGTCCAATACAAGTGCTGAGTGAGTGCATTGCATTGATTGACTCAGACCTGAATTTAAACAGCCACATTAAGACAATTACAAAGTCAGCCTACTATCACCTGAACAATATATCAAGAATTAAAGGACTTATGTCTCAGCAGGATTTGGAAAAACTTGTCCATGAATTTATCTTCAGTAGACTCGACTGTAACAGTGTCTTCAAAGGTCTCCCTAAAAAATCGATCAGACAGCTGCAGCTGATTCAGATGCTGCTGCTCGAGTCCTCACTAAGACTAAGAAAGTGGATCATATCACTCCAGTTACGCTGGCTTCCTGTCTGTCAAAGAATTGATTTTACAATACTGCTGTTGGTTTATAAAGCACTGAATGGTTTAGGGCCAAAATACATTTCTGATCTGCTGCTACGTTATGAACCATCTAGACCTCGCAGGTCGTCTGGGACAGGTCTGCTTTCTGTCACCAGAGTCAGAACTAAACATGGAGAAGCAGCGTTCAGTTTTTATGCTCCACATACCTGGAACAAACTCCCAGAAAACTGTAGATCTGCTGCAACTCTCAGTTCTTTTAAATCACAGCTGGAGACTTTTCTGTTTGCTGCTACCTTTTATTAAACCAAATTTGAGGGTTAATATTTTACACTGCACTGTAACTTTTATTCTCTTGTTGTATCTGTCTTATTCTATTTTAGCTTCTTTTTTATTTCCAATTTAACACTTTTTAATTGTATTTAAATGTCTTTTTACATTGCCTTGTGTTGCTTTTATGCTCTATGTAAAGCACTTTGAATTTTTGAATTGCTTTGTTGTTGAAATGTGTTATACAAATAAACTTGCCTTGCATGAAATCATCAGGCCTTCCTCTGCTTTAAGGATAAGGCTGTCAATTTTTTATATTTTTCTTATCGTCAACAAATCTAATGTGTAGAGCCATAGTATACACACACACAAGGACTGTGTATATATAAGATACATCAGGCTTTGGACACACACATAATCCTTGTAAGTAGGATGAGTTCATTGTTGGTTTGGCTCCCCACATGAGATTTGTTGACAATAAGAAAAAGACAAAATTGGCAGCCATATCCTTTATCAATCATAAAGTTTGCAGTTTTCCTATTACATCATTAATTGTCTCCTCATATTAAATTCACTATCTGCTAAAATTGACTTTTTTTGTTTTTACATTGGTACCATCTGGTGGTGGCAAGAGGACTGACATTGTGGTGGATGGCAGTGAACACCGTTCCTTTTCTATGTCTGTGATAAGGTTGTCATGTAATGACTGAGGTCAGGACGGGGGTGGGAATATTTTACTCTTTTTTTTTCTTGTTACCATTTACCCTTTATTTGTGTACTTTTTTTATCATTCTTGGGTTTGGAAGAAATTATGTGTATGCATGAACTGTATTGCATTTGAGCTGCACTGCACCAAATCCCAATTAACTTGTTGAAATGGCAATTAAGTATTGAATTGAACTGAAATTCCACTCACAAGCAGCTTCTCATTTGTCAGCAGAAAAACTTGTGGTATCAAAATAAACTATAAGATAATAATAGTGCAATAATTACATAAAAATTTTACTCATAATGACTTGAAAATAAGCAGCTTCATCGTCCTTTAAATTGCTCCTTTAGCAACAGTTTCCAATGTTGCAATAACAACAGTAAAAGACAGAAAGAAAGAAAAGGATTGTGAAAGGGGGCGGCTCTGTTTGTAAGTAACCTATTGACACAAGAAACACCAGTGTGCAGAAACTAGAGACAACTACTGGAGGTAAATAATGTGACAGAAATCCAAACAAAATGAAGATTTCTTTTACTAATCCTCCTTTAAGAAAGGTTAAAAGGTTACTGTTACCTGATTACTGATCTATGAATATGTGTGTGGTCATTTATATTTAAGCCACAGTTACATTTAAACATGCAAAATGCCTCAGTGTTACATCATGAGATGCGTATTATATAAATTACAGTATCTACATTTATGTGGGTCTTGCCATAAACAAGTCAGGTCGAGTCCAAATATGGTTTAGAGATACTGCAGACACCAGTTTACTAAATGGACTCTGTGTGGTGGTGTCCATCAAGTGTACCATCAAGGTTTTATTTGTTTGTTTGTTTACTTTACTAAAAACTACATCATACAATCAGTATTGACAGTGTTGATTGTAACGATAGCGAATGTGCTACTCAGACTATACACGTTACATTCTCCTACAGATGGAATCAAATCTATCAGGAGATACAGGAAAACACCTGAAAGCCGGACTCAAGACCTGCGCTGCACTTGATTCACATCACTAGTATCTTTAAGACACGGACCTCTACCTGCTGCACTGCTCCATCCTCAACTTTCACATTAACTCTTACTGAGCGATCTGTGACATACATATCCCCAAAACAAGCTACTCAGCTGGTTTCTTTGCAGAATTCTTTGCCTTTACCTTGTGTCTTTTTTGTAAATCATCACATATAACAAAATGTATATCATTATTATTGTTTGGTTGTGGTTTTTTGGATAGTTGCAACTAAATCTATAACATTAATTTCACTTTGATTTGGCCAGAACCTAAAGTGATTTCCACTTATCCTTCATTATGGGACAGAGTCAGACCTTAATGCACTTCTTGAGTATAATGTTTAAATCTGCTGCATCAAGTTCAAAGTTTAAGAGCTCTGGATGTGGGAGGCATGGAGAGTGCAGTGAGTGGTAAAATAAGTATATTAACTAATTAGCTTTTTAATTAACAAATTTACATGACCAGCAATTTTCTGCCAGCTTTCCTTTCTCGCCTTATTTGCAGCAACAGTGTTGCTTTTTGCTGTGATGATGTATTTATATTCTTCATAGCTCTCCGTTATAATGACCTGGTCCTCCTGACTGAAGTAGGCGGCACACAATCGGTTCATTTTGTGTGGAAAAAGAGTCAAATGACACACCAAACGCCCCTTTTTATGGGGACGCGCACAGAGCCTGAAGCAGAAAGCCTGAGTTAACAAAGAAAGTTCATATCCACCATCATCATACCACTTATCTCTGATCGTGAGTTTAGGGTTTGTCGAGCCAGCTCACATAAAGAAAGCCTGGGTATGTTGAACTTGCTTTGTAGTACGCCCCTCAGGACTTCAGTGCTGCTGTTGACACAATCAACCATCAACCACACACAGTAAAGGCATTAGGTAACATCAGCGTCAGGCTTGTATTCTAAAATAGGAAATCAAAGTAAAAATGGGCTTAGCTTAACATCTCTTGCAGCTTTCGATAGCAGTAATATTATAAATAGGTGTGAATATCACATTTATGGCTTCTGTCATCTCGTTCCATCTTAAGGTACAGAGTGAAATTAGCAAATGTGTATACAAAGTGTGCAATTTTCTATCATTACTTTTCTCTTGGCCATACTCTTGTCTTGTTGATGATGTTGTATTGCGGGTGGTGGAACAAACAGCTCATGCTTCCTGTCGAAACCACAGCTGTTTTACCACATTGAGTCAACTGGTATTTTGTCAGTCGAACCTCTGCCTTTTTTTTTTAACCACGTCCTTCCTTATACACAGACTAACGCAGGTTAACAACATGACAGGCTGTCAACTTTTACAGATTCTTGTTTTGTGTTGATGGAAACAGAGAGAGATGATGGAATTGGAGTTCAGTGGGACATAGAGCGACTGTATTTCCCGCTCCCTGTCATGCAGTGAGTGGAGCAGGTGGACCCAAACGCAGGAGACAGCAGGCAGGCAGGATCAGATGCAGAATATTTAATGATAAACATGAAAGACTGAGACACAGGAACAGGGAACACTGACCATAACCGCAGACGACTCGACAGAAATTGATCTGAGAACAGTGAAAATAAGACAAAGGTGATACACGAGTCAATCAACAAAGGTGGGAAAACACAGGGTGTAAAGGTAACAAAACACAAGGAGAGAACATTTCAAAATAAAACACGAACTAAAGTAATCAGGCAAGGAACAGGTGACACAACACAAGGGCAGACTGGGAGCTGATAGACTGGGGAAGACACTAGGAGCAGGGCAGAGTAATACAGGGCAGGGGAGATGCACATGAACACAGGAGGAGTGAAGGAACACACAAGGGAAACAGAGAAAACCAAATCCAGGCAACATGAGTGCAACACAGAAACCCAAAAGAACAAAAACACAGAGAGTCCAAAAAACAAACAGAAAGTCCAGACAAGATGTGACACTCCCAGCTCTGACGCTCTCAGTACCTGTATTGTATGCAGCAAAGGTGGCTGAACTACTGATTAAAAAACTCGAGTCGTAAGGCCATGACACACTAAACCTCACGTCGCCTGTGTCTGGGCCAAAAAGTTGCACTTGAACACACTACAAAGACAACAGCTGATGGCCAACTAGCACGTACGTTCTGCACCTGCGTGAAAGGAAATAACTCTCCATACCAGATGACAGTAGTCTGTATTCATCATTCAAAAAGGGAAACCGGAAGACCTAGGAATGCAGATAAACAAAGCAGCGTTTGCCCAGCATTTTCACACCACTCTCGCTCACCACAGATGGTTTCGTATAGCTACTTCTAATCGAGAAAATGTCTGATAAGTTGCAAATGGCACTGGCATTGTCAGCCTTGGTCTTTTGCTCGTGGAAGAAGAAAGTCAAGTCAAGTCAAATTTATTTATATAGCACATTTCATATGGCAGGCATGAACTCAATGTGCTTAAAAACAAGTAAAGATCGTACATGACAGAAATATATAACATTACATTAACATTACATATATAAAACAAATAAGATAAAACATAAAATAATATGTTACATATATAAAAACATATAAACATGTAAGACAGCATAAAAAATTAGAAGGTGAGAGGGTATTACAATAAGAGAGTAGGGTAAGAAGGTATTATTATCATTGTTAAAAGAAATAACAATAATAATACTGTTTCTAAAAAGGTTTTACCCATTAACCTAACTAAAAGCTTGTGAAAAAAGATATGTTTTTAGTCTGCTTTTAAAGGAGGACACTGTTGTAACAGACCTGAGTTCACATGGTAGAGAATTCCAAAGAGTAGGACCATAATGGCTGAAGGCACCATGAGCTGATTTAGTATTTATTCTAGGTATGGTGAGGAGACCTTTATTTGATTATCTCAAGGGTCTGTCTGGCGTGTATTCAGAGAGCATGTCAACAACATAGGAGGGAGCTAGGCCGTTCATAGCTTTAAAAACTATAAGAAGTATTTTAAAATCAATTCTTTGCTTTACTGGGAGCCAGTGAAGAGAAATTAAAACAGGAGTGATGTGTTCACACCTTCTGGTTTTGGTTAATACTCTGGCTGCAGCATTCTGAATAAGCTGGAGTTTATTAAGCGTTTTAAGAAAGAAAGAGGCAGAGACGAAAAATAAGGAGAAACCGCACTAAATGGATGAAATCATAGATACTACAGCGGCAGGCTCAAGGGGCTTCCCTGAACCTGTCTAGAGCTGGAGTTAAATGAAACCTCCAATTTTAAAAAGTTTGCTTGGCTCTTTCCTGTCCAGTTCCACGTGTTGAAGGAACTTATCAGTCCAATCATCCAGAGGCAAAACACTAACTACTGGGACTGTATCTCCATTGGAGAACAACTGATGATGACACTGCGCTTCTTGGAAACAGGTAGGCAAGGTTTCATTATATTTAACATTACTGCACTTTTTGTTTGTATATTATCCTTTTTTAAGGGTTACGTCTAATTTAATGTGATGAAAAAGTGCAATAATCAGTAACTGTATATAACGTATATACTGTACATAAATATGTAATTTACCACAGCTGTAAGGTGCTGGAAAAGCTTGAAAATGCACCTTGAAATGCCTGAAAAGTGCTTGATTTGACCTTGGAAAAGGTGTTGGAACCATGTAGTATAGATAACTGAGTTATGTACTTGTTAATATTTACAGGGGAAAGCTTCAGCAGTCTTTCTTACCAGTTACGAGTGGGAGTATCAACAAAAACCTGTACAGCAATCTATTAGGTTTTTAAAGAGAAATACTTGAAGGTATGTGTGATATATGATTTCTTTTTTAGATACTTTGAGGTTTATAGTGCTGTCTGTAGGCATTTGGACAGCAACACATGGCCACATGACTACAAGTTATCAGGGGTCTGACTTATGAAATTAGCCATCATGGGTTATGCCTAACCTGTTTCCTGTAATGGATAATGTAGTGTCATCTGAATTACATGGTGTGGTCTACACACGACATACAGCAACATGACATATAATTAGTGAGTGTTCCTGTGTCCACCACATAGTGGAAACAGGAAGTGGTATTTAACATCCGATTTTCATGACAATGCATATGCATGTGAGGTAACGTTGACTTAATGTATTGCTGCATTAATGACCCACTTGTGTAGCACAGCCTAGTGGCAACAAGAAGCAAGCCTTATGTTACAAACTTCCTTTGATTTACATGAAATTTAAAGTGTGTGATCTAAATTTGATGTGCAGCAACAAAACATACATTTAATGTGTGTTTTCTAGCATCACATCTTGGATACAGGATGTGATAGTTATCTCCTACATGCGATCAGGAAAATATATATGCGTGTCAGTTGTCCTCTGGTAAAGGTATTGCTGCATCATGTTGCTCCACAATAACAGCACTTTGACTGTGGCACAGCCCGACGTGCATGAGGGTGTGAGGGCTCCATCATTGCTGCTTGCAGCTTTTATTTGCCTTTTATTATTTGCTGTGTCTCTCCTCCTCATACTGTAAGTTACGTTCTATCTGACACATCATGTTTGCATCAGAGGTTTCCTATGAATCTGGTGTATTTTTCTTTCTCTGTCTTTCTGACCATGTATTTGGTGTTTACTGTTGACATCAAGTAGTGATGAACAATGAGGAAGGAGTTCAGGTTGAGACAGAAAAAAAGGGGAAGGACAGACAAAGGTTTGTGATGTTTTTAGGTAATATATCAGAAATCCATGAAACACAACACTTGAGACAAAACAACTGTAGTGACAAGAGGAAATAACCAACTAGAGTTAACACTCGAGGACGAAGGATCTCAGCATCGAAGGCCAACATAATGAGGAGCTTTATTCTCCTCATCCTCTCACTAACGGCAGGTAAAAAGTTTACTAATACCCGATTACAGATATTACAGACTGATAAATGTTATGTTTATATCCTGTTTATGCCATGTTTGTGCATATGAACCCATTTTTATTTCATGTCAACCAGGACTGTTTGAAAATGAAAGAAATATTTGATGTGAATAATTCCATTCAAGATTTATGATGAATTATATCACAAATATCACAAAATGCATTTTTGACAGTGTCCATTATGTGTTTTTTGAAATATTTAAAACAGTTTAATACAACTGATGAGTGAAATCTGTAAAGTTTTTAGTGAAACTGACAGCAACATTAAGCTTTTAACAGCTTCATAATTAATAAACGACAAAGGTGAAAACTGACAAAGAAAAACAAACATTTATGGTTCTCAAATTATATTTTACTCCACTTTTACTCAGGTCAAACTATGCCACTGACCTTTTTGATTTTATAGAGGTCAAGGGTGAACAGCTAGAATGTAAACAGTTTGCTAAATGATCATAAACATTAATTAACAAAAGCACTATACAATGAGAAACATCCAAACTTTGATGGACATGTTTGAATGGGCATAACTATTTACAAGAAAGGGTTAAAACTAATAGTGATGGCTCATTTTGCTTGTTAGGTCCAGGGCTAGTGATTGACATATTGATATTTGATTGATGTGTGTGCAGAGTTTGTTTTCACGTTCATCTGCTGAATGAGGAAAGTTTTTCTGAGATCACCTTAAAACTCAGTTTAATGTGTTTACGTAAGAGCATGATTTGTGATTTCACAACTAGTTTGTAACTTCCACAAGTGTGATGTGGAAACTTGAAGCCTCCAGTGCACAAACACTGAGAGTGAACTTTACAGTGAAGGAGGAGACATCTTGTGTCCAGCAGTTGACTTTTGAAATGAACAATATTTACATATTCAGAGATTCTGGATTTTTAATGAGAGAAAAGGAAAAGATGTAATTTTAAGGATTTTTAAAAAGTAATTTAATATTTTGTGAAAAAAAGTATTTTTATGTGTTAAAACATGTCTGGAGGGGATTTTTTAAACAGTGGACGGGTCGCTGGGACTGGTAGGGTTAGAAAGACACCTGTTTTACTCTCAGTATTAATCATTTATAACACAGTAGTTAAAGAAAGATAATGAGTGTATAAAACTCCTCTGGTGAACAGACACTAACACATACATTTTCTGAGAATTTAAAAAAATATAAATAAAAATTCCTTACATTTGTCAAGGATGAAATACAAAGTCAAACTTTATTTTTCTTATCTTGAATCATGAAGCCACTGGGATTTGAAAACCTGACTTTGGCGACTCTTGGTGGCAGAACCAAAAAATACACTGTGGCAGGAGTTGCTGTTACACTGAAAAATTACACATACAACAAAAAATTTATTTAAATTAATACTAAGATTTTATGAGTAGAGGCCTTTCAGAATCTCTACAGAAATTACCACAAAAACACTATATGTGTGAATAATATTACACATTCAATAATAATAATAACAATAATTGAACAACTCTGTGATCTATTGATTAATCCAGAAAGTCTGTTTACCAGCATGATGAGACAGTGGATGTTTTGTTGATACAGTTCTTATTCAGACTGTTCTGGGATTGTTTCAGTGTCTGACATGATGGAAACTTTTCTCTTTGTCTGATCAACAGGCTGTGAGGCCTCGTCTGAAGTGAAGGGATGTGAAGGAGGATGGGTTGAATTCACCTGCAAATACCCAAGAGAAGATCAAGAATATCAAAAGACAGAGGTTATTAAACCCGGAGGAAAAAACACACAAACCACTAAAAAGTATGTGTGGGAAGAGAAGAGCAGATTTCCCCTGTACCATGATACAAGAAATAAAAATCTCAGGATGGCCATTAAACAACTTGAACATGATGACTCTGGGAAGTACAACTGTAAATTTTACCAAAGACTTAAGCCACCTGAGGAACCTGATGAACTGGAACTGAAAGTCGGTAAGAGATGCTGCATCTGTATCAAAGACAGAGTGAAGTTTAACAAAACATCACTAAGAAAACATGAAGAAAACTAACAAAAATGTAACAACACAACACACAGGCATCAGGCATTGAAAGATATTTCAGAAATGTATCTGTATTTTGTTTGCATGTTATAATTACAGTATATCTATCCCATTGGGGTGGAAATCTTTGGGAATCTCACAATTTGAGTCTGATCCTTTGTGTCACGATTCAATTCAGAATTGATTATTGATTCAAAGCCAATTCTTGATTCAATAAATAGAAAGAGAGGGAATGTTTTTAGTTCTTCTGCTGCTTCCGTCAACACACTGTGTGTCATTCACTGGTGTCCTGTGTCCACTGAATTTTAATATGAAACATAACTGACATTTAAACTAAAAGGTCTTGATGAAGGTCACATCTGACAAACAGAAAAAAGTAGAGAAAAGTGTGTGAAAGTTTGCAGCTTTTTGATTTAGAAAAGTGAACTGCATTAATTTGGAAGTATCTTAGTCTTCTTCAGTATAAGATTAATGAAATTAAAGTGTCATTTATTCTTTTTAAGAATTGGGATTCTTATGTGAATCTATTTTTTTCACCCACATCTACCATCCCACACAAGCACACAAACCACAGTTTGGTGATAACAGAATGAATAAAACTGATGTATTGTTCATGCTAATTTGGAGGTTTTCTCAAATCCCAGAGTGTGCTGACATTTCTTTCCAGGCTTCTGAAATAAAATTTCACATTCAGTGAGGTCTGCTTCTCTTTCAACTTTCTACTGTACAGAGCTAACCAAGTTAGCAAAAATGGAAATCAATTTGCTATGAAGCAAACATTACAGGACAGGAGAGGCAGAATTAATGAATAGATAAATGCACATGATGCACCCTTTACTGTATATGAGCGTGATGATACATTTCCAACATGTGTTAGCAAAGTATTACAATGTTCAGTTTTGCATGTTTTACTTTTCTTTTTTCTTTGCAGTGAAAGATGTCTGCCAGACACCATTTACTCAAACTGCATATGAAACAGCTAAAACCACCATCACATGTGATTACCCTAAAAAATACAACTCCTATGTCAAGTTTATCTGCAAAGACAACAATGAAATCTGTGAGGAGATTTTATCAACACAATCTTCTGTAAAGTCAAACGGGACATTCACTCTCACAGACACCAACAGCTTCAACATGTCCATCAGTAATGTGAGCTCACAGCATGCTGGTGTCTACTGGTGTGGAGTCAAATCAAATAAAGGAAATTACAGAGCTTCACTCAGAAAAATACATCTGGAGATTAAAAGTGAGTAATACAGATTCAGCTCTCCTCTACTGGTTAGAGGCTTTTTTCTGACTTTCATTTTCTGTTTATCAGTGAAACACGACTCAACACAACAGGTGATCTAAAAGACGTTAACACAAATTTATACACATTCAGATGTTGTATTGGCAGTTTGGCTGTCATTTGATATTTAGTAAAAGGCAACTATCATAAAAAATATGTAAATATGTGTGCAGATAACAGTGAAAGTTAAAGTGAAATAAAGAAAGTGAGATACCAGAAATGCCAAAGAGTTTGAATTAGAATTTGTCTTTGTCTTTCTATCCACAGATATTAAAAGCTTCAAAAGATCCTCAACTATTGGACAAACTTTCACATACTGGTGTAATTACACACAAGGTGCTCCCATTAAGAAATTCATCTGTAAGGGAGAAGATCCATCTATATGTCAACCTCTAGGGAGCACCTCAAATAAAAAGGCTGGAAGGTTTTCAGTGGAGGATGACAGAGAGAGGACAAATATCACCATAACTGTCAGAGACCTAACAACAGATGACGCTGGGACATACTGGTGTGGAGCAGAAAATACTGACAATAGACACAGTAACCCATTCTTCAACAAACTGGAGATGACTGTAGGTGAGTGTTCAAATAATTTCATTGTTTTTGATGTAGTGGTTCATATCATAGGAGGCTAATAGATGGATGGTGATGTTCACCTGTGGCAGGTTCAATTCCCTGTAACAGCTGAGACGTCCATCCCTGTTCAGTGTAACAGCGCGTTGCCACCAGGAACTCTCTCATGTGACCAAGAACCTTTTTGAGAAACCAGGGACTGAATTTAGATTCTGTAGGATAGTTCCAGTTGATAAGTTCCTGCTTCTGCTACTTTCTGATAGTTCAGGATTAAGATGCAGCAGTTTTTTGTAAATTCATCACTAAGTTTGTGTGTAAAGTCCATCATTAGTTCTTAGTAACTACTAGTTATCAGGTTGCACCATTAAAATTCAGAAATGTCTTAGCTAGTACACACTTCAGTAATGTTTCAATCGGTTGCTAAGCAACATCTGTAGCGCTGTCCAATAAGAAGCAACCAACTATGTAAACAGGAAGTGACTGTGGCATCACAAGCTGTAACATAACTTGTAAAAATAAGTTTTAGAGGCCAAAAGATAAAATAAACTTAACTGCCACTCCTTTGTGAATGTAGGTGTGTATGTTGTTTTATTTATGTCTGCATATCTGCAGAAATATTAAAACTTTATTTTCTGATTAATTCATAGCTGTTAATTCCTAAAGCAGCGATATATAACCATCAAAAGCTCTTCAGATCATTTACTGTGACAGGTGCTCTGGAGTTTTCAGTCTGCTATGAAAATGCAAATATTTTTCATTTCTTAAGTTTTCCTGCTGAACACAAGATGTTTCCTACTTCACTATAAAGTCCGTTCTCAACAGTGTTTATGCACTGGAGGCATCAAGTTTCCACATCACACTTGTGTAAGTTGCAAACTGGACCACAACTGGCTCCAAACTAGTTGTGATGTCACAAATCATGATCATAGTTACTCGCCTTAAACTCAGATTTAAGGGGAGCTCAGAGAAACTTTCCTCCTTCAGCGGATGAATGTGAAAACAAACTCTGAACATACATCATTCTGCTCAGAGAAGCTCAAACATCCAACTGAAGGAACAAGAAGAAGAGCATTTATGTTTCAGGCAACAAAAAACAGCTCAAATGGATTCAGACAGCAGAGAAAATGGAGCCCTTCTTATTTGAAGAAGCAAATCTGTCTTTTCAAAATTAAAGAGTTACATACAAACAGTAAAAGGAAGTGGTTTAATTTTGAAAGGCAGGATGTGTGAGACAGGGAGCTGTGATATTTACTTATTTATCTATTAGGAATAAATATTGTTGCACAGGAAGAAGTAAAGCAACAGTAATGACTGGACGGCATCTTGCTGAAGCTAATTTGCAGCCCCCCTCACTGGATAAAGTATGTTGATATGAAACACCTGACGAGTCCACACAGTTGATGGAAATAATTCTATATATATACATAAGGATTTTATTTATATATTTATTTGTTTTTTGCCTGCTGTTGTCTGTAATAAGAATTTATTTCTGCTTTCATTCACAACTTTGATGTTTCTATTTCTGTTTGCAGTGCCACGGACTCGCTCACCTGCTGAGAGGAATGGTGAGAAAACATTTTTGTTTTCTGAAACCTACATTTACATGATTGAAAAACATTTTGTGATTAGATATCTATGTTAATTGTGGTTTAACTAATGCCGGTCATCCTTTTGTTGTGTGGTTTTGTAGCCATCATCATTACTGTCATCTGTGTAGCTGTGCTGCTGCTTGTGCTGATTTTGGTTCTTATCTACACACGTAAGAGATTATTTATATAAAAACACTCAAACATACATGCATACACACAGTTTTTATACTGTTAAAGCAGTGATGACATAAATTAATAAATGCATGAATAAAAAGAGTAAAAAAGTTCAGAATATCTTTTTTTTTGTCTGGAAGTTGATATTTGTCCATCTTTCAGTATTATGTTCATTTCTAGGAAAAAGTCTACACAATGGTCAAGTCATAAAATCACATAAAATGAAAACAAACAGCTGAATACAAACATCAACAGGTGTAACACTGTCAGTCCTTTCCTGGTCAGTTGTACAGTAGGTTCTGAATGAGACAGATGTGTGAAACTGATCCACTTCATTTTCTTCTGCTAAATTTCTTTGTTTTCTTCCTTTTCTTACATTTTTAAATTTTTCTCTGCCAGGATGTTCAAAATACAAAACAAATGAAGAAGGACTGGACAACGCCGAGGTTAGTGTATATGTTTTTGTATACAGCTTTACTGTTTGTGTGTGTGTGTGTGTGTGTGTGTGTGTGTGTGTGTGTGTGTGTGTGTGTGTGTGTGTGCATCCATATTGTGGGATGTAATGGACCCATATGTGCATGACTCAGTGTTAGGGTTACAGTATTAGTTGCACATTTCCACACATATTTACACTATATTTTGTGATTCATGCAATAATTCTTTGCCAGAAATGAAGCACTGTCAGTCAAAGTGTCCCACCATTAAACACATGTAGTTTGGCAGATTCATGTAGACAGTTTGACATCATCTTATCACTTTTCTTTTAACAAGAGTTGTGTTGTAGGCTCGCCTGCTAATCAGCACTAAACAGAAAGTACAGCTGAGGCAGGGATTTAGTCATTAACCAAAGTATTGGACAAATTTTAATTTTGACCTGATGATGGCGCTGGATGAATAGTTACAGTTCATTCTGAGGGGGACATATACGTATGTACCACATTTCATAGCAATCCATCCCAGATATATCACTGAAAACCTAAAAATGTCAATCTAGTAGTGGTGCTAGATGAAAAGTCAGTGGATCATCAAAGTTAGAGGGCTTCATCCTCTGGACACCATGAATGTCTGTACAACATTTCATTGCAGTGCATTCAATAGTTGTTGATATATTTCAGTCTGGAGTCTGGACCAACATGGTGGACTGTCAGGTCATCATTGCCAGCCACAGCTGGTGCTAGCATGGCTGAAAACTCAGCCTCAGCTTCAGTTTCAGGAGATTGATGAGGTCTAACTGTCTTTAAGAACCTCTGTTATCAGCATTAATGGTGTTTATTGTTATGATTGTGTGTAAACTATTAATCTTGTATTTTTCATTCTGCTCTGGAAGGATTTTGTCTATGAGGAGATAGAGGAGCAGCCCCACAAGCCTGACTCGGGAACTGCACTGAAAACGATTTATGTCAGTGCCAAACACCCCACCAACCCTTCTGCCTTTACACATTACTCCAACATCAACCATCCAAACAGTTCAGGGGAAGTTAGTGGTGACACATCTTCTACTGTGAAGGACAATGGTCAATACTCTACTGTCAATCACCCATCTGGGTTTTCTGAAAACCCTCTCTACTCTACTGTCAACAAGCCACAGGAGCACTGAGGAAAGTTTCCAGGCTGTGAGCTTTGCCAAGATTTCAGTTCATTTTTTTTAACTTTTCCAACCCAAACACAGACTTTTAAACTGTTTAAGATTAAATTGTTCATCTTTGCTTGATTTATCAAGATTTATTCAGAGGACTTCTGCACTGATATACACCAAGTTACCTGATGTGCAACCAAAAATGCAGTTCAACACATCCACCACCAACCACCACCTCAAAAAGGACTGAAACAACACCTCTCTGACACAGATCATAAAATACACAATATTCACTAAAACAGGAGTTAATATTATATGATAGAAGTTAATCCAGGACTACTGCATTGGATTGCATACAGGTGTTCTCAATATTACATTAGAAATAGACAGTTTCAATCAATAATATGGCAGTTGTTTGGTCAGGGGTCTGAGGTAATATATTAATGTGTCAGTCCTGGTTTAGGGGCAGGATAAGAACTGGTTCAATGAATGATGCTGTATATCAGGGGTTGGAGGACTAGCTGATCTGAATTAAAGACTCAAGATTATTTGACAAGGTGTGGATGTCAGTTCATTGCCCAAACTCCACTGTTCCCCAAAACTGCTGCACAAAATACTTCTTTTAGTGTGTTAAGATCCTGAATGTCACATTTCCTCACACCATCAGCCTCAGACTGATGTCAGGATGTAATATACTGTATATAAATGCAGTTAGAGCTGCAATGATGAGTCAATTAACCGTTTAGTCGATTGACAGAAAATTAATCGCCAACTATTTTGATAATTGATTCATCGTTTTGAGTCATTTTAAGAAAAACTGTCCAGATTCTCAAATTCCAGCTTCCAGCTGATAGTAAACTGAATATCTTTGGATTTTGGTGTGTTAGTCAGGCAAAAGGAGAAATTTGAAGACATCACGTTGGATTTTTTCATCATTTTCAGACATTTTATAGACCAAACAAACAAATAATTGTTAGCTGGAGTCATAGATGCAGTATACACTATGTGCAATTTGTTATGCAACAAGTAGTTGCAACAAAAGTTGCATCATTTCATACTTTCATAATGTATTTGTACACTTATCACTGTTTAATCATTTTTTGTTTTCAATATCTTTCTTGTAAATTTCTTTTAATATTCTATTTCATGTATGAAACATGTTTTTTATAGTGATACTAAACAAGGTTTATCTTTACAGCAGGCGGTCGTCTTCATCTCATACTTGATATTATAAGTTGTATTTGTACCTTTAACACAAAACAATTGTTACAAAGTGTTTTACGGACAGACACAAAAGACAAAAGATAAAACAAGATGGCAACATATAAACAAAATGGACAAAATATACAACACATACAAACCAGAAAATATGACATTATTTCAAGAAAACACAGATAAAAGAAGTGCCTACTAAGATGCTTTTTAAAAATTTGCACCAAGTTTAGGAGCCATAAATGAAGTTATAGTGATTTTGGAATTCATTGTAAATATTTTTGTGATGGTGTATATTTTGGTTATTTGTTACTGTTATATTTGTTATATTGTCATTTTTTTAATGCACAATCACGGTGATTATTGATAGAATCAGGTCACTATGATATTCACAGTTAATATAAGCAGCTGTTTACCTGCATGGCGGCTGGTAAGAGAGAGAGAGAGAGAGAGAGAGAGGGTGAGTGGGTTGCTTTTTCTTTGTTTACCACAGCTTTGCTTTTGATTGCTGTTATTATTTTGAGTATATTTTGTAATAAGTTGATCTTTTTCATCAATAAAAGTTATTAAACGTATCTTTTTGATCTCAGCAGACAGTCAAGCAAACAAGGTCTGAATTCAGCCTCTCAGACACTTTTTACTTTGTTTCCATTAGTCGCTACACAAAACATAATCGGCTAACACAGATTGATCACTTTGACAGCCACACTCTCACCACTAAAGTGCAACAGTCTATCTGAAGCCAATCTGCTCCTACTGCCTTCAACAAGATTGTACATTTATCTGTGAACTGTGCAGTATGTAATGTCAACATGGAAGTTATTATTTTTTCCATCGAGTACATTCCTTTGTTTACTGACTGCTACACGTCATAAGTTGGAGGCTCCTTCTTGCATTATAAACCACTGTAATGTGTTACCGACTGTTTGTCTTTTTTAACTGCAGAGTTCTGCGTCAGTTGTAGCTGAGCTAGTGCAGACTGACTGAGAGGCAGGTGTACAAGGTGTCATAAGAGCTGATGTGATCTGAGCATGAATGACTTTTTCAACATTTCCAGGGTGAGGGGCCTGATTTCTGAAATGTTCCCTGTGGTGGATGTAGGGAAGTATAGGAAAGGTGAAGGCTTTAATAAACTACATAATAAACTCCTACAGTGATATTGGCTAGAGTCAGGGACAATCTATAAAATACTGCTGACTCACTACAACAGCAGTCCATTCATTTAATATTATTACTATAAATTTAGCATGGTGAATAAGTTCATAATCCACTAAAACTCCATCTGCAGGTGTTTCCTGTGGTTTAATCCTGTGCAGTTCTGGGGCAAAATCCAGAAATATGCAGACATGTTGTTTTCGTCAGAGTTCTGTTTTCAAACCTCAGTCATTGAGGAGCTAGGCGCACATGCATAAGTCTTATTTCCACAATTCACCATAACTGAATGTAGACACGACCTGAATCAGCTGTTTTCATACCAACATGCTGCCTTCTCCACCAGTCTGTAGATCTGTCTATTAAACAAACAGGACGGAAAGTAACTGCTTGTGTTGCAGCAAAGTTCTCCAACAGCCACAACAGCTGTCATTAAATAGTAATATCTCATTATCATTTTTAAACACCAGAAATGTGATCAGTGATTCATTTGTAGAGCTCATGTTGAAAACAGGGTCACAATTAAGAATAAGATAGAAAGATTATTTACAGCAAAATAAAATTATGTCTCATATAAAATAAAATAATGATAAAATTGATCACACAAAGCAATTAATCAATATTAAGTTTAATTAATTACTATATGCATGTTTTATGTGCGTACACATCGTTTACACATCTGGCCCCAGGTGAACAATGATGTAAAGCACAGTGCTGCCATAAGAAAAGAAGAACAGGGGGAAGATGATAAGAAGTGGGGGCGGATCACTTTTACTAAAATATCAGCACAGGAAACAACTGTGCAGACGGTGAATGTCAGAAATGAAAAGAGGAACCAACATAACCGACTGGAGTTAAATAATCTTACTGAGAATTTATTCACCCAAGAACAACATGAAGAGTTTCCTTCTGCTCGTCCTCTCACTGATGACAGGTAAAAAAAGGTTTATTACTGCCTGATTACCGACTTTTGAGACTGGATTGACAACTGTTACAGCTCTGCCTCTTAAGAAACTAACCAGTTACTGCAATTTTTAAATGCCAAAAATAACGCCAAATATCCATTCATTCGGAAATCAATAGCATTTGGAAGCCTCTGAGCAGAGCTGTCTCAAAACTTAAGTCAATGTCTGTGTCGTTGCCTAGGAAACTGCGGGTAGCAGTGCGTAAGTGAATGGTGAAGCAGAGGAAAGGTTAGCAGTAATTTGTCAATCTGGCAGTAAATGTGCAGTACAGACTACAGTGTGTCTGTTAATAAATGCTGCAGCTTGTCAAGACCAAGAAGGGGGTTAGCTCCGAAGTTAGCAACAATGGGCCTTGACCTGATGATGCTAAACAGACAAATAGAGAACGGAGAAATATGTGGCTGTTATTCCCCCCCTGCCCGCCAGGCCAAACCACTCAGCCTAGGGGAAACACTTCAGTTTCTATACATCCTGTTCTGTGGTTTCACTTACAGCTCAACTTTTTTAAGACAGGCCACAGTAGCAGTCTTTTACATGTATTATTACAGTATAGTACTGTTAAAAAGCCCACTAACTTTAACCAACAATAAAGTACAACTCATTTATATAGATATATTTAAATATTTTGGGTAATTATTCAACTCAACAGTGACACAACCTATAGTCTGTTAAAAGGTTTTATTCTTTTGCGCTTGGTAGTTTATCTGATGTGATGTGAATACGCAGCGATCAGAGATGATGTTTTTGATTTGGATACTGACAACCTGTAAAAATCCCTTTGCACACAGGAAGTGATGCTTTTTAATGTATCTCTGGTATTTTCTGACAATTAAATATAAAATGCAAACATGGGTTGCTAATTTATCAAGGATGCAACAAGAATTCAGATTTGACACCTAGGATGGAAATTTACATCAGGAATGGCTGAAATTCATTCGTCCCTCTGTTATTGGCGAGTGGCTTTGTGTGTGTGTTCCGCACATCTTACAGCTGACAGACTCAGTACACTGCAGGATTTTCAACTTTTTCATCTTCAATCTTTGGATCAAGTTTTAAAACATTGTTTCTTTCTGTTACTCAGCTACACGAATATAATAAACCTGTTCCAAAGCTAAGATTGTGACCTCCAGCTACGTTTGAAAAAATTACGGGGGGGCGGGGGGCGGTTGGGGCAACACCTCCCACCATTCGGAGTAGGTAATCATTAATAATGCCGATGTTCGTACACAGCCTGCTGGAGGACAGAGGAGATTCTGGCCTATAAAGAAAGATGGAATTAGAGAAATCTAAACATCTTTTTGTGAATAACATGTCACAAATACACCAATAATGTCATATATATTAATGAATACCACTCAATACCAGATCTTTAAAGTCCTGCTCCACTCAAAAATACGTTTTCCTTCTTGTTCCTACAGTTGAATGTTTGAGCTTCACTGTGCAGAATGATGTATGTGCAGAGTTTGTTTTCACATTTATCTGCTGAAAGTGGAAAGTTTCTCTGAGCTCACTGAAAATCCAATTTGAAGAGGTGGGCCTTCAAGCATGATTTGTGATATATCACAACCAGTTTGGATCAAGTCGTGGTTCAATTTCCCCTGACACAAGGGTGATGTGGAAACTTGAAGCCCTCAGTGCACAAACACTGAGAATGAACTTTACAGTGAAGGAGGAGACATCTTGTGTCCAGCTGTTAAACTTCTGAAATGAACAATATTTACAGATTCAGAGATTCTGGATTTTTAATGAGGGAAAAGGAATAGATGCAATAAAAAAAACATTAAAAAGTAATTTAACGTTTTGTGGAAAAAAAGTATTTTTATGTCTTAAAACATGTCTGAGGATTGTTTTTAAACAGTGGACGGGTCGCTGGGACTGGTAGGGTTAGAAAGACACCTGTTTTACTCTCAGTATTAATCATTTATAACACAGTAGTTAAAGAAAAGATAATGAGTGCATAAAACTCCTCTGGTGAACAGGCACTAACACATACATTTTTGACATTTTAAAAAATGTAAAATAAAAATTCCTAATATTTGTCAAGGATAAAATACAAAGTCAAACTTATTTCAATTCTTATCTTGAATCATGAAGCCACTGGGATTTGAAAACCTGACTTTGGCGACTCCTGGTGGTAGAACCAAAAAATACACCGTGGCAGGCTGCAGAGTTGCTCTGTTACACGGAAAAACTAAAAGTACAACAAAAAATGTATTTTATAAATGTATACTAAGATTTTATAGGTAGAGGCCTTTCAGAATCAGAAATTACCACAAAACACTATATGTATGACTAAAATACACATTAAACAAGATTAGCTGTACAACTCTGTGATCTATTGATTATTCCAGAAAGTCTGTTTATCAGCATGATGAGACAGTGGATGTTTTGTTGATACGGTTCTTATTCAGACTGTTCTGGGATTGTTTCAGTGTCTGACATGATGGGAACTTTTCTCTTTGTCTGATCAACAGGCTGTGAGGCCTCATCTGAAGTGAAGGGATGTGAAGGAGGATGGGTTGAACTCACCTGCAAATACCCAAGAGCAGATCAGGAATATCAAAAGATAGAGGGTATTAAACCCAGAGGAGCAAGCATACAAACCACTAAAAAGGATGTGTGGGATGGGGACGACAGATTTTCCCTGTACCATGATACAAGAAATAAAAACCTCAGGATGGCCATCAAACAACTTGAACATGATGACTTTGGGAAGTACAATTGTAAATTTTACCCAAGACCTAAGTCATCTCCTGAAACCCAGAAACTGGAACTGAAAGTCGGTAAGAGATGCTGCATCTGTATCAAAGACAGAGTGAAGTTTAACAAAACATCACTAAGAAAACATGAAGAAAACTAACAAAAATGTAACAACACAACACACAGGCATCAGGCATTGAAAGACATTTCAGAAATGTATCTGTATTTTGGTTGCATGTTATAATTACAGTATATCTATCCCATTGGGGTGGAAATCTTTGGGAATCTCACAATTTGATTCTGATTCTTTGTGTCACGATTCAATTCAGAATTGATTATTGATTCAAAGCAAATTCTTCATTCAAGAAATAGAAAGAGAGGGAATATTTTTAGCTCTTCTGATGCTTCCTTCAACACACTGTGTGTCATTCACTGGTGACCTGTGTCCACTGAACTTTAATATGAAACATAACTGACATTCAAAGGTCATGTCTGACAAACATAAAAGAGTATAAAAAAGTGTGTGCTTTTGATTTAGAAAAGTGAACTGCATTAATTTGGAAGCATCTTAGTCTTCTTCAGTATAATAATAATGAAATGAAAGTGTCATTTACTTACCAACATCACTGGTTTAATGTCTTTTGTAAAAACACAAGTTGGTCTGCGTGTTTTGGAGTAAGGAGGGGAAAAAGCGAAACGCTCCGCTGTGTTGTTAACGTTCTGTCTTCAGTTTGCACAGCAGCCGACTTTCTTCACTTCTCCAGTTGGTTGAAGTTTTGTAAAGTGCTGCAGTGTGGTCAGTTTCATGGTGCGGTTGGGTGCTTTGCTAACATTAGTCTCTGGGTGATAGGGTACAAAGTATTCAGAAAATAATTCACCTTTTCCTGAAGACTGAATAATTAGGTCAATACATTTAAAAAGCTTGTCTATTTTGAAGATGAACAACAAAGTAACTCTAGTATGAACATGTTTCACATTCAGTGAGGTCTGCTTCTCTTCCAACTTTCTACTGTACAGAGCTAACCAAGTTAGCAAAAACTGAAATCAATTTGCTATGAAGCAAACATTACAGGACAGGAGAGGCAGATATGAAAAGATAAATGCACATGATGCACCCTTTACTGTTTATGAGTGCGATGATACATTTCCAACATGTTAGCAAAGTATTACAATGTTTGATTTTGCATGTTTTACTTTTCTTTTTTCTTTGCAGTGAAAGATGGCTGCCAGACACCATTTACTCAAACTGCGTACAGAACAGCTAAAACCACCATCACATGTGATTTCCCTAAAAAATACAACTCCAATGTCAAGTTTATCTGCAAAGACAACAATGAAATCTGTGAGGAGATTTTATCAACACAATCTTCTGTAAAGTCAAACGGGACTTTCACAGACACCAACAGCTTCAACATGTCCATCAGTAATGTGAGCTCACAGCATGCTGGTGTCTACTGGTGTGGAGTCAAATCAAATAAAGGAAATTACAGAGCTTCACTCAGAAAAATACAACTGCAGGTTAAAAGTGAGTAACACAGATTCAGCTCTCCTCTACTGGTTAGAGGCTTTTTTCTGACTTTCATTTTCTGTTTATCAGTGAAACATGACTCAACACAACAGATGATTTAAAAGACGTTAACACAAATTTATACACATTCACATGTTGTATTGGCAGTTTGGCTGACATTTGATATTTAGTAAAAAAAAAACAACTATCATAAAAAATATGTAAATATGCGTGCAGATAACATGAAGTGAAAGTTGAAGTGAAATAAAGAAAGTGAGATGCCAAAAATGCCAAAGAGTTTGAATTAGAATTTGTCTTTGTCTTTCTATTTACAGATATTAAAAGCTTCAAAAGATCCCCAACTAGTGGACAAAATTTCACATACTGGTGTATTTACCCACAAGGTGCTCGCATTAAGAAATTCATCTGTAAGGGAGAAGATCCGTCTATATGTCAACCTCTATGGAGCACCTCAAAGCCCAGGAAGAACACTGGGAAGTTTTCAGTGGAGGATGACAGGGACAGGACAAATATCACCATAACTGTGAGAAACGTAACAACAGACGACACTGGGACATACTGGTGTGGAGCAGAAAACACTGACAATAAACGCAGTAACCCATTCTTCAACAGACTGGAGATGACTGTAGGTGAGTGGACGTGTTATTTTATTGCTACGAAATTATTCAATTCACTTCAAATCTTGTCACATGCACAGAGAACAGTCAACTCCGCTGTACAATGAAATTCTTATTTTGCGCTCATCTCTGACAACCATGGATAATAAATTGTGAATTGAGAATTAAATATAAAATTACAAAAATAGATACAATAAAAAAAGAGACATGTAAACATAGTTTGTGGTGGTTAAGTCTGATTGTACATTAATGTGCATTGTACTGTATGTGCAAATATCCCTGCATGTGTAAGAGGGTCCATGCATGTCCAAGGTATGCAGAGAAGTAGTGACTGAAGACTTCAATTCAAGTATAGCCAAAATCTGACTCTGGTTCAGATTGTAGGAGGCTAAATGATTGCTAGCATTAAAAGAAAGCCACAGTTTTGATTACTGTTTGATTTACAGTAAAGGGCGAGTTTGTTTTTGCACAATATGTAAAATGTCTAGTTATTACAATACGTACAAGAATGTTATTTTTAGTCAAAGATTTAACGGAGATGATACATGAGCTGTTTTGAGTCATGACAGTCCTGTAAACTGTAACATGTTTAGTTACACGTCATGTTCACCAGCTGCAGTTTACAGGACTGTCGTGACTCCAGAAGGTGAATTCATTGATGGGCTAGCTGGTTCTGTCTTATAGTGAATTTAACAGTCTCATCTACAACAAGGACAGACTGAAAATGACTCAACTGTGAACTTGATTTCTATTTGTTGATGAAGTATCATCTCTAGTTACAAGAGTTGAAGTGCTGGGATTCGACTGAACAGTTCCCAGATTACACTTTGTTCAGTTTGTCTCTACCTGCTAACGCTAGCTAGCAGCAGTCTGCAGGTATTAAGCTAAAAAAAATTGAGATTTGATTTTTTTTGGCCATTAACCCCAGCACTAATGATATTTCATCTTATGAAGCTGTTTGAATAAATATGTGTTTTCCGCCTGCTGAGTGTCAAACAACATGACTCAACAAAATCATAGGAGGAAACCAATAAAAGGAAGTGGTCTCATACTAGGGTGTGATGTTAATCTTCAACTCTAACAACTTTTCTCCTGAATGCAGAACATTTTCATTTCCTGTTCTTAAACAAAACATATTTCAAACTTACCAAAAGCTGCAGTTATTTAAACCAAACCTTAACTTTAACCTTAACCAAAGATTATGATCTTAATATTACTTTTACTTACTAATACTTACTTTTTTACTTATTTTTTTTTATTAGCTGCTTCAACTACAACTTTACACCAACAACAGCCACAGACATTGATCTTAACTGTGTTTATTGCATCTGCAATCATCTGCATTTCAGGGTGTGTGCTGTTTTTATGAGCTGTAAATGTTTCAGTGTGTTTTCACTACAGTGATGCAACATTACAGCCATTTGCTTTGTGTGATCAGCCACTCTGTAGCATTTGGCTTTCTATTCAAACCACAGTCAACTGTGATATCCTGACTGACAGAGTGAGAACACCTGCAGTCGTTATTTATACTCTTGATCTCATTTCCTGCACGTCCCTTTCACCAGACTTCAGATGAGCATGCTGCAGTGACAGCGAGACTCAATCAGCAACATGTTCAATCAAAGCTCTTAACAATTGATCAGTTTTGAAGTTTCTGTTCATTTTATCTACACATGAAGTGTCTTACTTTAAAATTATAAGTTGCTCAGTATTTATGCTTTATAATTCACACTTAAACTTTTTTTTTCCAAGCCTGTCTTAAAACATGTCTCACATGCCTATCTACACATTGGAGGTGTCATTGATCATGTAATTGTGATCTGTGGTGAAGAAATCCATTCCTAAAGCAGATTTTTAAGAGAAGGGGACAAAATCCAAGCTCCTTGTGCTGTGTAAAAATACAAATGCGTAAGTTCAGCTGAAGCTAATATGAGGGTATTGACTATTGACTATTTCTTGGTATACGCAATGGGGCTTTTTTATTGACCTCATGCATTTCAGCAACAAGAAAGTGCTCCTACTCTGTAATTTTGTCTTTCAACTTCCTGTCTACACTAGAAGTGGGGATTGTGTACATTGACATTTGTTGCTTGAGATTACCTTGTGCCTACATTTTAACAAATATTTGACCTGTTTTATAAAATTACGTACAGTCTGAAGGACTGACAGAGCTGAGAGAGAATTGTCGGGTCTCTGGAAACGAGAAAAAAAAAGATTAAAAAATACTGAATAAATAAACTGTTTTATCTGTCAGGCTTAGAACAATTGTATTTTTCCTTTTCTATCCTTGTTAATTTATGAATGCACATGTACAACCTAAATGCATTTCTTTTTTGCTTTCAGCACCATCTCCAATACCACCACTAACACCATCTCCAACATCACCACCAACATCACCACCAACACCATCACCAACACCACCTGGATCTGTGAGTCATGGTGAGAAAGCACATTTGATACCTTAAATGTTACATGTTTGAAAAACATTTTTGATTTAACTTCTGTAAATTCCTGTTAAATTTCTTGACAGACAGCTTTGAGTGATAATTCCATGTGTTCACTGTGTTTTAAATGATGCTGGACATTTTATGTGTTGTGTGGTTTATTTTGCAGGAGACTTTCAGGTAATAATGATCATCTGTGGAGCTGTGCTGCTGCTGGTTGTGATAATTGTGATCTTCATCTACAAACGTAAGGTTCATTACCAGACTTCAGAACATGAAACACACACTGTACACACAAACCACTCAAAAAAAAAACACACCTCATGTACTTCTCTATCCTGTGAAGATGTGATGTCTAAAAAAAACCCCAAAAAACAGACAAACTGTAAGACGTCAGAAGTTAATAGACATGACTTTTATCATGTGTGTAAGTTGAAATTTTGTTGACCTATTATCTCATTTATGGTTGCACACTTAAATCCTATTCAGTGAAACCAAACTACATAGATAATTAGAGATAGATTCTAAGCTACATAGATAAGCAACTGTATAGATAACAACTTGACGCAAAGTGCTGAAATTAATCCACTTCCATCCTTCTGCTCATTTCCTTTTTTCTTCTCTTTCTTTTCTTGCTTTCTCTCTTTTTCTGTCAGGATTTTCATGTTCAAAACCCACAAGGAATGGAGCAGCAGCACAGCACATCAGAGAGGTTAGTATAAATGTGTCTGTGTGTGGTAGTACTTTATAGGTGGTATTCATATTGTCAGTAAAACAAGAGCAATACATGAATGATGCCAGACTTTTAAGTATTCCGGTTGTAAATATAAGAGAGAGCTCCCGGGACTCTTGTTTCATAGAGATAAACTGTCAGTTAGTGTATTACCACCTCTGACAGCCAACAAACCAACAAATCTCTTACTTGTTATCTGGAGAGCCTCTGACATGAGACTGAAGCACACATTTTAACCAAATTTCCAGAAAATTCAACAGTACAGAAAAATTTGTTTTAGTTTGCGGTTCTATCCACTGCTGTTATGAGAATATTAGGAGTTGGGTCATCAAGATAAACTGTTGGTGGCACTAATTCTCCAGTCAATGCCATTAAACCAGAAGAAGAAGAGAACACAATGAGATGACGTAATTAGAAGAGCAGCAGTCAAACCTCAAACAGTGAAAGACGACGTAGAAAACATGATGGGAATATGACATTTCTGTTTGTCAGAGTTTATGCTGGACTTTTTTTTTTTTTTTGACGGCCAATATGGCCGTTAATATTCCAGAATTTCAGCCATATAGCCATATGTTTAAATAACCATATAATAGCCTACATTTAAACAGCAATAAAACAGAAAACACAAACGTTATGATCCAACAAATGTATTTTAGTCAGCAGTATGAACTCCTCATAAACTCTGTGAACTGAGCACATAGGTTACAACAATAAAAATAAAACAATTAGCCTTGCTCTTGTTAATTAAATGCAGCCATGCAGGCAGCCTGCAGCTGCATCTCCGCCACCACCTCCACCTGCTGCAGTCTCCCCGAGCCCGCCTCTCACCGAGGCTGTACAGGGAAAAGTTAAACCTCCTACTGACCAATAACACGTTATTTAATCGTGGAGCTCCGGGCTGATCCGTTTGTTTCACTGTGTCAATGCTGGATGTAACGTTACCTGAGAGAAAACAGTAAGACTTTTCCGAGTCATGTTAACTGCTGTCGAGCCAAAGCGCAGGGCTGCTGCTGGAGTGTGCAGCTTTTGAATCTTGTGCCACACTTAGTCACATGACCAAACTCAGTGAGTTTATCAGTGTCTATACAGCAGAGGCAAAACCAAACCTTTGTATAAGTTTATATTTAAGATGTCGTGGCAACATATCTTATAGGTCATATAATATTAGGCTATTTAATATGCTATTAATGAATTTATTTATTTATTTGATAATTGGCATATTTCCCACCGGACATTTTGGCCGTTGATATTTTCATCTGCCGGACAACTACACGTGATACCAGAAAAAAGCCGACATGTGCTGATTAACGTAAACCCTGTTTCATGTGTTAATTTGAAGAACGTTACAGTGTCCTCATCAAAGTTTTTGTCACTTCAGTGGAGGCTTGAGTGACATTTAATTTCGCATGTCTCATGTACATCATCATATATTCACCACGTCTGTTTACATGGCATTTTGTCGCATTTTGCTTTTATCAATAAATCAGTTTTTTAAAGAAGACATATCCTGCACATTTCCAGGTTTATATTTTTATTCTGTGACTCTATTGGAATATCTTTACATGATTTCCAGTTAAAAACTCCTCATTTATATTATATTGGCCCTTTATGCAGCCCCTCAGTTCAGCCTCTGTCTGAAACAGGTTGTTTTAGCTCCTGTCTCTTTCAAGCCTCCTGATGAGCCCTCAAGCTGCCCCTCAGCAGACAACAGAGGCTACATAAACAAACAGTAGTAGTAGGATTTTGCTTCTTTTTCCCCATTCTTTACTCAAAATATAAACGTCTCAAATACAACCATTCATGTTCGAGCCTGAATCTGATCTGAAATATGAGAGTGGACAACGTGAACAATCCATGAACAACCTCAGCAACAAAGACTACAGAACAGATGGCTGTTTGTGGGAATGCGCAAACGATCTGATGTCAATTTGATGGGGAAGTAGAGGTAACTCTGCAATAGAAGTGTTCAGCCTGCTCTGTACACTTTGACCATGTTTAACATAGACAGCCAGCATTATAACAGTATATAAATACGGTAAAAAAACGGCAGAAAATCACTAGAAACATTATGTCCCCTTTTAAAAAAAAAAATCTGATATTTCGGGATTTGTTCGAATTTTCTGTGTTTCTGTGGATGGAAATGCACCTACTCTTTAGTCTTCCATTATTAATATGCATGACTAAATAAGACATATAGCCATATATAAGTATAACAGAGTTTTCTGTCAGTGAGTAAATTCTACTGAGTGAGCGCAATGAGTCATCACACTGACACCGTGTCCATCTACCAAATACTTATTGTATGTTTGAATATCAACTACTCACTCAATTTTTTGTTCTTCCCTGGAAGGATAACTTCTATGAGGAGGTACAGGAGCGCGTCCAGGAGACAGGCTCAGGAAATGCAGTGGAGACAATTTATGCCACTGCCAACTTTCCCACAAACCCCCCTGCCTCGATGTATTACTCCACCATCATCTTTCAAAGCAGCACTGACAAAGTTAATGGTGAGGCGCTGATCCCCAGACCCAGCTCCTCTGCCTGTGAATATTCTACTGTGAGGTACAGCCAAAGTCCAATCTACTCTACTGTCTATAAACCATCAAAGACTTCAGAGGATCCTCTCTTACTGACAGTCAACAAGACACAACAGCAATGAGGACGACCCAGGCAGGAATTTGTTAAATTTACAAAATGAATGATAAAGATTAATTTTTGATGGGTTGTAGTTATTTACAATGAAGCCCAACTCAGACTGTAGGAATTAACACCCCAAGATATTCAGTTTCTGGGCCCAGTCAACTTAAAACAGGATTCACTGCCGCATTGTTCGAGTCACCAAAGTTTGGTGACAGGACTGATTTGTAGAGACTAGATGAGTCCTTATGCTCAACTGGTACTCAAGACTGGTATTGTTGTATATTGTTGTATATATTGTTGTATATATTGTTGTATATAGTGGCCGATAAGTAACAAGGTACTGCAGTACAGAAGTGTCAAATATAATATATATGTCTGAGGTAATTCAGTTTGTCCACCAAAGAGCACTGACAACTAGAGCTGCAACGATTAGTTGATTAATCAATTTGTTGATCAAAAGAAAACTAATCTGCAACTTTTTTGATAATCAATTAATCCATTTAGTCATTATTCAATCAAAAGTGCCAAATATTTGGTTCCAGCTCCGCAAATGTGACAATTTGCTGTTTTTCTTTGTCATACATGATAATAAATTGAATATTTAACATTTTAGACAAAACAAGCAAATTGAAGACATCACTGTGGGCTCTGAGAAATTGTGAATGACATTTACTCAAATTTTTTTACTTTCCATTGACTAAGTTATTAATCGATTAATGCAGAAAATAATCTGCAGATTAATCGATAATGAAAATAGCTGTTAGTTGCAGCCCTACTGACAACCCTAAATTATGTTCATATCTCTAAAATATTGGTATTTGTTTTATATATGTAATGTTAATGTAATGCTATATATTTTTATATATTACTTTTGTTTTTAAGCACATTGAGTTTGTGCTATATAAATAAATTTGACTTGACTTGGTATAAGCTTCAGAACTCCAGTTTTGTTTTGGCATCCTTTGTATTCCTGCTGCACTGGTGCCATTTTTGACTAATTGTTTTCCAGCTCCATGGATTAGGAATAAAATACAAGAGCCTGTCCTAGCTCAGCTACAGGAGCCTGAAGTGTAGATTTGGGTTTGTGTTGAATAATAAATCAAAAGGTTGAAGGAGTAGCTGCTACCACTGACTCAACAATTACTTGTTTGTAGTTTATGTATGTAGTTTAGTTGATTGATACATTTTGCTCCAAATACCAAACAAAAATGTGTTAAAGCCAAATGAATCTGTTCTTCTATGGTACCACTTCATTAAATAATTATGTGAAAGAAGTTCTTCATATTGATGAATCCACAAAGACTGATTATCCAGCTCTGCTGCTTTATGGAACTTTTCAGCCTCTTTTAGCTTGCTGTGTGTCTGCTGCTGTGCAGGTTTTTGTGCTGTTAAGATAACACCTTTATAAAGTCACAGGTACGAGTGTAAGACATTGTTCAATATTCACTATATTTGTTTGTAGTGTTGTTCAAATGTCTAGTAAGAATTATTAGAACTTATATTGTGGACTGAAAATATGCCGAAAAGTGGTGTATAATCACTAACTAACAGCTATCTACAACCATGCACTGCAAAAACAGAGAATGGATTAATAAGTAGTGTCTGGAATAGTTTTTTGACATCTGACACTAAATAATCTTTTACACAGAATCATTCAATAGTGAATTATTTCAGTCACAGTCCATGTCCCTGCAGTTTGTCTGACTTGTGTGATATTAAAAAGCACCAAACATCGCTGGTTGTTGTGACTCTTTATTTCTAAACCACTGAAAAAAACAATCCCACATTGCTGTTGAAGAGAAATGTTTATTTATCACATGTTGTTTGTGGTAGTAATTTTAAATAAGTCAGACTATGGCAGGCATTATATTATTCTGTTTGTCACTTTAAATTACTGTTACTGTTAATTACTGTTTAATTACACATCAATAGTAAACTGAGTAATGTCATTAGAAAAAGCTGTTGGGTTATTAGAACAATATTATTAATTATTAGAACACTAATAGAATAATAGAAATATATTAATTAAAATAAAAGTTCTTCTGAAAAGTAATAATTTTCAGTTTGACAAGAACTGAAATGGGTAATCAGTATTACAATCTGCTATCTAGTGAAAACTTTGCCCTTTTCAAAACCAAAGCAAAAGTCTCATCCTGTCAGATCAACGCGTCACTTTGATATTACTTAAAACATTTTGAGACATGTTGCTTATAGCTCATGTTTCCTCCCTTCCTTTAAGAGGTGAGATGTCTGTGCTATTTTTCTTTGCCTTGGCAAGCAAAACTAGCAGATTGTACAAGATAATTTAAAATGCTGCCGTGACATTTAATCAGACCAATCTTTCAGATAAGCGGCAGGTCTGCCACAAACTGCACTGAGACTTTCAACTGTTGCTTCCACGTAAAGACGTATTCTGCACATTTACACGTCTCTATTTTTTAATGTTGGGCTCTACTGGAATATCTTTGCATGAATTACAGTACAAAAAAATCTTTAACTCATACTGATAGTTTATACAGTCCCTCAATTCCATCTCTGTCTGAAAAAGGCTGATTTTCTCTTTTAAGAATGTATGACGAGTCAACATCAGCTCATCGGCAAGGTAGAAAAAAAAATCGCAAAGGAGCTTTCTTGCTACCATCGCTCGCTCTCCTCATCCACTCTCTAGCTCATTTGACCACTGCTTCTCTCTCTCTTGTCTTTTTTAAAATGCGTTGGGAAGCCGTCAGCAACTTTTACTTTTAACCTTAACAAACAAAGAGAAATGTCCTCCCCTCTTCCTAGTAAAGTTTTTGTCTTCCCTCATGGCAGGGTTGTACAGCGTTTAGGGGATGCATTCTCAAAAAGTTGACTCTCAACTTTCTCGCTGCAGCACCCCTGCAGCCCCCACCCCCACAGCCTATACGCACAATGCACAACCCGTCTGCTGCGGTCTAGGAGGCTGGTGACGCATGCACATTGAAATCATGAAAAGGAAAAAGTCATTTTTTTCTCAATGAAAAACGTAGTCTCCTTGAAGCTTATGACAAACTGCCAAAAATGAGCCAACAAGATGCAGCAGCAAAACAAGCGTTTAAACATCTGTACTGTATTTTGAAAGTCAATAAAATTCGTTAAACAATCATCCGCTTATAGTGATCAATGTGACCCAGACGGATGTGATCACAATAAGCAGTTTCCACTGTATAATTATATCCTTGGGAAGTGTGAGTTATCTTCAACTCTTCTAAAACCCCCTGGGGAAGCTTTTGTCCTACAGACCATATCCTGTCATTTCCTGCAACAAACTAAAAAGCAGGCTCACATGGAGCAGGTGTTTCAGACAAGCTGAGACTGTCTGGTGTTTTGCTTGTGGCTTTTACTTCCTGACTGTTTTACGCTCTGAGTACTTGTGGCTCTGTCTTGCATTGCCGTCTACGACAATGTCAGTCTTGATACTATCACCAGATTCAGCACATAGTGAATTTAATATATATATAACCACCTACTGTATGTATATAGAGTAACTTATCACTTTTCTACCCAGAAAACATTTATTTCTGCACTCTGTATTGTATGTTTGTATGCATTTGTGTTGTATGTATTGTATGTTGTCCATGTGTTGTTTCGAGATGTATCTATTTTTTCCCTTTCTTGTCTGTACATAATAGTGATACATTTAATTATCTTTGTTCAGCTTGTTGTCCTTGTGTATCTTTCTGAAGATTGTTGTGTGTAAGTACATTAAGAGCATTGTAAATATGCACCTTGTATGTGTAAACAGACTTGGCCAATAAAGCTGATATTATATATATAGTTGGAGTCTACTGATGCTGCTATATGAGTAATCTGCAACATTTTCATGATTGTCTCACTGACTCTCTATGGCCAACTGACATAATACTATATCAAGCATAACACAATTAAATTCAAGTTTTACTTTTGTTTTAAGTGCATGTTTCCCCCTGATTTTAATTTATTTGTACTATGGCTCCTATAGCTGCTGCTGTCCTGAAATAAATACGCCCCACTGATTATGCAAAACAAAAAATGTCACCACAGTTACGCAGATGACACACAATCTTACATAACCATATCACCAGGGGACTCATGGTCCAATACATGTGCTGAGTGAGTGCATTGAACAAATCAATGATTGGATGAGCCAGAATTTTCTTCAATTAAACAAAGAAAAAACTGAAATAATTGTTTTTGGAGCAAAGGAAGAGTGAAGTCAGCTCTCAGCTAATGTTAAAAACTACAAATCAAGCCAGAAATCTTGGTGTAGTCATGGACTCACATTTGAATTTCAACAGCCACATTAAGACAATCACAAAGTCAGCCTACTATCACCTGAACAATATATCAAGAATTAAAGAACTTATGTCTCAGCAGGATTTGGAAAAACGTGTCCATGAATTTATCTTCAGTAGACTGGACTACTGTAACACTGTCTTCACAGGTCTCCCTAAAAAATTGATCAGATAGCTGCAGCTGATTCAGAACGCTGCTGCTCGAGTCCTCACTAAGACTAAGAAAGTGGATCACATCACTCCAGTTCTCAGATCTTTACACTGGCTTCCTATCTGTCAAAGAATTGGTTTTAAAATACTGCTGTTGGTTTATAGAGCACTGAATGGTTTAATACAAATTCAAAGTACATTTCTGATCTGCTGCTACCTTATGAACCATCCAGACCTCTCAGGTCATCTGGGACAGGTCTGCTTTGTCTCCAGAGTCAAAACTAAACATGGAGAAGTAGCGTTTAGTTTTATTTAACTCCCAAAAAACTGCAGGTCTGCTGCAACTCTCAATTCTTTTAAATCACAGCTGAAGACTTTTCTGTTTGCTGCAGCCTTTTATTAAACCAAATTTGAGGGTTAATATTTTACACTGCACTATAACTTTTATTCTCCTGTTTTATCTGTCTTATTCTATTTTAGCTTCTTTTTATTCCCAAATTAACACTTTTTAATTGTACTTAAATGTCTTTTTACATTGCCTTGTGTTGCTTTTATGCTGTATGTGAAGCACTTTAAATTGCCTTGTTGTTGAAATGTGCTATACAAATAAACTTGCCTTGCACAAAGGTAGGTGTGTCCCTCCCATCAATTCATCAGGCCTTTCTCTGCTTTAAGGATAAGGCTTTCGATTTTCTATATTTTTCTTATTGTCAACAAATCTCATGTGTTGAGCCATAGCATACACACACAAGGATTGCGTGTATATAAGATACATCAGGCTTTTGACATACACATAATCCTTGTAAGTAGGGTGAGTTCATTGTTGGTTTGGCTCTGCACATGAGATTTGTTGACAGTAAAAAAAAACAGAAGATTGACAGCCATATCCTTTAGTAATAATAAAATTTGCAGATTACCTATTACATCAGTAATTGTCTCCTCATACTAAATTCACTATTTGCTAAGTTTTACTTTTATTTTTACTTTGGTGCCATCTGGTGATGACAAGAGGACTGACATCATGGTAGACAGCAGTGAACACTGTTCCTTTTCCACTCACAAGCACCTTCTCATTTGTCAGCCGAAAAACGTGTGATATAAAGAAAAACTATAAGATAATAATAGTGCAATAATGACAGATGATTGAAAGATGTTAACTCATCATGACTTGAAACTAAGCAGCATCATAGTCTAGTTTCCAATGCTGCAATAACAACAGTGAAAGAAAGAAAGAAAGAAAGAAAGAAAGAAAGAAAGAAAGAAAGAAAGAAAGAAAGAAAGAGAGAAAGAAAAAGACTGTGAAAGGGGTAGACCTAATGACACAAGAAATACCAGTGTGCAGAAACTAGAGACAACTACTGGAGGTAAATAATGTGACAGAAATCCAAACAAAATGAAGATTTCTTTCTCTAATCCTCCCTGAAAAAAGGTTAAAAGTTCACAGTTACCTGATTACTGATGTTAGAGATTAGACTGATGATCGTTACAGCCCCAAACTTCCAAAACCAAGAGGCCAGATACTTTGCAAAGCATCAAGCCTGTCGTAACATTTCCTTACTCATTTAAGTTATTCCCTTTCTCACACAACAATTTTTTTACCAAAGTAGATTGTGGAAGATGGACGCTCATTTCACAGCTTTGTCTGCCCCATACAGGAGGTTTTACACATGTTCTGACAATCAAAGGAGCAATAATAATAATAATAATAATAATAATAATAATAATAATAATAATAATAATAATTCAAAGTTATTTTCTTTGATTGACTTACACACATTTTAATTCAATTCAGTTTAAGTATGTAAATTGCATTAACGCTGATTTCAGTTACTATCAGTTATTGTAATGCAATTACACACAGTAAAACATTACACTACTGGGAAAAGCAATTACTGTAGGTTAATTATTACCAAAACTTACTAAATCAGTAGGCAATAGACAGTAGTAAAATCATGAAAAAATGTTACAGATTAAGCCATATAAAATATTGTAATAGACAAAGTTTGTGACATATGAGAACCTGAACATAACCATGGTCATCACCACTGTTGTTCCCACATTCTTTCCTTCACCTGTGAATTATGAGAACAGCTTTTGATTCAAAAGGGTGATATATTGTGCTATTCACAGTGCTGAATACTAATTTATAGATTGTTGGGAGGAAAAAAATCCCAATTTCCCCCGTTTCCATTTGTTATTTCATTCCCTCAGTCACTTGTTTTACATTGAGGAATTGTGCAGATACCAAAATTTATGATGTAAAAAGTACATAACGTACTTATTTACAACAAATTATGAGTAATGATGAGGCTGCACCTATTCAAGTGATACATTTTAATGAGAAGTGTCTTTTTAAGTATACAAAACAGATTTGTTTCTCTTTCTCGTGAGTCATTTCCTATTTACTGTGTGATGAATTAAAGTACTGTATAAAGAGGAAGGTGATATGACTAAGTCTGAGTCAAGGAAGAAAAAAATGGAAGAATAAAAAGGAACATGTTATGGTGGCGAGTACTTTTAAGTTAACGAGGAACAACAGCTTAACAGACCGTGAAGACCAACCAACTGTACAGACCAACCGCAAGAGAATACTGAAAAACCAACATCTGACTGAGGATATTGGCAACAAGATGAACACAATGAAGAGCTGTCTTCTACTCATCCTCTCAGTGATGACAGGTAAAAGGATTACTGTTACCAGACTACTGTTTTTACAAATTAGACTAGCAGTTGTTTTAGCAAACCCATGTCAACACATCCCAAGTTCTAGTTTGGGTAACCATTCATGTTGTATCAGTACTGTTTAGAATGACACTCAACCCACAGTACATGTGGTAGTCTTACATCTATACTTTATTATAGCTCCTCACCAGCAGCCAACTAAGTACAAGACTCAACTCTACTACATCTTCACTTGACCATGTGTATGTTTTGTTGTTGTTGTTGGCTCTACAATTTGAGTATCTTGCTCAGATATGCGAGTGAAAATTAGACTGTGCGACTGAAAAATTATTTGTGTGATTTGTTCATGTCCCATAAAAAATTAATTGGACTTTGCGTTGGACTTATTTTACAACTGTGAAGTGTCTTGCTCACTTGTTTTCACTTTCTAACATTTTGTAGGGATCATGTAATCAGGCTGATACTATTTACTCAAAATTCCAAATATTTCAACTAAGGTGTGAAAAACATACTTTAGGATAAGCCAGGCAAGTTGCATTTGAATTTGATCAAACTAATTACGTTAGGTCACATTTGTTCAAACCTGATTTGTAATATCTAAAAAAGACGTTTTTATGGATTCTGTTACAGTTTCAGGCAGAGACAGAGACCAGCATCAGTGTGCTGGCTTTTAGCTCACTCTAACAAAGTTACCTTGTTTACAATAAGAAGCTGGTCAAAGACACACCACACCCTGTAGCATTATCTTTTACTATACAATACACTGTATCTTCATCTAATGCTGCAGGTAATGTAACGATAGTTGATAGAAAACTTAATTGAAGTGAATACTGTGCATTGATGGTAACTGCTCTTTCATTTTACTACAATTCTTTTGCTCCTTTCTGTTTCTTCTTATGTCCAACAGGTTTTGCACCTTGTAAAACAAAGCATGAAGGAAAAGCAAAGAGGTCAATGTATGTTTGTATATGTGTGTGGTCATTTATATTTAAGCTGCAGTTACATTTAAACATGCAAAATGCCTCAGTGTTACAGCATGAGATGCACATTATATAAATTACAGAAACACTCACATTTATGTGGGTCTTGCCATAAACAAGTCAGGTTGAGTCCAGACTTGGTTTAGAGATACTGCAGGCACCAGTTTACTAAACTGGACTCTGTGTGGTGGTGTCCATCAAGTGCACCATCAAGGTTTTATGTGTTTGTTTGTTTACTTTACTGAAAACTACATCATACAATCAGTATTGACAGTGTTGATTATCACAATAGCAAATGTGCTACTGAGACTATACATGTTACATTCTCCTACAGATGGAATCAAATCTATCAGGAGATACAGGAACACTCCTGAAAGCCAGACTCAAGACCTGCGCTGCACTTGATTCACATCGCTAGTATCTTTAAGACAGGGACCTCTACCTGCTGCACTGCTCCATCCTCAACTTTCACATCAACTCTGACCGAGTGATCTGTGACATACATATCCCCAAAACCAGCTACTCAGCTGACAGCATTCTTTGCTTTTACCTTGTGTCTTTTTTTTTATAAATCATCACATATAATAAAATGTAAATGTTTATTTTTGTTTGTTTGTTTGTGGTATTTCAGTCTGGTTTCTGAGCACCTCATATTAAAGAGTCAGTTGTTGATTTTGAGAATTGTTTTGGTTCTTCAGGACTTCAGTGCAACTGTTGACACAATCAACCATCAACCACACTCTAAGTAAAGGCATTAGGCGACATCAGTGTCAGGTTTGTATGCTAAAATAGGACATCAAAGTAAAAATGAGCTTAGTGTAACATCTCTTGCAGCTTTCAATTGAAGTAATATTATAAATAGGTGTGAATATCACATTTATGGCTTCTGTCATTTCGTTCCATCTTAAAGTACAGAGTGAAATTAGCAAACGTCTGTGCAAAGTGTGCAATTTTCTATCATTACTTTTCTCTTGGCCATTCACTTGTACTGTTGATGATGATGTTTTATTTCGGTGGAACAAACAGTTCATGCTTCCTGTTGAAACCACAAAAGTTTTATCACTCTGAGTCAACTGATATTTTGTCTGTCAAATCGTTGCCTTTTTTTTTTTTAACCACGTCCTTCCTTATACACAGAGTAATACACATTTTCTGATGTAAGAATATTTTATTTTATCATCCTGAACCCTTTTCACCCACTTGATGGAGAAGAAATATGAGACAGCCTTTCTGAAGGTTAGTGTTACACACATACACACACAAACAATAGCAATTATATATTTGATATAAGCAATTAAATAAACAGATTTCACAAATAAATAATATTAAGACCACTGATCAATAATTTAATTTGATTAAATCATAAAATGACAACAATGATGTAAATAAAAATCCATAAATGTTATGTTGAATATTTACTTTATAGACTGCTTTTCACTTCAAAATTTGAACTAAAATCATTTCTCTTCTGATGTCCTTAAAGGTGAAGGAGATCATAAAAGAGGTCAACAGCTCCCTCACATTGACAGCTGATGTGTGGACCAGTCATGGAGTGTCCTGCCATTTCATCACTGAGGATTTATCTTTTGTATCAGTTGTAGCCTAAACAGCAGTAAAGTTTATTAAAAGACATTTTTGTATCTTTATTGTCTTTATTGTTAGTAAGCACATGCTTAAAACAACCTCAAGCCAACAAACAAACAACAACTGGTAGCTAAATAGTGCCATTGAGTAATTGTGTGATTTACATTTACATTTATATTTTTCATTTAGCAGATGCTTTTATCCAAAGCGATGTACATATGAGACTGATACAACACAAGCAGGAGACAACAACACTGGTAAGTGCCATAAAGCTTAAATTTGGGCCCGATAGGATGTAGATTCCAACAGGCAGTGCAACAAGGCAATGATTTGAGTGCATAGAAGCATTTTTTTCAGGGGGGGCGGAGTTTGTTTTGTTTTGTTTTTTTTATTTGTTTTTCTTGTTTTTTCTCTACTTACAGTCCATCTAATGCACAGGTGTTCGCGAAAGAGCTGGGTCTTTAGTCTTTTCTTAAAGATTGAGAAGGACTCTGCAGATCAAACAGAGTTTGGTAACTCATTCCACCACCGGGGAACTACAGAGGAGAAGAGTCTAGCTAGTGACTTAGGGTCCTCATTGGCAGAGCGTAATGGGCAGGAGGGAGTGTAGACCTGAATGAGGGAGTTCAGGTAGGCAGGAGATGTTTTAGTTGCTGTTTTGTAAGCAAGTGTCAGGTGTTTGAATTTGATGCGGGCAGCAACTGGGACCCAGTGGAGGAATATCAACAGCACTAGAAGCTGGTTTTGGGGATATGTATGTCACAGATCGCTCGGTCAGAGTTGATGTGAAAGTTGAGGATGGAGCAGTGCAGCAGGTAGAGGTCCCTGTCTTAAAGATACCAGTGATGTGAATCAAGTGCAGCGCAGGTCTTGAGTCTGGCTTTCAGGAGTGTTCCTGTATCTCCTGATAGATTTGATTCCATCTGTAGGAGAATGCAACATGTGTAGTCTCAGTAGCACATTTGCTATTGTGACAATCAACACTGTCAATACTGATTGTATGATGTAGTTTTCAGTAAAGTAAACAAACAAATAAAACCTTGATGGTACACTCGATGGACACCACCACACAGAGTCCAGTTTAGCAAACTGGTGCCTGCAGTATCTCTAAATCAAGTCTGGACTCAACCTGACTTGTTTATGGCAAGACCCACATAAATGTGAGTGTTTCTGTAATTTATATAATGTGCATCTCATGATGTAACACTGAGGCATTTTGCATGTTTTAATGTAACTGCAGCTTGAATATAAATGACCACACACATATACAAACATACACTGACCTCTTTGCTTTTCCTTCATGCTTTGTTTCTTGTGTTTTTACAAGGTGCAAAACCTGTTGGACATAAGAAGAAACAGAAGGGAGCAAAAGAATTGTAGTAAAATGAAAGAGCAGTTACCATCAATGCACAGTATTCACTTCAATTAAATATTCCCTCAACTGATGTTATATTACCTGTAGCTTTAGATGAAGATACAGTATAGTGTATAGTAAAAGATAACACTACAGAGTATAGTGTGTCTTTGAACAGCTTCTTATTGTAAACAAGGTAACTTTGTTAGAGTGAGCTAAAAGCCGGCACACTAATGCTGGTCTCTGTCTCTGCCTAAAACTGTAACAGAATCCATAAAAATGTCCTTTTCAGATATTACAAAAAAATCATGTTTGAACAAATGTGACCTAACATAATTAGTTTGATCAAATTCAAATGCAACCCGCCTGGCTTATCCTAAAATATGTTTTTCACAAAGTCACACTGGATTTTGTTCCACCTTTATTTCTATGTGGAACAGAGCAGACATATTTGGTTTTACCCTGCTTAGTTCACTTCATAGAGTTCAAAACATTAGAAATCTTGAGTCTTTCCACAGGTCAGTGTGAAAGATGGTGTAAAATAGTAGATATACTATATATCACAGATATATCACTATTGGTGTATATGTTGTCCGATATGCCTATAAGTTATATAGGCATCATTTATATATTATATATTTGATCTTTTTTCTTAATTCAAGTTTAATATACAGAAATATATTTTTGTTCTATTTGTGTGTTTTTTTTTATGATTATTTATAGTTATTAAATTCCAATTGAAGCTTACTGTTTCAGTGCACTGATGTCATTTAGGACAATAAAGTTCATTGTTAAACTGTAAAATATCCAAATATCCTGCTTCCATTACATATTAAATGAAAATTAACTTGAAGCTAAATCTGAAGTTGTACATCAAATGTCAATTTATCATTACATACTGCACATTGTCCCATTAAATACAATATATATATATATATATATATATATATATATATATATATATATATATATATATATATAAGAATAAGAAGATAAAGAAGATATATTTAAGGCACAGACTGTCGACACTGGGAATCTCTAAATCAGACAGATGATTACAGATTTAATATTTCATTTTTTCCACGTTTGAACCTTAGTTGGATTTTCGAGTAAATAGTGTCAGCCCTATTACATTATCCCTACAAAATGTTATAAAGTGAAAAAAATGTGTTTTTTGGGGTCTGTTTGTATGTGAGGTGTTTGAAGACTGAAAACCAGTGATGAACTCTCTTACGTTCGTAGACAAAGAATGCGATGAACATAAGCAGCAACAGCAGCAGATCCAAACAGAGAGCCACAGCAATGGTCAACCAAGATGTCTGATCTGTGTGACAAAACCAGACATTAAGATGATATCAGACATGAATAAAAATGACCATCAGGAGCACCAGCACACAACATTAATATCCAGATCACAACTGATGAAATGTTTGTAGTTAGTGGTATTTTACCATGACTGACTAAAGACTAAAGACTGTTTTTTTTCTTACCAAATGAAGGTGAGGAGGTTGGTGGCACTGAAAAGCAAACAGTCAGAACTTTATTTAAGTTGTTTTTGCAAACAATAGTAGATTTAAAATGTTAGATGAAATGCTGTGACCAGACACTAATTATTTCTAAATGACCTTTATTTGTTGTATTGAGATTTACTGCACAATGTTGTATGTAATTTACATTACTGTAAGGTGGTTACTTTAAATAGACAGTGATAAAACCCTTGTATGTGGACATTTTGTTGTTTTCTGAGTTTAAATGGACATCATCCAGTTGGCCGTAGAGGATTTTTGACTTCACTGTTAGGTTAGTGTCTAATTAAAAAATTAAATACAGAAAAAATGTCAGAGCTCAATGACACAATTCCTTAGACATCTGTGTGTCTTGGCCTAAATAATGATAAATGGAAATTTCATTTTGGTTGCAGGGATGCATTTGTTGATGAAATTCTTTTCTTTTCTTTTGACAAGAGAAAGTGTTGTGAAGTCAGCTGGGCCGGATAGCCACGCCAATCATCTTTCTCCTAAATATGATTGGGCAGGTATTTATTACATAATAAGTTCCCTTGCTTAGCCCTGCCTAACTGCAACCCAGTAACAAGGGAAGGGAGAGAGACTTCCAAAGAAGAGAAAGAATTCCATGGGCTATGTCAAAGGCTATGTTCTCATACTTTTTAGGTGTTTACTATATGCACGTTAGATCCCAAATTACATAATTAATAGCCAATCATGGATTTGCCTTTCAAGAGGCTTTAAATGTTTTGAGTGAGTGATGCAGGGTGAATGAAGTGTGCTGTGGATTATACACTGATGTGATGATTGCACTCAGAAAGTGCATCAGTGCGGCTCATTGACTTGTTTTTAATAGTTTTTAGACAACAATGGAGGTCTACAGCACAGAGGAATAAGATATATCATTGTTGGTGTGGCATTGCAAATCAGATTTGTTGACAATAAGAGAATATAGAAAATCACCAGTCTTATCATTTAAAGAATCAAGAAAAATTATAATGAAAAAAAAAACATTTAAAAATCAAAATATCTCAGTTTACACACAAAACAACAAACCTGTGGCCGCAGCATTTGTCCACTCACCTACAATCATCTCCAGTTTGTTGAAGAATGGGTTACTGTGTCTATTGTCAGTGTTTACTGCTCCACACCAGTATGTCCCAGTGTTGTCTGTTGTTACGTTTATCACAGTTATGGTGATATTTCTCCTCTTTGTGTCATCCTCCATTGAAAACTTCCCAGTGTTCGTCCTGCGCTTTGAGGTGCTCCATAGAGGTTGACATATAGATGGATCTTCTCCCTTACAGATGAATTTCTTAATGGGAGCACCTTTTCTGTAATTACACCAGTATGTGAAACTTTGTCCACTAGTTGGGGATCTTTTGAAGCTTTTAATATCTGTGGATAGAAAGACAAAGACAAATTCTAATTCAAACTCTTTGGCATTTCTGGTATCTCACTTTCTTTATTTCACTTTAACTTTCACTGTTATCTGCACACATATTTACATATTTTTTATGATAGTTGCCTTTTACTAAATATCAAATGACAGCCAGACTGCCAATACAACATCTGAATGTGTATAAATTTGTGTTAACGTCTTTTAAATCACCTGTTGTGTTGAGTTGTGTTTCACTGATAAACAGAAAATGAAAGTCAGAAAAAAGCCTCTAACCAGTAGAGGAGAGCTGAATCTGTATTACTCACTTTTAACCTGCAGTTGTATTTGTCTGAGTGAAACTCTGTAACTTCCTTCCTTTGATTTGACTCCACACCAGTAGACACCAGCATGCTGTGAGCTCACATTACTGATGGACATGTTGAAGCTGTTGGTGTCTGTGAGAGTGAATGTCCCGTTTGACTTTACAGAAGATTGTGTTGATAAAATCTCCTCACAGATTTCATTGTTGTCTTTGCAGATAAACTTGACATAGGAGTATTTTTTAGGGAAATCACATGTGATGGTGGTTTTAGCTGTTCTGTACGCAGTTTGAGTAAATGGTGTCCGGCAGCCATCTTTCACTGCAAAGAAAAAAGAAAAGTAAAACATGCAAAATCGAACATTGTAATACTTTGCTAACACATGTTGGAAATGTATCATCGTGCTCATATACAGTAAAGGGTGCATCATGTGCATTTATCTATTCATTATATCTGCCTCTCCTGTCCTGTTATGTTTGCTTCATAGCAAATTGATTTCCATTTTTAGTTACTTTGTTGCTCATCTTCACAATAGCCAAGCTTTTTAAATGTATTGACTTAATACAGTCTTCAGGAAAGGTGAATTATTTTCTGAATACTTTGTACCCTATCACTAAAGAGACTAATGTTAGCAAAGCACCCAACTGCACCATGAAACTGACCACACTGCAGCACTTTACAAAACTTCAACCAACTGAAGAAGTGAAGAAAGTCAGCTGCAGTGCAAACTGAAGACAGAACGTTAACAACACAGCGTTTCGTTTCGTTTTTTCCCCTCCTTACTCCAAAACACACAGACCAACTTGTGTTTTTACAAAAGACATTAAACCAGTGATGTTGGTAAGTAAATGACACTTTCATTTCATTATTATTATACTGAAGAAGACTAAGATGCTTCCAAATTAATGCAGTTCACTTTTCTAAATCAAAAAGCTGCAAACTTTCACACACTTTTCTCTACTTTTTTCTGTTTGTCAGACGTGACCTTCATCAAGACCTTTTAATCTAAAGTTATGTTTCATATTAAAGTTCAGTGGACACCAGTGAATGGCACACAGTGCATTGAAGGAAGCATCAGAAGAGCCAAAAATAGTCCCTCTCTTATTATTTATTGAATCAAGAATTGACTTTGAATCAATAATCAATTCTGAATTGAATCGTGACACAAAGAATCAGAATCGAATTTGTGAGATTCCCAAAGATTTCCATCCCAATGGGACAGATATACTGTAATTAATGTGCAACCAAAATACAGAAACATTTCTGAAATGTCTTTCAATGCCTGATGCCTGTGTGTTGTGTTGTTACATTTTTGTTAGTTTTCTTCATGTTTTCTTTGTGATGTTTTGTTAAACTTCACTCTGTCTTTCAACAGATGCAGCATCTCTTACCGACTTTCAGTTCCAGTTCCTGTTCCCCGGGTCCATAGAATGAGAAATGGTCTTGGTCAAATTTACACTGGTACTCCCCAGAGTCATCATGTTCAAGTTGTTTAATGGCCATCCTGAGATTTTTATTTCTTGTATCATGGTACAGGGAAAATCTGCCCTTCTCTTCCCACACATCCTTTTTAGTGGTTTGTATGCTTGCTCCTCTGGGTTTAATAACCTCTATCTTTTGATAGTCCTGATCTGCTCTTGGGTATTTGCAGGTGAGTTCAACCCATCCTCCTTCACATCCCTTCACTTCAGATGAGACCTCACAGCCTGTTGATCAGACAAAGAGAAAAGTTCCCATCATGTCAGATACTGAAACAATCCCAGAACAGTCTGAATAAGACCCGTATCAACAAAACATCCACTGTCTCATCATGCTGGTAAACAGACTTTCTGGATTAATCAATAGATCACAGAGTTGTTCAATTGATCCTGTTTAATGTGTAATTTTATTCACACATATAGTGTTTTGTGGTAATTTCTGTAAAGATTCTGAAAGGCCTCTACTCATAAAATCTTCGTATAAATTTATAAAATACTCTGTAGCCTGCCACGGTGTATTTTTTGATTCAACCACCAGGAGTCACCAAAGTCAGGTTTTCAAATCCTAGTGGCTTTATGATTCAAGATAAGAATTGAAATAAATTTGACTTCGTATTTCATCGCTGACAAATATATACACCAGATGTCTCCTCCTTCACTGTAAAGTTCATTCCCAGTGTTTGTGCACTGGAGGCTTCAAGTTTCCACATCACACTTGTGGAAGTTACAAACTAGTTGTGAAATCACAAATCATGCTCTTACGTAAACACATTAAACTGAGTTTAAAGGTGAGCTCAGAAAAACTTTCCTCATTCAGCAGATGAACGTGAAAACAAACTCTGCACACACATCAATCAAATATCAATATGTCAATCAATAGCCCTGGACCTAACAAGCAAAATGAGCCATTACAATTAGTTTTAACCCTTTCTTGTAAATAGTTATGCCCATTAAAGTTTGGATGTTTCTCTTTTAAATGGGGAAATAGGCTATAAATATAAATATAAATAGTTCAGTTATTGTTTATGATCATTCTAGATGTTCACCCTTGACCTCTATAAAATCAAAAAGGTCAGTGGCATAGTTTGACCTGAGTAAAAGTGGAGTAAAATATAATTTGAGAACCATAAATGTTTGTTTTTCTTTTTCAGTTTTCACCTGTGTCGTTTATTAATTATGAGGCTGTTAAAAGCTTAACGTTGCTGTCAGTTCCATGAAAAACTTTACAGATTTCACTCATCAGTTGTAATAAACTGTTTTAAATTAAAATAAAATATATAGCAGACACTGTCAAAAATGTATTTTGTGATATTTATAATTCATCATAAATCTTGAATGGAATTATTCACATCAAATATTTCTTTCATTTTCAAACAGTCCTGGTTGACATGAAATAAAAATGGGTTCATACGCACATACATGGCATAAACAGGATATAAACATAACATTCATTAGTCTGTAATATCTGTAATCAGGTATTAATCTTTTTACCTGCCGATAGTGAGAGGATGAGGAGAAGAAAGTTCTTCATTATGTTGGCCTTCGATGCTGAGATCCTTCGTCCTCGAGTGTTAACTCTAGTTGGTTATTTCCTCTTTTCTTGTTGCTACAGTTGGTTTGTCTCAAGTGTTGTGTTTCATGAATTTTTAGATGTTGCCTAAAAATATCATGCCCCACCTTTCTGTCTATCCTTCCCCCTTTTTTTTAAGTCTCAAACACAACTCCTTCCTCATTATTGCTACTTGATGTCGACAGTAAACACCAAATAAGGGGTGAGAAAGAGGAGAAAGAGGAAGAATACCTTAAATTCAGAGAAATCCTCTGATGCAGACACGATGTGTCAGGTAGAAAGTAACTTACAGTATGAGGAGGAGAGACACAGCAAATAATAAAATAAAGTATATCTACATCAGAAAATGTGTATCTGCACAGTTCCTCAATGCAAAACAAGTGACAGAGGGAATACAAAGGCAAATTAAAACTGCAAGCAGCGATGATCGAGCCTTTGCACCCTTGTGCACGTCAGGCTGTGCCGCAGTCAAAGTGCTGTTCTTGTGGAGCAACATGATATAGCAAGACCTTTATTAGAGGACAACTGACACGAATGTACATTTTCCTGAATATTGGAGATTGCATGTAGGAGAAAGCTATCATATCCTGGGTCCAATATGTGGTGCTAGAAAACATTCACTAAATGTACATTTTGTTGCTGCATATCAAATTTAGACTACACACTTTAAATTTCATTTAAATCAAAGGAAGTTTGTAATATAAGGCTTGCTTCCTGTTGCCAATAGGCTGTGCTACACAAGTGGGTCATTAATGCAGCAATACATTAAGTTGATGTTGCCTCACATGCATATGAGTTGTCATGAATATCGGATCTTACACCAAGGAGTTAAATACCACTTCCTGCAACCACTATGTGGCGCTAGAGAACACCCACTAATTATACGTCATGTTGCTGTATGTCGTATAGATCACACCATGTAAATTCAATGTAATCAGATGATGTTTGTCATTTAAGGCTGACTTCCTGTTGTCAGTAGGAGGCGCTATGACTGTGACTGAATATTGACATGTAGATGTGTTCTGGCCTGGACTCGAGTCAAGTCTGTGAAATTTGGGCAGACTGGATAAAGTCCAGTGGAGCTACAACAACTTTCCATTTGTCTGTCAGCTGCACACAATACGGCATGATGAATTTCTTTAGAGATGTTTCGAAAATATGTTAAGCAATATCAGACTGACACACTTTTAAAATATGTCTTTGAATAAAGCAAGGTTTAACACTCGAACAGTGTGAAGTTTTAAAAAATTCCCTCATGTCAGTGATATTTAGCATAATTGTTATTTTAAGGAAGTTTTTGAATTTTAGCTATATAACACAGGACTTAACACATTTTTATTACATTTTCTCAGCACATCTTTATTGAAAATCTTCAGTGGTGGAAGAAGTACTCTAATCTTGCGTGAAAGTACCAACACAACAAAGTAAAAATCCCCCATTACAAGTAAAAGTCCTGCATGAAAAATCCTACTTCAGTAAACGTACATGAGTATTATCAGCTTGATGTAGTTAAAGTATTGCAGTAAAAACAGTGATTTGAACCCCTTCAGGGGCTTCGCGTCGGGATCCTGTATCACCCTGACAGAGTTAATTTCACAATAATGACCCCCTCACTGTACATTATCCCTTACATAGGCATCTATAATGACCCCGACTACACACTGCTTTTTGTAAGATGTCAAAAGCCTAAAAGGTTGGAAACTACTGGTTATTATTAATAATCTAATAATGTCATATATAATAATATATGAGTCAGAGGGACCAAACCACTACTCTTACTGCAATACTTTAACTACATCAAGCAGATGATATGTAATACTTTTGTACTTCTGTACTTTTAATGTAGTAGGATTTTTCATGCAGGTCTTGTATTGGAGTATTTTTACATTGCTGTATTTGTACTTTTACTGAAGTAAAGGATCTGAGTACTTCTACCACTAAACAAAATAATAAAGATAATGTAATTTCATAAATGAAAGATGTTAGCTAACCGCTTACGTTAACCGTTAGGTCAGTTGCAATGACAGATTTGGAAAAAAACAAACACGAGTCCTGAAATGAAATTTTTCCAGCATAAGATGTTTGATTAATGTTAATAACTTTTACTTCATCCACACCACCACAGCTCCTGTATTATTATACTGATATATGAGAAAAATATCACAAACTGTGGAGCAGCTACAACAGAAGTACAGTACTGTATGTTACTACATAACAATTAAAACTAAAATAAAATAAATAGATGTGGATAAAGTTACTAGGTACGAGTACAATATTGATAACAGAGAAATAGAAACTGAATATTTTTAAATATAACAGTGACTTGAGCTCCATAAAAGAACGTAAGTTGTTGTATGTTATAGAAATTTAATAAAGGGCTTGAAATGATAAACCAAGTAAATAGTGCTCTGATTTTTTGATGAGCAGTACAACTGCAAATTGCTTTTTGTTTTTCCTGCTGAATAATATAATACATCTGCTGCCTACATAAACTAAGGTACAGTATATCAGGCATAATCAATAATAAATTTCAGTTTAAACTTAAACTTTTCAGTCGAAATGTTTGCTTTTATTTTCAGATGGACCAGCGGTTTCTCCTCAAATGTCAGTCATGAGCTGTAGATATTATAATATTTATTTGTGTGAAGTACACTGTAAAAAAAAAAGAAGTTATTTCAAAGAAATTTACTGTATTATTTTACAGTTTTTTTTTGTTTTGTTTTTTCTACATTAAGTGTAAATGCCATAAAAACACAGTAAATTATTTTTATTAAAAATATTCACCATAAAATAAAAGCTGTAATCTGTAAATTAAAATAATGGAATATTATAATTATTTAACAGGATTATTCAATTACTTAATTTTAGTTTTTTTACAGCAAAGCTTTAAATCTAATGTAAAAAAACACACACACAAAAAAGTAAAAAAACGCCAAACAGTTACTGTCAAATAACAGTAAAAAATCCTTTTGTTATTCTACAGAGAATTTAAAAAAAAAAAAAATACTACTATTGTAAAATAAAAATAAAAATTCATGATAAAATATTGCTAGAATGTTAAACAAATGTATAAGTCTGCACAAAAAAGAAAAACATTGAAGAAATACCTTAAAATTACTTAATTTAAATAAAGGCTTGTTTTATACAGTATTATTTTGTAAATTCATAGAATTATCCAATTTATCCTTAAGAATAAGTCACATCAAAGCACAGATTTCTTGATGTAAAACACAAAAATGTTATGTAAAATTATATTCAAATTACCCTCCTTTAACACCCATTAATGGTATCTTGAGAGTTTTAGGCTTTAATTGTATGTGATTATCTCATCTATTTACAGTAAATTCATGGTAAATATTGGTTTTGTACTATACAAAAAATAGGATCATGTGAAAATGGCTTACAAAAACATAATTTTAATAATCATTACTTTATATAAACATTATTTGAAAGTAATTACAAGCAACTATCCAATATATCTATATGAGTAGATCACTCAATATATCACATATATATATATATATATACACACACATACACAATACTTGTCTGGCTGTTGTAATCATAGAATGTGTTATATTTCTTCCTGTTAATTTTTTTTATTACGATTTCTCTTACTGATGTTCTTCTGATTAATATTTGTCTCTTGGTTGTTCGTATTTATGTACATGCTCTTGCAGGCTATTTTTTATGAAGATTCTGAACATGATGAGGTTACATATGTTCACCTCCATGCTATTTTTATTGTTTGTTTGTAAATCAGGTGATCACTATCTGGTTGTTGCAATCACATAATGTGATATATCTCCTTGGATGGCTTAAATTGTCTTAAATTTTATTATTATTATTTTTGTTATTACTTATTTTTTGATGATGCCTGTTTGGATGATTCATAGCAGTTGGTTGTAATTACCTAACCTGATGCACCAGATGATTTATTACACAGAACCATCTCTGAAGTCTTCCATGGAAAGTGTTTGGAAAAGGGCAGGGCAAAAAATACTCGGCAAGTGATTGGATGAACCATCTGTCCATCACTGTCTATCATCGTCTTACTTTGTGAGGCAGCTGGATTTGCGACGTCAATTGGTCCAAACCACCGATGGTTCGGATACAAGCGCATAACTTGAAGCCTGACAAGATGGATTCTCTCATGATCTTGAGAATCCAGCTGCCTTGCAAGATAAGTAATCACCAGCAGGTCCCTGGCTGCTGTTTAATAGGGCTTACACCCACAATTGTTTCAGTAACGCTGAGGAAAGCCTAGAGCTGAAACGTGTGTATTTTGCTGCTGTGCATCATTAAAAAAGTGATATATTATATTATTTGTTATTATTATATTGTATTATATTTGTGAGGGCTGACGACGTCATTTGTTATTTTTGTGAGATGCTGCCCTGACAGTGTTTTTTGTTATCACACATACTGAAATGTGCAACACATGCTTATTTTAAAAAAGATAAGTAATTTCATTTCAAAAACTGAAGGTAGCTGTGATAAAGGCTGTAAATCCACTTTAAAAATGTTGGAAGCTGTCTCCCAATACATTATGTTAGACCACAACTTGAAATTGCATATGTAGCATCCATGAGTTTTTTCCTTGTGAAGGTGCAATCATTTGTAGATCTAATTTTTCTTCTCTAAATATTAAGACCCAAACAGTCAGTCTGTGTTCAACAAAATTCAAAGCCCTCATTGCAGTCCTACTGCTCCCTCAAATCATTAGGTCACTCCAACATTTCTACATTTCAAAGGGAACAAAGAGCAAAAAGCAGAGGCCATATAAGGTGAATAAAGAGGGACCTCAATATGAGTAAAGCTTTAGAATGGTTTACAAATGTTTTTTGTTTTTTTTAGCAATAAGTGAGAGATGTATGAAAGACTGGGATTTGATGCTAGGGCTCAACAGTTCAAGCAAGGCTCGAACTTTGATAACATGGGTAATATGGGAGTGAAGGGATGTAAGACATGGATGTAAGACCTTAAAATAGTTGAAAAAAACATAAATTTAAACATAAAAAATGTCTCTATAGTCTCTGTGCTTCAGACTGATCAAGAAAGTGCGCGCAGATTCAAATGAATGTTGTACAATCATTGGATGAATCACGCTGTGGGGAGATGATCTCGACCAATGATACTGTTTGAGTTCTGGGGGCGGGTCCTCCCGGTGTGATTCATCCAATGACTACGCAGCATTAAATTGTTTGAATATACGCGCACTTTGTCGATCTCTGTCTAAAGCGCAGAGACTACAGAGAGACAATTTCTCTGAGTAAAGTCTCGCAAGTCATTTACCAAGCCTGTTGATTTGAGGATGATGATTCACATTCAGCTTTCACTAAAGGTAAGGTACCTTAATCATTTTGTTATTCTTCATGTGAAGTTTCATATAAAGAGAGATATGAACTGAACTTGTCATGAGTTGAGCCAACACCAAGGACAGCAGAAAAGGAAAGTAAGATAGCAATGCTAAGTTAATTGCAACTTGACATAACTAAAGCGTTGACATTGCATAATTGTCAGAATTTTAAAATGTATGTGGAGTCAGCAGTGCTAACGTTAGCATTTGCTTTTTGTATGCACTAAGCAAGTCTGTGTGGCGTCAGATAAGGTAATGTTATGCCGGTCCTAATGAAGCTATTAGGGTTAGCCTTGAATCAGAATCTCACATCAGTCATAGTAACGTTAAATAAGTTACATTTGTCAGTTGACCAATTACATGTTTAAGCTTCTATTCTGTCCTGCAAACATTAAATAAAAGGCTGTGGCAAGTTGTGACCTGAGAAAGACTTTGAGTGTAAGCTAGTATGCTAGTGTTAATAAGTTTAGCCAGTTAGCTTGATAAGTTACTAATACTATTAATTAAAGAAACATTAGACCGCCCAGCTGCTCCTATTTACTGCTTGTAAATACATTACCAGTAACCTGCTGCCTACCAGCTAAGTTAGTGTTGGTGTGTGTGTTCCTCGACTTTGCAGCCGCAACAACTAGCAATAATAACAATCAAATAGCAATATAGCAGTACAGTAACAGCAATATAGCATTTATAAAAGAAACACAATGCAGTAAAATTTACAGTGTGGTAGTGATATGTATAGTGTAGTGTGTGTAAACTGCTGTGTGAGTGTGTGTGTAATGTGCATACAGGCAATTAGTGTTCATTTTTCATGAGCCTGGTTCTCGGAGCCTGCTGGTGCGGGCTCTGAGGCTGCGGTACTCTTTACCAGACGGCAGAAGCTGAAACAATCTGTAGTTGGGGTAAGAAATAAAGTTGTAATACAGTTGGAAAATAATAGAACACCTCAAAATATGTATGTTTTAATGTAATGTTAGTATATCAATGTGTCACAAATTTATTGATAAAATAAGTATTTTAATCATGATAATTACTATTTGAACTTTGCATCCCCCAGCCTCCTCCTGAGTTGTTTTGCATTGCTGGCATGGTTTTCCCAGGCACAGCTTTACATACAGCCTGCATGGTTATTGGAAAGTTCCAGGCCTCAACATCCCCATGGTCATACCCAGCCTCACCACCCTGCAGGAGGTTGCTCTCAGCCAGGGGAGAGCCAAGTGGAGTTAAAGGAACTGCTTCTGGGTGCTACACTGCATGACCGAGGCCTACTGTGTGTTTACCAGGTGTGTGCACTAGCTCACTAGCTATTATATAGATCAGTGGCTAAACTGCACGGTCACGCTGGAAGTATTGCATGACATGGGGCTAGGTAGAGAGAGCGTGATGAAAACTGGAGGAAACTCAGATCATGTCAACACTAACGCACCTCAGAAGCACTGTGTGTAAGCATTTTGGATTTTACTCTATCAATGGCAAAATTATAGATAAAGATAAGGCTGTTTGCCGACTTTGTATGAAGCAATTACTTTACAATAACGTTACCACAACAACGAATGGAATCACCTGTTAGCTTCTCACCCAACGCTTTACCCACGCTAAAGAATCAGAGCACCAGCAGCTACACAACCAACCTTGCCTAACTTCCTATTTTTTGCCTATAAAATAGATAATGCTAATGTTCTGTATAATTTGAATGAATTCCATAGCACTTTGAATTCATTCGAACTTTATTTTGGGAAAAAGTAAGAACCCTAGCACATATGCTGCATGAGAGATGGACCTGCTATTCTGCTGCTCTCTTCTTTTTAAGCTTCAAGTCTATTTTCTCCCAACGCTGTGTGTCAGTGAAGCAAGGATGTACATACTTTGACTCCTATGTAAATAAACTACATATTCACAACAAAGAAAACCATACATAATTATGTTAAACTAACATAAGACTGGAGACGTGAGACTCAAATTTCTGATGCCATCCGGAATAAAGTCTGGAGCTGCTTCATAGACAATGAATGTGAAACTAATTTTGTAGTAATTTTTAAATACCAAAGTGAGCTTTATTCTTTAGTGACCTTTCATATCTGAAAAAAATGTACCTGTATACTAGGGTTGGGCGTTGTCCACAGAATTGGCATATGACGATGTCCACAGTGAAACATCGTAATGGACGATGATATCGGGTTGGATAAATTACTGCATTTTGCTTTCCTTTATGGTTGCGCTTAGTTTCTTTCCTCTCCTCTGTTTCACCGCAGGCGGGGCTGAGCGATCCTTGCATGTGTGAGCGTGTGTCCTCTGAGCGGAGACAGTGAACCACGTGAAGTACTTGAGTTGATGACAACTACAGTCGTTGCATTACTGTAAGTGAAATAAAAGCTCCGTGAGTAAAAAGCCATTAAGAGTAATTTAATCCACACAAAAGATGGACAGACAATGGGGGGGCTTTTAAAACACAATGTTACGATGGTGGAGGCTCAGTGTTTGATAACTGTCAGCCGTTGGCGATGGGCGATGGCATTGCCCATCGGCCCAACCCTACTGTATACTCAGAACATCCCCCTGGGTGTTCTCAGTGTCATCTATAACATGTTTCTCAATTCATTGTTTTTGGAAAAGCTCCAGACATTATCAGATGACATCACAAATTTGAATTTTAGCAAAATAATTTTTGGATTTGGGAGAGATTTGTTCATGTTCACTAACATTTTGAACCATCTTAGAGCATGGGAATAACATGTATGAATTTCTAAATTGTTCGTAGTTTCCCTTTTGCTATAATGCAACATGCAAGACATTGTACTGATAAAATGTACGAAACTGTTCTTGCTTCCATTGATGTCTGTTGAAGTAATCTGAATGAAAAAAAAAAACATTCTAGTAAAGTATTCTGTTTGAGTTGATATAATGGTACTTTTGCATAGACCCTCTGGTTTTTGTACATTCAGAACACCATACATTAATGTGAAATGTCTGTAGATATATTGGGGAGTTGCTTGCAATTACTGTAAAATCATGTTCATATGAAGTAAACCCCATACATTTATGTTTGTGTAATAAATAATGTTTATGTAAAGTTAAGCTCATACATTAATGGGGAAATGTATGTAGATATATGGATAGTTGCTTTTAAATACTATCAAATAATGTTTGTATGAACTAAACCTAATATATTAATGGGAAAAGCCAATAAATATATTGGAGAGTTGATTTTAATTACTGTCAAAATGTGTTTATATAATGTATACCCCATACATTTATGGGAAAAGCCTGTAAATATACTGGAGAGTTGCTTGTAATTACTGTCAAATAATGTTTATATAAAGTAATGATTATTAAAATTATGTTTTTGGAAACTATTATCACATGATCTTATTTTTTTTGTACAGTATAAAACCAACATTTGCCAGGGATTTACTGTAAATAGATTGGATAATCACATAATATAAAAGCCTAAAGCGCTCAAGATACCATTAATGGGTGTTAAAGGAGAGTAATTTGAATGTAATTTTACATATTACATGTACTCTGAGGGGGAGTTCTTGTGGATGGATTGAATAATCCTATGAATTTACCAAAGATTACTGTATGAAAACAGGAGTCTTCATTTAAATTAGGTCATTTTAAGGTATTTCTGCAGTCTTTTTCATTTTTTATTCAGGTTTATACATTTGTTTAACATTCTAGCGATGTTTTAAAATGAATAATTATCCATATTTTTAAAATAAATCTGTGTAGAATAACTAAAAGTTTTTTACAGTTATTTGACGGTAAGTGTTTGGCAACTTTTGCTGCCAGACTTTTTACCATTTTTTTACGATTTTTTTTTTTTACAGTGTAGGGCTGCAATTTATGATTATTTTCATTATTGATTAATCTGATTATTTTCTCAATTAGTTGATTAATGATTTTGTCTATGAATTGTCAGAAAATAATGAAAAATGCCTGCTATAATTTCCCACAGCTCAAGCAGATGTATTCAAATGATTGGCTTTGTCTGGCCAACAGTGAAAACACAAAGATATGCTGTTTACTGTCATATAACAGAACTGGATATTAACTGCAGTTATGCCTCATTGTTCAGGTTGTTTTCTTGATGGTCAAACTCAAGCTCCAGTGAGCAGAAGGCAAGAGGACCACTGCTGCTGTATGAGGAGAAGCCAAGGAGCCGTCACAGGATTTGATGCTGCATTCTTCACTTGGATTTCAGATAAGCTTTAAATCTGTAAGGGGCCCCTAATTGAACTAGATCTACATGGTTAACTAAACTAAACCTTACTGACTTGACTGAAATGAATTAACATTTAACATTTTTGTATGATTAATAAGGAAGGATGCGGTAAAAAAAAGGCAGCGATTCCACTGACAAAATACCAGTTGACTCAGTGTGATAAAACAGCTGTGGTTTCAACAGGAAGCATGAGCTGTTTGTTCCACCGCAATACAACATCATCATCAACAAGAGAAGTGCATGGCCATTAGAAAAGTAATGATAGAAAATTGCACAATTTTTACAGACATTTGCTCATTTCACTCTTTACCTCAAGATGGAACGAGATGACAGAAGCTATAAATGTGATATTCACACGTATTTATAATATTACTTCTATTGAAAGCTGCAAGAGATGTTACACTAAGCTCATTTTTACTTTCATGTCCTATTTTAGCATACAAGCCTGACAATGATGTCGCCTATTGCTTTTACTTAGAGTGTGGTTGATGGTTGATTGTGTCAACAGCAGCACTGAAGTCCTGAAGAACCAAAACAATTCTCAAAATCAACAACTGACTCTTTAATATGAGGTGCTCTGAAACCAAACTGACATACAGACTGTTTTAGTTCAGACAATGTTGCAACTATCCAAAAAAAACACAGACAGACAAACAAATAAAAATAACCATTTACATTTTGTTATATGTGATGATTTACAAAAAAGACACAAGATAAAGGCAAAGAATTCTGTCAGCTGAGTAGCTGGTTTTGGGGATATGTATGTCACAGCTCGCTCGGTCAGAGTTGATGTGAAAGTTGAGGATGGAGCAGTGCAGCAGGTAGAGGTCCGTGTCTTAAAGATACCAGTGATGTGAATCAAGTGCAGCGCAGGTCTTGAGTCTGGCTTTCAGGTGTGTTCCTGTATCTCCTGATAGATTTGATTCCATCTGTAGGAGAATGTAACATGTGTAGTCTCAGTAGCACATTCGCTATTGTGACAATCAACACTGTCAATACTGATTGTATGATGTAGTTTTCAGTAAAGTAAACAAACAAACAAATAAAACCTTGATGGTACACTCGATGGACACCACCACACAGAGTCCAGTTTAGTAAACTGGTGCCTGCAGTATCTCTAAATCAAGTCTGGACTCAACCTGACTTGTTTATGGCAAGACCCACATAAATGTGGGTGTTTCTGTAATTTATATAATGTGCATCTCATGATGTAACACTGAGGCATTTTGCATGTTTAAATGTAACTGCAGCTTGAATATAAATGACCACACACATATACAAACATACACTGACCTCTTTGCTTTTCCTTCATGCTTTGTTTCTTGTGTTTTTACAAGGTGCAAAACCTGTTGGACATAAGAAGAAACAGAAGGGAGCAAAAGAATTGTAGTAAAATGAAAGAGCAGATACCATCAATGTACAGTATTCACTAATGTTAAATTACCTGTAGTGTTAGATGAAGATACAGTGTATGGTATTGTAAAAGATAATGCTACAGGGTGTGGTGTGTCTTTGAACAGCTTCTTATTGTAAACAAGGTAACTTTGTTAGAGTGAGCCAAAAGCCAGCACACTGATGCTGGTCTCTGTCTCTGCCTGAAACTGTAACAGAATCCATAAAAATGTCTTTTTTAGATATTACAAATAAGGTTTGAACAAATATGACTTAATTAATTAGTTTGATCAAATTCAAATGCAACTTGCCTGGCTTATCCTAAAATATGTTTTTCACACCTTAGTTGAAATATTTGGAATTTTGAGTAAATAGTGTCAGCCTGATTACATGATCCCTACAAAATGTTAGAAAATGAAAACAAATGTGTTTTTTGGGGTCTGGTTGTATGTGACTGGAGGTGTTTGAAGATTGAAAACCAGTGATGAACTCTCTTACGTTCGTAGACAAAGAATGCGATGAACATGAGCAGCAACAGCAGCAGATCCAAACAGAGAGCCACAGCAATGGTCAACCAAAATGTCTCATCTGTGTGACAAAACCAGACATTAAGATGATATCAGACATGAATAAAAATGACCATCAGGAGCACCAGCACACAACATTAACATCAAGATTACAAATGATGAAATGTTTGTAGTTGGTGGTATTTTACCATGACTGATTAAAGACTCTGAGTCTTTTCTTACCAAATGAAGGTGAGGAGGTTGGTGGCACTGAAAAGCAAACAGTCAGAACATTTAAGTTGTGTTCACAAGTAACAGTAGATTTAAAATGTTTAAAATCAAATGGGGGTAGGAAAGGAGAAGATAAAGTTTGTATTTAAGAAAAAACTGAAGAAATCTGAAAAATGTTATTATATTCATATAAACAAATATGTTTAACTGCCATTTCTCTATTGGCTATCACAGTGTCTTTAAAGTATAACTTTGTTAAAAAGTGTCATTTAGCCTACAAAATGATTAATAGCACAAATCTTAATTTTGACAGTTACAATATTAATATGCTTATAGAATACAATTAACTCACTGTTGAGTATCTACATTAGAACATGTTACTACATGAAATGATAATTTAAAACAATGTAAAGATGGATAGTCACACAGATGTAAGTTGGATGAAATGCTGTGACCAGACACTAATTATTTCTAAATGAGCTTTATTTGTTGTATTGAGATTTACTGCACAATGTTGTATGTAATTTACATTACTGTAAGGTGGTTACTTTAAATAGAGGCCAAAAGTGCACAAACAGTGAGAAACCCTTATATTTTGTTTTTGTCTGAGTTTTAATGGAAATCATCCAGTTGGCTGTAGAGGATTTTTGATTTCACTGTTGGGTTAGTTTCTAATTAAAAAATTAAATACAGAAAAAATCAGGAGCACCAGCACACAACATTAATATCCAGATTACAAATGATGAAATGTTTGTAGTTACTGGTATTTTACGATGACTAATTAAACACTCTGAGCCTTTTCTTACCAAATGAAAGTGAGGAGGTTGGTGGCACTGAAAAGCAAACAGTCAGAACTTCATTTAAGTTGTTTTTGCAAGCGACAGTAAATTTAAAATGTTTAAAATCAAACTTGGGTAGCAAAGGAGAAGATAATGTTGGTAAAACCTGTGGCAACAGCATTTGTCCACTCACCTACAGTCATCTCCAGTTTGTTGAAGAACGGGTTACTGCGTCTATTGTCAGTGTTTTGTGCTCCACACCAGTATGTCCCGGCGTCGTCTGTTGTTAGGTTTCTCACAGTTATGATGAGATTTCTCTTCACTCTGTCTTCCTTAAGTGAAAACTTCCCAGTGTTCGTCTTGGGCTTTGTGGTGCTCCATAGAGGTTGACATATAGATGGATCTTCTCCCTTACAGATGAATTTCTTTATTGGAACACTTACTGGGTACTTACACCAGTATGTGAAAGTTTGCCCAATAGTTTTGGATCTCTTGAAGCTAGTAATATCTGTAGATAGATAAGAAAGACAGAGTAATAGATTATTATGCTAAAATAAAATGAAGGTAAGAAAAAAGCCTCTAACCAGTAGAGGAGAGCTAAATCTGTATTACTTACTTTTAATCTCCAGTTGTATTTTTCTGAGTGAAACTCTGTAACTTTCTTCATTTGATTTGACTCCACACCAGTAGACACCAGCATGCTGTGATCTCACATTACTGATGGACACATTGAAGCCACTGTTGGTGTCTGTGAGAGTGAATGTCCCGTTTGACTTTACAGACGGTTGCGTTGATAAAATCTCCTCACAGATTTCATTCTTGTCTTTGCAGATAAACTTGACACTGGAGTTGTATTCGTTAGGGTAATCACATGTGATGGTGGTTTTAGCTGTTTTGTATGCAGCTTGATTAAATGGTGTCTGGCAGCCATCTTTCACTGCAAAGAAAAAAGAAAACATCAAATGTAACACTTTAATACTGTGCTAACACAGGATGGAAATGTATCATCACACTCATATACAGTAAAGGGTGCATCATGTGCATTCATCTGTTCATCTGGAATTTGATCTTTGTGTCAGATTGATTTCAATTTCTGAGTAGTGTGTGTCCACACGGTCATTTAGTGCAAAAATGTATTTAAAAGTTGATGTGAAGCTTATATGAGGCTTCAGCAGTCTGAGTTAATCATATCAAGTGGATATCTGCCACATTTTAGGGGTGCAACGATGAGAAAATCAATGACAAAATTAGTCACCGACGAATTTGATTGTCGATAATTGTTGGTTGCATCATCACGCGTCTTTTTCACGCTGTGGAGCTGAACAACATCATTTTTTGTACAGAGTGAGTCATCTCGCTTTCTACCTATCTCTGCTGAGAGTTGCACATGCGTTACAGTGAATAGCGGGAAGCGACAGGTGAACAACATAGCAAAATGGCGGTGGCTGATTTAACACCCTCTTGTCCCAAAATATCAAAGGTGTGGGAGCATTTCACTCTTGTCGCACTGAAGAAAAAGATAACCTGCAAGTTTTGTAAAGCTGACCTCACATATCACGGGAGCAAGTCTGTTATGCATGAGCATTTGAAGAGGAGGCATGTTTGAGATCAGGACAATGTAGACTCGCCTTGGTAAGATACTTAGCTTTTTAGCTAGATAGCTAGCTATGTATAGACGGAGTTGTCTTGGCTTTTAACATTAATATAGTACTGTAGTGCTATAGAAAAAATTAGACGTATATCTTTTTTGAACATCAACTGTATTATTTAACTTCACAGTTCAAAGTTACAATGATGCAGTACTCTATTTCACTTGTTTACTTCTTTTTTGTGTTAATTGGCACTATTGGTAGACTACGCCAGCACTCTTGTTTACATTTTCAGTCCCTCACCCACAAGTTAATCTTATAAGTCAAGACAAAATATTGCTTGAATGTATCCTTTCTCAATTTTTAGATTGTTTTGCATTCCTGGCATATTTAAGTTTAAAGGAGTAATGTTACTATTTTATCTGACAAATTTCTTTTTTTAATCAAATTCACCAACTTGCTGGTCAATGTCATGAGGCTTTTTTAATCAAATTTATGCAGTCTTATTAAGAGGACTAAAGGTACCATGGATGGTTTTCTGCAAAAGAGGCAGACGTGTACTCCACAGCAAGCAACTGCCCTCACAAACTCAATATTAAACATGCTGGTCATTGACATGAGACCACTCTCCATGGTTGATGGTGAAGGGTTTCAAAAAATGATTCACCAGTTAAACCCTGAATACACCCTGCCATCCCGAACCCTTTTCACCTACTTGATGGAGAAGAAATATGAGACAGCCTTTCTGAAGGTAAGTGTTACACATATACACACCAAACAATAGCAATTATATATTTGATATAAGCAATGAAATAAACAGATTTCATAAATAAATAATAGTAAGACCACCGATCAATAATTTAATTTTGATTAAATCATAAAATGACAACAATGATGTAAATAAAAATCCATAACTGATATGTTGAATATTTACTTTATAGACTGCTTGGGTCTTTTCACTTCAAAATTTGAACTAAAATCATTTCTCTTCTGATGTCTTTAAAGGTGAAGGAGATCATAAAAGAGGTCAACAGCTCCCTCACATTGACAGCTGAGGTGGACCAGCCATGGAGTGTCCTGCCATTTCATCACTGTGGATTTATCTTTTGTATCAGTAGTAGCCTAAACAGCAGCAAAGTTTATGAAAAGACATATTTCTGAGGGAAGTATCTCTATTGTCTTTATTGTTAGTAAGCACATGGCTAAAACAATGTCAAGCCAAATATAACAGCTGGTAGCTAAATAGTGCCTTTGAGTAATTGTATGATTTATTATCTGATTAGTGGATTAATCGTTTCAATAATCGATGACCAGTCGACTATCAAAATAGTCATCAGTTGCAGCCCTACCACATTTACAATCTTTTTAGCATCAAATTCCCTCTTTGTGTCTCCTTAGATAGTGTTTCCCTGTTGAGCTGCAGCGGAAGTATAGTAACAAAAAGAGGAACTTTGGCACTAAAAAGACTGTAATGTTGAAAGATATCTACTTGATTTGACTGAAGCTTCATATTAGCTTAAGATAAACTTTAATTTAAATAAATTTTTGTACAGAAGGAGGTCTGTGGATTTTGTCCCCCGTCATTTACATTGTAAGTGCATTATGAGGGAATCTTCTAATGGTCAGTATGAACAGGAGGAATGATTACAACAAGAAAAACATGTTTCACTGTTCATTAAGGCTCCTGACTGTTGTTTTAAGGCAGACTTGAAAATTGTGCACCCGTCCTTTAATTTAATGACAGAACACATAATTTGAGTTAATGATAGCCAACTTGCATAACCGTAAACAATCATATTTGTTTGTTTTGAATTAGTTCTTGTCTTTCATAAAAGGAAAAAACTTGTGTTAGGAGTTAAATATTGCATTTCAGGCATAATTTAATTTCTTTTCTGATTTCTTCTGGTTTGATCTTGTTTTCGGGTCTCTTGGTGACCATGGACTGTTTACTGTGCCGATGGACTTAACTGGCATTCTTGAGATGATGGTGTCATTTTGTTAGTCTGTGCTGTTGGGTTTCGGCTCTTGTTTCTGTTTATTTCTTATTTTTGTGTTTTAATTTTTCTCAAAAAGAAAAGTCAACAACAACAACAAAAAGAACTCTGACACTAAACTTTACATGTATGATATCAGAGGGTTTTTTTTTTACTATTAAATGTTATCTACAATGTATGGATTGATGTTTGCCTTTGTGGGGTCTGCATAGAAAATGTTATGAAATCTCTTACATTTTATGTAATATGTTTTTTTTTTTTTTTTTAATTATTATTAACAAAACAAAACCTTCACATTGATGCAGCATTCATCTATTCTAAAAAAAAAAGAGTCTCTTACCAGCTTTCAGTTCCAGTTTCACGGATTCAGAGGATGAGTTGTTTTGGTCAAATTTACACTGGTACTCCCCAAAGTCCTCACTTTTAATTTGCTTAATGGCCATTCTTAGATTTTTATTTTTTGTATCGTGGTACATTGAAAATCTGCCTTCCTCTACCCACACATCCTTTTCATTACTTCGTGTGGTTGTTCCTCTGGGATTAACAACCTCAATACTTTGATAGTTTTGATTTGCTCTTGGGTATTTGCAGGTGAGTTCAACCCATCCTCCTTCACATCCCTTCAGTTCATACAGGGCCTCACAGGCTGTAGATTAGACAAAGAGAAAAGTTCCCATCATGTTAGATGCAATCAGACAACAATCACAGAGACACTGCTCTAATCTAAATTCATTCTTAATGCAACATACACTGTGTGACTCTTTGTAGTAAACGGACTTTCATCAGTAATCTTATTGTTGAGAAAGTTTAGTGTACCTTGGATTCCATAAAATGCCTGTGTGCAATAAATGAACAAACATTACATTACTAAACTGGTTCAGCCGTGTTTCCTTCAGCTCAGAAATTTAGATCCATCCTGTTATTCCATGAAACCGAGAAAGTTATCCACACCTTTGCAATGTCATGGTTGGATTATGTAAACATATCTTTACTTGCTTTTTATAAATTCCTCATTTAATCACCCCCAGCTTATTTAAAAATGTGATGCTACTTAATGCCAAAGCCAGAGAGAACATTTCTGTGAGTTTGAAAATTACTATCCCTCACCATAGTCTCCTAACAGTCCCACAAACTAAACTTTAATGTAAAGGAGACTGAGTAGATGCAGGTGTGGCCCATAAACTCTTGAACAACTTTACAATATCATGTTGGAAAAATAGATTCTGATGATATGTTTTATTTTTACTCCATTTTGTAAAAGACAAACAAAGAATACAATGTGAGCTGAGGAGCAATTCCATACACAGGCTGTATTGTAACATTTATAGTACACAAAACCATAAATTTCCTTTACAATTTAGAAATTTCTTGCTGTAGCCCGACCAATACTCCATTTTTGAGGTTGAAATTGAATCAATAACAATAATGTATGTTGGCTGAAATTGAATTGTGACCAAGATCTTCACAGTTGTAAAAGAAGTCCAACGCAAAGTCCAATTCATTTTTTATGGGACATGAACAAATCACACAAATAATTTTTCAGTCGCACACTCTAATTTTCACTCACATATCTGAGTGAAATATTCAAATTATAAAGCCAACAACAAAACATACACATGGTCAAGTGAAGATGTAGTAGAGTGTTGAGTCTTGTACTTAGTTGGCTGCTGGTGAGGAGCTATAATAGAGTATCGATGTAAGACTACCACATGTACTGTGGGTTGAGTGTCATTCTAAACAGTACTGATACAACATGAATGGTTATCCAAACTAGAACTTGGGATGTGTTGACATGGGTTTGCTAAAACAACTGCTAGTCTAATTTGTAAAATCAGTAGTCTGGTAGTAGTAATCCTTTTACCTGTCATCACTGAGAAGATGAGTAGAAGACAGCTCTTCATTGTGTTCATCTTGTGGCCAATATCCTCAGTCAGATGTTGGTTTTTCAGTATTCTCTTGCGGTTGGTCTGTATAGTTGGTTGGTCTTCACGGTCTGTTAAGCTGTTGTTCCTCGTTAACTTAAAAGTATTCGCCACCACAACATGTTCCTTTTTATTCTTCCATTTTTTCTTCCTTGACTCAGACTTAGTCATATCATCTTCCTCTTTAGACAGTACTTTAACTCATCACACAGTCGCACTTAATTCATCATCACAAGAGGAAAAAATCTGTTTAGTATACTTAAAAAGACACTTCTCATTAAAATGTATCACTTGAATAGGTGCAGCCTCATCATTACTAATAATTTGTCGTAAATAAGTACGTTATGTACTTTATACATCATAAATTTTGGTATCTGCACAAATCCTCAATGCAAAACAAGTGACTGAGGGAATGAAATAACAAATGGAAATGAGGTTGTATTAATCTGTAATGGGGAAATTGGGATTTTTTTCCTCCCAACAAACTATAAATTAATATTCAGCACTGCGAATAGCACAATATATCGCCCTTCTTAATCAAAAGCTGTTCTCATAATTCACAGATGAAGGAAAGAATGTTGGAACAACAGTGGTGATGACCATGGTTATGTTCAGGTTCTCATATGTCACAAACTTTGACTATTACAATATTTTATATGGCTTAATCTGCAACATTTTTTCATGATTTTACTACTGTCTATTGCCTACTGATTTAGTAAGTTTTGGTAATAATTAAACAACAGTAATTGCTTTTCCCGGTGGTGTAATGTTTTACTGTGTGTAATTGCATTACAATAACTGACAGTAACTGAAATCAGCATTAATGCAATTTACATACTTAAACTGAACTGAATTAAAATATGTGTAAGTCAATCAAAGAAAATAACTTTGAATTAGTAATATTATTATTATTATTATTATTGCTCCTTTGATTGTCAGAACATGTGTAAAACCTCCTGTATGGGGCAGACAAAGCTGTGAAATGAGCGTCCATCTTCCACAATCCGCTTTGGTAAAAAAATTATTGTGTGACAAAGAGAATAACTTAAATGAGGAAGGAAATGTTACGACAGGCTTGATGCTTTGCAAAGTATCTGGCCTCTTGGTTTTGGAAGTTTGGGGCTGTAACGATCATCAGTCTAATCTCTTAATATCAGTAATTAGGTAACTGTGAACTTTTAACCTTTTTTCAGGGAGGATTAGAGAAAGAAATCTTCATTTTGTTTGGATTTCTGTCACATTATTTACCTCCAGTAGTTGTCTCTAGTTTCTGCACACTGGTATTTCTTGTGTCATTAGGTCTACCCCTTTCACAATTCTTTCTTTCTTTCTTTCTTTCCTTCTTTCTTTCTTTCTTTCTTTCTTTCTTTCTTTCTTTCTTTCTTTCTTTCTTTCTTTCTTTCTTTCTTTCACTGCTGTTATTGCAGCATTGGAAACTGGACTATGAAACTGCGTAGATTCAAGTCATGATGAGTAAACATTTTATGTCATTATTGTACTTTAATTATCTAATAGTTTATTATTTATGTCACAAGTTTTTCGGCTGACAAATGAGAACGTGCTTGTGAGTGGAAAAGGAGCAGCATTCACTGCTGTCTACCATGATGTCAGTCCTCGTCATCACCAGATGGCACCAAAGTAAAAACAAATAACTCAAATTTAGCAGATAGTGAATTTAGTATGAGGAGACAATTACTGATGTAATAGGTAATCTGCAAATTTTATGATTACTAAAGGATATGGTTGTCAATTTTCAGCTTTTCTTATTGTCAACAAATCTCATGTGCAGAGCCAAACCAACAATGAACTCACCCTACTTACAAGGATTATGTGTATGTCCAAAGCCTGATGTATCGTATATACACGCACTCCTCGTGTGTGTATGCTATGGCTCTACACATTAGATTTGTTGACAATAAGAAAAATATAGAAAATCAAAAGCCTTATCCTTAAAGCAGAGAAAGGCCTGATGAATTGATGGGAGGGACACACCTACCTTTGTGCAAGGCAAGTTTATTTGTATAGCACATTTCAACAACAAGGCAATTCAAAGTGCTTCACATACAGCATAAAAGGAACACAAGACAATGTAAAAAGACATTTAAATACAAAAGTGTTTAATTGGAAATAAAAAGAAGCTAAAATAGAATAAGACAAATAAAACAGGATAATAAAAGTTCCAGATATGTGGAGCATAAAAACTGAACTCTGCTTCTCCATGTTTAGTTCTGACTCTGGGGACAGAAAGCAGACCTGTCCCAGGTGACCTTAGAGGTCTAGATGGTTCATAACGTAGCAGCAGCTCAGAAATGTATTTTGGCCCTAAACCATTCAGTGCTTTATAAACCAGCAGCAGTATTTTAAAATCAATTCTTTGACAGACAGGAAGCCAGCGTAACTGGAGTGATATGATCCACTTTCTTAGTCTTAGTGAGGACTCGAGCAGTAGCGTTATGAATCAGCTGCTGTTGTCTGATCAGTTTTTTAGGGAGACCTTTGAAGACACTGTTACAGTAGTCGAGTCTACCAAAGATAAATTCATGGACGCATTTTTCCAAATCCTGCTGAGACATAAGTCCTTTAATTCTTGATATATTGTTCAGGTGATAGTAGGCTGACTTTGTAATTGTCTTAATGTGGCTGTTGAAAGTCAGGTCTGAGTCAATCAATGCAATGCACTCACTCAGCACTTGTATTGGACCAGAGTCCCCTGGTGATATGGTTATGAAAATTTGTGTGTTGTCTGCGTAACTGTGGTAACAGATTTAGTCGTTTTCCATAATCAGTGGGGCGTATTTATCTCAGGACAGCAGCAGCTATAGCAGCCGTAAACAAGTATTTTGGGATATATCAGAGGGAAACATACACTTAAGTATAACAAAAGTAAAACTGGAATTTGTTATGCTTGATATAGTAGTATGTCAATTGATTATAGAGAGTCAATGAGACAATCATGACAATGTTGCAGATTACTCATATAGCAGCATCAGTAGACTCCTAATATCAGAATCAGGTTTATTGACCAAGTCTGTTTACACATACAAGGAATTTGGTTTCTAGGTGCTCTTAATGTACTTACACACAACAATCTTCAGAAAGATACACAAGGACAACAAGGACAATCTTCAGAAAGATACACAAGGACAACAAGCTGAACAAAGATAATTAAATATATTACTATTATGTACAGACAAGAAAGGGAAAAAATAGATACATCTAGAAACAGCACATGGACAACATACAATACATACAACACAAATGCATACAAACATGCAATACAGAGTGCAGAAATAAATATTTTCTGGGTAGAAAAGTGATAAGTTACTCTATATACATACAGTAGGTGGTTATATATATTAAATTCACTATGTACTGAATCTGGTGAGAGTATCAAGACTGACATTGTGGTAGACGGCAATGCAAGACAGAGCCACAAGTACGCAGAGCGTAAAACAGTCAGGAAGTGAAAGCCACAAACAAAACACCAGACAGTCTCAGCTCGTCTGAAACTCCTACTCCATGTGAGCCACCCCCCACCCCACCCTCCCACAGACCCTAGTATCCCTCTACTACAATAATAATTAACATTATGGGAGGGGGGTAGCAAATGAAATATTCACTGTGTTCCTTGTGATTTAAGTCATCATTCTGGACGGCATTTTAATCATCAGGAAATGACAGGACATGGTCTGTATGACAAAAGCTTCCCCAGGGGGTTTTAGAAGAGTTGAAGGTGACTCACACTTCCCGAGGATATAATTATACAGTGGAAACTGCTTATTGTGATCACAGCCGTCCAGGTTAAATTGATCACTATAAGCGGATGATTATTATAACCAATTTGTTTTCTTTTTCTTTTTTCTTTTCTATTTCTCATGCAGATTACCATCTAATTGACATTTGTATATTTATTACATGTAATGAAACAAGCAGCTTTGCTATTTACTGAAAGAAAAACACAACAAACACTGCTTATAGGAAGGGAGGAAACATGAGCTATAAGCAATATGTTTCAAAATGTTTTAAGTAATGTCAAAGGGACGCGTTGATCTGATAGGATGAGACTTTTGCTTTGGTTTTGAAAAGAGCAAGGTTTTTCACTAGATAGCAGATTGTAATACTGATTGTAAGAAACTCATTTCAGTTCTTGTCATAGTCTGACTTATTTAAATTTTACGACCACAAACAACATGTGATAAATAAACATTTCTCTTCAACATGTAGGTTTCTTTTTTCAGTTGTATAGAAATAAAGAGCCACAAAAACCAGCAATGTTTGGTGCTTTTTAATATCACATTACATACCAATTTAAGGCAGTGGCCTTAAATATGTTTGAATCAATTTTTGGCAACGAGGGGACAGAAGAACAGTCATGTAAAAGATTATTTAGTGCCAGATGTCAAAAAAGCATTTCAGACACTTAATTCATTCATTCTCTGTTTTTGCAGTGCATGGTTGTAGATAGCTGTTAGTTAGTGATTATACACCACTTTTCAGCATATTTTCAGTCCACAGTATAGGTTCTAATAATTCTTACTAGACATTCGATCAACACTATAAACACATATAGTGAATAGTGAACAATGTCTTACACTCGTACCTGTGACTTTATAAAGGTGTTATCTTAACAGCACAAAAACCTGCACAGCAGCAGACACACAGCAAGCTAAAAGAGGCTGAAAAGTTCCATAAAGCAGCAGAGCTGGATAATCAGTCTTTGTGGATTCATCAATATGAAGAACTTCTTTCACATAATTATTTAATGAAGTGGTACCATAGAAGAACAGATTCATTTGGCTTTAACACATTTTTGTTTGGTATTTGGAGCAAAAATTATCAATCAACTAAACTACACACATAAACTACAAACAAGTAATTGTTGAGACAGTGGTAGCAGCTACTTCTTCAACCTTTTGATTTATTATTCTACACAAACCCAAATCTACACTTTAGGCTCTTGTAGCTGAGCTAGGACAGGCTCTTGTATTTTATTCCTAATTAATGGAGCTGGAAAAAAAAGTCACTGCATCAGGAATACAAAGGATGCCAAAATAAAACTGGAGTTCTGAAGCTAATACCAAGTCAAGTCAAGTCAAGTCAAATTTTTTTATATAGCACAAACTCAATGTGCTTAAAAACAAAAGTAATATATAAAAATATATGGCATTACATTAATATTACATATATAAAACAAATACCAATATTTTAGAGATATGAAAATAATTTAGGGTTGTCAGAAGGGCTGCAACTAACAGCTATTTTCATTATTGATTAATCTGCAGATTATTTTCTGGATTAATTGATGAAGAATTTAGTCAATAGAATCCAAAAGAAATTTGAAAAAAGAGCATTCACAATTTCTCAGAGCCCACAGTGATGTCTTCAATTTGATTGTTTTGTCTAAAATGTTAAATATTCAATTTACTGTCATGTATGACAAAGAAAAACAGCAAATTGTCACATTTGAGGAGCTGGAACCAAATATTTGGCACTTTTGATTGAATAATGACTAAATGGATTAATTGATTATCAAAAAGTTGCAGATTAATTTTCTTTTGATCAACAAATTGATTAATCAACTAATCATTGCAGCTCTAGTTGTCAGTGCTCTTTGGTGGACAAACTGAATTACCTCAGACATATATATTATATTTGACACTTCTGTACTGCAGTACCTTGTTACTTATCGGCCACTATATACAACAATATATACAACAAGCATATACAACAATAAGTTTTGAATTGAACTCTATTGTTGATTCAAACTGTCTCACAGTTGAGCATAAGGACTCATCTAGTCTCTACAAATCAGTCCTGTTACCAAACCTTGGTGACTTAAACAATGTGGAAGTGAATCCTGTTTTAAGTTGACTGGGCCCAGAAACTGAATATCTTGAGGTGTTAATTCCTACAGTCTGAGCTGGGCTTCATTGTAAACAACCACAAACCATCAAAAATGAATCTTTATCATTTATTTTGTAAATTTAATGAATTCCTTCCTGGGTCGTCCTCATTGCTGTTGTGTCTTGTTGACTGTCAGTAAGAGAGGATCCTCTGAAGTCTTTGATGGTTTATAGACAGTAGAGTAGATTGGACTTTGACTGTTCCTCACAATAGAATATTCACAGGCAGAGGAACTGGGTCTGGGGATCAGCGCTTCACAATTAGCTTTGTCAGTGCTGCTTTGAAAGATGATGGTGGAGTAATACATCGAGGCAGGGGGGTTTGTGGGAAAGTTGGCAGTGGCATAAATCGCCTCCACTGCATTTCCTGAGCCTGTCTCCTGGAGGCGCTCCTGCACCTCCTCATAGACGTTATCCTTCCAGGGAAGAACAAAAAATTGAGTGAGTAGTTGATATTCAAACATACAATAAGTATTTGGTAGTTGGACACAGTGTCAGTGTGATGGATGACTCATTGCGCTCCCTCAGTAGAATTTACTCACTGACAAAAAACTCTGTTATACTTATATATGGCTATATGTCTTATTTAGTCATGCATATTGATAATGGAAGACTAAACACTAGGTGCATTTCCATCCATCCATGGATTGTTCACGTTGTCCACTCTCATATTTCAGATCAGATTCAGGCTCGAACATAAATGGTTGTATTTGAGATGTTTATATTTTGAGTAAAGAATGGAGAAAAAGAAGTAAAATCCTACTACTACTGTTTATTTATGTAGCCTCTGTAGCCGGTGAAAGTCTGCCGATGGGCAGCTTGAGGGCTCATCAGGAGGCTTGAGAGAGACAGGAGCTAAAACAACCTGTTTCAGACAGAGGCTGAACTGAGGGGCTGCATAAAGGGCCAATATAATATAAATCAGGAGTTTTTAACTGGAAATCATGTAAAGATATTCCAATAGAGCCACAGGATAAAATATAAACCTGGAAATGTGCAGGATATGTCTTTAAAATGTTGATTTATCAATAAAAGCAAAATGCGACAAAGTGCCATGTAAACAGACGTAGTGAATAAATGATGATGTACATGAGACATACAAATTAAATGTCACTCAAGCTTCCACTGTAGAGACAAAAACTTTGATGAGGAGACTGTAACGTTCCTCAAATTAACACATGAAACAGGGTTTACGTTAATCGGCACATGGCGGCTTTTTGCTGGTGTCACGTGTAGTTGTCCGGTAGATGAAAATATCAACGGCCAAAATGTCTGGTGGGAAATATGCCAATGGTCAAATGAATAAATAAATTAATTAATAGCATTTTAAATAGTCTAATATTGTGTGACCTATAGGATTTGTTGCCAAGACATCTTAAATATAAACTTATACAAAAGTTTGGTTTTGCCTCTGCTGTATATACACTAAGAGACTCACTGAGTTTGGTCATGTGATTAAGTGTGGCACAAGATTCAAAAGCTGTACACTCCAGCAGCAGCCCTGCGCTTTGGCTCGACAGCAGTTAACACGACTCTGAAAAGTCTTACTGCTTTCTCTCAGGTAACGTTACATCCAGCATTGACACAGTAAAGCAAACGGATCAGCCCGGAGCTCCATAGTATAAAAATGTTTCTGGAATATTAACGGCCATATTGGCCATCAAAGAAAAGTCTAGTGTAAACTCTGACAAACAGAAATGTCATGTTTCCATCATGTTTTCTACACCGTCTCTCACTGTTTGGGGTTTGACTGTTGCTCTTTTAATTACGTCATCTCATCGTGTTCTCTTCTTCTGCAACGGTTCAATGGCACCGACTGGAGAGTTAGTGCCAACAACAGTTTATCTTGATGACCCAACTCCTAATATTCTCATAACAGCAGTGGATAGAAATGCACACTAAAACAAATTTTCTGTTGCTGCTGATTTTCTGGAAAGTTGGTTAAAATGTGTGCTTCAGTCTCATGTCAGAGGCTCTCCAGATAACAGGTAAGAGATTTGTTGGTTTGTTGGCTGTCAGAGGTGGTAATACACTAACTGAATCAGAACACTATAAGTGGAATATTCATAACAAATCTGCCACACGTAGCTAAAGAGAGTCTGTCATTGCACTGCAGTGAAAACATAACACTGCATCGTTGTGGCCAACTGACAGTTTATCTCTATGAAACAAGAGTCCTGGGAGATCTCTCTTATATTTACAACCGAAATACTTAAAAGTCTGGCATCATTTATGTACTGCTCTTGTTTTACTGACAATATGAATACCACCTATAAAGTACTACCACACACAGACACATTTATACTAACCTCTCTGATGTGCTGTGCTGCTGCTCCATTCTTTGTGGGTTTTGAACATGAAAATCCTGACAAAAAAGAGAGAAAGCAAGAAAAGAAAGAGAAGAAAAAAGGAAGTGAGCAGAAGGATGGAAGTGGATTAATTTCAGCACTTTTCGTCAAGTTGTTATCCATACAGTTGCTTATCTATGTAGCTTAGAATCTATCTCTATCTATCTAACTATCTATGTAGTTTGGTTTCACTGAATAGGATTTAAGTGTGCATCCCCCAAAATGAGAAAAGATAATAGGTCGACAAAATTTGACATGATAAAAGTCATGTCTATTAACTTCTGACGTCTTACAGTTTGTCTGTTTTGTTTTGTTTTTTTAGACATCACATCTTCACAGGATAGAGAAGTACATGAGGTGTTTCTTTTTTGAGTGGTTTTGTGTGTACAGTATGCATGTGTGTGTTTCAAGTTCTGCAGTCTGTTAATGAACCTTACGTTTGTAGATGAAGATCACAATTATCACAAGCAGCAGCAGCAGCAGCACAGCTATACAGATAATCATTATTACTACCCGAACGTCACCTGCAAGATCAACTACACCAACGCATAAAATGTCCAGCACCATTTAAAACACAGTGAACACATGGAATTATCACTCAAAGCTGTCTGTCAAGAAATTTAACAGGAATTTACAGAAATTAAAACAAAAATGTTTTTCAAATACGTAATATTCAAGATTGAAGATATCAAATGTGCTTTCTCACCATGATTCACAGATCCAGGTGGTGTTGGTGATGGTGTTGGTGCTGAAAGCAAAAAAGAAATACATTCAGGTTGTATGTGTGCATTCATAGATTAACAAGGACAGAAAAGGAAAAATACAATTGTTCTAAGCCTGACAAATAAAACTGTTTATTTATTCAGTATTTTTTTTATCTTTTATCTTATCTACGTAATTTTATAAAATAGTTCAAATATTTGTTAAAATGTAGGCACAAGGTGATCTCAAGCAGCAAATGTCATTGTACACAATCCCCACTTCTAGTGTAGACAGGAAGTTGAAAGACAAAATTACAGAGTAGGAGCACTTTCTTGTTGCTGAAATGCATGAGGTTAATAAAAAAAGCCCCATTGCGTATACCAAGAAATAGTCAGCAGGTAGCCTCATATTAGCTTCAGCTGAACTTACATTTGTATTTTTACACAGCATGAGGAGAATGGATTTTGTCCCCTTCTCTTAAAAATCTGCTTTAGGAATGGATTTCTTCACCACAGATCACAATTACATGATCAATGACATCTCCAATGTGTAGATAGGCATGTGAGATATGTTTTAAGACAGGCTTGGAAAAAAAAGGTTTAAGTGTGAATTATAAAGCATAAATACCGAGCAACTTATAATTTTAAAATGAAGACACTTCATGTGTAGATAAAATGAACAGAAACTTCAAAACTGATCAGTTGTTAAGAGCTTTGATTGAACATGTTGCTGATTGAGTCTCGCTGTCACTGCAGCATGCTCATCTGAAATCTGGTGAAAGGGACGTGCAGGAAATGAGATCAAGAGTATAAATAATGACTGCAGGTGTTCTCACTCTGTCAGTCAGGATATCACAGTTGACTGCGGCTTGAATAGAAAGCCAAATGCTACAGAGTGGCTGATCACACAAAGCAAATGGCTGTAACGTTGCATGTCTGTAGTGAAAACACACTGAAACATTTACAGTTCATAAAAACAGCACACACCCTGAAATGCAGATGATTGCAGATGCAGTAAACACAGTTAAGATCAACGTCTGTGGCTGTTGTTGGTGTAAAGCTGTAGTTGAAGCAGCTAATTAAAAAAAAAAGTTTGAGGTAATATTAAGATCATAATCTTTGGTTAAGGTTAAAGTTGGTTTAAATAACTGCAGCTTTTGTAAAGTTTGAAATATGTTTGTTTAAGAACAGGAAATGAAAATGTTCTGCATTCAGGAGAAAAGTTGTTAGAGTTGAAGATTAACATCACACCCTCCTGTAGTATGAGACCACTTCCTTTTATTGGTTTCCTCCTATGATTTTGTTGAGTCATGTTGTTTGACACTCAGCAGGCGGAAAACACATATTTATTCAAACAGCTTCATAAGATGAAATATCATTAGCGCTGGGGTTTATGGCCAAAAATAATCAAATCTCAAATTTTTTTTAGCCTAATAACTGCAGACTGCTGCTAGCTACCGTTAGCTACACAGCAGGTAGAGGCAAACTGAACAAAGTGTAATCTGGGAACTGTTCAGTCGACTCCCAGCACTTCAACTCTTGTAATTAGAGATGATACTTTGTCAACAAATACAAACTGAGTTCACAGTTGAGTCATTTTCAGTTTGTCCTTGTTGTAGATGAGACTGTTAAATTCACTACAAGACAGAACCAGCTAGCCCATCAATGAACTCGCCTTCTGGAGTCACGACAGTCCTGGACTGTCTTGACTCAAAACAGCTCATGTATCAACTCCGTTAAATCTTTGACTAAAAATAACATTCTTGTACGTATTGTAATAATTAGACATTTTACATATCGTACAAAAACAAACTCGCCCTTTACTGTAAATCAAACAGTAATCAAAACTGTGGCTTTCTTTTAATGCTAGCAATCATTTAGCCTCCTACAATCTGAACCAGAGTCAGATTTTGGCTATAATTGAATTGAAGTGTCCAGTCACTACTTCTCTGCATACCTTGCACATGCACGGACCCTCTTACACATGCAGGGATATTTACACATACAGTACAATGCACATTAATGTACAATCAGACTTAACCACTACAAACTATGTTTACATGTCTCTTTTTTCTTTGCATCTACTTATGTATTTTTATCTTGTAAAGGTTTTATATATTGTGTTTATAGTTTAAATTTTCATAGTTTTATATTTAATTCTCAACTTTACTTTAATTATCTATGGCAGCCAGAGGGGAGCACAAAATAAGAATTTCAATTAATTGCTCTCTTTGCGTGTGAAAATTAAGATTTGAAGTGAATTGAATAACTTCCTAGCAATAAAATAACACGTCCACTCACCTACAGTCATCTCCAGTTTGTGGAAGAATGTTTTACTGCGGTTATTGTCAGTGTTTTCTGCTCCACACCAGTAAGTCCCAGCGTCGTCAGTTGTTATGTTTCTCACAGTTATGGTGATATTTTTCCTGTCTGTGTCATCCTCCATTGAAAACTTCCCAGTGTTCGTATCGAGGTTTGTGGTGTTCCATAGAGGTTGACATATTGATGGATCTTCTCCCTTACAAATGAATTTATTATTGGGAGCACCTTCTGGGTAAACACACCAGTATTTGAAATCCTGTCCAATCGTTGGGGATCTTTTGGTGATAGTAACACCTGTGGGTAGATAGAAAAAGTCATTTAATAAAACATTAGCAAAAAAAGGTCTATCAATGTATTTGCCAACAGAATCTAGCAATGTCTTAATATTCAGTATGATCAAACATCAGAAGTTGTGGGTGTGTTTTACTGACTTTTAATCTCCAGTTGTATTTTTCTGAGTGAAACTCTGTAATTTCCTTCATTTGATTTGACTCCACACCGGTAGACACCAGCATGCTGTGATCTCACATTACTGATGGACATGTTGAAGCTGTTGATGTCTGTGAGAGTGAATGTCCCGTTTGACTTTACAGAAGATTGTGTTGATAAAATCTCCTCACAGATTTCATTGTTGTCTTTGCAGATAAACTTGACATAGGAGTTGTATTCGTTAGGATAATCACATGTGATGGTAGTTTTAGCTGTTTTGTATGCAGTTTGATTAAATGACTTCTCGCAGCCATCTTTTACTGCAAAGAAAAAAGAGAAGTACAACATTTAACATGTTGTAATAATATAACACATGATAAATAGGGGTGGATGAAAAAAGAGTTGTGATTCTTATCTTCTACGATTCTGAATCAATTCATAAATGCCAAAAATCAATTTTTGAAATAACATTAGTTCATAACTTTATGTTGTCAGAGAGAGACCAACATTAGTAAGAAAGTGAACTTTATTTCTATAGTGTTAAAACCAGAGTTACAAAGTGCTTCATAAAAATAAAATACCATAAAATATAGGTGCAAAAAACTTGTGACACTCAGCAGCTACATATTTCTCTGTTCTCTATTTCTTTGTTTAGTGTTTGCAGGTTACGCTAGCCCCCTTCATTTTACAGCAGTTGGGGAAATAACAGACATGATTTTCCTTTGGTTTGACAAGCTGCAGCATTTATTAAGTGACACACTGGAGTCTGTACTGTACATTTAATGCCGGACTGACAACTTACTGCTAACCTTTTCCTCTGCTCCGCTAGCATTCACCATCACTTTCCTGCTGCTCACTCTCTCACATAACCTCTCATGCTACACGTACAAAATACAAACTGCCCTATTCCTTAAAAGGAGCTACGCTACCAAGAGTTTCCTTGGGAACGCCATAGAGGTTAACTCACATAACCTCGTTAACCAGCAAACACAGACGTGGGGACGAAGACGGGAGAGTTTCTGCCGAAAACAAGCACCAAGACTTGTTGAGACACGAGAGCAGCTCCTTGTGTTTACAGCAGAGAGCAGGAGGGAGGACAGACGCCTCAATCTGCTACTCTGTGCTGTGACTCTGCTGCTGCTGCAGACACTTTCAGTTTGTTATTGTAGCATCAGTCATCTGACTAATTATTGATAACACACTTAGTATTTTACAAATTGGGAGTTTTTTTAATTTGATGAACCTGGGTGCTGATATGCAAAAATGAACCAAATGGGTTTTATTTCTATAAAAAAAGAAACAACGGTGGTGGCGGTGGGCAAGTAATGTAACAAGTAACAACAACTAATGAACACGTATCGTTAATCACGATGTTACGATGGTAGAGGCTCAGTGGTCGTGGCTGTTAGCCATTGGCGATGGACGATGGCATCGCTCACCCTACTCTGATCTCAGCATCTCAAATGTGAATATATGTTTCTTTAGTCTTCTATGACAGTAAACTGAATATATTTGGGTTGTGAACTTTTGGTTGGAACAAAACAAGACATTTGACTTTGGGGTTTGGGAAACACTGAACGACATGTCTCACCATTTTCTGACATTTTGTAGACCAGACAACTAATCGACAACTAATCCATTAATCAAGAAAACAATCAATAGATTAATAATCAACATTATTAATCGATAATGAGAATAATTGCTAGTTTAAGCCCTGATTTCATTGTTCTTATATAGTCAGAATTAAATTAATGCAGTTCAGTTTTTTCTAAATTAAAAAGCCGTTTACACATCTCTCTGCTTTTTTCTATTCGTCAGTGACCTTAATCAAGACCAGTCAGCTTAACTGTCAGTTATGTTTCATATTGTATTTCAGTGGACACAAGTCAGTGGAGTAAGTAAGTTAAAAGAGTGCCCCTCTTTCTATATTTCAATTGAGAATCAATTCTGAATCAAATCGATAATTATTGATAATCATTACAGTAATAGTGTAAAGTGTGTTTTATTCCAAAAGATTCAACTTCCACCTCTGCTAATTTCTTTTGGTTATCTAACTAGATGATGAAACACTTGACAAAGAGGGTGATTCTGTTGAATGTGGAAGGTGTGGTGGGATAGAGATGTGAAATACACAAGCTAATTTGTAAATTCAGGACTATTGCCACCAAATTATGAGTTGTTATACATGGTGGATGTGACCTAAACCTACAGTATGTGTGGTAAAATCTAAACAAAACATCCTCTTTATTGATGCAACATTAATGGATTAAAAATAAAAGTAAATGTCTCTTACCATCCTCCAATTTCCATGTCACAGTGGCTGTTAATAAAAAAAAATAATTACAAAATGTGGGCTCAACTTTAATTAATTGTAGTAATATTAGCTTAATGTTACTTTGTATTAAACAGAAGTATTTTAGTATGAAAATCATCATTTTGATCAACAAAGTATTCTGTATTACACACATACTGTATGTCTAGTATTTTGTGACAAACCAAACAGCTGGAAAATTGATTGATTGATCAATTCATTGAGTTATGTTAGCATATAATCGTTACCACGAGTTTGGTTCTTGCACCCTTTCGAACATACAGACAGGAAACGTTTTCAGGACTTAAAATGGCTGCCGAAAAAAGCAAAAATATCACAGATGTGATTTTTGAAGCTGCTCTCGTTGTCTCTACTTTTAGGTATCACACAAAACAAATCTGATTTCTTGTTGTATCCTTAATAAATTAGCATAATTTTTGCATTTTATATTTAATTGTCAAAAAATATCAGAAATACATTTAAAAGCATCACTTCCTGTGTGCAAAGGGATTTTTACAGGTTGTCAGTATCCAAATCAAAAACATCATCTTTGATCGCTGCGTATTTACATCACATCAGATAAACTACCAGGCAGGAAAGAATAAAACCTTTTAACAGACTATAGATTGTATCACTGTTGAGTTGAATAATTACCCAAAATATTTAAATATATCTATATAAATGAGTAAAGTTAGTGAGCTTTTTTAACAGTACTATACTGTAATAATAAATAGAGTGCTACTGTGGCCTGTCTTAAAAAAGTTGAGCTGTAAGTGAAACCACAGAACAGGATGTATAGAAACTGGTTAATTACTGAAGAGGCAGAGCTGTAACAGTTGTCAATCCAGTCTATAAAGTCAGTAATCAGGCAGTAATAAACCTTTTTTACCTGTCATCAGTGAGAGGACGAGCAGAAGGAAACTCTTCATGTTGTTCTTGGGTGAATAAATTCTCAGCAAGATTATTTAACTCCAGTCGGTTATGTTGGTTCTTCTTTTCATTTCTGACATTCACCGTCTGCACAGGCGTTTCCTGAGCTAATATTTTGGTTAAAGTGGTCCGCCCCCGATTCTCATCATCTTCCCCCTTTTCTTCTTTTCTTATACATCATTGCTCACCGGGGGCCAGATGTGTAAAGGATGTGTACGCACATAAAACATGCATATAGTATTTATAAAAACAGAGTGTACACGTTTTCCCAGAGCCAGCTGTGAATTATGTAAGATTAAACAAGGTGAGAGACAGAATATTAATATAATAAGATATTGTTTGTTTAAACTGCACTCATCAATCAAAGGTAATTGCTTTGTGTGATCAGTTTTATCATTCTTTTATTTTGCTGTTAATAATCTTTTTTATTTTATTCTTAATTGTGACCCTGTTTTCAACATGAGCTCTACAAATGAATCATTGATCACATTTCTGGTGTTTAAAAATGATAATGAGATATTACTATTTAATGACAGCTGTTGTGGCTGTTGGAAAACTTTGCTGCAACACAAGCAGTTACTTTCCTTCCTGTTTGTTTAATAGACAGATCTACAGACTGGTGGAGCAGGCAGCATGTTGGTATGAAAACAGCTGATTAAGGGCGTGTCTACATTCAGTTATTGCAAATTGTGGGAGTGGAAATAAGGCTTGTGCACCAGCGCCTAGCTCCTCAATGACTGAGGTTTGAAAAGAGGAATCTGACGAAAATAACATGTCTGCATATTTCTGGATTTTGCCCCAGAACTACACAGGATTAAACCACAGGAAACACCTGCAGATGGAGTTTTAGTTGATTATGAACTTATTCACCATGCTAAATTTATAGTAATAATATTAAATGAATGGACTGCTGTTGTAGTGAGTCAACAGTATTTTATAGATTATCCCTGACTCTGGCCAATATCACTGTAGAAGTTTAACTATTATTCACCTTTCCTATACTTCCCTGCATCCACCACAGGGAACATTTCAGAAATCAGGCCCCTCACCCTGGAAATGTTGAAAAAGTCATTCATGCTCAGATCACATCAGCTCTTATGACACCTTGTACACCTGCCTCTCAGTCAGTCTGCACTAGCTCAGCTACAACTGACCCAGAACTCTGCAGTTAAAAAAGACAAACAGTTTATAACACATTACTCTGGTTTATAATGCAAGAAGGAGCCTCCAACTTATATAATATATAATATATAATATACTCAAAATAATAACAGCAATCAAAGGCAAAGCTGCGGTAAACAAACAAAAAGCGACCCACTCACCCTCTCTCACTCTCTCTCTTACCAGCCGCCATGCAGGTAAACAGCTGGTTATATTAACTATGAATATCATACTGACCTGATTCTATCAATAATCACTGTGATTGTGCATTAAATAATGACAATATAACAAATATAACGGTAACAAATAACCAAAATATACACCATCACAAACTTACTTATTTACAATTCATTCCAAAATCACTATAACTTCATTTATGGCTCCTAAACTTGGTGCATGAGGGTGTCCACTATGTGGCACTAGAGAACATCCACTAATTATACATCATGTTGCTGTATGTCATGTGTAGACCACACCATGTAAATTCCATGTAAATCGGATGATGTTTGTCATTTAAGGCTGACTTGCTGTTGTCAGTAGGAGGCGCTATGACTATGACTGAATATTGACATGTAGATGTGTTCTGGCCTGGACTCCAGTCAAGCCTGTGAAATTTGGGGCAGACTGGACAAAGTCCAGTGGAGTTACCACACCTTTCTGTTTCATGGTGAAACATGCAAATTTACCAGTACATTATGACAAGAGTGTTCTGTGAAAAATCAAGATTTTGATAACTTTTCATCACAAAGGTCTTAAGATGACACTGACAAAATTTGAAGTTGGTTGATCTTTAGGAGGAGTTTGTTAAAATACAACGCCTGCAAATGGCAAAAACTGTGCAAAAAGTGCAAGGTAAATTCAAAATGGTTGACTTCCTGTTGGACTTAGGGTATGGCTCCAGGAGGCTTTTTTGTAAGTGTGGACATGATACATCGACCTACAAAATTTCATTGAGTATTTGTGCTAAACTAAGCTAACTGTCTCTTGGCTGTAGCGTCATATTTAATGGACATGAGACTCAAACTCAAACTACTACTATAAATTCTTTGAACCTGCATTAATTGATTTTTTGTCCTCTTGTTTTCAGCAGAAACAAATAGTGAACACAACTCTGACATACCACTTTTTAATTTGGTATGGCGAGCTAGTTAATCGTTTGTCTGTCCACCTGGTGAATGAAAGTCCAATATTCACTCTTTCTTAGCTGTTTTTGCTCCCTACCAACTCCTGAGGGAAATATCTGGCTCTTTAGCTGCTGTGTCTGTTTGCTGTTTGGTGCTGAGCATGTAGTGTAAAGTGGCTTCTTAGAGCTTTTTCTCTGAAAACAGCTGCCTACAGTCTCTCCCTGTAAGACTTGAGTTTTTTATCAGTAGTTTAGCCACCTTCACTGCATACAACACAGGTGCTAAAGCGTCAGAGCTGAGATCAGGAAATACAGTCACTCTGCATCCTGCTTTCCTCCATTTCCATCATCTCTCTCTGTTTCCATCAACACAAAACAAGAATCTGTAAAAGTTTACATCCTGTCATGTTGTTAACCTGCGTTAGTCTGTGTATAAGGAAGGACATGGCTAAAAAAAAAAAGGCATCGATTCCACTGACAAAATACCAATTGACTCAATGTGGTAAAACAGCTTTGGTTTCGACAGGAAGCATGAGCTGTTTGTTCTACCGAAATACAACATCATCATCAACAAGACAAGTGCATGGCCAAGAGAAAAATAATGATAGAAAATTGCACAGTTTGTACAGACATTTGCTAATTTCACTCTTTACCTCAAGATTGAACGAGATGACAGAAGCTATAAATGTGATATTCACACCTATTTATAATATCACTTCTATCGAAAGCTGCAAGAGATGTTAAACTAAGCTCATTTTTACTTTGATGTTCTATTTTAGCGTACAAGCCTGACACTGATGTTGCCTAATGCCTTTACTTAGAGTGTAGATGATGGTTGATTGTGTCAACAGCAGCACTGAAGTCCTGAAGAACCAAAACAATTCTCAAAATCAACAACTGACTCTTTAATATGAGGTGCTCTGAAACCAAACTGAAATACAGTCTGTGTTTTAGTTCAGACAATGTTGCAACTGTCCAAAAAAACCACAAAAGCACAAACAAATAAAAATAACCATTTACATTTTGCTATACATGATTTACAAAAAAGACACAAGGTAAAGGCTGAACAAAGATAATTAAATATATCACTATTATGTACAGGCAAGCAAGGGAAAAAATATTTACATACATATAGGAACAACAAATGGACAACATAGAATGGATACAACACAAATGCATACAAACATACAATACAGAGTGCAGAAATAAATAATTTATGAGTAGAAAAGTGAAAAGTCACTGTATATACATACAGTAGGTGGTTATTTATATTAAATTCAGTATGTGCTGAATCTGGTGATAGTATCAACACTGATGTTGTGGTAGACAGAGCCACAAGTATGCAGAGCGTAAAACAGGAAGGAAGTGAAAGCCACAAACAATTCAAGAGACAGTCTCAGCTTGTCTGAAACACCTGCTCCATGTGAGCCTACTTGTTAGTTTGCTCCTCCACTGGCCCCCACCCCTGCACGGGCCCTAATATCCTTCCACTACAGTAATAATTAACATTGTATATAACATAATAACAATAATAATAATAATAATAATAATAATAATAATAATAATAACATACTTTATATAACACTTTTCAAAAACAAGTTTACAAAGTGCTTCACAGACATGAACCTCGGGACTGAGAGCAACAGCTGGTCCACAGATCTTAGAGAACGAGCTGGGCTTTAAGGGATGAGAAGGTCAGATATAATATATAAGATGATGATATAAGATGGGGCTAGGCCCTTCAGAGATTTAAAAACAAGCAGTAAAATTTTAAAATCAATTCTAAAAACCACAGGTAACCAGTGCAATGAGGCGAGAATAGGGGAAATGTGATCATATTTCCTAGCCCTTGTAAGAACCCTGCTGCAGTATTCTGTACAAGCTGTAGGCGGTCCATGGTGCGGTCCAGCAAATAAGGAGCTGCAGTAATCTAAATAACTAGAGACAAAAGCATGAATGAGTATTTCAGCACCACTGAAAGAAAGAAAAGATCTAATCTTTGCAATGTTCCTGATTTGAGTGATAGCTGATTTGGTGATTTTGGTAAAATGTTTTGAAAAATTCAAGTCTGAACCAAAGATTACATAACATTTGTTTTCTTTTTCCTAATTTCTCTTGCAGATTACCATCTAATTGACATTTGTATATTTATTACATGAATATAGAGTAATGAAACGAGCGGCTTCGCTATTTACTGAATTTTATTGACTGTTTCAAAATACAGAACAGCTGTTTCAAACGCTTGTTGTTTCGCTGCTGCATCTTGTTGGCTCGTTTTTGGCAGCTTGTCATAAGCTTCAAGGAGACTACGTTTTTCATTGAGAGAAGATGACTTTTTCCTTTTCTTTTTCCCATCATGATTTCAATGTGCACGCATCACCAGCCTCAGGTAACCAGCTGGCAGGCTGACGAGTTGTGTGTTTAGGCTGTGGGGGGGCCGCAGTGGCGCCGCAGCAAGAAAGTTGAACCAGAATCAACTTTTGGAGAAACGCAACCCGTAACGCTGTACAACCCTGCCATGAGGGAAGACAAAACATTACTAGGAAGAGGGGAGGACGTTTCTCTTTGTTTGATAAGGTTAAAAGTAAAAGTGAGGCTTAGCTGACGGCTTCCCAACGCATTTTAAAAAAGACAAGAGAGAGAGAGAAGCAGTGGTCGAATGAGCTAGAGAGTGGATGAGGAGAGCGAGCGATGGTAGCAAGAAAGCCGGTGATTAAGAGGAATAAAACGTTATTTTCTGAACCTCTGTAGAAATGCTGCCTGCAAGTCAAAAGTCAGGGCTTCAACCTGCTCTGAACGCTTCATTTGCATTTTCTTTTCTACCTTGCCGATGAGCTGATGTCGGCTCGTCACACATGCCCATAAACGGCCTTGGTTTTTCCATGTGTTGTTTGCGTTGTCCACGCTCATATTTCAGATGTATTTGAGAAGTTGACATTTCGAGTAAAGACCTAGCCGAAGCCCAAAGCTTTCAAGAGTTGGCCAATCAGAACAGAGTGGACTCATCAGGAGGGGGTCTTAAAGAGACAGGAGATAAATCGGCCTGTTTCAGACAGACTGAATTGAGGGACTACATAAAGCATCAGTATGAGTTAAATAAAGAGTTTTTTGAACTGTGATTCATGCAAAGATATTCCAGTAGAGCCCAACATTAAAAAGTAGAGACACGTAAATATGCAGAATACATCTTTACGTGGAAGCAACAGTTGAATGTCTCAGTGCAGTTTGTGGCAGACCTGCTGCTTATCTGAAAGATTGGTTTGATAAAACGTCACAGCAACAGCTTTAAATTATCTTTTAAAATCTGCTAGTTTGCTTGCCAAGGCAAAGAGAAACACCACAAACACCTCTTACAGGAAGGAAGGAAACATGAGCTATAAGCAACATGTCTCAAAATGTTTTAAGTAATATTAAAGTGACACATTAATCTGACAGGATGAGACTTTTGCTTTGGTTTTGAAAAGTTTTCACTAGATAGCAGATTGTAATACCGATTGTAAGAAACTTTAAGAACTTTTACTTTAATTATCATATTTCTATTATTCTATTAGTGTTCTAATAATTTATAATATTGTTCTAATAACCCAACAGATTTTTCTAATGACATTACTCAGTTTACTATTGATGTGTAATTAAACAGTAATTAACAGTAACAGTAATTTAAAGTGACAAACAATAATATAATGCCTGCCATAGTCTGACTTATTTAAAATTACTACCACAAGCAACATGTGATAAATAAACATTTCTCTTCAACAGCAATGTGGGTTTGTTTTTTCAGTGGTTTAGAAATAAAGAGTCACAACAACCAGCAATGTTTGGTGCTTTTTAATATCACACAAGTCAGACAAACTGCAGGGACATGGACTGTGACTGAAATAATTCACTATTGAATGATTCTATGTAAAAGATTATTTAGTGTCAGATGTCAAAAAAACTATTTTAGACACTACTTATTAATTCATTCTCTGTTTTTGCAGTGCATGGTTGTAGATAGCTGTTAGTTAGTGATTATACACCACTTTTCAGCATATTTTCAGTCCACAATATAGGTTCTAATAATTCTTACTAGACATTTGAACAACACTACAAACACATATAGTGAATAGTGAACTATGTCTTACACTCGTACCTGTGACTTTATAAAGGTGTTATCTTAACAGCACAAAAACCTGCACAGCAGCAGACACACAGCAAGCTAAAAGAGGCTGAAAAGTTCCATAAAGCAGCAGAGCTGGATAATCAGTCTTTGTGGATTCATCAATATGAAGAACTTCTTTCACATAATTATTTAATGAAGTGGTACCATAGAAGAACAGATTCATTTGGCTTTAACACATTTTTATTTGGTATTTGGAGCAAAATTTTTTAGTCGACTAAACTACACACATAAACTACAAACAAGTAATTGTTGAGTCAGTGGTAGCAGCAACTCCTTCAACCTTTTGATTTATTATTCAACACAAACCCAAATCTACACTTCAGGCTACTGTAGCAGAGCTAGGACAGGCTCTTGTATTTTATTCCTAATTGATGGAGCTGGAAAACAATTAGTCAAAAATGGCACCAGTGTAGCGGGAATACAAAGGATGCCAAAACAAAACTGGAGTTCTGAAGCTAATACTAATATTTTAGAGATATGAAAATCATTTATTATACAATATTTTTTCTTAAACATAAACACATAACATAAAAACATCATAAAGAGTAAATCATTGTGAACAAGCTTTGTAATAAGTGGAACATTTTACAGTTGTCACTGGGTTGCAACACACAACTATTTTCATTATTGATTAATCTGCAGATTATTTTCTGGATTAATTGATTAATAACTTAGTCAATGGAATGTAAAAAAAAATGTGAGAAAATGTCATTCACAATTTCTCAGAGCCCACAGTGATGTCTTCAATTTGCTTGTTTTGTCTAAAATGTTAAATATTCAATTTACTGTCATATATGACAAAGAAAAACAGTGAATTGTCACATTTGAGGAGCTGGAACCAAAAATTTGGCACTTTTGATTGAATAATGACTAAATGGATTAATTGATTATCAAAAAAGTTGCAGACTCATTTTCTTTTGATCAACAAATTGATTAATCAGTTAATTGTTGCAGCTCTAGTTGTCAGTGCTCTTTGGTGGACAAACTAAATTACCAGACATATATATTATATTTGACACTTCTGTACTGCAGTTCCTTGTTACTTATTGGCCACTATATACAACAATATATACAACAAGCATATACAACAATAAGTCTTGAATGAACTCTATTGTTGATTCAAACTGTCTCACAGTTGAGCATAAGGACTCATCTAGTCTCTACAAATCAGTCTTGTCACCAAACTTTGGTGACTTAAACAATGCGGCAGTGAATCCTGTTTTAAGTTGACTGGGCCCAGAAACTGAATATCTTGGGGTGTTAATTCCTACAGTCTGAGCTGGGCTTCATTGTAAACAATCACAAACCATCCAAAATTAATCTTTATCATTTATTTTGTAAATTTAATAAATTCCTGCCTGGGTCGTCCTCATTGCTGTTGTGTCTTGTTGACTGTCAGTAAGAGAGGATCCTCTGAAGTATTTGATGATTTATAGACAGTAGAGTTTGGACCTTGACTGTTCCTCACAGTAGAATATTCACAGGCAGAGGAGCTGGGTCTGGGGATCAGCGCTTCAGAATTAGCTTTGTTAGTGCTGCTTTGAAAGATGATGGTGGAGTAATGCATTGAGGCGCAGGGGTTTGTGGGAAAGTTGGCAGTGGCATAAATTGTCTCCACTGCATTTCCTGAGCCTGTCTCCTGGAGGTGCTCCTGCACCTCCTCATAAACGTTATCCTTCCAGGGAAGAACAAAAAATTGAGTGAGTAGTTGATATTCAAACAAACAATAAGTATTTGGTAGATGGACATGGTGTCAGTGTGATGGACGACTCATTGCGCTCCCTCAGTAGAATTTACTCACTGACAAAAAAACTCTCTTATACTTTACAGCTATACGTCTTATTTAGTCATACATATTGATAATGGAAGACTAAACACCAGGTGCATTTCCATCCACAGAAACAGAAAATTCAAACAAATCCCTTTTTTTTTTAAGAAAAACATGTTTCTAGTGATTTTCTGCCATTTATTTATATACTGTTATAATGTAATGCTAGCTGTCTACGTTAAACATGGTCAAAGTGTTCAGAGCAGGCTGAACACTTCTATTGCAGAGTTACGTCTACTTCCCCATCAAATTGACGTCACATCGTTTGCGCATTCCCACAAACAGCCATCTGTTCATGGATTGTTCACGTTGTCCACTCTCATATTTCAGATCAGCTTAACAGCACTGATAGAACCACGCACTAAAACAAATTTTCTGTTGCTGCTGATTTTCTGGAAAGTCGGTTAAAATGTGTGCTTCTGTCTCATGTCAGAGGCTCTCCAGATAACAGGTAAGAGATTTGTTGGTTTGTTGGCTGTCAGAGGTGGTAATACACTAACTGAATCAGAACACTGTAAGTGGAATATTCATCAAATTCAACAAATCTGCCACACGTTGCTAAAGAGAGTCTGTCATTGCACTGCAGTGAAAACATAACACTGCATCGTTGTGGCTGACTGACAGTTTATCTCTATGAAACAAGAGTCCCGGGAGCTTATATTCACAAGCGTAATACTTAAAAGTCTGGCATCATTTATGTACTGCTCTTGTTTTTCTGACAATATGAATACCACCTATAAAGTACTACCACACACAGACACATTTATACTAACCTCTCTGATGTGCTGTGCTGCTGCTCAATTCCTTGTGGGTTTTGAACATGAAAATCCTGACAGAAAAAGAGAGAAAGCAAGAAAAGAAAGAGAAGAAAAAAGGAAATGAGCAGAAGGATGGAAGTGGATTAATTTCAGCACTTTTCGTCAAGTTGTTATCTATACAGTTGTTTATCTATGTAGCTTAGAATCTATCTCTATCTATCTAATTATCTATGTAGTTTGGTTTCACTGAATAGGATTTAATTGTGCATCCCCCAAAATGAGCAAAGATAATATGTCAACAAAATTTCAACTTACACACATGATAAAAGTCATGTCTATTAACTTCTGACGTCTTACAGTTTGTCTGCTTTGTTTTTTTTAGACATCACATCTTCACAGGATAGAGGAGTACATGAATGTGGTTTTGTGTGTACAGTATGCATGTGTGTGTTTCATGTTCTGCAGTCTGGTAATGAACTCCCTTACGTTTGTAGATGACGATCACAATTATCACAAGCAGCAGCAGCAGCAGCAGCACAGCTCCACAGATGATCATTATTACCTGAAAGTCTCCTGCAAAATAAACCACACAACACATAAAATGTCCAGCATCATTTAAAACACAGTGAACACATGGAATCATCACTCAAAGCTGTCTGTGTCAAGAAATTTAACAGGAATTTACAGAAATTAAATCATCAAAAAAATGTTCAAACACGTAACATTTAAGTTTGAAGATATCAAATTTGCTTTCTCACCATGATTCACAGATCCAGGTGATGTTGGTGATGGTGTTAGTGGTGGTGTTAGTGGTGGTGTTAGTGGTGGTGTTAGTGGTGGTGGTGGTGGTGGTGCTGAAAGCAAAAAAAAAAATGCATTCAGGTTGTACATGTGCATTCATATATTAACAAGGACAGAAAAAGAAAAATGCAATTTTTCTAAGCCTGACAGATAAAACTGTTTATTTATTCAGTATTTTTTAATCTTTTTTTTTTCTCGTTTCCTCATTGCCATTGTTTACTAATATATCAACCTCAGCCAAAAAAACACAAAATATCTAATTAAATGTTATTTAATTAACTAAACAACAAAACAATGAATACATGAAAGAAAGAAAGTAAGATGAGTGAATTTGTGGAAATAAAACTTTGTTGAACAAATGGCTTTTTGACATGTCACAGCAGGAAAACCACAGGAGTAAATGATAAAATGAATGATTCAGGGTCCTGGTATTGCACATGCTGGCTCAGTGTCACACTGTCATGGTTTACGGGGACATTTGAATAGAGCAGAGTCATTGTTAATGTTATTAGTGATACCTGTACTTTCCTACTATGTCAAAATATCTGCCATTAACGTAATGTGGCCCCTACTTTTTCAGTTTGTTCCATTTCCTGTTTTGACTCTTAACTTCCTGTTGCTATTGCTGGCTACAGTAAATACAATTAGAGAGTCCTGATCGGTTCACACAGCACTATACATTTCTCAAAGCTGGGAACAAAGTTGCAAAGTTATGTTTGCTGTTAACTAGCTTACTTTATGTTGTTGTAGCTGTTTCTATGATTCAATTCAATTTTATTTATATAGCACCAAATCATAACAAAAGTTATCTCTTCACATAGAGCAGCTCTAGACCGTACTCTTTAATTTACAGAGACCCAACAATTCCTGATGAAAAACTTATTTGAATTTTTCACAAACGATCACTAAACCAGATGGTTTTATTACTTTGTTTGGTCTGGAATCTGATTTATCAAAATATATTAAAGCATCTTTTCACCCAACTATGTAATATAACATATTTTATTGATAATATTAGCTTGTTACACAATAAGAAGCCCATGCCATTTTGAACTGCCACACTCAGCTAACATCTGTTATAAACACAATAAACACAAATACCAACCTGTTGTAACAGTAACATGAGCAGCTGTTTGGGAGAAATGATCTAATTGGTGCATCTATGAAAATAGTGCTCGATGTTTTTCAGACTATTGTAAACTAACATTTCTTGTGCTCTTTCAGCTCCTCTAAAGTTCATTAATTAACAAACAGACAAAAACCAAAGAATGTAAAAAACAATTCCCTGTTTTAAATGAGGTTATGTGCCAGATCTGCTGGTTGCCTGGCGACTGCTCAGAGCCAAGAAACAGTTCAGCTTGTAGCCTCATAGTAGCTTCAGCTGAACTTACATTTGTATTTTTACACAGCATGAGGAAAAGGAATGGATTTCTTCACCACAGATCACAATTACATGATCAATTACACCTCCAGTGTGTTTATAGGCATGTGAGGCAAAGTTTAAGTGTGAATTATAAGGGATAAATATTGAGGAACTTATAATTTTAAAAATTAACATGTGTAGATAAAGCGAACAGAAACTTCAAAACTGATCTGTTGTTAAGAGCTTTGATTGAACATGTTGCTGAAATCTGGTGAAAGGAACGTGCAGGAAATGAGATCAAGAGTATAAATAACAACGACTGCAGGTGTTCTCACTCTATCAGTCAGGATATCACAGTTGACTGTGGTTTGAATAGAAAGCCAAATGCTACAGAGTGGCTGATCACACAAAGCAAATGGCTGTAATGTTGCATCACTGTAGTGAAAACACACTGAAACATTTACAGCTCATAAAAACAGCACACACCCTGAAATGCAGATTATTGCAGATGCAGTAAACACAGTTAAGATCAACGTCTGTGGCTGTTGTTGGTGTAAAGCTGTAGTTGAAGCAGCTAATTAAAAAAAAAAGTTTGGGGTAATATTAAGATCATAATCTTTGGTTGAGGTTAAAGTTAAGGTTTGGTTTAAATAACTGCAGCTTTTGGTAAGTTTGAAATATGTTTTGTTTAAGAAAAGGAAATGAAAATGTTCTGCATTAGGAGAAAAGTTGTTAGAGTTGAAGATTAACATCACACCCTAGTATGAGACCACTTCCTTTTATCAGTTTCCTCCTATGATTTTGTCGAGTCTTGTTGTTTGACACTCAACAGGCGGAAAACACATATTTCAGCTTCATAAGATGAAATATCATTAGTGCTGGGGTTTATGGCCAAAAAAAATCATCAAAAAATTATTTTTTTTTAGCCTAATACCTGCAGACTGCTGCTAGCTAGCGTTAGCTACACAGCAGGTAGAGACAAACTGAACAAAGTGTAATCTGGGAACTGTTCAGTCGACTCCCAGCACTTCAGCTCTTGTAATTAGAGATGATACTTTGTCAACAAATACAAACTGAGTTCACAGTTGAGTCATTTTCAGTTTGTCCTTGTTGTAGATGAGACTGTTAAATTCACTACAAGACAGAACCAGCTAGCCCATCAACGAACTCGCCTTCTGGAGTCACGACAGTCCTGTAAACTGCAGCTGGTGAACATGAAGTGTAACTAATCATGTTACAGTTTACGGGACTGTTGTGACTCAAAACAGCTCATGTATCATCTCCGTTACTCTTTAACTAAAAATAACATTCTTGTACATATTGTAATAACTAGACATTTTACATATCGTGCAAAAACACACTCGCCCTTTACTGTAAATCAAACAGTAATCAAAACTGTGGCTTTCTTTTAATGCTAGCAATCAATTAGCCTCCAACAATCTGAACCAGAGTCAGAATTTGGTTATACTTGAATTGAAGTCTTCAGTCACTACTTCTCTGCATACCTTGGACATGCATGGACCCTCTTACACATGCAGGGTTATTTGCACATACAGTACAATGCACATTAATGTACAATCAGATTTAACCACTACAAATTGTGTTTACATGTCTCTTTTTCCTTTGTATCTACTTTTGTAATTTTTTCTTGTACAGGTTTTTTATATTGTGTTTAAAGTTTAAATTTTTATAATTTTCATAGTTTTATATTTAATTCTCAATTTACTGTTTATTATCCATGGTGGTCAGAGGTTACGCCAAAGTAAGAATTTCATTGTAAAGCGGAGTTGACTGTTCTCTGTGCACATGACAAGATTTGAAGTGAATCGAATAACTTCATAGTAATAAAATAACATGTCCACTCACCTACAGTCATTTCCAGTTTGTTGAAGAATGTTTTACTGCGTCTATTGTCAGTGTTTACTCCTCCACACCAGTATGTCCCGGTGTCGTCTGTTGTTACGTTTCTCACAGTTATGGTGATATTTCTCCTCTTTGTGTCATCCTCCATTGAAAACTTCCATGTGTCCCTGGGCTTTGAGGTGCTCCATAGAGGTTGACATATAGACGGATCTTCTCCCTTACAGATGAATTTCTTAATGGGAGCACCTTGTGGGTAATTACACCAGTATGTGAGATTTTGTCCTCTAGTTGGGGATCTCTTGAAGATTGTAATACCTGTAAATAGAAAGACAAAGACAAATTCTAATTCGAACTCTTTGGCATTTTTGGCATCTCACTTTCTTTATTTCACTTCAACTTTCACTTCATGTTATCTGCACGCATATTTACATATTTTTTATGATAGTTGTTTTTTTTACTAAATATCAAATGTCAGCCAAACTGCCAATACAACATCTGAATGTGTATAAATTTGTGTTAACGTCTTTTAAATCACCTGTTGTGTTGAGTCATGTTTCACTGATAAACAGAAAATGAAAGTCAGAAAAAAGCCTCTAACCAGTAGAGGAGAGTTGAATCTGTATTACTCACTTTTAACCTGCAGTTGTATTTGTCTGAGTGAAGCTCTGTAACTTTCTTCCTTTGATTTGACTCCACACCAGTAGACACCAGCATGCTGTGAGTTCACATTACTGATGGACATGTTGAAGCTGTTGGTGTCTGTGAGAGTGAATGTCCCGTTTGACTTTACAGAAGATTGTGTTGATAAAATCTCCTCACAGATTTCATTGTTGTCTTTGCAGACAAACTTGACATAGGAGTATTTTTTAGGGTAATCACATGTGATGGTGGTTTTAGCTGTTCTGTACGCAGTTTGAGTAAATGGTGTAAATTGTGTGCAGCCACCTTTCACTGCAAAGAAAAAAGAAACGTAAAACATGTTGGAAATGTATCAGCACGCTCATACAGTAAAGGGTGCATCATGTGCATTTATCTTTTCATTATATCTGCCTCTTCTGTCCTGTAATGTTTGCTTCATAACAAATTGATTTCCTGTACATTAGAAAGTTGGAGGAGAAGCAGACCTCACTGAATGTGGGAAACACACTAGTAACTTTGTTGTTCATCTTCAAAATAGACAAGCTTTTTTAAATGTATTGACTTAATAATACAGTCCTCAGGACAAAGATGAATTAATTACTCATACTTTGTACCCTATCACCCAGAGACTAATGTTAGCAAAGCACCCAACCGCACCATGAAACTGACCACACTGCAGCACTTTACAAAACTTCAACCAACTGGAGAGGTGAAGAAAGTCGGCTGCAGTGCAAACTGAAGACAGAACGTTAACAACACAGCAGAGCGTTTCGTTTTTTCCCCTCCTTACTCCAAAACACACAGACCAACTTGTGTTTTTACAAAAGACATTAAGCCAGTGATGTTGGTAAGTAAATGATACTTTCATTTCATTATTGTTATACTGAAGAAGACTAAGATGCTTCCAAATGAATGCAGTTCACTTTTCTAAATCAAAAAGCTGCAAACTTTCACACACTTTTCTCTACTTTTTTCTGTTATTCAGACGTGACCTTCATCAAGACCATTTAGTTTAAATGTCACTCATGTTTCATATTAAAGTTCACTGGACACAGGACACCAGTGAATGGCACACAGTGTGTTGAAGGAAGCATTAGAAGAGACCAAAAATATCTTTCTATTTATTGAATCAAGAATTGGTTTTGAATCGATAATCAATTCTGAATTGAATCGTGACACAAAGAATCAGAATCAAATTGTGAGATTCCCAAAGATTTCCACCCCAATGGGATAGATATACTGTAATTATAATGTGCAAACAAAATACAGATACATTTCTGAAATGTCTGTGAGTTGTGTTGTTACATTTTTGTTAGTTTTCTTCATGTTTTCTTAGTGATGTTTTGTTAAACTTCACTCTGTCTTTGATACAGATGCAGCATCTCTTACCGACTTCCAGTTCCGGTTCATCAGGTTCCTCAGGTGGCTTAAGTCTTTGGTAAAATTTACAGTTGTACTTCCCAGAGTCATCATGTTCAAGTTGTTTAATGGCCATCCTGAGGTTTTTATTTCTTGTATCATGGTACAGGGAAAATCTGTCATCCCCATCCCACACATCCTTTGTAGTGGTTTGTACGCTTGCTCCTCTGGGATTAATAACCTCTATCTTTTGATATTCCTGATCTTCTCTTGGGTATTTGCAGGTGAATTCAACCCATCCTCCTTCACATCCCTTCACTTCAGATGAGACCTCACAGCCTGTTGATCAGACAAAGAGAAAAGTTCCCATCATGTCAGACACTGAAACAATCCCAGAACAGTCTGAATAAGAACCGTATCAACAAAACATCCACTGTCTCATCATGCTGGTAAACAGACTTTCTGGAATAATCAATAGATCACAGAGTTGTTCAATTAATCTTTTTCAACGTGTATTTTATTCATACATATAGTGTTTTTGTTGTAATTTCTGTATAGATTCTGAAAGGCCTCTACTCCTAAAATCTAAGTTAGTATAAAGTTATGAAATACATTCTTTGTTGTAATTTTACAGTGTAACAGCAACTCTGCAGCCTACCACGGTGTATTTTTTGGTTCTACCACCAGGAGTCGCCAAAGTCAGGTTTTCAGATCCCAGTGGCTTCATGATCCAAGATAAAAATTGAAATAAGTTTGACTTTGTATTTCATCCTTGACAAATATTAGGACTTTTTATTTTACGTTTTTTACAGTGTCAAAAATGTTTGTGTCAGTGCTTGTTCACCAGAGGAGTTTTTATGCACTCATTATCTTTTCTTTAACTACCGTGTTATAAATGATTAATACTGAGTGCAAAACAGGTGTTTTTACCAGTCCCAGCGACCCGTACACTGTTTAAAAGAAAAATCCCCTCCAGACATGTTTTAAGACATAAAAATACTTTTTCCACAAAACATTGAATTACTTTTTAATGTTTTTTTTTAATTACATCTATTCCCTTTCCCTCATTAAAAACCAGAATCTTTGACGATGTAAATATTGTTCATTTCAAAAGTCAACTGCTGGACACCAGATGTCTCCTCCTTCACTGTAAAGTTCATTCCCAGTGTTTGTGCACTGGAGGCTTCAAGTTTCCACATCACACTTGTGTAAGGGGAAAACTGGACCAGGATTGGATACAAACTATTTGTGATGTCACAAATCATGATTGTAGGCCCACCTCGTAAAATTTGATTTTCAGTGAGCTCAGAGAAACTTTCCACTTTCAGCAGATAAATGTGAAAACAAACTCTGCACATACATCATTCTGCACAGTGAAGCTCAAACATTCAACTGTTCAACACTAACAAGCTAGTCCACCAACCAACACACACTGTAGCACTTAAAAAAACTTAAACCAACTCCGATTGAAGAAAATTACTCCTTTCATTTCTAAAGCACTGTGACTGGTTTTGGATAATGGTAGGTTTCCCTGGTGCCAACGGTGCAGCAGAGAGGCTGCTCTCCACCTCTGGAAGGTTAATAACAACACAATGAAGCAAGTCGCCTCTCCCTTACTCCAGAGCAGTTAACCAGTGATGTCGGTCGGTAAATTACACTTTCATGTAGTGAAACAAAACTAGCACCAACTAATTTGCTTCACTCACCTGCCAAAAAAACAACGTTAGTAGCTGTAACATTCACTAGCAATTTGACTGATGGACAAAAAAAGTTAATTTTGCACTCTTCTTTCATTTCATTTAACAACAATTAGTTGCAAACTGTTAAATTAATCACCAACTATTTTGATAATTGATTAAACATTTTGAGTCATTTTTTCAGTCAGTCCAAATTCTCTGATTCCAGCTTCTCAAATCTGAATATGTTCTGGTTTCTTTAGTCCTCCTATGTCCCATGACAATAAACTGAATATATTTGGGTTGTAGACTGTTTGTCAGGACAAAACAAGACATTTGAGGACGTCAACCTTCGGCTTTGGGAAACACTGATTGACATACATTCTGACAGACCTTGATGACCAGTCATCTTAACTGTCAGTTATGTCTCATATCGTATTTCAGTGGACACAAGTCAGTTGAGTAAGAGCCTTAAAATAGTGCCCCTCTTTCTATTTTTCAATGGAGAATCAATTCTGAATCAAATCGTGATACAAAGAATCTGAATCAAATTGATCATTATTAATAATCATTACAGTAATAGTATAATATGTGTTTTATTGCAAAAAGATTAATTTTCCACCTCTGCTCATTTCTTTTGGTTAGTAGCAAGTGGTCATACAGGTTTTTTCAGCTGTTGATTCTACTGTAACATTTATATACAAGTAAAACAGTGAATTTTCTGTCTAATTAAGAATATTGCTGCCACTCTGACTGCAGCTGGAATCGTTACCATGAGTTCGGTTCTTGCACCCTTTCGAACATACAGACAGGAAACGTTTTCAGGAGTTAAAATGGCCGCCGAAAAAAGCAAAAATATCACAGATGTGATTTTTAAAGCTGCTCTTGTTGTCTCTCCGTTTAGGCATCACAAAAAACAAGTCTGAATTCTTTTATCCTTGATAAATTAGCGTTATTTTTACATTCCATATTTAATTGTCAAAAAATATCAGAAATACATTTAAAAGCATCACTTCCTGTGTGCAAAGGGATTTTTACAGGTTGTCAATATCCAAATCAAAAACATCATCTTTGATTGCTGCGTATTCACATCACATCAGATAAACTACCAGGCAGGAAAGAATAAAACCTTTTAACAGACTATAGATTGCATCACTGTTGAGTTGAATAATTACCCAAAATATTTAAATATATCTATATAAATGAGTTGTATTTTATTGTTGGTTAAAGTTAGTGAGCTTTTTAACAGTACTATACTGTAATAATAAATAGACTGCTACTGTGGCCTGTCTTAAAAAAGTTGAGCTGTAAGTGAAACCACAGAACAGGATGTATAGAAACTGGTTAATTACTGAAGAGGCAGAGCTGTAACAGTTGTCAATCCAGTCTCTAAAGTCAGTAATCAGGCAGTAATAAACCTTTTTTACCTGTCATCAGTGAGAGGACGAGCAGAAGGAAACTCTTCATGTTGTTCTTGGGTAAAGAAATTCTCAGTGAGATTATTTAACTCTAGTTGTTATGTTGGTTCCTCTTTTCATTTCTGACATTCACCGTCTGCACAGTTGTTTCTTGAGCTGATATTTTAGTGAAATGTGATCCGCCCCCACTTCTTATCATCTTCCCCCTTTTCTTCTTTTTTATTGCAGCACTGTGCTGTACATCATTGTTCACCTGGGGCCAGATGTGTAAACAATGTGTACGCACATAAAACATGCATATAGTAATTAATTAAACTTAATATTGATTAATTGCTTTGTGTGATCAATTTTATCATTATTTTATTTTACATGAGACATAATTTTATTTTGCTGTAAATAATCTTTCTATCTTATTCTTAATTGTGATCCTGTTTTCAACATGAGTTCTACAAATGAATCATTGATCACATTTCTGGTGTTTAAAAATGATAATGAGATATTACTATTTAATGACAGCTGTTGTGGCTGTTGGAGAACTTTGCTGCAACACAAGCAGTTACTTTCCTTCCTGTTTGTTTAATAGACAGATCTACAGACTGGTGGAGCAGGCAGCATGTTGGTATGAAAACAGCTGATTAAGGGCGTGTCTACATTCAGTTATGGTGAATTGTGGGAGTGGAAATAAGACTTGTGCACCAGCGCCTAGCTCCTCAATGACTGAGGTTTGAAAACAGAACTCTGGCGAAAATAACGTGTCTGCATATTTCTGGCTTTTTGCACACACAGTTTTAGTCTGGAATATATTATATATATTTTTGAGTTTGAGTTTTATGCATCTGGCCCCAGAACTGCACAGGATAAAACCATAGGAAACACCTGCAGGTGGAGTTTTAGTTGATTATGAACTTATTCACCATGCTAAATTTATAGTAATAATATTAAATGAATGGACTGCTGTTGTAGTGAGTCAGCAGTATTTTATAAATTGTCCCTGACTCTAGCCAATATCACTGTAGAAGTTTAACTATTATGTAGTTTATTAAAGCCTTCACCTTTCCTATACTTCCCTGCATCCACCACAGGGAACATTTCAGAAATCAGGCCCCTCACCCTGGAAATGTTGAAAAAGTCATTCATGCTCAGATCACATCAGCTCTTATGACACCTTGTACACCTGCCTCTCAGTCAGTCTGCACTAGCTCAGCTACAACTGACCCAGAACTCTGCAGTTAAAAAAGACAAACAGTCGGTAACACATTACACTGGTTTATAATGCAAGAAGGAGCCTCCAACAGTTCACAGATAAATGTACAATCTTGTTGAAGGCAGTAGGAGCAGATTGGCTTCAGATAGACTGTTGCACTTTAGTGGTGAGAGTGTGGCTGTCAAAGTGATCAATCTGTGTTAGCCGATTATGTTTTGTGTAGCGACTAATGGAAACAAAGTAAAAAGTGTCTGAGAGGCTGAATTCAGACCTTGTGTGCTTGACTGTCTGCTGAGATCAAAAAGATATGTTTAATAACTTTTATTGATGAAAAAGATCAACTTATTACAAAATATACTCAAAATAATAACAGCAATCAAAAGCAAAGCTGTGGTAAACAAAAATACAGCGACCCACTTACCCTCTCTCTCTCTCTCTCTCACCAGCCGCCATGCAGGTAAACAGCTGCTTATATTAACTGTGAATATCATAGTGACCTGATTCTATCAATAATCACCGTGATTACGCATTAAATAATGACAATATAACAAATATAACAGATAACCAAATAACCAAAATATACACTATCACAAAATTACTTATTTAAAATGAATTCCAAAATCACTATAACTTCATTTATGGCTCCTAAACTTGGTGCAAAATTTTAAAAAGCATCTTATCAGGCACTACTTCTATTTGTGTTTTCTTGAAATAATGTCATATTTTCTGGTTTGTATGTGTTGTATATTTTGTCCATTATGTTTGTATGTTGCCATCTTGTTTTATCTTTTGTCTTTTGTGTCTGTCCGTAAAACACTTTGTAACAATTGTTTTGTGTTAAAGGTACAAATACGACTTATAATATCAAGTATGAGATGAAGACGACCGCCTGCTGTAAAGATAAATCTTGTTTAGTATCACTATAAAAAACATGTTTCATACATGAAATAGAATATTAAAAGAAATTTACAAGAAAGATATGAAAAGATATGGAAAACAAAAAATGATTAAACAGTGATAAGTGTACAAATACATTATGAAAGTATGAAATGATGCAACTTTTGTTGCAACTACTTGTTGCATAACAAATTGCACATAGTGTATACTGCATCTATGACTCCAGCTAACAATTATTTGTTTGTTTGGTCTATAAAATGTCTGAAAATGATGAAAAAATCCAACGTGATGTCTTCAAATTTCTCCTTTTGCCTGACTAACACACCAAAATCCAAAGATATTCAGTTTACTATCAGCTGGAAGCTGGAATTTGAGAATCTGGACAGTTTTTCTTAAAATGACTCAAAACGATGAATCAATTATCAAAATAGTTGGCGATTAATTTTCTGTCAATCGACTAAACGGTTAATTGACTCATCATTGCAGCTCTAACTGCATTTATATACAGTATATTACATCCTGACATCAGTCTGAGGCTGATGGTGTGAGGAAATGTGACATTCAGGATCTTAACACACTAAAAGAAGTATTTTGTGCAGCAGTTTTGGGGAACAGTGGAGTTTGGGCGATGAACTGACATCCACACCTTGTCAAATAATCTTGAGTCTTTAATTCAGATCAGCTAGTCCTCCGACCCCTGATATACAGCATCATTCATTGAACCAGTTCTTATCCTGCCCATAAACCAGGACTGACACATTAATATATTACCTCAGACCCCTGACCAAACAACTGCCATATTATTGATTAAAACTGTCTATTTCTTATATAATATTAAGTACACCTGTATGCAATCCAATGCAATAGTCCTGGATTAACTTCTATCATATAATATTAACTCACAGAGGTGTTGTTTCAGTCCTTTTTGAGGTGGTGGTTGGTGGTGGATGTGTTGAACTGCATTGTTGGTTGCACATCAGGTAACTTGGTGTACATCAGTGCAGAAGTCCTCTGAATAAATCTTGATAAATCAAGCAAAGATGAACAATTTAATCTTAAGCAGTTTAAAAGTCTGTGTTTGGGTTGGAAAAGAAAAAAGAATGAACTGAAATCTTGGCAAAGCTCACAGCCTGGAAACCTTCCTCAGTGCTCCTGCGGCTTGTTGACAGTAGAGTAGAGAGGGTTTTCAGAACACCTGGATGGGTGATTGACAGTAGAGTATTGACCATTGTCCTTCACAGTAGAATATGTGTCACCACTAACTTCCCCTGGGCTGGTTGGATGGTTGATGTTGGAGTAATGCGTAAAGGCAGAGGGGTTGGTGGGATGTTTGGCACTGACATAAATAGTTTTCAGTGCAGTTCCCGAGTCAGGCTTGTGGGGCTGCTCCTCATAGACAAAATCCTTCCAGAGCAGAATGAAAAATACAAGATGAATAGTTTACACACAATCACAACAATAAGCACCAACAATGCTAATAACAGAGGTTCTTAAAGACAGTTAGACCTCATCAATCATCTGGTTTGCTCCCAAAAACTGGTAACTACTCTTTAATCCCCAGAATTATGGCAAAAATAATGGCAGCGTTTCCTTACAACACACAAACACACAAAGCTGCACTGGGTCAACAGCAGCCACGACATCTCCTGAAACTGAAGCTGAGGCTGAGTTTTTAGCCACGCTAACACCAGCTGTGGCTGGCAATGATGACCTGACAGTCCACCATGTTGGTCCAGACTCCAGACTGAAATATATCAACAACTATTGAATGCACTGCTATGAAATGTTGTGCAGACATTCATGGTGTCCAGAGGATGAAGCCCTCTAACTTTGATGATCCACTGACTTTTCATCTAGCACCACTAGCAGATTGACATTTTTAGTTTTTAGTGATATATCTGGGATGGATTGCTATGAAATGTGGTACACACATATATGTCCCCCTCAGATTGAACTGTAAGGACTTTGGTGATCTCTTAACTATTCATCCAGCGCCATCATCAGGTCAAAATCAAAAATACAACACAACTCTTGTTAAAAGAAATGTGATAAGATGACGTCAAACCATCTACATGAATCTGCTAAATTACATGAGTTTAATGGTGGGACACTACCCTAACACTGAGTCCTAATAGCATTATGCACATATGGGTCCATTAAATCCCACAATATGGATGCACACACACAAACAGTAAAGCTGTATACAAAAACATATACACTAACCTCGGCGTTGTCCAGTCCCTCTTCATTTGTTTTGTATTTTGAACATCCTGGCAGAGAAAAATTGAAAAATGTAAGAAAAGGAAGAAAACAAAGAAATTTAGCAGAAGAAAATGAAGTGGATCAGTTTCACACATCTGTCTCATTCAGAACCTACTGTACAACTGACCAGGAAAGAACTGACAGTGTTACACCTGTTGATGTTTGTATTCAGCTGTTTGTTTTCATTTTATGTGATTTTATGACTTGACCATTGTGTAGACTTTTTCCTAGAACTTTTTCCTACACATCCTTTCAATACTGAAAGGATGAAAAGATAGTCTGAACTTTTATGCTTTGTTTATTTATGCATTTATTAATTTATGTCATCACTGCTTTAACCGTATAAAAACTGTGTGTATGCATGTATGTTTGAGTGTTTTTATATAAAGAATCTCTTACGTGTGTAGACAAGAACCAAAATCAGCACAAGCAGCAGCACAGCTACACAGATGACAGTAATGATGATGGCTACAAAACCACACAACAAAAAGATGACCAGCATTAGTTAAACCACAATTAACACAGAAATCTAATCACAAAATGTTTTTCAATCATGTAAATGTAGGTTTCAGAAAACGAAAATGTTTCCTCACCATTCCTCTCAGCAGGTGAGCGAGTCTGTGGCACTGCAAACAGAAATAGAAACATCAAAGTTGTGAATGAAAGCAGAAATAAATTCTTATTACAGACAACAGCTGAGTAGAAAAAATGAGACAGGACCAGGCAAAAAATACATATATATATATATATATATAAATAAAATCTTTATGTATATATATAGAATTATTTCCATCAACTGTGTGGACTCGTCAGGTGTTTCATATCAACATAGTTTATCCAGTGATGGGGGTTGCAAATTAGCTTCAGCAAGATGCCGTCCAGTCATTACTGTTGCATTACTTCTTCCTGTGCAACGATATGTACAGGTGTACATCCTCGCTCATAGCTTTTCCTCACTCAAAGTCTTTTCAGCACCCATGGTGTATAAAAGAGGCGTGACACACAGCTGGAATGTACAAACCATTTGTAGTGCTTCACACAATAAAATATGTAAAGGATAGCCTACATATGTGTGTGTGCGCGCATGTGTTAAATAAAATGTGACGATGTATGACATCCATACATTCTCATATTATGACACATTGTAATTTGAATTAAAAGTAAATATATACATTGTCATGAACACTGAAGTTCCTAATACCTGTGGATAGAAAGACAAAGTCATTTAATAAAACATTGGCAAAAAAGTGACTGCTATTTAAAAAAATCTATGTATTTTCCAACACAATCTAGCAATGTCTTAATATTCAGTATGATCAAACATCAGAAGTTGTGGGTTTGTTTTACTCACTTTTAATCTTCAGTTGTATTTTTCTGCGTGAAACTCTGTAACTTCCTTCCTTTGATTTGACTCCACACCAGTAGACACCAGCATGCTGTGAGCTCACATTACTGATGGACATGTTGAAGCTGTTGGTGTCTGTGAGAGTGAATGTCCCGTTTGACTTTACAGAAGATTGTGTTGATAAAATCTCCTCACAGATTTCATTGTTGTCTTTGCAGATAAACTTGACACTGGAGTTGTATTTTTTAGGGAAATCACATGTGATGGTGGTTTTAGCTGTTTCATACGCAGTTTGAGTAAATGGTGTCTGGCAGACATCTTTCACTGCAAAGAAAAAAGAAAAGTAAAACATGCAAAACTGAACATTGTAATACTTTGCTAACACATGTTGGAAATGTATCATCACGCTCATATACAGTAAAGGGTGCATCATGTGCATTTATCTATTCATTAATTCTGCCTCTCCTGTCCTGTAATGTTTGCTTCATAGCAAATTGATTTCCATTTTTGCTAACTTGTTTAACTCTGTACAGTAGAAAGTTGAAAGAGAAGCAGACCTCACTGAATGTGAAACATGTTCATAATAGAGTTACTTTGTTGTTCATCTTCAAAATAGACAAGCTTTTTAAATGTATTGACTTAATTATTCAGTCTTCAGGAAAAGGTGAATTATTTTCTGAATACTTTGTATCCTATCACCCAGAGACTAATGTTAGCAGAGCACCCAACCGCACCATGAAACTGACCACACTGCAGCACTTTACAAAACTTCAACCTACTGGAGAAGTGAAGAAAGTCGGCTGCTGTGCAAACTGAAGACAGAACGTTAACAACACAGCGGAGTGCTTCGACCAACTTGTGTTTTTACAAAAGACATTAAACCAGTGATGTTGGTAAGTAAATGACACTTTCATTTCATTATTATTATACCGAAGAATTATTATTATACCGAAGAACACTAATATACTTCCAAATTAATGCAGTTCACTTTTCTAAATCAAAAAGCTGCAAACTTTCACACACTTTTCTCTACTTTTTTCTGTATGTCAGACGTGACCTTCATCAAGACCTTTTAGTTTAAAGTTATGTTTCATATTAAAGTTCAGTGGACACAGGTGTTTTGTTAAACTTCTTTGATACAGATGCAGCATCTCTTACCAACTTCCAGTTCCGGTTCCTGTTTCTGGGTTTCAGGAGATGACTTAAGTCTTTGGTAAAATTTACAGTTGTACTCCCCAAAGTCATCATGTTCAAGTTGTTTAATGGCCATCCTGAGATTTTTATTTCTTGTATCATGGTACAGGGAAAATTTGTCGTTCCCATCCCACTCATCCTTTTTAGTGGTTTGTATGCTTGATCCTCTGGAATTAATAACCTCTATCTTTTGATAGTCCTGATCTGCTTTTGGGTATTTGCAGGTGAGTTCAACCCATCCTCCTTCACATCCCTTCACTTCAGACGAGGCCTCACAGCCTGTTGATCAGACAAAGAGAAAAGTTCCCATCATGTCAGACACTGAAACAATCACAGAACAGTCTGAATAAGCAACAAATCAAACAGACTTTCTGGATTAATCAATAGATCACAGAGTTGCTCAGTTAATCTTGTTGAACGTGTAAAACAGGTGTCTTTTTAATCCTACCAGTCCCAGCAACCCATCCACTGTTTACAGAAATATGTTTTAAGACATATGAAAATACTTTTTTCCACAAAATGTTCAATTACTGTTTAAATCCTTAAAATGACATCTTTTCCTTTTCCCTCATTAAAAATCCAGAATCTCTGAATATGTAAATATTGTTCATTTCAGAAGTCAACTGCTGGACACAAGATGTTTCCTCCTTCACTGTAAAGTTAATTCTCAGTGTTTGTGCTCTGGAGGCTTAAAGTTTCCACATCACACTTGTGGAAGTTACAAACTAGTTGTGAAATCACAAATCATTTTTCTTACATAAACATGTTAAACTGAGTTTTATGGTGAGCTCAGAAAAAACTTTCCTCATTCAGCAGATGAACGTGAAAACAAACTCTGCACACACATCAATTCAAATATCAATATGTCAATCAATAGCCCTGGACCTAACAAGCAAAATGAACCATCACTATTAGTTTTAACCCTTTCTTGTAAGTAGTTATGTAGTTAGTTATGTTTCTCTTTTAAATGGGGAAATAGGCTATAAACAGTTAATTGAATACTTGCCTTTGTTGATTATTGTTTTACATTCTAGGTGTTCACCCTTGACCTCTATTAAATCAAAAAGGTCAGTGGCATAGTTTGACCTGAGTAAAAGTGGAGTAAAATATAATTTGAGAACCGTAAATGTTTGTTTTTCTTTGTCAGTTTTCGCCTGTGTTGTTTATTAATTATGAAGCTGTTAAAAGCTTAACGTTGCTGTCAGTTTTACTAAAAACTTTACAGATTTCACTCATCAGTTGTATGAAACTGTTTTAAATTTATATAGTATATATATAGTGGACACCATCAAAAATGCATTTTGTGATATTTGTGATATTTATAATTCATCATAAATCTTGAATGGAATTATTCACATCAAATATTTCTTTTACTTTCAAACAGTCCTGGTTGACATGAAATAGAAAATGGGTTCATATGCACATACATGGCATAAACAGGATATAAACATAACATTTATCAGTCTGTAATATCTGTAATCAGGTATTAGTAAACTTTTTACCTGCCATTAGTGAGAGGATGAGGAGAAGAACGCTCTTCATTATGTTGGCCTTCGATGCCGAGATCCTTCGTCCTTGAGTGTTAACTATAGTTGGTTATTTCCTCTTGTCACTACAGTTGGTTTGTCTCAAGTGTTGTGTTTCATGAATTTCTGATATATTACCTAAAAACATCACAAACCTTTGTCTGTCCTTCCCCTTTTTTTCTGTCTCAACCTCAACTCCTTCCTCATTGTTCATCGCTACTTGATGTCGACAGTAAACACCAAATAAGTGGTCAGAAAGACAGAGAAAGAAAAATACACTAGAATACACGTCGGGCCGTGCTGCAGTCAAAGTGCTGTTATTGTGCAGCAACATGATGCAGCAATACCTTTACCAGAGGACAATTGACACGGATATATATTTTCCTGAATATTGGAGATTGCATGTAGGAGACAACTATCACATCCTGTGTCCAATATGTGGTGCTTGAAAACATGCATTAAATGTATGTTTTGTTGCTGCACATCAAATTTAGATCACACACTTTAAATGTCATGTAAATCAAAGCAAGTTTGTAACATTAGGCTTGCTTCTTGTTGCCACTAGGCTGTGCTACACAAGTGGGTCATTAATGCAGCAATACATTAAGTCAACGTTACCCCACATGCATATGCATTGTCATGAATATCGGATGTTAAATACCACTTCCTGTTTCCACTGTTTACTGGGAGTAAACTGGGAGTAAAGTGGATGGATTGAAATCTGTAGTAACACAATGTCTGATAACATTGGCTTTCCTTTCTGTGAAAATGATCATTCTTATGAATTGGAAAGTAAGGAAATTAAATTGTTTTTGTTTTAATCACTGGCTAAAGGACTACATAGAACTGATAATGATGGAATGTGCAGCCTCAGCCCTGCAGGGGCTTTATAGAGACAATGGCTTAGATGGACCATGGACACTTATAAAAGACTATATAAATTAAAGCTGCAAGCAGCGTTGGTCAGGACCTCGCACTGTCGGGATCAGATCATTTTGCGTTTTAAAAATGACGGATATTTCTTACAAGTGTGGTGTGCTTTTATTTTGAAAGTTTGATTGACATGTGTACTATCAGCTGTGTGGAGATAATAAGAATGGGGATGCTTTAATTTTGAAAGTTTGATTAACCTGTGTACTGTCACCTGTGTTGAGATAATAAGTATGAGGATGTTTTTATTTTGAAAGTTTGATTGACATGTGTACTAGCAGCTGTTTGGAGAGTAACTCCAGCTGGACACAGAAAATTCCTCATATATTTAAATGGAGACAATTAGCAAACCCACACCTTTTTTAACATTTGCTGCTTCCACATAGTTATAGCTACAGACTTCATTGGAACTTTAAATGAGTCAAGAGACTTTGCCACACAAAATTTGAATTTAAATGTTTTTGCTATCTTTTACTGTTTTAGTTTTAAAGGTTTTTCCTGGTACTGCTCAGACTTTATAATGGGTGTGTATTGCGGAATGTTCCAGCCTCTAGTGAGTCACATGACCGTGACAGCTCAAGATGTCTATATTAAAAAAACAAAACACGTTCTCCTCTACTCCATCTATAATCTATTTGTTAAATAGATAAGCTGACAGACATTTGAATTTTCCTTTGGGGATGAATAAAGTAATTTTTATGCATGTCAAAATCATAAAAGTTAGGAAATTTCGTTATCTTTCGATCTGAGTAGGTGTTAAAACAGTCGAACACTAAAGTTACACGACTTTGTCCAGCAAGTGCTCCTGGCGCCGTACATCTAAACCATACAGTCTAAACGTAGGACACACATAAACTGCAATCAGGCAGATTTCTCAGAGCCATGGAGACAAGCCTTGTAATTCGTCAGCTTCCAGAAAGTTCCAGAAAACGCCATTTGATTGACGTGATTGGTGCTGCTGATGGTTCGATTACTGTGATTGGGCGTCGTGATGGCCTGATGACATGTCATCATGCAAGTTTATAAACCAGCCTGCTTGGGTGTGGCCCCCTCTCTACTTTTTCACACCGACATCGAGGTAAAACCTGTTTTCATCTCTGTTAGCATAATGTTAGCATAATGTTAGCATGAACTCTTTGCTAAGCTTAGCGATACTTGTAGTAATAACTTCTTCTTTTCCTGATAAAATTTAGTCTTTAGACATAAATGGTTGACTTAAAAATAACATGATGAAATACAAAAAGGAGTGCAATTGATGTGAGATGGATTAAAAGCTTTATTGATGGTTTTTCGTCGATTATCACAATTTGCGCTTATGCTAATTGTATGCTAATGCTATTCAACTAGCCTTAACTAGCCTTCTCTCTGCTCAGGTTATCTGTTAGCCGCATTAGCATGCTAACCGTTCGCATTTGTGTCATTCCCAGACTGGATTTTAATGCGTCTCTCTCTCTCTCTCTCTCTCTCTCTCTCTCTCTCTCTCTCTCTCTCTCTCTCTCTCTCTCTGTGTGTTTTTATTAAGCTTAATCTGTGATGTAGTTTGAGTTGTGTGTTTCTGGCTTGACCATTGCTGAGCTGTGAGAAGTTGTGTCGGCCATTTCGTGTGTGTTGAGTCAGCAATTTTAGAACGGAATGCTAGTTTGTTAGTTAGCCATGCTATTGCAGAAGATTTTCTATTGTTTCTGTGAGGGGGGAAAAACCTTTTTCAGTGGCTACAGATGTGAATTGGTGCATTGAGGATGTTTAGAGAGAATTTTTTTTTAAGAGCTGTGTCAATGGCTTTTATTAAATCTTATGCTAATGTCGCAGAGGCTAAAGGTTGGTTGCAGTAGCCTTTTAGCCAGTAGCTTTTGTGTCATGTGGGGACTGGTGCGTGAGAGAGAGAGAGAGAGAGAGAGAGAGAGAGAGAGAGAGAGAGATTTGGCTTAATCTGTGATGTAAATTTAGTTGTGTGTTTCTGGCTTGACCATCATTGCTGAGCTGTGAGAAGTTGTCAGCCATTTTGTGTGTATTGAGTCAGTAATATTGAAGTTGAATGCTAGTATGTTAGTCGGCCATGCTGTTACATATGGTTTTCTATTTGTGTGAGTAGGGAAAAACCTCAGTGGCTTCAGATGTGAATTGGTGTATTAAGGATGTTTAGGGAATTTTTTTTTCTTTATTTTCTGTGCACATGGCTTTTATTCAATTAGCATGACATTTTCATATGCTAATCTTATACTAATGTTGCAGAGGCTAAAGGTTGGCTGCGTTAGCCTGCTAGCCATTAGCCTTTGTCCCAGGTTGTGACTGAGAGACTGCACTGCATGTAATTGTCTGTCTATAGTGTGTGTGTGATTTAGTGTAATCTGTGATGTAGATTCAGTTGTGTGTTTCTAGCTTGTCCACCATCGCTGAGCTGGGAGAAGTTGTGTTGGCTGTTTTCTGTTTATTTAGTCAGCAATTTTTTAAATGGGATGATAGTTTGTTAGTTACCCATGCAATTAAAGAAGGTTGTCTTGTTTGTGTGAAGGAGGAATTATTTTTCAGTAGCTTGAGATGTGAATTGGTGTATTAAGGATTTTTAGGGTGAATTGTTTTTTCTGTATATCCTGTGCTTATGGCTTTTATTCAATTCACATGACATGCTCATATGCTAATGTTGTGGATGCTGAAGGTTGGCTGAGTTACCTTTTGTGCCAGGTTGTGACTGCGAGACTGCATTACATACCTGTCTGTTTGATTTGCTGTATGTGTAAATCTTAATTCGAGATGTAGATTCAGTTGTGTGTTTCTGTCTTGACCATCATGTCTAAGCTGTAGGATGTTGAGTTGGCTAATTCCTATGTATTGGGTGAGCTAATGTTTCATCAGGATGCTACTTTGTTGATCCTTTTTTTTGAGAGGAAAGTTATTGGTATGAGAAACAAAACATTTTATTTAGCTACAGATGTGGATCAGTGTATTGAGGATGTTTAGAGGGTTCTATTCATTTAAATATTCATGTGTTCCAGCCAACATAGTGCAGACAACTAATGTGTTGCCACGTTCTAGCATGGAAGTGTCTTTAAAGTGTAAATTGACGTATAAAGGGCATTACGAGTATCGGTTTGTGGATACTGTACGTGTAAGACAGGCGCTAGAGTATTTAAAGAGGACTAATGTGTATTACAAGGATATTGAGTTTAATGAAGAGTGGGTAAATGAGTTTTGTAGGCAGGAAGATGGGGAGAATGAGGAGGATCAGTCAGCCAGTGAGGATGAAGCTGTTGTAGAAAAGGTAGAATCATGTCAGTATGATCAGGTTGTTAGAGAGGGTGAGGTGACAGCTCAGGAAGATGGTCAGGTTACAGAACAGGCTGTAGTTGATAGTGTGGAGGAATCATTAGAGATAATACAAGGTGAACTCTTACATGACAGACAGCAGCACTGCATGTTTCAGGACACTTGTCTTATGCCTGTTGATATTGGTCAGGAAGCATTAGACCAATATTTTGATGAAATTGTAAACATTGCACCTGCAGAGGGGAATAGTCCAGTTAGGGTGCTTTCTGACCACACACGAGGCTAAATGTTTCCCTGTGTTTCCTCTTCATAATAAGACTTTCCATGACGGTCGGTCATATCACTTAATGTTGGCACGTTACTTTAACAATAGGATTATGCATGCAGATGGTCGTTTTGCGCGTAATGTAGAGTACATTTTCTTTTCTCAGTACATGTCAGAGATAGATCGGGTGTTGAGTGTTTCTGTGGCGTTGCGTAAGGATAAAGGAGGTCAGAAGTCTCAAAGGATTAGTCAGAAAACGTTGATGGACGAGGAGTCTTTGAAGCAGTTTTTACAGTTTGATTAGGGGTTTAGGTTTCTTAGACCAATTAGAGGAATTCCGGCTTTTTGGCAGTCGGTTCAAAAGGACATCTTAGCCTGCATACGTCAGTTAGGGATCCCGACGTGGTTTTGTTCATTTTCATCTGCAGATCTGTGCTGGCAGAATCTCCTGACCAGCATCCTGAAACAGGAAGGCAGAACAGACGGTAGAGGATTTGGAGTGGGTAGACAGGTGTGAGGTGTTGTGTCGTAACCCGGTCGCAGCTGCGAGGATGTTTGACTACAGGCATTGTTTCTTGAAAGAGGTTCTCATGTCTCCTTCTCAACCAATTGGCAAAATCATTGATCACTTTTATAGGGTAGAGTTTCAGCAGCGTGGTTCTCCTCATGTTCACTGTCTGTTTTGGATTGAGGGTGCTCCCCAAATTGATAAGAACACAGATGAGGAGGTGGTTGAGTTTATTAATGAATATCTTACATACGAGTTACCCTCAGATGAGACATTATTGGACATTGTGTCATCAGTCCACACTCCAAATGACATTCAGAATCATGCAGGAAAAACAAAACATGTCGTTTTAATTTCCCAAAACCTGTTTCTGCAAGGATGTTTATTTGTTAATTAGAAATGAAAAAATGCAAATGTGATCAGAAGGCGAAGGAGACTGAGAACAATCCTGATTCAAAGAACAAGCCAGTCTAAGTGTTTCAATGATTATTTGATGCTGAAAGAGAGGGCACAGTATATTCTGAAATATGTTAAGACAGCTGTTAAGAGAGCTGATGAAGTGAGTCATGCGAGTGTAGAGCAGTTGTTTCAGACTCTGGGCATCAATCAGGAGATCTTTGAAGAGGCTTATAGGAGAATGGAAAGAAAGACCAAGGTGGTTTATAGGAGAGGGGTGAACAAGGTTTGGGTGAACCAGTATCTGATCTTTAAGTCGTGACGTAACACCTTTTCAGAATACTATTTCTGGGTCAAAGCCTCATCGTTTCAATATGCCGCAGTGCTGTGTTCCTCGTTGTTCAAACAGATCTGAGTCAAAAAAACGATCCCATTGTCATTCTACTGCTTTCCTAGCGACCAGAAAGAGAGGAAATGGCTGCAGTTGATAAGGTGAGTTACAATTCTTAAACCAATGAAGAAAAACAAAGTTTTGGCTAGCTAGTTAGCTAAGGTTAGCACTAGCTTTCGCACCTACTCGTAACAGCCAAACCGACCCTTTGCGGATATCACTGATAAATGTTATGGGTTTTTACGGTGTTTTTGTTCGAAACAAGCAAGAGCACAGCTGATACTACTGTCCACATCCAGTTAACGTTACCTGTTTACATCCCGTTTTTACCTGTCCTTACCAGTTCTCATTATGCATATACTGGTTGTGAAACTGTTAATGTTTATGTTCTCCATGGTTAAAGAGGCCTCATTCATCTCCTTCGTCTCTTAGAGTGCACAACCTATCTACATTGCAATTTATTATTACTGCACACGTGCTACTACAGCATTATATTTTTACCCTTGTATTCTATTTTATTACCATTTAACTCCCACACTATTTTATGTCTGAGATCCTTATTTTTACTTTTACTTGCATCTTCTTTTCTTTACATATTATTTAAGCATTATTAGAGGGAGCCTGAGATTTAAGATTTCCATTGCCAATGACTGTTTCACTGTAATTGTTCTGTATGACTAATAGACAACTAGAGTAATGATGATCAATTCCTCTTTTTTTTTCTTTTTTTTTAAGGCGTGAAAACTTCCCACCCAACTGCAACTCAAGGTTGGCATTTCCCAGATGGCAAAGCTGCTGGGCCATCGCGTTTTGCATGGAATGAAAGGAAGACTTTCCAGCTCCCTGACCACCTCAGCCATACCCCTAAACGGAGGAAAGAAATGGTTCCTACCAGTGGTGAAGATGAAGCAACTGATCAACCAACACCTGCACAGACCCCTTGTACTTCCCAAAGTCTTGTGGTTCTTGAGATAGAGAATGACATGCTGAGAAGAGAGAATGAGAAATTGAGAAAACAATTGGACAAACAAAAGCAAACTTTCTCCTTCAGCCAAATTTCCTCCAATCCTGACAGAGTCCAGTATTTCACCGGATTGCCCGATGCTGCCACCGTTTTGTTTTTGGAAGCACTTCTTTCTAAATTTGAGTTACAATATCATTCTAATTGGACTGTCCAAATTATGCCCCTAGTAGATCAGCTGCTTCTGACATTAATGAAATTCAAACTTAATTGCGGTCACATAGATCTTGTGACAAGGTTTAATTGTAGCACAGCCACAGTAACAAACATCTTTACTACCATTGTTAGTGCGCTGTATGACATTTTGTATGTTGGCATGTTTGAGAACAACATTCCCTCAAAAGCCAAGAACCAAACATCACTGCCAGACTGCTTCTGGTCCTTTCCCAAATATCTTGGATAGTGCTTGACTGCACTGAGGTTGCAGTCTCTAACCCTGGGATTCCACCGGGCGTGTGTACGCCACGTTCTGGCTCTGACGTGGTTTTGCTCCGTCCCCTGCAAAGCGCCCTGTCCCACCGGGCGCGTCATGGAAGTGAAGTGCCGCCGTACGAGGCAGTTATCCATGAGGTCACGCGAGTACTACAAGATCACACGGGAACCGCGAAATCACGTGATAATCTTGATGATCTTGATTAAGAGGGCAACAAGCAAACAGTAGGTTACTTTGCCTGTACAACGTTATGGACTGCAGTTGATTTGGTCATTTTCCTTGGTTTTTGTATTTCTACCATGGGTAAGTAGGCTACACATTTAAATTGTTTCTTTTTTGTATTGTTTATTCATGTTTATTAATTGTTATTATTGTGTAATTGTTATTGTCCTACTTTGTTGTGTTGTAACCTGAAGACCAAGTTAATACTATTAAAAGACCAGTTATGAACGACATAGATCAAAGATTTGTGGCTGTTAGAATACAATAAAATGAATTCATCCTCATAATTATTTTGGGCCCCATGGGAAAAGAGGTCCTGCCACTCTGTGGAGCCTCTTCAACAATTAACATTAGTATAGGAAAGCTAGAGACTGCAAGTGGAAGCACCTCCCCTGCAGCAGACTCCATTTGAACAGCATTTACACTGGGTAGTTGGTATAACATTTTAATACCATAGCTAAGTGAAGTTTTGCAAATGCCTTTGTTTTCAGAGAGGTAAAACATAAGTAACAAATGGTTAAAATTAGACATACTCTTGTTTAGAGAAACTACCTGAACAGCATCTGTACAGTGTGAAATTATTTCTTAAAATAGCAAATAATGTTTCACAGGCCTTGTCCTATAAAATGCAAGGTTACTGAACATTTTTTAATGGGTTTTCAAGAAGGATAACTAAATGGCTCTTTGCAAGTACTTGACTGTACAAGGCACATCCATTCAGAAAAATGAACGGGAAAAATCACCTATTTATAAGCTAATTAGTAGTTTATACTCACCATCCACTCCCAGAACTCCTCCAATTAAATTCCATGCCTTGTCCTTTCTGGCATTGTCTTTATAAAAAGGATCTGTGATGTCATATAAAATCTTGTGTTTTTCCACTTCCAAAATGAATCTCTTGTCATCCATGGTGTCAAATACGCTCTGACTGATTGACTTCTGGCCTGTTGCCATCGGTGATGACGTAATGTTGATGTATGGGTGTTATATATGATCGGGAGTCGGCACGTGATGTTTTATTTTGAAAATTGACCGGATGCTCTATGCTGTGACTTCCTGCCAGGCTCAATCTGCTCTGTGCTGCTTGACGCAGCCTCCATCAAAAATAGACATGGCGCCTATCTTTAGCGCAGCGCAGCGGAGTGGAGAGACGCTTCTGACACGCACCCGGTGGAATCGGATACATTGACTAGAATGGCCGCGATCAGCTCCAGCAGCCGCGTCGGAGCTGGAACGTGGCGTTAGCGCACCTGGTGGAATTTAGGGGTAACAGAGAGCCTGGACACACAGAGCCATTTGTACAGCCAGTACAAAGGACGGACCACTCTGAAGGCTCTAATTGGTGTGGCTCCCAATGGAGTAATTACCTTCACCAGTGACCTGTACGGTGGGAGTTCCTCAGACAAGGCCATAACAGCTGACTGTGGACTTCTCCAGCATCTACAGCCAGATGATATGGTCATGGCAGACAAGGGCTTCACAATACGGGACATTTTGCCAGAGGGAGTTCTGCTGAACATTCCGTCTTTCCTCGTCAATGGACAGTTCACACGGGAGGAAGTGAACAATAACAGGTTAATCTCTCGTGCAAGGATACATGTGGAGCGTTCCATTCAGAGGCTGAAATTGTACAGCATTTTGCACCACATCCCACACCAGTTCAGGAAAAACATTAACAAGATACTGAAAGTGTGTGTGTGTGTGTGTGTGTGTGTGTGTGTGTGTGTGTGTGTGTGTGTGTGTGTGTGTGTGTGTGTGTCTTACAAATTTGCAAACACCCATTCTCTGCGAAATTGAATGAATGATTGTCAATGTGTTTAAAAAATGTGAAGGACTGTTTCCCAGTGGCCATAAGGATTTGTTACATGTATATAAGGGCATGATTTGAATAGCTTATTGACATGAAATGAAGACCATTGAGATAAATGTATATTCTTGTAAACTGAAAAAAAACCCTGTTCTTTTAACTGATGTTTGTTTGCTTGCAGAAATTTAAATAAAAAATGTAGTTAGACTGTATAAGGATTTGTTACATGTATTTAAGGATTTTGACATGATTTGAATAGCTTATTGACATGAAATGAAGACCATTGAGATAAATGTATATTCTTGTAAACTGATTTTCATGAATGATTTGTTTTGCAGAAAACTTATATTAAAAAAGTTATACCAGGTAAAAAATGTCACTGTTCTTTATATCATGAAACCTATCCTCAAAGGACATTAGTATTTACAGATCATGAATGCAGAGTAAGTGCAAGTGCAGATATTAACATAAAAAACATTTACAATCACTATATAATGGTCCTATGTTACATAAAACAGGAGACCATAACGGATTATCTTTTGTGTCATATCCTATCTGAAAGCTGAAGATGTCAAATAAATGTAGTGGTGTAGAAAGTACAATGTAATGTAAAAATACTTGTCCAATCATATTTAGGAGAAAGATGATTGACGTGGCTATCCGGCCAAGGTGACTTCACAACACTTCCTCTCATCTCCCCCATGAGAAAACAATGCAGTGCACTTTTCCTTGCTTTTAGATAGACTAGCTTCGTAGTCTGGGAGGCATAGTTCAATAAAAACAGATATGTGTGGTCTACTCTAGTCTGCTAGTTAGCCGATTAGTCAAGATAACTAGTAACTGGTTGATAATAAGCTCAAAAGTTTTGAATAGAAAAGCTAATGCTAACCGTTTCATTTAAGTGAATGGAAGATGCAAAAACGATTAGTGCCATACTCCGGGGGGTATAGTTAAATAAAAACAGTTTCAGGTGGTCTAACCTAGTTTGTTAGTCAGTGGATTATTCAAGCTTTCAACCAAGTAGGGTCCATTTGATAGATTTGGTAGTTAATAGCAAAATGTTTAAGCTAATGCTAACCATTTCTTAAGCTAATGCTAACCCCAAACTTCATACAAAGTTTGTATATAATGTACTGTATGTATATAGACCTTTCTGCTATATCCTATAAAACTGAGCTACATTCAGCTGTCATACCCATCCCCCGACTTTCTTCCCTCCTTTTCCCTGTCACATTGAGAGCAGGATTTCAGAGCAGTCTTCTAGTGGAAATATCTTCATAAATCCCATGACTTTGGCCAAATCTTACATTCAAAATCACATTTTAGTAGAAATCTTCGTCACGAATCCATTGATACAGGTTTGAAAGTGGTCTGACTTATAGTTTAGACGTCAGACGAATAATTGAGTTTTGGTTTGATCTCTCTTCGACATTCCTACGGGCCATGGCGGCCCTATTAGATACATAGGTGGCGCTCACAAGCACATTTTGGCACTTTGGGGGTTAATTTTTACATTTTATCAAATTTTTCACCAGACCTGATGTGCGTGCCAAATTTGGTGAGTTTTTGAGCATGTTTAGGGGGTCAAATTAAGGGTTGAAGTGGGGATTAATAAAGAAAGAAAGAAAGAAACAGAACAGATACAAGAGGGTCTTCGCTCCTTTGGGACTCAGGCCCTAAATATTCCCACCCCCGTCCCAATCTCAGTCATTACATGCCAACCTAATCACAGACATAGAAAAGGAACAGCGTTCACTGCTGTCTACCACAATGTCAGTCCTCTTGCCATCACCAGATGGCACCAAAGTAAAACCAAAAAAAATCAAAATTTAGCAGATAGTGAATTTCATATGAGGAGATAATTAATGATGTAATAGGAAATCTGCAAATTTTATGATTACTTAAGGATATGGTTGCCAATTTTCTGTTTTTCCTATTGTCCACAAATCTCATGTGCAGACCCAAACCAACAATGAACTCATCCTACTTACAAAGATTATGAGTGTGTAAAATAGAATAAGACAGATAAAACAGGAGAATAAGAGTTACAGTGCAGTGTAAAATATTAACCCTCAAATTTGGTTTAATAAAAGGTAGCAGCAAACAGAGAAATCCTCAGCTGTGATTTAAAAGAATTGAGAGTTGCAGCCGACCTGCAGTTTGCTGGGAGTTTGTTCCAGATATGTGGAGCATAAAAACTGAACACTGCTTCTCCATGTTTAGTTTTGACTCTGGGGACAGAAAGCAGACCTGCTCCCAGATGACCTGAGAGGTCTAGATGGTTCATAACGTAGCAGCAGCTCAGAAATGTATTTTGGCCCTAAACCATTTAGTGCTTTATAAACCAGCAGCAGTATTTTAAAATCAATTCTTTGACAGACAGGAAGCCAGCGTAACTGGAGTGATATGATCCACTTTCTTAGTCTTAGTGAGGACTCGAGCAGTAGCGTTATGAATCAGCTGCTGTTGTCTGATCAGTTTTTTAGGGACACCTTTGAAGACACTGTTACAGTAGTCGAGTCTACCGAAGATAAATTCATGGACACGTTTTTCCAAATCCTGCTGAGACTAAAATCCTTTAATTCTTGATATATTGTTCAGGTGATAATAGGCTGACTTTGTAATTGTCTTAATGTGGCTGTTGAAATTCAGGTCTGAGTCAATCAATGCAATGCACTCACTCAGCACTTGTATTGGACCAGAGTCCCCTGTTGATATGGTCATGAAAATTTGTGTGTTGTAACTGTGGTAACAGATTTAGTTGTTTTCCATAATCACTGGGGCGTATTTATCTCAGGACAGCAGCAGCTTTAGCAGCCATAAAACAAGTATTTTGGGATATATCAGAGGGAAACATACACTTAAGTATAACAAAAGTAAAACTTGAATTTGTTATGCTTGATGTAGTATTATGTCAATTGGCTATAGAGAGTCAATGAGACAATCATGAAAATGTTGCAGATTACTCATATAGCAGCATCAGTAGACTCCTAATATCAGAATCAGCTTTATTGACCAAGTCTGTTTACACATACAAGGAAGTTGACTCCAGTTTCTAGTTGCTCTCAATGTACTTACACACAACAATCTTCAGAAAGATACACAAGGACAACAAGCTGAACAAAGATAATTAAATATATCACTATTATGTACAGACAAGAAAGGGAAAAAATAGATACATCTAGAAACAACACATGGACAACACACAATACATACAATACAAATGCATACAAACATACAATACAGAGTGCAGAAATAAATATTTTCTGGGTAGAAAAGTGATAAGTTACTCTATATACATACAGTAGGTGGTTATATATATTAAATTCACTATGTGCTGAATCTGGTGATAGTATCAAGATTGACATTGTCGTAGACGGCAATGCAAGACAGAGCCACAAGTACGCAGAGCGTAAAACAGTCAGGAAGTGAAAGCCACAAGCAAAACACCAGACAGTCTCAGCTTGTCTGAAACTCCTGCTCCATGTGAGCCCCCCACCTCCACCCCTCCCCCCCACCCTCCCACAGACCCTAGTATCCCTCTACTACAATAATAATTAACATTATGGGAGGGGGGTAGCAAATGAAATATTCACTGTGCTCCTTGTAATTTAAGTCATCATTCTGGACGGCATTTTAATCATCAGGAAATGACAGGATATGGTCTGTATGACAAAAGCTTCCCCAGGGGGTTTTAGAAGAGTTGAAGGTGACTCACACTTCCCGAGGATATAATTATACAGTGGAAACTGCTTATTGTGATCACATCCGTCCAGGTTAAATTGATCACTGTAAGCGGATGATTATTATAACCAATTTGTTTTCTTTTTCTTTTTTCTTTTCTATTTCTCATGCAGATTACCATCTAATTGACATTTGTATATTTATTACATGTAATGAAACAAGCAACTTTGCTATTTACTGAAAGAAAAACACAACAAACACCGCTTATAGGAAGGGAGGAAACATGAGCTATAAGCAATATGTTTCAAAATGTTTTAAGTAATATCAAAGGGATGCGTTGATCTGATAGGATGAGACTTTTGCTTTGGTTTTGAAAAGAGCAATGTTTTTCACTAGATAGTAGATTGTAATATTGATTGTAAGAAACTCATTTCAGTTCTTGTCATAGTCTGACTTATTTAAATTTACGACCACAAACAACATGTGATAAATAAACATTTCTCTTCAACAGCAATGTAGGTTTCTTTTTTCAGTTGTATAGAAATAAAGAGCCACAAAAACCAGCGATGTTTGTTTTTTTTAAATATCACATTACATACCAATTTAAGGCAGTGGCCTTAAATATGTTTGGATCAATTTTTGGCAATGAGGGGACAGAAGAACAGTCATGTAAAAAAATATTTAGCATGTCAGATGTCAAAAAAGCATTTCAGACACTAATTCATTCATTCTCTGTTTTTGCAGGGCATGGTTGTAGATAGCTGTTAGTTAGTGATTATACACCACTTTTCAGCATATTTTCAGTCCACAATATAGGTTCTAATAATTCTTACTAGACATTCAATCAACACTACAAACACATATAGTGAATAGTGAACAATGTCTTACACTCGTTCCTGTGACTTTATAAAGGTGTTATCTTAACAGCACAAAAACATGCACAGCAGCAGACACACAGCAAGCTAAAAGAGGCTGAAAAGTTCCATAAAGCAGCAGAGCTGGATAATCAGTCTTTATGGATTCATCAATATGAAGAACTTCTTTCACATAATTATTTAATGAAGTGGTACCATAGAAGAACAGATTCATTTGGCTTTAACACATTGTGTTGGGTAGTTGGAGCAAAATTTATCAATCAACTAAACTAGGCACATAAACTACAAACAAGTAATTGTTGAGTCAGTGGTAGCAGCTACTCCTTCAACCTTTTGATTTATTATTCAACACAAACCCAAATCTACACTTCAGGCTACTGTAGCTGAGCTAGGACAGGCTCTTGTATTTTATTCCTAATCGTTGGAACTGGACAAAAAATTAGTCGAAAATGGCACCAATGCAGCAGGAATACAAAGGATGCCAAAACAAAACTGGAGTTCTGAAGCTAATACTAATATTTTAGAACTGTGAAAATGATTTATTATACAAAATTTGTTCTTAAACATAAACACATAACATAAAAACATCATAAAGAGTAAATAATTGTTACCAAGCCTTGTACTAAGTGGAACATTTTACAGTTGTCACTGGGCTGCAACTAACAGCTATTTTCATTATTGATTAATCTGCGGATTATTTTCTGGATTAATTGATTAAGAATTTAGTCAGTAGAATGCAAAGGAAATTTGAAAAAAGAGCATTCACAATTTCTCAGAGCACACAGTGATGTCTTCAATTTGCTTGTTTTGTCTAAAATGTTAAATATTCAATTTACTGTCATGTATGACAAAGAAAAACAGTGAATTGTCACAATTGAGGAGCTGGAACCAAAAATTTGGCACTTTTGATTGAATAATGACTAAATGGATTAATTGATTATCAAAAAAGTTGCAGACTAATTTTCTTTCGATCAACAAATCAATTAATTGTTGCAGCTCTAGTTGTCAGTGCTCTTTGGTGAACAAACTGAATTACCTCAGACATATATATTATATTTGACACTTCTGTACTGCAGTTCCTCGTTACCTATCGGCCACTATATACAACAATATATACAACAATATACTCTATTGTTGATTCAAACTGTCTCACAGTTGAGCATAAGGACTCATCTAGTCTCTACAAATCAGTCCTGTCACCAAACTTTGGTGACTTAAACAATGTGGAAGTGAATCCTGTTTTAAGTTGACTGGGCCCAGAAACTGAATATCTTCAATCACAAACCATCAAAAATTAATCTTTATCATTTATTTTGTAAATTTAATAAATTCCTGCCTGGGTCGTCCTCATTGCTGTTGTGTCTTTGATGGTTTATAGACAGTAGAGTAGATTGGACTTTGGCTGTTCCTCACAGTAGAATATTCACAGGCAGAGGAGCTGGGTCTGTGGATCAGCGCTTCACCATTAGCTTTGTCAGTGCTGCTTTGAGAGATGATGGTGGAGTAATGCATTGAGGCAGGGGGGTTTGTGGGAAAGTTGGCAGTGGCAGAAATCATCTCTACTGCATTTCCTGAGCCTGTCTCCTGGGGGAGCTCCTGTACCTCCTCATAGACGTTATCCTTCCAGGGAAGAACAAAAAATTGAGTGAGTAGTTGATATTCAAACAAACAATAAGTATTTGGTAGATGGACATGGTGTCAGTGTGATGGACGACTCATTGCGCTCCCTCAGTAGAATTTACTCACTGACAAAAACTCTGTTATACTTTACAGCTATATGTCTTATTTAGTCATGCATATTGATAATGGAAGACTAAACACCAAGTGCATTTCCATCCACAGAAACAGAAAATTCAAACAAATCCCTTTTTTTTTTTAAGAAAAACATGTTTCTAGTGATTTTCTGCCATTTATTTATATACTGTTATAATGCTGGCTGTCTATGTTAAACATGGTCAAAGTGTTCAGAGCAGGCTGAACACCTCTTTTGCAGAGTTACCTCTACTTCCCCATCAAATTGACGTCATTTCCACAAACAGCCATCTGTTCTGTAGTCTTTGTTGCTAAGGTTGTTCATGGATTGTTCACGTTGTCCACTCTCATATTTCAGATCAGATTCAGGCTCGAATATGAATGGTTGTATTTGAGACATTGATATTTTGAGTAAAGAATGGGGAAAAAGAAGCGAAATCCTACTTCTACTGTTTGTTTATGTAGCCTCTGTAGTCTGCTGAGGGGCAGCTTGAGGGCTCATCAGGAGGCTTGAAAGAGACAGGAGCTAAAACAACCTGTTTCAGACAGAGGCTGAACTGAGGGGCTGCATAAAGGGCCAATACAAGATAGATAAGGAGTTTTTAACTGGAAATCATTTAAAGATATTCCAATAGAGCCACAGAATAAAAATATAAACCTGGAAATGTGCAGGATATGTCTTTAAAAAATTGATTTACAATAAAAGCAAAATGCGACAAAGTGCCATGTAAACAGACGTAGTGAATAAATGATGATGTACATGAGACATGCAAATTAAATGTCACTCAAGCTTCCACTGAAGAGACAAAAACTTTGATGAGGAGACTGTAACGTTCCTCAAATTAATACATGAAACAGGGTTTACGTTAACCAGCATGTCGGCTTTTTGCTGGTATCACGTGTAGTTGTCCGGCAGATGAAAATATCAACGGCCAAAATATCTGGTGGGAAATATGCCAATTGCCTAATAAATGAATTAATAACAAGATATGTTGCCAAGACATCTTAAATATAAACTTATACAAAAGTTTGGTTTTGCCTCTGCTGTATAGACACTGATAAACTCACTGAGTTTGGTCATGTGACTAAGTGTGGCACAAGATTCAAAAGCTGCACACTCCAGCAGCAGCCCTGCGCTTTGGCTCGACAGCAGTTAACACGACTCTGAAAAATCTGACTGTTTTCTCTCAGGTAACGTTACATCCAGCATTGACACAGTAAAGAAAAAGGATCAGCCCGGAGCTCCATAGTATAAAAATGTTTCTCGAATATTAACGGCCATATTGGCTGTCAAAGAAAAGTCTAGCGTAAACTCTGACAAACAGAAATGTCCTGTTTCCATCATGTTTTCTACGTCGTCTTTCACTGTTTGGGGTTTGACTGCTGCTCTTTTAATTACGTCATCTCATCGTGTTCTCTTCTTCTGCAACGGTTTAATGGCACCAACTGGAGAATTAGTGCCACCAACAGTTTATCTTGTTGACCCAACTCCTAATATTCTGATAACAGCAGTGGATAGAAATGCACACTAAAACAAATTTTTCTGTACTGTTGAATTTTCTGGAAATTTGGTTAAAATGTGTGCTTCAGTCTCATGTCAGAGGCTCTCCAGATAACAGGTAAGAGATTTGTTGGTTTGTTGGCTGTCAGAGGTGGTAATACACTAACTGAATCAGAACACTGTAAGTGGAATATTCATAACAAATCTGCCACATGTAGCTAAAGAGAGTCTGTCATTGCACTGCAGTGAAAACATAACACTGCATCGTTGTGGCCAACTGACAGTTTATCTCTATGAAACAAGAGTCCTGGGAGATCTCTCTTATATTTACAACGGAAATACTTAAAAGTCTGGCATCATTTATGTATTGCTCTTGTTTTTCTGACAATATGAATACCACCTATAAAGTACTACCACACACAGACACATTTATACTAACCTCTTTGATGTGCTGTGCTGCTGCTCCATTCCTTGTGGGTTTTGAACATGAAAATCCTGACAGAAAAAGAGAGAAAGTAAGAAAAGAAAGAGAAGAAAAAAGGAAATGAGCAGAAGGATGGAAGTGGATTAATTTCAGCACTTTTCATCAAGTTGTTATCTATACAGTTGCTTATCTATGTAGCTTAGAATCTATCTCTAATTATCTATGTAGTTTGATTTCACTGAATAGGATTTAATTGTGCATCCCCCAAAATGAGTTATGATAATAGGTTGACAAAATTTCAACTTACAGACATGATAAAAGTCATGTCTATTAACTTCTGACGTCTTAGAGTTTGTCTGCTTTGGTTTTTTTAGACATCACATCTTCACAGGATAGAGGAGTACATGAATGTGGTTTTGTGTGTACAGTGTGCATGTGTGTGTTTCATGTTCTGCAGTCCGGTAATGAACTCCCTTACGTTTGTTGACGAGAATCACAATTATCACAAGCAGCAGCAGCAGCAGCAGCACAGCTCCACAGATGATCATTATTACCTGAAAGTCTCCTGCAAAATAAACCACACAACACATAAAATGTCCAGCATCATTTAAAACACAGTGAACACATGGAATTATCACTCAAAGCTGTCTGTGTCAAGAAATTTAACAGGAATTTACAGAAATTAAATCATCAAAAAAATGTTCAAACACGTAACATTTAAGTTTGAAGATATCAAATGTGCTTTCTCAACATGATTCACAGATCCAGGTGGTGCTGCTGAAAGCAAAAAAAAAAATGCATACAGGTTGTACGTGTGCATTTATAATTTAACAAGGATAGAAAAGGAAAAATACAATTGTTCTAAGCCTGACAGATAAAACTGTTTATTTATTCAGTATTTTTTAATCTTTTTTTTCTCGTTTCCTCCCCTTTGCCAACATTTATTAATATATCAACCTCGGCCAAAAACACACGAAATATCTAATTAAATGTTTTTTAATTAACTAAACAACAAAACAATGAATACATGAAAGAAAGAAAGTAAGATGAGTGAATTTGTGGAAAAAAACTTTGTTGAACAAATGGCTTTTTGACATGACACAGCAGGAAAACCACAGGTGTAAATAATAAAATGAATGATTCAGGGTCCTGGTATTGCACATGCTGGCTCAGTGTCACACTGTCATGGTTTACAGGGACACTTGAATAGAGCAGAGCCATTGTTAATGTTATTAGTGACACCTGTACTTTCCTACTATGTCAAAATATCTGCCACGAACTTAATGCGGCCCCTATTTTTTCAGTTTGTTCCATTTCCTGTTTTGACTCTTAACTTCCTGTTGCTATTGCTGGCTACAGTAAATACAATTAGAGAGTCCTGATCGGTTCACACAGCACTATACATTTCTCAAAGCTGGGAACAAAGTTGCAAGTTAAGTTTGCTGTTAACTAGCTTACTTTAGGTTGTTGTAGCTGTTTCTATGATTTAATTCAACTTTATTTATATAGCACCAAATCATAACAAAAGTTATCTCTTCACATAGAGCAGCTCTAGACCGTACTCTTTAATTTACAGAGACCCAACAATTCCTGATGAAAAACTTATTTGAATTCTTCACAAACGATCACTAAACCAGATGGTTTTATTACTTTGTTTGGTCTGGAATCTGATTCATCAAAATAAAATAAATAAATCAATCAATCTTTTCACCCAACTATGCAATATAACATATATTTTATTGATAATATTAGCTTGTTACACAATAAGAAGCCCATGCCATTTTGAACTGCCACACTCAGGTAACGTCTGTTATAAACACAATAAAACACAAATACCAACCTGTTGTAACAGTAACATGAGCAGCTGTGTGGGACAAATGATCTAATTGGTGTATCTATGAAAATAGTGCTCGATGTTTTTCAGAATATTGTAAATTAACATTTCTTGTGCTCTTTCAGCTCCTCTAAAGTTCATTAATTAACAAATAGACAAAAACCAAAGAATGTAAAAAACAATTTCCTGTTTTAAATGAGGTTATGAGCCAGGTCTGCTGGTTGCCTGACGACTGCTTAGAGCCAAGAAACAGTTCAGCTTGTAGCCTCATATTAGCTTCAGCTGAACTTACATTTGTATTATTACACAGCATGAGGAGAATGGATTTTGTCCCTCTTCTCTTAAAAATCTGCTTTAGGAATGGATTTCTTCACCACAGATCACAATTACATGATCAATGACACCTCCAGTGTGTATATAGGTGAAGGATAAATATTGAGCAACTTATAATTTTAAAATTAAGACACTTCATGTGTAGATAAAATGAACAGAAACTTTGAAACTGATCAGTTGTTAAGAGCTTTGATGGAACATGTTGCTGATCGAGTCCTGCTGTCACTGCAGCATGCTCATCTGAAATCTGGTGAAAGGGACGTGCAGGAAATGAAATCAAGAGTATAAATAACAACGACTGCAAGTGTTCTCACTCTGTCAGTCAGGATATCACAGTTGACTGTGGTTTGAATAGAAAGCCAAACGCTACAGAGTGGCTGATCACACAAAGCAAATGGCTGTAATGTTGCATGTCTGAACTCGCCTTCTGGAGTCACGACAGTCCTGTAAACTGCAGCTGGTGAACATGAAGTGTAACTAATCATGTCACAGTTTACGGGACTGTCATGACTCAAAACAGCTCATGTATCATCTACGTTACTCTTTGACTAAAAATAACATTCTTGTACATATTGTAATAACTAGACATTTTATGTATCGTGCAAAAACAAACTCGCCCTTTACTGTAAATCAAACAGTAATTAAGACTGTGTCTTTCTTTTAATGCTAACAATCATTTAGCCTCCTACAATCTGTACCAGGGTCAGATTTTGGCTATAGTTGAATTGAAGTCTTCAGTCACTACTTCTCTGCATACCTTGCACATGCACGGACCCTCTTACACATGCAGGGATATTTGCACATACAGTACAATGCACATTAATGTACAATCAGACTTAACCACTACAAATTGTGTTTACATGTCTCTTTTTTTATTGTATCTACTTTTGTAATTTTATCTTGTAAAGGTTTTATATATTGTGCTTAAAGTTTGAATTTTTATAATTTTCATAATTTTATTCTCAATTTACTGTTTATTATCCATGGTGGTCATAGGTGAGCGCAAAATAAGAATTTCATTGTACAGCAGAGTTGACTGTTCTCTGTGCCTGTGACAAGATTTGAAGTGAATTGAATAATTTCGTAGTAATAAAATAACACGTCCACTCACCTACAGTCATCTCCAGTTTGTTGAAGAATGTTTTACTGTGTCTATTGTCAGTGTTTTCTACTCCACACCAGTATGTCCCGGTGTCGTCTGTTGTTACGTTTCTCACAGTTATGGTGATATTTCTCCTCTCTCTGTCATCCTCCACTGAAAACTTCCCAGTGTTTGTTTTTTTATGATAGTTGCCTTTTACTAAATATCAAATGTCAGCCAGACTGCCAATACAACATCTGAATGTGTATAAATTTGTGTTAACATCTTTTAAATCACCTGTTGTGTTGAGTCATGTTTCACTGATAAACTGAAAATGAAAGTCAGAAAAAAGCCTCTAACCAGTAGAGGACAGCTGAATCTGTGTTACTCACTTTTAATCTCCAGTTGTATTTTTCTGAGTGAAGCTCTGTAACTTCCTTCATTTGATTTGACTCCACACCAGTAGACACCAGCATGCTGTGAGCTCACATTACTGATGGACATGTTGAAGCTGTTGGTGTCTGTGAGAGTGAAAGTCCCGTTTGACTTTACAGATGATTGTGTTGATAAAATCTCCTCACAGATTTCATTGTTGTCTTTGCAGATAAACTTGACACTGGAGTTGTATTTTTTAGGGAAATCACATGTGATGGTGGTTTTAGCTGTTTCATACGCAGTTTGATTAAATGGTGTCTGGCAGCCATTTTTCACTGCAAAGAAAAAAGAAAAGTAAAACATGCAAAACTGAACATTGTAATACTTTGCTAACACATGTTGGAAATGTATCATCATGCTCATATACAGTAAAGGGTGCATCATGTGCATTTATCTTTTCATTATATCTGCCTCTCCTGTCCTTTAATGTTTGCTTCATAGCAAATTGATTTCAGTTTTTGCTAACTTGTTTAGCTCTGTACAGTAGAAAGTTGGAAGAGAAGCAGACCTCACTGAATGTGAAACATGTTCATACTAGAGTTACTTTGTTGCTCATCTTCAAAATAGACAAGCTTTTTAAATGTATTGACTTAATAATTCAGTCCTCAGGACAAAGATGAATTATTTACTTATACTTTGTACCCTATCACCCAGAGACTAATGTTAGCAAAGCACCCAACCGCACCATGAAACTGACCACACTGCAGCACTTTACAAAACTTCAACCAACTGGAGAAGTGAAGAAAGTCGGCTGCTGTGCAAACTGAAGACAGAACGTTAACAACACAGTGGAGCGTTTCGCTTTTTCCCCTCCTTACTCCAAAACACACAGACCAACTTGTGTTTTTACAAAAGACATTAAACCAGTGATGTTGGTAAGTAAATGACACTTTCATTTCATCATTATTATACTGAAGAAGACTAAGATGCTTCCAAATTAATGCAGTTCACTTTTCTAAATCAAAAGCACACACTTTTTTATACTCTTTTATGTTTGTCAGACATGACCTTTAAATGTCAGTTATGTTTCATATTAAAGTTCAGTGGACACAGGACACCAGTGAATGACACACAATGTGTTGAAGGAAGCGTCAGAAGAGCTAAAAATATTCCCTCTCTTTCTATTTATTGAATCAAGAATTGGCTTTGAATCAATAATCAATTCTGAATTGAATCGTGACACAAAGGATCAGAATCAAATTGTGAGATTCCCAAAGATTTCCATCCCAATGGGATAGATATACTGTAATTATAACGTGCAACCAAAATACAGATACATTTCTGAAATGTCTTTCAATGCCTGATGCCTGTGTGTTGTGTTGTTACATTTTTGTTAGTTTTCTTCATGTTTTCTTAGTGATGTTTTGTTAAACTTCACTCTGTCTTTGATACAGATGCAGCATCTCTTACCAACTTTCAGTTCCAGTTTCTGGGTTTCAGGAGATGAGTGAGGTCTTTGGTAAAATTTACATTTGTACTTCCCAAAGTCCTCACTTTTAAGTTGTTTAATGGCCATCCTGAGATTTTTATTTCTTGTATCATGGTACAGGGAAAATCTGTCGTCCTTTTCCCACACATCCTTTTTAGTGCTTTTTATGCGTGTTCCTCTGGGTTTAATACCCTCTATCTTTTGATATTCCTGATCTGCTCTTGGGTATTTGCAGGTGAGTTCAACCCATCCTCCTTCACATCCCTTCACTTCAGACGAGGCCTCACAGCCTGTTGATCAGACAAAGAGAAAAGTTCCCATCATGTCAGACACTGAAACAATCCCAGAACAGTCTGAATAAGAACCGTATCAACAAAACATCCACTGTCTCATCATGCTGGTAAACAGACTTTCTGGATTAATCAATAGATCACAGAGTTGTTCAATTAATCTTGTTGAATGTGTAATTTTATTCACACATATAGTGTTTTGTGGTAATTTCTGTAGAGATTCTGAAAGGCCTCTACTCATAAAATCTAAGTTAGTATAAAGTTATAAAATACATTTTTTGTTGTATTTGTAATTTTACAGTGTAACAGCAACTCTGCAGCCTACCACGGTGTATTTTTTGGTTCTACCACCAGGAGTCGCCAAAGTCAGGTTTTCAAATCCCAGTGGCTTCATGATTCAAGATAAGAATTGAAATAAGTTTGACTTTGTATTTCATCCTTGACAAATATTAGGAATTTTTATTTTACATTTTTTTAAATTCTCAAAAATGTATGTGTTAGTGCCTGTTCACCAGAGGAGTTTTATGCACTCATTATCTTTTCTTTAACTACTGTGTTATAAATGATTAATACTGAGAGTAAAACAGGTGTCTTTCTAACCCTACCAGTCCCAGCGACCCGTCCACTAAAAACAAACAAGAATCTCCTCCAGACATGTTTTAAGACATAAAAATACTTTTTCCACAAAACGTTAAATTACTTTTTAATGGTTTTTTTTAATTGCATCTACTCCTTTTCTCTCATTAAAAATCCAGAATCTCTGAATATGTAAATATTGTTCATTTCAGAAGTTTAACAGCTGGACACAAGATGTTTCCTCCTTCACTGTAAAGTTCATTCTCAGTGTTTGTGCACTGAGGGCTTCAAGTTTCCACATCACACTTGTGGAAGTTACAAACTAGTTGTGAAATCACAAATCATGCTCTTACGTAAACACATTAAACTGAGTTTTAAGGTGAGCTCAGAAAATGAATGTGATGCAGATGAACGTGAAAACAAACTCTGCACACACATCAATCAAATATCAATATGTCAATCAATAGCCCTGGACCTAACAAGCAAAATGAGCCATTACAATTAGTTTTAACCCTTTCTTGTAAATAGTTATGCCCATTCAAACATGTCCATCAAAGTTTGGATGTTTCTCATTGAATAGTTGCTTTTGTTAATTATTCTTTATGATCATTTAGCAAACTGTTTACATTCTAGCTGTTCACCCTTGACCTCTATAAAATCAAAAAGGTCAGTGGCACAGTTTGACCTGAGTAAAAGTGGAGTAAAATATAATTTGAGAACCATAAATGTTTGTTTTTCTTTGTCAGTTTTCGCCTTTGTCGTTTATTAATTATGAAGCTGTTAAAAGCTTAATGTTGCTGTCAGTTTCACTAAAAACTTTACAGATTTCACTCATCAGTTGTATTAAACTGTTTCAAATTAAAATAAAATATATAGCGGACACCATCAAAAATGTATTTTGTGATATTTATAATTCATCATAAATCTTGAATGGAATTATTCACATCAAATATTTCTTTCATTTTCAAACAGTCCTGGTTGACATGAAATAAAAATGCGTTCATATGCACATACATGGTATAAACAGGATATAAACATAACATTCATCAGTCTGTAATATCTGTAATCGGGTATTAGTAATCCTTTTACCTGCCATTAGTGAGAGGATGAGGAGAAGAACGCTCTTCATTATGTTGGCCTTCGATGCTGAGATCCTTCGTCCTCAAGTATGAACTCTAGTTGGTTATTTCCTCTTGTCTTGTTGCTACAGTTGGTTTGTCTCAAGTGTTGTGTTTCATGAATTTTTAGATGTTATCTAAAAATATCACGCCCCGCCTTTCTGTCTATCCTTCCTACTTTTTTTTGTCTCAACCACAACTCCTCCCTGATTATTCATTGCTACTTGATGTTGACAGTAAACACCAAATAAGTGGTCAGAAAGAAAGACAAAGAAAAATACACTAGATTCATAGGAAACCTCTGATGCAAACATGATGTGTCAGATAGAAAGTAACTTACAGTATGAGGAGGAGAGACACGGCAAATAATAAAATAAAGTATATCTACATCAGAAATTGTGTATTTGTTGTAGTAGTTGTTATTGCAGAGCAACATGATGCAGCAATACCTTTACCACCTTTATCACATCCTGTGTCCAATATGTAGTGCTAGAAAACACGCATTAAATGTACATTTTGTTGCTGTATGTCAAATTTAGACCACACACCTTAAATTTCATGTAAATCAAAGGAAGTTTGTAACGTAAGGCTTGCTTCTTGTTGCCACTAGGCTGGGCTACACAAGTGGGTCATTAATGCAGCAGTATATTAAGTCGACATTGTCTCAGATGCATTTGCATTGTCATGAATATCGGATGTAACACCTAGGTGTTAAATATCACTTCCTGTGTTCACTATGTGGTGCTAGAGAACATCCACTAATTATACGTCATGTTGCTGTATGTCATGTGTAGACCACACCATGTACATTCCATGTACATGCCTGTTGTCAGTAGGAGGCGCTGTGACTACGAATGAATATTGACTTGTAGATGTGTTCTGGCCTGGACTCCAGTGAAATTTGGGGCAGACTGGACAAAGTCCAGTGGAGTTACCACACCTTTCTGTTTCATGGTGAAACATGCAAATTTACCAGTACATTATGACAAGAGCATTCTGTGAAAAATTTTGATAACTTTTCATCACAAAGGTCTTAAGATGACACTGACAAAATTTGAAGTTGGTTGATCTTTAGGAGGAGTTTGTTAAAATACAACGCCTGCAAATGGCAAAAACTGCCTAAAAATTGCAAGGTAAATTCAAAATGGTTGACTTCCTGTTGGACTTAGGGTATGGCCCCAGAAGGCTTTTTTGTAAGTGTGGACATGATACATCGGCCTACAAAATTTTATTGTGTAGGCTGATGTATAGTATTTGTGCTAAACTAAGCTAACTGTCTCTTGGCTGTAGCGTCATATTTAATGGACATGAGACTCAAACTCAAACTATTACTATAAATTCTTTGAACCTGCATTAATTGATTTTTTTGTCCTCTTGTTTTCAGCAGAAACAAGTAGTGAACACAACTCTGACATACCACTTTTTAAGTTGGTATGGGCAGCTAGTTAGTCATTCAGAGTCCTTTTTCTGTCCACCTGGTGAATGAAAGTCCAATATTCACTCTCTTTTAGCTGTTTTTGCTCTCTACCAACTCCTGAGGGAAATATCTGGCTCTTTAGCTGCTGTGTCTGTTTGCTGTTTGGTGCTGAGCAGGTAGTGTACAGTGGCTTCTTAGAGCTTTTTCTCTGAAAACAGCTGCCTGCAGCGGCTGAAAACGATGCTATGAGAGCGCTGAGAGTGAACCAAAACAGTAAAGTTGCAGCCGGACAGATAAACAATGAGCTGAAACTTGATATGAAGCGCCGTAAAGCCGAGAGAAGCTGCAGAGTCGCTGATAATTCTCTGTAGGTTCATCACTACGAGCCACAACCAACACATTACACACTGACAGCTCATACATTGTTAAAACAGAAAATATCAGTTAAAGCCACTTTAAAGTCTTGTTTTCTCTTGTGAAATATATATCACACATCGTATCAAGAAGTACAGTCATAATGAGCTTGTGATGATGGCTGTTGCCGCCCTGCTGGCTGCGCCCGAGGTGGAGAGGAGCCCCAGCATGGCCGACTTCGCCAACCAGATCATAATATATCAGTCAGAGGGACCAAACCACTACTTCTACTGCAATACTTTAACTGCATCAAGCTGATAATACTTGTACTTGTACTTGTACGTATACATGTACTTTTACTGTAGTAGTTTTCGATACAGGACTTTTACTTGTATTGGAGTATTTTAACATTGCTGTATTGGTACTTTTCCTGAAGTAAAGGATCTGAGTACTTCTTCCACCACTAAAACATGAAGATATTGTAATTTCCTAAATGACCAACCACCTGCAGAGGAGGAGCAGAGGGAAGAAAATGGAGGAGACAACAAGCTAAAAGCTAAAAGAATTAACAGTAAAAGTTGATATATTATTTGGAGTTAGCTAACTAAGGTACACGTTTGCTTTGATCAGGGATACTTTGCTTCATGAAACACAAGTCCTGAAATAAGATTTTTTCCAGCACAAGATTTATGTTTGTTTAATGTTAATAATTTTTATTTTATTCACACCACCACAGCTCCTGTATTATTATACTGATATATCTCATACATTTCAGTTAGAAAGGAGAATTATAGGTCCTTATAAGTGCCAAACCTTTCGTTTAATCTGCATACAACAGAACTGGATATTAACTGCAGTTATGCTTTATTGTTCTGGTTGTTTTCTTTTTGGTCAAACTCAAACTCCAGTGAGCAGAAGGCAAGAGGACCACTGCTGCTGTATGAGGAGAAGCAGGATTTGATGCTGCATTCTTCACTTGGATTTCAGATAAGCTTTAAAAATCTGTAAGGGGCCCCTAACTGAACTAGATCTACATGGTTAACTAAACTAAACCTTGCTGACTTGACTGAAATGAATTAATATTTAACATTTCTTTAGGATAATGTCACTGAAGAGGATACAAACAAGGGTCAATAATTAGTTGAGTTGCCCAAGTAATAGTAGCAAGAAAAAGGGAAGATGATTCATTTTTTTCTGGTTTGGTATATGAATGTAATTCACAGAGCCGGCAGAGTCTGCACTTCAAACTGATGCATCGACTCAGAAGGGTGGGGAGTCTTTCCCTGTAAGACTTGTGTTTTTTATCAGTAGTTTAGCCACCTTCACTGCATACAACACAGGTGCTGAAAGTGTCAGAGTTAGAAGCAGGAAATACAGTCGCTCTGCATCCTGCTGTCCTCTATTTCCATCATCTCTCTCTGTTTCCATCAACACAAAACAAGAATCTTTAAAAGTTTACAGCCTGTCATGTTGTTGACCTGCGTTACTCTGTGTATAAGGAAGGAAATGGCTAAAAAAAAAAAAAGGCATCGATTCCACTGACAAAATACCAGTGAACTCAGTGTGATAAAACAGCTGTGGTTTCGACAGGAAGCATGAGCTGTTTGTTCCACCGGAATACAACATCATCATCAACAAGACAAGTGCATGGCCAAGAGAAAGATAATGATAGAAAATTGCACAATTTGTACAGACATTTGCTAATTTCACTCCGTACTTTAAGATGGAACGAGATGACAGAAGCCATAAATGTGATATTCACACCTATTTATAATATTACTTCTATCGAAAGCTGCAAGAGATGTTAAACTGAGCTCGTTTTTACTTTGATGTTCTATTTTAGCGTACAAGCCTGACACTGATGTTGCCTAATGCCTTTACTTAGAGTGTAGATGATGGTTGATTGTGTCAACAGCAGCACTGAAGTCCTGAAGAACCAAAACAATTCTCAAAATCAACAACTGACTCTTTAATATGAGGTGCTCTGAAACCAGACTGACATACCACAAACAAACAAACAAAAATAACCATTTACATTTTGCTATACATGATTTACAAAAAAGACACAAGGTAAAGGCTGAACAAAGATAATTAAATATATCATTATTATGTACAGGCAAGCAAGGGAACAAATATCAGGGGGACAGGATATGGTCTGTAAGACAGAAGCCTCCCCAGGGGGTTGTAGAAGAGTTGAAGGTGGCTCACACTTCCAGAGGATATAATTATATCCGCTTATAGTGATCAGAGCCGTCCGAATCAAATTGATCATTATAAGCAGATGATTATAATAATAATAATAATAATAATAAATTATAATAAAACATAACAATAAAACAAGTTTACAAAGTGCTTCACAGACATGAACCTCGGGACTGAGAGCAACAGCTGGTCCACAGATCTTAGAGAACGAGCTGGGCTTTAAGGGATGAGAAGGTCAGTGATATAAGATGGGGCTAGGCCCTTCAGAGATTTAAAAACAAGCAGTAAAATTTTAAAATCAATTCTAAAAACCACAGGTAACCAGTGCAATGAGGCGAGAACAGGGGAAATGTGATCATATTTTCGAGCCCTTGTAAGAACCCTGCTGCAGTATTCTGTACAAGCTGTAGGCGGTCCGTGGTGCGGTCCAGCAAATAAGGAGCTGCAGTAATCTAAATAACTAGAGACAAAAGCATGAATGAGTATTTCAGCACCACTGAAAGAAAGAAAAGATCTCATCTTTGCAATGTTCCTGATTTGAGTGATAGCTGATTTGGTGATTTTGGTGAAATGTTTTGAAAAATTCAAGTCTGAATCAAAGATTACATAACATTTGTTTTCTTTTTCCTAATTTCTCTTGCAGATTACCATCTAATTGACATTTGTATATTTATTACATGCATATAAAGTAATGAAACGAGCGGCTTCGCTAATTTTATTGACTGTTTCAAAATACAGAACAGCTGTTTCAAACGCTTGTTGCTTCGCTGCTGCATCTTGTTGGCTCGTTTTTGGCAGCTTGTCATAAGCTTCAAGGAGACTACGTTTTTCATTGAGAGAAGATGACTTTTTCCTTTTCTTTTTCCCGTCATGATTTCAATGTGCACGCATCACCAGCCTCAGGTAACCAGCTGGCAGGCTGACGAGTTGTGTGTTTAGGCTGTGGGGGTGGGGGGGCCGCAGCAAGAAAGTTGAACCAGAATCAACTTTTGGAGAAACGCAACCCGTAACGCTGTACAACCCTGCCATGAGGGAAGACAAAACATTACTAGGAAGAGGGGAGGACGTTTCTCTTTGTTCGATAAGGTTAAAAGTAAAAGTTAGGCTTTGCTGACGGCTTCCCAACGCATTTTAAAAAAGACAAGAGAGAGAGAGAAGCAGTGGTCAAATGAGCTAGAGAGTGGATGAGGAGAGCGAGCGATGGTAGCAGGAAAGCCGGTGATTAAGAGGAATAAAACGTTATTTTCTGAACCTCTGTAGAAATGCTGCCTGCAAGTCAAAAGTCAGGGCTTCAACCTGCTCTGAACGCTTCATTTGCATTTTCTTTTCTACCTTGCCGATGAGCTGATGTCGGCTCATCACGCATGCCCATAAACGGCTTTGGTTGCTAAGGTTGTTGCTAAGGTTTTTACATGTGTTGTTTGCGTTGTCCACGCTCATATTTCAGATGTATTTGAGAAGTTGACATTTTGAGTAAAGACCGAGCTGAAGCCCAAAGCTTTCAAGAGTTGGCCAATCAGAACAGAGTGGACTCAACAGGAGGGGGTCTTAAAGAGACAGGAGATAAATCGGCCTGTTTCAGACAGACTGAATTGAGGGACTACATAAAGCATCAGTATGAGTTAAATAGTTTTTTGTACTGTAATTCATGCAAAGATATTCCAGTAGAGCCCAACATTAAAAAATAGAGACGTGTAAATGTGCAGAATACGTCTTTACGTGGAAGCAACAGTTGAACGTCTCAGTGCAGTTTGTGGCAGACCTGCTGCTTATCTGAAAGATTGGTTTGATAAAACGTCACAGCAACAGCTTTAAATTATCTTTTAAAATCTGCTAGTTTACTTGCCAAGGCAAAGAGAAACACAACAAACACCTCTTACAGGAAAGGAGGAAACATGAGCTATAAGCAACATGTCTCAAAATGTTTTAAATAATATTAAAGTGACACATTAATCTGACAGGATGAGGCTTTTGCTTTGGTTTTGAAAAGTTTTCACTAGATAGCGGATTGTAATACCGATTGTAAGAAACTTTAAGAACTTTTACTTTAATTATCATATTTCTATTATTCTATTAGTGTTCTAATAATTTATAATATTGTTCTAATAACCCAACAGATTTTTCTAATGACATTATTCAGTTTACTATTGATGTGTAATTAAACTGTAATTAACAGTAACAGTAATTTAAAATGACAAACAATAATATAATGCCTGCCATAGTCTGACTTATTTAAAATTACTACCACAAGCAACATGTGATAAATAAACATTTCTCTTCAACAGCAATGTGGGATTGTTTTTTCAGTGGCTTAGAAATAAAGAGTCACAACAACCAGCAATGTTTGGTGCTTTTTAATATCACACAAGTCAGACAAACTGCAGGGACATGGACTGTGACTGAAATAATTCACTATTGAATGATTCTATGTAAAAGATTATTTAGTGTCAGATGTCAAAAAACTATTTCAGACACTAATTCATTCATTCTCTGTTTTTGCAGCGCATGGTTGTAGATAGCTGTTAGTTAGTGATTATACACCACTTTTCAGCATATTTTCAGTCCACAATATAGGTTCTAATAATTCTTACTAGACATTTGAACAACACTACAAACACATGTAGTGAATAGTGAACAATGTCTTACACTCGTACCTGTGACTTTATAAAGGTGTTATCTTAACAGCACAAAAACCTGCACAGCAGCAGACACACAGCAAGCTAAAAGAGGCTGAGAAGTTCCATAAAGCAGCAGAGCTGGATAATCAGTCTTTGTGGATTCATCAATATGAAGAACTTCTTTCACATAGTTGTTTAAAGAAGTGGTACCATAGAAGAACAGATTCATTTGGCTTTAACACATTTTTGTTTGGTATTTGGAGCAAAAATTATCAATCAACTAAACTACACACATAAACTACAAACAAGTAATTGTTGAGTCAGTGGTAGCAGCTACTCCTTCAACCTTTTGATTTATTATTCAACACAAACCCAAATCTACACTTCAGGCTCCTGTAGCTGAGCTAGGACAGGCTCTTGTATTTTATTCCTAATCGATGGAGCTGGAAAACAATTAGTCAAAAATGGCACCAGTGTAGCGGGAATACAAAGGATGCCAAAACAAAACTGGAGTTCTGAAGCTAATACTAATATTTTAGAGCTGTGAAAATGATTTATTATATAATATTTGTTCTTAAACATAAACGCATAACATAAAAACATCATAAAGAGTAAATCATTGTTAACAAGCTTTGTAATAAGTGGAACATTTTACAGTTGTCACTGGGCTGCAACTAACAACTATTTTCATTATCGCTTAATCTGCAGATTATTTTCTGGATTAATTGATTAATAATTTTGTCAATGGAATGTAAACAAATTTGAGAAAATGTCATTCACAATTTCTCAGAGCCCACAGTGATGTCTTCAATTTGCTTGTTTTGTCTAAAATGTTAAATATTCAATTTACTGTCATGTATGACAAAGAAAAACAGTGAATTGTCACAATTGAGGAGCTGGAACCAAAAATTTGGAACTTTTGCTTGAATAATGACTAAAATGATTAATCGATTATCAAATTTGCAGATTAATTTTCTTCCAATCAACAAATTGATTAATCAAGTAATTGTTGCAGCTCTAGTTGTCAGTGCTCTTTGGTGGACAAACTGAATTACCTCAGACATATATATTATATTTGACACTTCTGTACTGCAGTTCCTTGTTACTTATTGGCTACTATATACAACAATATATACAACAACAATAGACAACAATACCAAACGGTCTGTCTGAATTGGACTCTATTGTTGATTTAAACTGTCTCACAGTTGAGCATAAGGACTCATCTAGTCTCTACAAATCAGTCCTGTCACCAAACTTTGGTGACTCAAACAATGTGGAAGTGAATCCTGTTTTAAGTTGACTGGGCCCAGAAACTGAATATCTTGGGGTGTTAATTCCTACAGTCTGAGCTGGGCTTCATTGTTAACAACCACAAACCATCAAAAATGAATGACCTGAAATCTTGATCATATATTTTGCAAATTTAATAAATTCCTGCCTGGGTCGTCCTCATTGCTGTTGTGTCTTGTTGACTGTCAGTAAGAGAGGATCCTCTGAAGTCTTTGATGGTTTATAGACAGTAGAGTTTGGACCTTGACTGTTCCTCACAGTAGAATATTCACAGGCAGAAGAGCTGGGTCTGGGGATCAGCACCTCACCATTAGCTTTGTCAGTGCTGCTTTGAAAGATGATGGTGGAGTAATACATTGAGGCAGGGGGGTTTGTGGGAAAGATGGCAGTGGCATAAATCGTCTCCAATGCATTTCCTGAGCCTGTCTCCTGGAGGCGCTCCTGTACCTCCTCATAGACGTTATCCTTCCAGGGAAGAACAAAAAATTGAGTGAGTAGTTGATATTCAAACAAATAATAAGAACTATCCATACAAAGTGTACTTTACATTGTAGATAGAAAGAAATTACAAACAGGTTGGTAGTTGGACACAGCATCAGTGTGATGGACGGCTCACTGTGCTCCCTCAGTAGAATTTATTCACTGACAAAAAAGTCTGTAATACTTTACAGCTATATGTCTTATTTAGTCATATATATTGATAATCGAATAATTTCCATCCAGCGTTTTTTAATTGCATTTTCTTCTGAGTGGAAACAGAAAATCCGAACAAATCCCGAAATATCACAGATTTTTTTTTTAAAGGACACGTAACATGCTTCTTGTGATTTTCTGCCATTTATACACTGTTATAATTAGGGATGCATGATATTGGATTTTTTGCCGATATTTCCAACTCATTGTGGCCGATTGTCGATACCGATATATGTACATATTTTTTTCCAGCTGGCTGAGGAGACTATTATGCATGCAAGCATAGATTGTACTAAGTATGATCAAGAAAGACAATATATGAAGGAAGAATTTAGGAAGACTGGAGTTCAGGAGCTCAGCGTTGTAATGCACCTAATACGCTGGTTGTCAACTGCCGTTATAAACCAAAAAGAAGTTTTCTTCCCCCCAACAGAGTGGTACATCCTGTCAGCCAAAATGTTTCCTATCTGTGCAGCCGCACATAGCAGTTCCTCGACGGACTGTTTCTCCATGACGGTCCCGGCGCTTCCTCCGCAGGTTCCACTTCACTCAGCTGCCCGTCTGACCCACTGCTTCTTCCCACTTTAACCTGGATAGCAAACCGGGGCTCAAACAGAGAGCCAGGGCTAACGTTAGCTGAGAGGCTAACGGAGCGTTAGTCACAGCATGACCGGAGGGAAGCACAGCCAGCTATTATAAAGTACTACCACACACAGACACATTTATACTAACCTCTTTAATGTGCTGTGTTGCTGCTCTGTGTTTTTGGAGATGAAAATCCTGACAGAAAAAGAGAGAAAGCAAGAAAAGAAAGAGAACAAAAGAAGAAAGTAGCAGAATGATGGAGGTGGATTAATTTCAGCATTTTTCATCAAGTTATCTATACAGTTGCTTATCTATGTAGCTTAGAATCTATCTCTAACTTTCTATGTAGTTTGGTTTCACTGAATAGGATTTAAGTGTGCATCCCCCAAAATGAGCAAAGATAATATGTCGACAAAATTTCAACTTACAGACATGATAAAAGTCATGTTTATTAACTTCTGACGTCTTACAGTTTGTCTGCTTTTTTTTAGACATCACATCTTCACAGGATCGAGGAGTACATGAATGTGGTTTTGTGTGTACAGTATGCATGTGTGTGTTTCATGTTCTGCAGTCTGGTAATGAACTCCCTTACGTTTGTTGACGAGGATCACAATTATCACAAGCAGCAGCAGCAGCAGCAGGAGCAGCACAGGTCGAAAGATGATCATCATTACCACCTGAAAGTCACCTGCAAGATAAACCACACAATGCATAAAATGTCCAGCATCATTTAAAACACAGTGAACACATGGAATTATCACTCAAAGCTGTCTGTGTCAAGAAATTTAACAGGAATTTACAGAAATTAAATCATAAAAATGTTTTTCAAACACGTAACATTTAAGTTTGAAGATATCAAATGTGCTTTCTCACCATGACTCACAGATCCAGGTGGTGCTGCTGAAAGCAAAAAAAAATGCAGGTTGTACGTGTGCATTGATAAATTAACAAGGATAGAAAAGGAAAAATATAATTTTTCTAAGCTTGACAAATAAAACTTTTTATTTTCTGCTCCCTCTCCATTGCCAAGGTCTATTAATATATTAACCTCGGCCAAAATATTAAAACTTTTTAAAAATTTCCTTTAGATAAAGAAACAAAAACACACAAAATATCGAATTAAATAAAACAAAACTACGAATACATAAAAAAAGAAAGTAAGGTGATGACTTTGTGGAAATAAAACTTTGTTGAACAAATGGCTTTTTGACATGACACAGCAGGAAAACCACAGGTGTAAATAATAAAATGAATGATTCAGGGTCCTGGTATTGCACATGCTGGCTCAGTGTCACACTGTCATGGTTTAAGGGGACACTTGAATAGAGCAGAGCCATTGTTAATGTTATTAGTGATACCTGTACTTTCCTACTATGTCAAAATATTTGCCATTAACTTAATGAGGCCCCTACTTTTTCAGTTTGTTCCATTTCCTGTTTTGACTCTTAACTTCCTGTTGCTATTGCTGGCTACAGTAAATACAATTAGAGAGTCCTGATCGGTTCACACAGCACTATACATTTCTCAAAGCTGGGAACAAAGTTGCAAAGTTATGTTTGCTGTTAACTAGCTTACTTTATGTTGTTGTAGCTGTTTCTATGATTCAATTCAATTTTATTTATATAGCACCAAATCATATCAAAAGTTATCTCTTCACATAGAGCAGCTCTAGACCGTACTCTTTAATTTACAGAGACCCAACAATTCCTGATGAAAAACTTATTTGAATTCTTCAAAAACAATCACTAAATCGGATGGTTTTATTACTTTGTTTGGTCTGGAATCTGATTTATCAAAATAAAATAAATAAATCAATCTTTTCACCCAACTATGCAATATAACATATATTTTATTGATAATATTAGCTTGTTACACAATAAGAAGCCCATGCCATGGAAAACTGGACTGTGAAGTTTAACAGTAATGAGTATCCACTTTGTGTTGTGGGTGGAAAAATTATTATATTAACACATTTTGAACTGCCACACTCAGCCAACGACTGTTATAAACACAATAAAACACAAATACCAACCTGTTGTAACAGTAACATGAGCAGCTGTGTGGGAGAAATGATTTAATTAGTGCATCTATGAAAATAGTGCTCGATGTTTGTCAGACTGTTGTAAAATAACATTTCTTGTGCTCTCTCAGCTCTGTCAGTCCTTCAGGCTGTACGTTATTTTATAAAACAGGTCAAATATTTGTTAAAATGTAGGCACAAGGTGATCACAAGCAGCAAATGTCAATATATACAGTCCCCACTTCTAGTGTAGACAGGAAGTTGAGTTGAGTAGGTTCCTTGTTCCTTGTTACTGAAATGCATGAGGTTAATAAAAAAGCCTTTTAAAGGATTAGTTTGACATCTTGGGAAGTACACTTATTCACTTTCTGCCGGAGAGTTTAATGAAAAGATTTGTTGATTGATCTGTCTGTTAAATATGAAGTTACAGCCAGCAGCCAGTTAGCTTTGATTTAGCTTAACATAAAGACTGGAAACAAGGGGGAACAGCTAGCCTGGCTCTACTTAAAAGGTAACAGAATCTGCTTACGAGCTAAAGTTCATTAATTAACACATAGACGAAACCAAAGAATATGAAAAAAACGATTTCCTGTTTTAAATGAGGTTATGTGCCAGATCTGCTGGTTGCCTGGCAACTGCTCAGAGCCAAGAAACAGTTCAGCTTGTAGCCTCATATTAGCTTCAGCTGAACTTACATTTGTATTATTACACAGCATGAGGAGAATGGATTTTGTCCCTCTTCTCTTAAAAATCTGCTTTAGGAATGGATTTCTTCACCACAGATCACAATTACATGATCAATGACACCTCCAGTGTGTATATAGGTGAAGGATAAATATTGAGCAACTTATCATTTTAAAATTAAGACACTTCATGTGTAGATAAAATGAATAGAAACTTTGAAACTGATCAGTTGTTAAGAGCTTTGATGGAACATGTTGCTGATCAAGTCCTGCTGTCACTGCAGCATGCTCATCTGAAGTCTGGTGAAATGGACGTGCAGGAAATGAAATCAAGAGTACAAATAACAACGACTGCAAGTGTTCTCACTCTGTCAGTCAGGATATCACAGTTGACTGTGGTTTGAATAGAAAGCCAAATGCTACAGAGTGGCTGATCACTGTAATGTTGCATGTCTGAACTGTTCAGTTGACTCCCAGCACTTCAACTCTTGTAACTAGAGATGATACTTCATCAACAAATAGAAATCAAGATCACAGTTGAGTCATTTTCAGTTTGTCCTTGTTGTAGATGAGACCGTTAAATTCACTACAAGACAGAACCAGCTAGCCCATCAATGAACTCGCCTTCTGGAGTCACGACAGTCCTGTAAACTGCAGCTGGTGAACATGAAGTGTAACTAAACATGTCACACTTTACGGGAGTGTTGTGACTCAAAACAGCTCATGTATCATCTCCGTTACTCTTGAATAACATTCTTGTGCGTATTGTAATAACTAGACATTTTACACATTGTGCAAAAAAAAACTTGCCCTTTACTGTAAATCAAACAGTAATCAAAACTGTGGCTTTCTTTAAATGCTAGCAATCAATTAGCCTCCTACAATCTGAACCAGAGTCAGATTTTGGCTATAGTTGAATTGAAGTCTTCAGTCACTACTTCTCTGCATACCTTGCACATGCACGGACCCTCTTACACATGCAGGGATATTTGCACATACAGTACAATGCACATTAATGTACAATCAGACTTAACCACTACAAATTGTGTTTACATGTCTCTTTTTTATTGTAAGGGTTTTATATATTGTGTTTGAAGTTTAAATTTTTATAATTTTCATAGTTTTATATTTAATTCTCAATTTACTGTTTATTATCCATGGTGGTCAGAGGTTAGCACAAAATAAGAATTTCATTGTACAGTGGAGTTGACTGTTCTCTGTGCATGTGACAAGATTCGAAGTGAATTGAATAACTTCATAGTAATAAAATAACACGTCCACTCACCTACAGTCATCTCCAGTTTGTTGAAGAATGGGTTACTGCGTTTAATGTCAGTGTTTACTCCTCCACACCAGTATGTCCCGGTGTCGTCTGTTGTTACGTTTCTCACAGTTATGGTGATTTTTCTCCTGTCTCTGTCATCCTCCATTGAAAACTTCCCAGTGTTCGTCCTGCGCTTTGAGGTGCTCCATAGAGGTTGACATATAGACGGATCTTCTCCCTTACAGATGAATTTCTTAATGGGAGCACTTTGTGGGTAAACACACTGGTATGTGAAATTTTGTCCACTGGTTGGGGATCTCTTGAAGCTTTTAATACCTGTAAATAGAAAGACAAAGACAAATTCTAATTCAAACTGGCATTTTTGGCATCTCACTTTCTTTATTTCACTTTATTTCAACTTTCACTTCATGTTAAATATTTACATTTTTTTTATGATAGTTGTTTTTTTTACTAAATATCAAATGACAGCCAAACTGCCAATACAACATCTGAATGTGTATAAATTTGTGTTAACATCTTTTAAATCACCTGTCACCTGTGTTGAGTCATGTTTCACTGATAAACAGAAAATGAAAGTCAGAAAAAGCCTCTAACCAGTAGAGGAGAGCTGAATCTGTTTTACTCACTTTTAATCTCCAGTTGTATTTTTCTGCGTGAAACTCTGTAATTTCCTTCATTTGATTTGACTCCACACCAGTAGACACCAGCATGCTGTGAGCTCACATTACTGATGGACATGTTGAAGCTGTTGGTGTCTGTGAGAGTGAATGTCCCGTTTGACTTTACAGAAGATTGTGTTGATAAAATCTCCTCACAGATTTCATTGTTGTCTTTGCAGATAAACTTGACACTGGAGTTGTATTCGTTAGGGTAATCACATGTGATGATGGTTTTAGCTGTTCTGTACGCAGTTTGAGTAAATGGTGTCTGGCAGCCATCTTTCACTGCAAAGAAAAAAGAAAAGTAAAACATGCAAAACTGAACATTGTAATACTTTGCTAACACATGTTGGAAATGTATCATCACGCTCATATACAGTAAAGGGTGCATCATGTGCATTTATCTATTCATTATATCTGCCTCTCCTGTCCTGTAATGTTTGCTTCAGAGCAAATTGATTTCCATTTTTGCTAACTTGGTTAGCTCTGTACAGTAGAAAGTTGGAAGAGAAGCAGACTTCACTGAATGTGAAACATGTTCATACTAGAGTTACTTTGTTGTTCATCTTCACAATAGCCAAGCTTTTTAAATGTATTGACTTAATTATTCAGTCTTCAGGAAAAGGTGAATTATTTTCTGAATACTTTGTATCCTATCACCCAGAGACTAATGTTAGCAAAGCACCCAACCGCACCATGAAACTGACCACACTGCAGCACTTTACAAAACTTCAACCAACTGGAGAAGTGAAGAAAGTCGGCTGCTGTGCAAACTGAAGACAGAACATTAACAACACAGCGGAGCGTTTCGCTTTTTCCCCTCCTTACTCCAAAACATGCAGACCAACTTGTGTTTTTACAAAAGACATTAAACCAGTGATGTTGGTAAGTAAATGATACTTTCATTTCATTATTATTATACTGAAGAAGACTAAGATGCTTCCAAATGAATGCAGTTCACTTTTCTAAATCAAAAAGCTGCAAACTTTCACACACTTTTCTCTACTTTTTTCTGTTTGTCAGACGTGACCTTCATCAAGACCTTTTAGTTTAAAGTTATGTTTCATATTAAAGTTCAGTGGACACAGGACACCAGTGAATGGCACACAGTGTGTTGAAGGAAGCATCAGAAGAGACCAAAAATATTCCCTCTCTTTCTATTTATTGAATCAAGAATTGGTTTTGAATCAGAATCAAATTGTGAGATTCCCAAAGATTTCCACCCCAATGGGATAGATATACTGTAATTATAACGTGCAACCAAAATACAGATACATTTCTGAAATGTCTTTCAATGCCTGATGCCTGTGTGTTGTGTTGTTACATTTTTGTTAGTTTTCTTCATGTTTTCTTAGTGATGTTTTGTTAAACTTCACTCTGTCTTTGATACAGATGCAGCATCTCTTACCAACTTTCAGTTCCAGTTTCTGGGTTTCAGGGGATGAGTGAGGTCTTGGGTAAAATTTACACTGGTACTCCCCAGAGTCATCATGTTCAAGTTGTTTAATGGCCATCCTGAGATTTTTATTTCTTGTATCATGGTACAGGGAAAATCTGTCGTTCTCTTCCCACACATCCTTTTTAGTGCTTCGCATGTTTTTTCCTCTGGGATTAATAACCTCTATGTTTTGATATTCCTGATCTTCTCTTGGGTATTTGCAGGTGAGTTCAACCCATCCTCCTTCACATCCCTTCACTTCAGACGAGGCCTCACAGCCTGTTGATCAGACAAAGAGAAAAGTTCCCATCATGTCAGACACTGAAACAATCCCAGAACAGTCTGAATAAGAACCGTATCAACAAAACATCCACTGTCTCATCATGCTGGTAAACAGACTTTCTGGATTAATCAATAGATCACAGAGTTGTTCAATTAATCTTGTTGAATGTGTAATTTTATTCACACATATAGTGTTTTGTGGTATTTTCTGTAGAGATTCTGAAAGGCCTCTACTCATAAAATCTTAGTATAAATTTATAAAATACATTTCTTGTTGTATTTTTAATTTTTCAGTGTAACAGCAACTCTGCAGCCTGCCACGGTGTATTTTTTGGTTCTACCACCAGGAGTCGCCAACGTCAGGTTTTCAAATCCCAGTGGCTTCATGATTCAAGATAAGAATTGAAATAAGTTTGACTTTGTATTTCATCCTTGACAAATATTAGGAATTTTTATTTTACATTTTTTTAAATGTCAAAAATGTTTGTGTTAGTGCCTGTTCACCAGAGGAGTTTTATGCACTCATTATCTCTTCTTTAACTACTGTGTTATAAATGATTAATACTTAGAGTAAAACAGGTGTCTTTCTAACCCTACCAGTCCCAGCGACCCGTCCACTGTTTAAAAGAAAAATCCCCTCCAGACATGTTTTAAGACATAAAAATACTTTTTTTCACAAAACATTAAAATACTTTTTAAAAATCCTTAAAATTACATCTTTTCCTTTTCTCTCATTAAAAATCCAGAATCTCTGAATATGTAAATATTGTTCATTTCAAAAGTCAACTGCTGGACACAAGATGTTTCCTCCTTCACTGTAAAGTTCATTCTCAGTCTTCAAGTTTCCACATCACACTCGTGGAAGTTAAAAACTAGTTGTGAAATCAGAAATCATGCTCTTACGTAAACACATTAAACTGAGTTTTAAGGTGAGCTCAGACAAACTTTCCTCATTCAGCAGATGAATGTGAAAACAAACTCTGCACACACATCAATCAAATATCAATATGTCAATCAATAGCCCTGGACCTAACAAGCAAAATGAACCATCACTATTAGTTTTAACCCTTTCTTGTAAATAGTTATGCCCATTAAAGTTTGGATGTTTCTCTTTTAAATGGGGAAATTGGCTATAAATAGTTCATTGAATAGTTGCTTTTGTTAATTATTGTTTATGATCATTTAGCAAACTGTTTACATTCTAGCTGTTCACCCTTGAGCTTTATAAAATCAAAAAGGTCAGTGGCATAGTTTGACCTGAGTGAAAGTGGAGTAAAATATAATTTGAGAACCATAAATGTTTGTTTTTCTTTGTCAGTTTTCGCCTTTGCCGTTTATTAATTATGAAGCTGTTAAAAGCTTAATGTTGCTGTCAGTTTCACTAAAAACTTTACAGATTTCACTCATCAGTTGTATTAAACATTTTTAAATATTAAAAAAATATATAGTGGACACCATCAAAAATGCATTTTGTGATATTTGTGATATTTATAATTCATCATAAATCTTGAATGGAATTATTCACATCAAATATTTCTTTCATTTTCAAACAGTCCTGGTTGACATGAAATAAAAATGGGTTCATATGCACATACATGGCATAAACAGGATATAAACATAACATTCATTAGTCTGTAATATCTGTAATCAGGTATTAATAATCTTTTTACCTGCCGTTAGTGAGAGGATGAGGAGAAGAAAGCTCTTCATTATGTTGGCCTTCGATGCTGAGATCCTTCGTCCTCAAGTATGAACTCTAGTTGGTTATTTCCTCTTTTCTTGACTCTGCAGTTGGTTTGTCTCAAGTGTTGTGTTTCATGAATTTATATATGTTGCCTAAAAATATCACACCCCACCTTTCTGTCTATCCTTCCCCTTTTTTTTTTTAGTCTTAACCACAACTCCTCCCTGATTATTGCTACTTGATGTTGACAGTAAACACCAAATAAGTGGTGAGAAAGATAAAAAGAAAGAAAGAAGAAAAGAAGAAATCCTCTGATGCAAACATGATGTGTCAGATAGAAAGTAACTTTGTCACATCCTGTCTGGCCTTTTAGTGTTTTTTGGACTTGTGTCTTTTTGTTTTTTGGGGTTCCTTGTTTTGCACTTCTGTTGAGTCCTTCTGGTCATATGTTTTGCTTGTTGTGTACTTGGGTTTGTGTTGGTGGGTATTCTTGGATGGGTTAGTGTAGGTTACGTTGGGAGTTTGTATTTTCTGGGTTTTGGGTTTTGTGTTGCTCTGTTTCCCTTGTGTGTTCTGTGCTCCTCCACACCTGTCCTGTGTCAACCTCGTCAGCCCTGCCCTGCGTCCTGTGTTTCCTCAGCCAATCGGCTCCCTGTCTGTTTATTCCCCTCTCCTGAGTTCTCCACCCATCTCCCCATTGGTTCAGTTTCTTTTAAAGTCCTGTTTTTCTGTTAAATCCTTGTTGGATCATTTGTTATACTTGTTCTGTTTCACCCTGTGCTGTCCTGACTAGGGATGCACGATATTATCGGCACGTCATCGGTATCGGCCGATATGACCTCTAAAATGAAATATCAGCATCGGCCGAAATGAACATTTTCTGCTGATTATGAGAGGCCGATTTGCCGCCTTCTCCGCCGCCGCATAACTGTGCTTCCCTCCACGGACTGTTTCTCCCTGACGGTCCCGGTGCTTCCTCCGCAGGCTCTACTTCACTCAGCTGCCCGTCAGACCCGCTGCTTCTTCTAGCGGTGGCTAGCTGGCTGTGCTTCCCTCCGCCCATGCTGCTGCTAACACTGCGCTAGCCTCTCAGCTAACGTTAGCCCCGGCTCTCCGTGTGGATCCAACCGGAGCACCGAGCCCCGGTTTGTTATTCAGGGTAAAGTGGGAAGAAGCAGCTGATCTGACGGGCAGCTTGAGTGAAGCGGAGCCTGCGGAGGAAGCACCGGGACCGTCAGGGCGAAACAGCCCAGGGGGAGCTGCTATGTTCGGCTACACAGTTAGGAAACACTTTGGCTGACAGGATGTATCACACTGTTTGGGGGCGAAAAAAACAACTTCTTTTTGGTTTATAACGGCAGTTGGCAACCAGCGTATTAGCTGGCGTCTTCCTAAATTCTTCCTTCATATATTGTCTTTCTTGATCATACTTAGTACAATCTATGCTTGCATGTGTAATAGTCTCCTCAGCCAGCTGGAAAAAAATATGTGCATATATCGGTATCGGCAATCGGCGACAATGAGTTGGAAATATCGGCATTATTAAAAGATGATTTCTGTCAACTCTGCATTCTGGTCTCTGCATTTGGGTCCATTCCTACTAAACCTTGTTATGAAATGATCGAAGACAGTCAGTCATCTTTGCTGGAAAAATCTCATTTTAGGACTCATGGTTACTGTTAGCAGTTAGCTAACATCTTAGTCAAGCTAGCAAAAATAAAAGACTACCGTTACTCACTGATTTCTTGATCTAAATACCACAAATTATGATCCTCTTCACTCTTTCATGAACAATTATGCTAAATTTCACTGACGTGGGGATTTTTTTTTAAAACTTCAGTGTCCAAATGGAAAACTTTGGTTTATTCAAAGCCATATTTTAAAAGCCTTATCCTGTAATAGAGAACAGTGTCAGTCTAATATTACTTATGAAACATCTCATTCAAAGACATTCATCATGTGGTATTGTGCGCAGCTGACAGACACAACTCATTACACAGTAAAATATAGAGATATTCGTAGTGTTACTGGACGGAAAGAAAAGACAAATTTATCAGATTTTACATGAACATTTAAACCTAGTGACACAACATTTCTGCTGCTACGTCTCTAATCCGTCACATAAGCAGAAGGTCAGACACAAACTGAGTGTTGCTTACACTTTATTTTTATGTCAACTAAATGAAACCCAGTTTTTACTGCAAAGGACACAAAATGGACAAAAAGAAACTGCAAAATCCATTTAAATCACGTCTATCATAAAATGTATTTTTCCCAGAGTAAATTCATATTAAAAAAGCCAAATGTTGAGTTGGAAAATATTTTGTTTTTTAAATAAAGCTGTGATTGTATAACAAATTTGAACAGCATTGAGCTTCTATAAAACACTGAGCGGCTTTATGAACTGTCTCTATAAAAAAACATCATAATAAAACATCTCTTCCATCATCCGAGTCTAGCTCATGTCCATGCTCTCTGCAGGTCCTAAGCCCCCTCCCTCCCCTCCCTGCACACTCTGGAAGATGGACGCCATGTCTGCGTTGGTTCTGATCTGGTTGGCGAAGTCAGCCATGCTGGGGCTCCTCTCCACCTCGGGCACAGCCAGCAGGGCAGCAACAGCGCGCATGGCCGAGCGCCGCAGCTCCTCCTGTTTCTCAAACTCCTGCTTCACAGAACCGGCCTTCACCTGCAGGCGGTGGGGTTAATTTCAGTGTAGTGGGAACCATCATCACAAGCTCATTATGACTGTACTCCTCGATACAATGCGTGATATATATTTTACAAAAGAAAACGAGACTTTAGAGTGGCTATAATTGATATTTTCTGTAATAACAACATAAGAGCTGTCAGAGTGTAATGTGTTGGTCGTGGCTCGTAGTGATGAACCTACAGAAAATTATCAGAGACTCTGCAGCTCCTTTATGGAGCTTTATTGTGAGTTTCAGCTCGTGGTTTATCTGTCCGGCTGCAACTTTACTGTGGTTCACTCTCAGCGCTCTCATAGACTCATTTTGGGCCGCAGCAGGCAGCTGTTTTCAGAGAAAAAGCCCTAAAAAGCCACTGTACACTACCTGCTCAGCACCAAACAGCAAACAGACACAGTTAGCTGTAGACTAGCTGGTGAACATAGTGGAGCATTTAGCAGCTAAAGAGACAGATATTTCCCTCAGGAGTTGATAGAGAGAAGAAACAGAGCTAAAAGAGAGTGAATATTGGACTTACATTCACCAGGTGGACAGAAACACGACTCCAAATGAATGATAATGTTGCTCCGTAACTGCTGGATGTGTGAATAGGCAACTGTTTGCTAACAAGTTCATGATATCAACTTAAAAGTTGATGATATGATGTCAGTGTTGTGTTCACTACTTGTTTCTGCTGAAAATTAGGGGACATAAAATTAGTTAATGCAGGTTTGAAGAATTTATAGGTTCTATTAAAGGAGTAGTTTAGCATTTTAGAAAAAAACTCAAGACTCATGTCCATTAAATATGATGCTACAGCCAAGAGACAGTTAGCTTAGCTTAGCTTAGCACAATTACTGGAAACAGGAGGAAACAGTTAGCCTGGCTCTGAACAAATTTCAAAAAACCTGCCTACCAACATCTCTAAAGCTCACTAATTAACACAGTCTCTAAATATTTATAATGACACTAAAATGTTTCATCTTTACATTTCAGTTTATGAACAGATTGAACAAACAATATATCTTTAATTAGTGAGCTTTAGAGATGCTGGTAGGTAGATTTTGACAAAGCCAGGTCAGCTGTTTCACCCTGTTTCCAGTATTTGTACTGAGCAGAGAGATATGGGAGTGGTATTAATCTCATCTAACTCTGCGAGAAAGCTACTAAGCGTATTTCCCCAAAAAATGAGCTTTTTCCAGCCTGGATCTTATTTTTGTAGTTTTGACCAACATTCATATATGTTCACCTTTCTTTTAACCTCTAAGTGGTGTAAATATCTAGCTTAAAAAGTCTTGTTTGCAATACTCTGTAGACTTCAGTTTCAGTCACCACAAACAACACACTACATATTTTAGTGTTTATATGTATTATATTATGAGTTATGACCTCTAAGACTCCTAAATGTGTCTGTGTGAATGTGTTTCTGGTACCTTGGTAGTGCAGGTAGCTTTAAGTGGCTCCACCAGTCTGTCCAGTCTTTGCAAAACAGCAGCAGGACACAGAGAGGCCAGTCTGGCAAGCATCAGGAAGGTCAGCATCTACACAAACAGAAGTACAAACACACGAGAAACACATGGAGAAGCGGAGGCAAGAAGATGAATGAGACACTTGTGTCTGTGGGTGCGACCAAAGTTATCCACAGAGCAACAACCAAACCAGCATTTAACAGGTCTGAAGTGACATTTGCAGGCACATTGACATTAATGTGCTGCAGCTGAGCAGCTGATTAGCTATTTAGCCTGCTAACTGATGTAAGCGGTGCACTTTTTCCCGGTGGATGTTTGTTTGGTGGCTCGTTCATCAAGCTAAAATGCAGGACAAGATGTGTGTTTATGTTTGTATCTTAGATAAGAAGGAGACTTTAGCAGGGAAGCTGATGTGGGTTGCTATTCAGAGTCTGTGGCTCTTGTGTTGAGTAGCAGGATGCAATCAGGCTCAGTGTGACTGTCTGCTCTGCCGATGATAGAATGACATGTTATTGCTTTATTCAAGATTTATTTGGCTGTATCGAATAAAATCAAAACCAAAAAATGTTAAATATACATTTCTCCCTTTTGATTTCAGATTTTTTTTTACAAAGGAGAACACAGATAAATGCAACTGAATTTCAGCTGAACTTTAAAGTTCGTAGCAACAACTGAGCGTACGTAAGATGTGGTCTGACTTGGGGACGTTAACACTTTCTACCCAGAGAAGAAGACTAAACTCGAAACTCTGACGTTGATGTTTTCTACCCACCCTGATATCATAGTGGTCTTTGAGTCCTTCCTCCACATGATCTAGAAACTGCAGGACATCCAGCCCCTCCAGACAGCTGTCCAGCAGAGTGTACATACACTCAAATGCTGCTTTACGCACATCCAAACCATCATCCACAGTGTGTTTGAATGGACCCATCTCCACCTGCAATTCACACAAAAATATAAACACTTGCACAAAGCTTTGATAAACATATTGTGAAAAAGTTTAGCTTCCCAACCAGTCAACCCACCTCTCTGATGAGGTCCTTCCTGATCTGGGTCTCCTTGTAGAGGTGAGGCAGCACCGTTGCTAGACGACCACGGATCAGGGATGGTTTGTTATGAGCTGCCGAGTTGAACATCACCAAGGCAACGCGGCGCACGTTGATGTCCTCGTCCTGCAGGGTCTTCAAGAAGTCACCTGCCGACACACAGATACCATCACAGATGTAGAAGAGACAGGGATATGTGTGTGTACTTCTGTTTTGGTAAGAAGACTTTAAATTTGATATGTTTTAAGTGAGAAATGATTAACTGGTTCTGTCAAATTTAAGGTGTTAGTTCAGGATTGGGACTTCGGTTGAGAAATCTGAGCACTGAGCATGTTTTACTTATAGTGACATAACTTCATATATCATTAATATCATTATATAATTATGTCATTTACTTATATCTCATTTATGTCTGTAGATCATATAACATCTTTTGAACTGTGCAAAAATAAAACAGTGAATTATTAATATATTCTATAATAATCAGCAGAGGTACAGTCACAGCTCTGGTGACTTTGTAACATCACATTTACAACAGTGTTTAATGTGCACTGTCCAATAAACCAATAAAATACAAAAATAAAATTTAAAATTATCACTAAAAAAAAATTGTACATTTTATCTAAGTGCCTGTGTCATTTTTCTTGTAATGGTAACCTGGTTAGTAAAACTGACAAACTGGTAGGTTATAATTAAAGCTGCATGTGGAGTAAAGACAATTTTAAAGCAGCTAATCAAAGAGAAAAATGAATGCATAGAAGTTCTGCAAAAATTAAACAAAATGGCCCTGGACTCCAGAGGGTTAAAACACATTGTGCATATCGGCAATATGCACATTGAAGGAGGAAATTTCTTATTAAAAAGATTATTTTTGAAGATAATTACTTGATATTAACTTCAGCTGAACTTTAGGATGCAGTTTACACAGAATGAGGATTGTTGGAACTGCTTTAGAAATTGATCTCTTCACAGCCAGTATAGACAGGAGGAACAACTACAGTGATGAAAACTCTTTCAATGTACATAGAGTATGTGCATGTAACTACTGTTTTAACCCTTTTATGCATGAATTATGATAACCTCAGTCAGGATTTTTTTCTTAAGTGTTTTTATTCCTCTTTAGGCATGAAAAAAAATATTTGAACTTCATTTTTTTTAAACACGCATTTTTCAAGGAGTTTGTCCAACTTAGAGGACAGATGATTAATTGTCATTTTCTCACTTGGAAATTTTAAAAAATGTATTACTCCTTAGTTGTTACTTGATGTTACAAAATTTTATTTACCTGCAAGGGTCTATTACTATAGAAGGGTTGGCAAGATATTCCTGAGCTGGTGAGCATTTCCGGCGAGCAGGCGGCCATCTTGGTTTTGAGAAATTTGTATTGCACTTACAAAGGCTGCCCAATGAATGGCAGTGTCTGGGATGACACACTAGAGTCCACTGTGTTGGCTGATGTGCAACTATACCATTAAAACCCATGCATATATAAGAAAACAGCTTTTGAATAGCTGTCCACTGTAGTGACCGCTATGCATGAAAGGGTTAATACAGAAATTTAAAAAAAATGTGAAACTATCCTTTAAAATTAAGATTAGCTTTGTCCTCACAAGGAAAGTAAAACAAGTGTGTTTTTGTGCTTGTGTGTCTTACCTATGCATTCCTTCAGCAGTGTGTCAACAGGAGCAGGTTGGTCAACAATAGTGAACTTGATAGCCGTCACCACTGTGCTGCGAGCCAGAGGAGAACCTGTGAGGGGGCAGGTAGAGTCCTGGATGAGATTCTTTAGTTAATGGGTTGGTTGACCTAAATAACACTCACTTACCTATGGTGGTTTCTACTCATGGAGATACAGTTTTGGTTTTATTTACCCAGGTTTTGTGATATCTGTCTGAGATTTCTTCCTCCACTCAAATACAAATGAGGTGAATGAAATGTGTGTTGTGCAGCTTTTAATATTAACTATAAACAATAGTAAGACTCTACAGCCACACCAGCAGCTCTGTGAGGCTGTACTTGACCTAAATGCTCACATCAGCATACTAACAAGCTCTCAATGATAACATGGTGATGTTTAGCAGGTATAATGTTTACCATGTTCACGCTTGTTGGTTTAGCGTGTTAGCATGCAAATATTTGCTAATTGGGACTAACACAAGTACAGCTGAGGTTGATGGGAATATTATTAGCTTTGCAGGTCAAGTCAGCAAAGTTACTACAATTCATCCTCTAAGGACTGTGAATGTGAACAAAGAGTCAACGTCATGGTGGCGTTAGAGGAAAACTCTGTGCCAAATATTATGCCAATCCATCAAGTAGATGTTGAGATAAATCAAAGTATAAGTCAAACACTTGCTTTTGTTGCTAGAAGAAAAGAAGATCATAAAAACCCTTAAAATGTATTCTCCAAGGAATATCTGTCATAAATGTCATGGCAATCCATCAAATTGTTGTTGAGATATTTCACTCTGACCCATAAAAGTCAACCTCATGGTGGCGCTAGAGGAAAGCTCAGTGGATCATTAACATCAGTAGGATTCATCTTCTGGAAAACATGAACGTCTGTACCAAATTTCATGGCGATTCACCAAACAGTTGTCAAGATATTTCAGTCTGGGTCAAAGTGGTGAACCAACCGACTGTCATTAAAGAAAGACACAGTAATGCGTCTTTCTTTAAAGGAATCACTTTCTACTGAGGATAGAGTCCCTCTGAAAGCTGCTGATGCCACATTGATACTAAAATTCACAACAATCTGAGCAATATTTCTAGAGATATTTTGCTCTGGACCAAAGTGTCGGATGGATGGTCAGATTCAAAATCTCCATCCACAGTTGGTCAGACAAATATAAGCACTTTCCCACCTCACACATCATACCAGCTTTAAGTTGCTGTTTAAGTCTGGGTAATAGTTGCGACGGGTTGACTAAGGTCAGTTTTCCCAAACATTCAGCCACCAGGTTCCTGGTCCCCTCCTCCTGACACTCGCAGTTCTGAAACAGCAAAGCCCAGATAGACTCCACGTGGGCCGAGAGACTCGAGGCTGGACAAGCACTGGACAGAAAGAGAGAGAAAGTATTCAGCAAGAAGAACAGAGGGAGAGGAAGAGAAGTCATTGTTTAAAGAGATTCTGGTTTTATGACATAATACTGTAAATTCTCATAATAAAGCCTGTATATAAATAACGGCTGCATCTCATATTATAATAGCTGTGTAGTGATAACAGACACACAAACCTATGAACACACATACCTGATGACTTCTTTGAGGGAGTGTAGAAGCAGGTACTGTCTTCTTGGCTGGGAGGTGATCTCTTTCAGCATGAAGGGCAGGAAGTCGTTTAGGCTGCCGACTGCCATGCTGCCTAAAGCGCAGGACGCCGCTGTCTTCACCTGAAACCACAAACTAGAGACTATAAAAAATAGGAACTTGTGTGAAGTCTTGTTCTTTTTTTTCCCTCCTCCGTTCATCCAGGAAAACGTTCAGCTGAACATTTTATTTTCCTACAAATTTATTCATAGCTCATTTGGTTACAACCCGTCTTCACTCACTGTACCATCCACATGAATAATACAGAAAAACCAATAATGTTATTGTCTATTTTTGACCTTTTCTGTTCATTGTTACCATGGTTATAACATATAAACCATTACAGGACTGTCTGACCTCTAATCTTCCTCTCATCTCTCAACCAACTCACTCAACATGTTTCTGTTTGGTCTCTATTATCAACTATTAATAAAGGCAAAAGAAAAAACAAGACTTTGGAACAAGAAAATAAAAATTAAGCTTTGACATAAAGGACAGTTTAAAAAGAAAGTATAAATATGTTTTTCTCTGGTTTCAACATACTAACTAATACTGTGTGAACAGAAAATTAATCAGGTGGAAAGCTGGAAGGAATGGCTTGATAAATGGGCCGATATATCAGCAGATTTTTAAAACTCAAATATAAACTTATTGGTCAGACTATGGATACCTTTGTGATTTGGACTGTTGTCAAAATAACTGATACTATTTGTATCCCTGGAACCATGTAAGTCTTACCTCTTCACTGGTGGAGGAAAAGGCCTCCAGGATGACTCCCTGAACCTCTTTACTCCCTCCCAGGCTGCCGTTCCTCCCCACCTCCCCCAGACATAATAAAGCCAGGACACGAGCGGACTCTGGAGAACCAGGATTCTTCACCTGAGAAGAGCAGAGACAGCAGATACAGCAACACAGAGTACAGAATACAGAAGACCAGGAGCCGTATTCAGGCTAAAAGTGGCTCCTAACTGGCCGAGTTAGAAGAAACTTCTAAGAATAAGAGTAATTTACAAAACATTTTACTTTTTTATTTTTTACATTTTAACCTAAGTCAAATGCTGCAGGTAATGAGTCTCATTGCATCTGTGCTTACAGAAAATACAACAATAAAAGCATATTTTGAACAAACAACAAGCAATCCAATAACACCGAAGACGACAGTTTGCACATCTCTCTTCTAATAGCACACTGAAAAAATGCACTTCACAGAAATGATGAATTTGAGATACATCAGTCGTGAAATGAAGTGTGTGGTGTGAGTCCTCTTCACACCACATTAAATAATGACCAACTGCAATAAATATTACAGTAATTATGCTATTAAATACTATTTTGTTTGGTCAACTGAAAAACAACAATCAACAAACATCTGGTAATCTGTTTGACAAGTCAATTTTACTTTGTTTCATGAATAAAATCTATGACAAAGCAAATAAAAAAAGTGTATATTTCTATCTATCGATCTATCCATGTATTGTATTGATAAATATTTTGTTTCACATTCACTGACACAGATTGGTCACCTGTCCACCAATCACTGTAGACATAGAAAGAAGGTTCAATCATGCTTTGTATATAGCTTTTAGAAGTAAACTCTCAGATAGGAACATTTAGTGCTATTTAAGGAGGACTCCTAGCTGATGTACAGTAACAATGTTCAACACAAACCTCCTGTATGAGGCTGGTTACTGTGCCTGGTGTCTCTTTGGGGCAGGCGGAGGACAGAGCAGCTACACAGCGAGCGACAGAGTGGTAGGACTGTCTGTGGATGACAGAGCTGTCTGCAGAGGACGGAGAGCTGTGGAACGGCTCTGTGAGAGACTTCAGCAACTGACTGCAGAGGAGAGGCGAGGAGGAGAGAGGAGAAGAGAGGAGGAGAGAGGAGGAGGGATGACAGAGGTGGAGGATATTACTTTAAAATGATGGAGCACAAGCGCACTAGCATGATATTCTTCAAATTAAACGTGTTAATTGATTGTTATGTGTTATTGATTGTTAGAGTTCCTCTTCTGGCTCTTTGTAATCAGATGAATATCAGTTTCTTTCCTCCTTTACACACTTGAAACATGACTTGGACTTGTTCAACATGTTGTTGTATGTCTGTGTTGTCTCATGATGGGCTTAAAGGTGTTTCCTCTGTGGCTTCTGGAAGGTTTCCATCTCACTTGATGAGATGAGTTCTGTTTACAAGCTCGAGGGGAACGGGATTATTTTTGAATTCTTGCTTCTTTTTTTTTTTTTACATCTTACATCTTCAATATTGGCAAAAAGAACTGCAGCTTACATCCAAAAATATCAAAATCAGCACTACAACCCACGTGGGTCGACAAAAACATTATAAACAAACTATTAACAATTATCCTCAACCCAAAATATTAAGGCCTAAATAAATCCAACACATAGTTCACCTACAAACACCTGATCTTACCTGTAGCTCAGGTTGCTGGTTTTGGATGATACCAGTGCCTGTAGGAAGGCCACTATGGCTGCGAGCGCACCGCCCTGCAGCAGTGGAGAATGGACGAGTCTGAAGACCCCCGGCAGCACAGAGGAGCTGATCTTAGCCAGAGAGGAAGGGCAGGCTTTGGCCATGCAGGTCAACAAGGTGACAGACACCTGAACACAGAAACAGCATATACTGCATGTATATTATAATAATATCAATATAAAGAACTTTATAAATTGAAACGTTTACTCACAGCTGAAAGGGGTTAAGTTTAGGGTTCAGGATTAAGGGTTTGTTAGTTAGAAGGATATCTCAAAAAACTACTGAACAGATTCTTATGCAAACAGCGCCACCATGTGGTTATTTATGAAACATTTTCCATCTTGGTTTAAAGGGGACATATTCTGCTTTTAGTGATTTTCTGTTATTTATATACTGTTATGATAAAATGATTGCTCTGAAGGCTAACTTTGCCGCATTTTTTTTCTTCCTTGCTGATGAGCTGACGTCGGCTCGTCGTGGATTTCATAGCCGTGGTTGCTAAGGTTGTTGCTAAGGTGGTTGCTAAGGTTTTTCCATGCATTGTTTGCATTGTCCACTCGCGTATTTTGGATCGGACATGTACGGATGTATTTGTTGACATTTTGACAAGTAAAGAATGAAAAAATAATAGAAATCCTGCTACTATAGTTCGTTTCATGGTTTGTTTACGTCGCCTCCAGAGCTGGAGGAAGCTTCCTGAAGCTGACCAATCAGAACAGAGTGGGCTCATCAGGAGGGAGGAGAGCTAAAACGGCCTGTTTAAAGGGCTAGTATAAGATAAATAAGGAGTTTTTTTTTACTGTAAATCATGCAAAGATATTCCAGTAGAGCCCAACAATATAAATATAGACATATATACAATATATATGGAAATGTGCATATGTCCTCTTTAAGTAACTTTACACAACAACATATTGCTGCCACCATGACATCAGTTTCTTGTTATAACGAGAAACTTTTCTAATTATAACATGTTAAGTTGGTAAGTTGTTATAACAAGAAACTTCCATATGTCATTAAAACCAGAAGATCCATTCAGTGCCTGAAGATACTGTCTATAAATATATTCAGTCTGAGAGCTTTCTAGTTTGTATTTAGTGAAACCTTCTAAGCTTCCAGAAATTGGTATATACACATCTATTAATTACCAGTTTTAATCATCACTCTCCCAGTTATCCCAGACCAGAGCTCTTTCCTCCCTACCTGTGATACGTGCATGTCGCTCTCATCCACCAGAGCAGGAAGTTCGTTCAACACGGGCTCCAGTGCTGCCGGTTTGATGCTGGCAGCGTGATGCGTGACCAGTGTGGTCAGACACGCCAGCGTGCCGAGCTTCAGAGCCCGCTGGTTCTTCCTCAGGAAAGATCCCAACACGGACAAAGCTTCTGGCAGGATGGACGACAAGTCAATCTGAAGGAGAGGGAGGGAAGAGAAGGGAGAGTTTTATTGTTTTTTAGTCAATTCTTCATTTGGGAAAGTATCTTTTTTTATATTACACGGTTTAATAAATGTGTCTTTCATTCATACTGAACCTTTAACTGAGAGGCAGCGATGAGCGTGATGGTCCTCACTGCTGTCAGTCTCGTAATCTCATTCTTCAGCCTCTCCAGGAAAATCGCCAACACACCCTTCAGCTCCGCCCCCAGGTGATCACCAAGGTGACACACCATGTGACCCATACAGGAAATAGCCCTTTCTTTCACTTCCTGGTCGATGTCTGTTGCTTTCAGCCTCTTCAAAGTTGCAGAAAACACCTTGAAGAAACAAAAGTTTATGAATTTAAACACTGAATAGACCAATAGATTCCAATAGATGGATTGTTGACATTTTCTGGCCGTCCAGGTGTTAGAACTGACAGATTATTATAACTTGATGGTTTTATTATAGCTGAAAATAACAAACAGTCAAGAAAAACTAGAAAAGGAGATTAAACAAGACAGTCCAGAAGAAAACAGACCTGCAAAACCCGACCCATCGTACCTCTTTAACAAACGGTTTGGGGTCGAATCCTCCCTTCTGTTCCAGCGGCCTCATCACTCTGACCAGCTGCTGGGTGACCAGCAGAGCCTCCGAGGTGATCTTATAGAAAGTGTCGTCTATACACGCCACCACCGGCGGCAGCAGCACCTGAAGGGACCACAGCAGGGGTGACAGAGAGAAAATTCTCCACATGAGCCCTTCCTTCACGTCACAGAAGCTCATTTCTTAGTTATTTGGTCAAAATGACAAAGCCATGTGTTCTAATGTGTCTCATGTATCACATCCAGAGGGTGTTTTTACATCTATTTTAATTGTTTTGAACAGCTGAAGTGTTCAACAGTCAAGCTACATGCTGTTAATTTCACCAGTACCTCAGTGTAATAATATAATCTTTTTGGTGTATGTAACTCTGATAAATGGTCAACATATGATGAAATATCTACATTCCTGTGTAGAGCCTTCAGTTATCATCTTTCACTGAAAATGAGCTGCTTCTCCAATAATCACAGGTTGTGATAATGACGGTAATTAACCTCAATCAACTATTGTTGTTGATGCTTCTGTTATTTTATTTTATTTTTATTTATTTTTGTTCTGCCCCCTTTTTTCTGTTTTTCTTTTTTTTTCTTAAAAAAATGACTCAAGACAATTAATTGATTATCAAAATAGTTGGCAATTAATTTTCTGATGATCAACTAATTGATTAATTGACTAATCGTAAAAGATCAAGAAGCGAAGCATTAAAAGAGGTTTAAAGGACCTGCATATGGGGCTGAAAGGCTTGAGGAGGATGGGAGAGGAGGAGGACATGGAAGAAGGAGAGAGCATCGATCCTCATGGTGGAGGAGGTGGACTTGTCAGTCAGGGAGAAGACGATGCCTGGAGGAAGGAGGGAGGAAGAGGAAGAGGAAGAGGGGAAAGGAGAGAGCAGAAGGACGAGAGAAATAGATGTTGGGAGGTTTTTTTAGTGCAAATGAGTGAGGAATAAAAAGGGAGCTGTGAAATGAGGGAGGTGTGAAGTCGAAATGTGTGTGTGTGTGTGTGTGTGTGTGTGTGTGTGTGTGTGTGTACCAGGTATTAGAGCAGGTATGTGCTGTTCCAGGGCTCCAGGTACAGTGTGAGCCAGCTCAGTGAGGAGACAGAAGCAGCCCTGTCGAGATTTTAAGCTCTTCTCCTTCAGCTGTCTGTGGAGAGCCTTCACTATCACCGGCACCTGCACCGACAACACACACACACACACACACACACACACACACACACACATTACCTGTCTACTGTGTCATTAAGAGTAAAACATGTTTATTATATTACAATACATTTATAGGTTACCCAGAGACAGATTGGTGCCAAATGGAGGCATAAACTACACATTATACCAACAATCCAGTTGTCAGATCCACATTGAATCATTGTCCGTGATCCCTCAGCAAGGTTTTTATGGGCTTTTCAAAAACAAAGATTCTCTTAACAGATTCCCAAGAAATATATTAGGATATATTTGTTTCACTGGTTAAAATACATCAACCAACAGAGCTTTTGTTTGTGTTGATGCTTTAGTCCAAATAACAATTTAATCCAGACCAGGAACAAAATGTCACACATCGGTATCACGTCACCTCAGCTGTTATCATTCATCATTCTGCCATTGATGCTTAAGGCGGCCAATTATTTCTGCCCCATGCGCCCGTCTGTCTTCAGTAAATGTTTGTGTAACGAACTCTGACTCACCACATCATCCTCTTCCACACTGAAAATCTTTGACAGACTGTAAACAAACTCGTGACATCATTCTCTACCTGTTTCTTCAGCATGGCGACCGCCGGCTCCTCCTCCTTGCTCGCTCCCGTGTCCGAACCGGCCACGATGAGGCCGTGGTGACTCGATCCCCCTCGCGTTTGTCTCAGCAGCGTCGAAAAAGCCGAAAAGACGTCTGCCCGCACGTTCTCCTCGCGCTCCTTGAATCTGGCGAGCAGGGCGGGGCAGATGGAGGAGTAGAAGGAGAGGAGGAGGTCCCGGCGCGTGTCGATCAACGCCTCAAGACACTTGATGGAGGAGCGTCGCACCTTCCAGCTCATATCATCATCATCACTGTACTCGTCGTCGGATTCTGGATGGAGTCATGAGACAAGAAGAAGAAGATGGGAGCACACAGATCTTCAATGTAATTATGTTAAAATCACTCAAAATGATCATTTCAAATGATTATTTATATTTGTGGTGTTTTTATAAAAGTGAAAAAGCAGATTCTTCGCAGTAATTTTAACTTTGCTTGTAAACAAAAGTTAAAGACTTTAAAGAGTTTCTTTTTAAAATCTGATGTGCACGGTTAAGAACTACACCTCAAACTCACAACTACAAACTAACTCACTTATTAATGAAACAACAAAGAAGCGCTTGTCAAAGATGAACAGAGATAAAGTTTCAGCACATATAAGAGGAACCTTGTGAAATTATTATAGTAAACAAACAAAAGTAAAAAGTGCTGAATGCATTTCCTTCGTTATAAAACATCTGCAACACCGAAGTGTCTTAAATCCTGCATTGTTTACATGTTTACATTGTTTACATCCACGTCTTCTATTGCATTACTATTATTTGCTGCATTTCTTGGCACATTTCAGTCACCTGTAGATCACAGTAGATTTGTGTGAAACCATTGACAGGAATGTCAGAAACTCCACAGGCTACCTTTAACTCTTGAGCAGGTAAATCTGGGCCATTAAATCAGCCAATATGTGCTTTTCATAGATTTATCTGTGAAAAACAAAGAACTTGTGATCCCTAGAGTGAAATATCTATCGGATGGATTGCCATTAAATGGGGTACAGATATTCACGTTCCCCTCAGGATGAAATCTAATAACTTTGGTGATCTCTTTTCATCTAGCACCATAATCAAGTCAGATTTTTAATATATCGAATTCTTAGATTTATGACTAAATACCTGCAAATCTAATGTCATTCCCATCAGCCTCAGCTGTGATTTGGGATTGTGAACATAGCCTCACTGAGCTGTTAGCATAGCTGTAGACTTTTAGTCTTGTTTAGCAGTAAAATGTCTCACTCAGTGCACATCTCGGTCTCAGTTATTGAAAGAATGAATGTAATATTGGCCCATATATCGTTATCAGACCTAAAATATCGATAACAACCTCAAAGATGTTGGTCTGACTCTGCTTACTGTTGGTGGAGTGAGATGGATGGATGGATGGTAGAAACGTCTCACATGCGCACAAACCTTCATCAAACCCGTCTATGTCCATGCTATCCTCTTCCTCCTCCTCAGCATCATCATAATTGTAGTTCGGGTCAAAGGTCATAAACTTAAGACAAAGCTGAGTCACCGTGGCAACATGGGGTGACATCTCCTTTGGACACCTGCCGATCAAAATGGACACAACAGTAAGTAATAGAGAAGAGGGAGTGTGTGTGTGTGTGTGTGTGTGTGTGTATGTGTGTGTGTGTGTGTGTGTGTGTGTACCTGCGTATAAAAGCTTCAAAGGTCTGGAAACAATACTCTCTCAGCTCGTCATCCTCCACACTGGTGAACTTGACGACCATGGGAATCAGCTTCTCTAAATGCTCACCTACAGAACAAACACACACATTAAAGACAAACAAATGAACAGTTTACACGTCTTTATCTAAACCTGCACCATCCTGTTGTAGTTAATACTGAAAAAACGCATCATTTGTCTGATTTGACTCAGAGTCTACAGCCGTGCTGGTGGCTCTGTGAGGCTGTATTTAGTAACAGTGCTGCTTTGAGCTAAATGGTATCATCGGTATGCTAACATGCTCACAATGACAACATGCTGATGATTAGAAGGTATAATGTTTACAATCTTAAATTAGCATGCTAGCTGCGGGAAAAGTGATAGTCATAAAGGAATGTTTTAATTAACACAGACATGATAGTTGATCAGAGGGCCTCTAGTCTTCATGGTCCCTCATCCATTGCATGTTTTAGTTAGTGCACTTTGACGGAGAGATGCCCACATTTCTTCCCTCCCAGGTGGCGTAAACTAAGCTGCCCTGTAAGAATACTGTTAAACTGAACTGTGTTAAGTTTCTGACTGTGTCCATGTATGCATGAATGTACCAGGAGCTTCTCTGATATCAGATATAAGTCTTACGTATTAAAAACTTAAATATATTCAAGTAAGAATCAACTGGAGCCTGTGGAGTTATTTCTTTATTCATCATCAAAGTATTATTGGATGAAGTACAAGATTTCTAACACACTAGCATTTACTTATTGGTACTAAATACAAAAAGCAGCCAAGGCTGATGGGAATGTCATAAGTTTTGCAGGTATTTTGTCATAAATTAAAGTTTTGGACAAATTAAAGTGATTATAATTCACTCTGAGGGGAACATGAATTTAAAGGCAATCCATCCAATAGTTGTTGAGATATTTCAGTCTTGACAAAAGTGATTTTAGCTAAAAAGTTGTAATGAATTCTTCTTGATGCAAACAAAAACTATATAAAAATTCAGTCGTGGTACAAAGAGCCTCCAGTATCTCTAAAGGCTTGTTTGTTTTTTCCCGTTCGACATGAACACAGCATAAAAAGAAGCAACAGATCTCACCGACTCGATGGCCGCCCTGACGGCTGATGGTTGCCAGGCACTGGATGTATGTCCTTGTCATTGAAGTGGGCGGACCCTTCGCCAGCTCCGTCAACAGGTGTTCAGTCAGCTGGGAGAAGAGGGCGGGGCTACAGCAGGGCACCAGGTGACCAAGAGCCAAGATGGAGCGTTTCCTGACTGCCATTCTGGAGCTGGTTAACTGATGCAGCAGATGGGTGAGGAATGAATGAATGAATGAATGAATGAAAAAAAAGTCAATTACAATAAAAAATAAACTACGGCTGCAACTAAGGATTATTTATAAATCATCACTTAATCTGTTGATAATTTTCTTGATTAATCGATTAGTTGTTTTGTCCATAAAATATCAGAAAATGGTGAAAAATGTCTGTATCACAAAGCCTAAGCTGACATCCTCAAATGTTTTGTTTTGTCCACAACCGAAAGATATTCAGTTTACTGTCATAGGTCCAGGGACACGCAGGGGTCCCCAGAAAAATGGAGAATATTTTACTTTCACTATTATTTTATTGACTAGAAATTAGCCTAATGACAGAATGTATAAGAATAACAGTTCTGTTCATAGGTTTCTCACTCTTACACACTCTATCACACTGTTAATCTGCCAATCTACAGTACAAACAGTTATGGAATAATTAAATCTTATCAGATGAGATCTGTGAAATTACATCTTATCAGATACGAGTCTGTGGTCTGATGTGTTGATCAGTTTAAGGGTCCTTAACACCAAAAATGTTGGGAACCACTGTCATAAACTACTAAAGAAACCAGAAAATATTCACATTTAAGAAGCTGGAATCAGAGAATTTTTACTTTTTTTTCTTAAAAAATTACACAAAGTGATAAATCAATTATCAATTGTTATATTAATAATTGGCCACTAATCGATTAATTGACTAATTGTTGCAGCTCTAAACGTCTAAGCACAATAAGCCAAAATGCTTGAGGATGACTTTATCGTGAGAACAAAAAATACTTTCTTAAGATTATAAACAATACTTATAAATACAATGGAGGTTAATAAGGTTTGTCACTGTAATATTAATAAACTAATAACTTCTTACCTGAGGCAGCAGACTGGACAGCAGAGAGCTGTGGAAACTGACCAGTGCACCACTGAGCCTGCAGGAAAAATAAAAACATCACAAACATCTGAGGTCCCATCACACTATTCAGTGGCTGAACGCTTGAGCAATCAAATATTTTGTGTTTAATTTTTGCTTTTTTGGTGGATTTTTTCTGTTTAGTCATTGTCTTAATTCTTGTAACAAGAGTCCACAGCAGTGCTAGTAGCTTGAGCTAAATGCTAACATCAACATCCTGAGTATAATGTTGGCCACGTTCACCATATTAGCTTGGTTTGTTAACATGCTAACATTTACTGATTAGCACTAAGTACTTCTATGTTGTATTAAAACTTTCAAATAATAAGTGAATTAGTCTGTAATTGTAGTTTCAGTTTTGGTCAGTTTGGAGCGTAGTTCTTGATTGTGCACATATCAGATTTTGAAAAGAAACTCATGTCTTTGACTTTTGTTCACAAGAAATGCAAAGTTAAAACTCCTGAAACAACCTAAAATGGGCTGTTTGGTTTGTGTTTTGGTTCCGATGGAGTGACTAAGTGCTGATGTTTTCTATGTTCATCACCATTAGCTTAGCATGTTAACATTTGCTAATTAGCATTGAACACAAAGCACAGCAGAGGCTTTGTCATTTGTTTTGCAGGTATTTGGTCATAAACCAAAGTACTGGACAAATTATAATTTTGGTTCATACATAAAAAATCAGACCGTCACTAAAGTTATTAGGATTTCTCCTCTCGAGACCTTTAATATCAGTAGCAAATTTCACACCAATCCATCCAATAGTTGTCTAAATATTTCAATCAAAACCACAGATGTGAACATGCTGGTGGCACTAAAGGGTCAGAAGAAGTCGTTCTCTGTCGATCATGAATATCTGTATAGAATTTTATGGCCACACATTCAATAGTTATTGAGATATTTCAGTTTGAACCAAAGTGGTGGACTGACTGGCCAACAACATCATCCAAAGAGGAACGCCAAACACACGGCTAAAAAACAGCTTGAAAAAGTCAAAGTGCATGATGGCAAATAATTTTTCTAAGTATCTTTGCCTGACAATGACGCGACAGAAATCACATGAAGTTTTCTAAAATTAGAAGAATTCCTCCTGATCATGAATGTGTTGACTCTGAAACTAAGGAACTATGCAAACCAAAGTACCTGGTTGAGATACTTTGGACCAAAGTTGTCAGACATATTGAGCTACAGACTGATCTCACCATCCTTGCTCCCTGCCTTTAGATGGTAAAAATGTTTCATAATGCTTTTACCTTCCCAACATGTCAGACAGGATGTCGAGAGCCTCTAACTGAACTGACACATCTTCCTGTTTCCCCATGGCACCAATCAGCTGGGAGGTAATCTTCTTACACACACTGGCTGTCAGGGTCAAACCTGGAAACCCACATAAATATACTGTAACAACCCAGAGGGGAATCAACGAGCAACCCATACAAAAATGTAGATTAGATAATTTTTATCTGAATATTTTTGTTCAGAAATGGTGCGGAAGCCATGCAGATGTTCATGATAAAAGTGAAAGATTTTAGAAATATGTTAATCTGTGAATATAATTCATGTTGCTGTATGTTGTTTTTTCTTTAAAGACAAAAAAAGCAGAGTGAACATTTTTTAAATTTTTGACTGAAGCAGCAGATTCAATCTCACATGGAAACCTGACATCAAAAGCTGCAAGTTTAGACTAAGAGGAAAGCAGAGTTAATAGTCAGCCGTTACCTGATGAAGACGGAGGCAGCTCAGCGATCACAGTCTTCAGTCCCATACTGGAAATGTCTCTCAGCTGCTCCTTGTCTGACATCATGTTTGAACACAACGTATCCACCATCGTCTCCACTTGAGGCTCCTTCACCTTGCTGACCAGAGGGGCCAAACTAAAAATCAAACATACCCACAGTAAACAGTACAATCATCATCAGTTACCATCAGTTACTCTTCATCAGGGCAATGAAAGACATTACACTCACTCACAAACACATAATAACATTTAACACACAGAGAACAGTGAAGCAGCTGTCGGTTTACCTTCTTGGCAACATGTTTCATCTATGACAGATGCTTCTGAAAACAATATATAAAAATGTCTGTATACGTATTTAACCCATACGAACCCGGACCCAGTTCTCCTTAAAGGAAAATTAGGGGGAATATAAAACAGACCAAATGGACCACAAGGAACACATTTCTGAACTTTTTTTTTGTAATTCTACCTTCAGTGTAAAAGATCTGTAATGTAACACATATGTCATAACGATATTTCCCTAACTTGTTTTATATCAATTTGTTCAAGAAATGTGGTCAGAACAGGTTAAATGTAATACAGGACGTCTTATTAAAGCATCAGAATTGTTAAATTGGTTGAAACCTACCTTTAGTAACAAAAAACAAGCTTTTTAAAATTAGCTAGCTCTGTCACATTTGCTGACCAGGCACACTGCCATTTTGGAAGTGATGTCATGGGTACACAGATTCACATATTGTCACATGACTGCACCAGGATGTTCAGTAGATGTCACTCAGGGACTTCATGAGTTAAAATCAAGGATAAAGCTGTATAAGGAATTTTCCAGAACATTGAAAGGGTTGGTGACACCTGTGTCACCATGGGTTCTTATGGATTAAATATTCAATACGTTCATTCTGTTTTTATGAAATCTTTAAATCTCCAGGAGTAATTATGTGAAGTCCAAAATTTTACTTTTAGCAGTTTATTAAATACAGACAACTTTTAGCAGAGGAGCTCATCAGCTATAATACATTATGTACTCATTAAAATCTCATTAAAAGACTGAAAAAAAGATAGAAAGTTACAGCTTAGAGACTAGATATCGTCTTAGATTTAGTATTTTTTTGTATAGTATTGTGATATGGCATAAGTGTCTTTTCCTGGTTTTAAAAGCTGCAGAATTACAGTAAAATTATGTCATTTTCTGAACTTACCTGTTCTAGCAGTTCTATTATTGGCCTTTACCCACTTAGTCATTATACAGTCATTATATGGTCATTATTTTATAGTCATCCCTACAATATTGTCACAATAGCTGTTCATATGTTCACTTACTAGTGTGGTGCATGTACTGAAGTACATTTGAACATCAATGTGACCACTCAGTTTAGGGGAAAAAGTGAACGTACTACATAATCAGTGACTATGAATCTTCCTAGACATCGTTGGATGTCCCCTAAAGGTACCTGTGAGCATCACAGTAGTCCCCTGAATGTCCAGGGATGATTTCCACCTTTAAAGGGACTGTACAGCTCGTCCCAGTATGAAAAAAACAGCGGGACCAGTTTCCATCTGTAGACCCTAACCTGTGTCTGGTGTTTGTATGTTTACCATTTCACAGCCAGGTTCTGCACCTCTCCGTTCTTGTCCTCCAGCAGTTTGAGCAGCATGGTCACCACTTTCCTCTCGCTGTCCTCGTCCAGCTTAATACTGTCCTTCTGGAGCTCCAACATCAGGTCATTAGTGGCCATGAACCTGGACACAAACACACCGAACACCGAAGGAGACACAGAGAGGGACAAAGTGGGATGAGTTAATAGAAAGAGAAGAAGCAAAGGTATAAAAATGAACTCCCCATTCACACACACACACACCTGGTGACCCTTTGAAGGGGCCTGACCCCTAGGCTGGGAACCACTGGACTAAACTAGCTAACTGTATATAAAGTAGTTGAAACTAGCTCCACCTCCAGCAGCTACAACAGTAACATGCTGCTCTAACACTGATGCTTCAGTATTAATAATCTAATGATGTCATATATCATAATATATCAGTCAGAGGGACCAAACCACTACTTTTACTGCAATACTTTAACTACATCAAGCTCATAATACTTACCTGCTTTTACTGTAGTAGGATTGTTCATGCAGGACTTTTACTTGTAATGGAGTATTTTTACATTGCTGTATTGGTACTTTTATCGCAGTAAAGGATCTGAGTACTTCTTCCACCACTGTCCAATTCTTTGTTTTGCATTAAACAAACATATTTGATGTTAAATAAACTTGTTGTTGACTTACAGACACTCTTATCTCAGATCTCACCACATAGTGACACTTAAAAGTTGACTTGATTGTACTTGTATCTCTTAGGGAAAAAACGTCTAAAATCAAGTTAAATATCTAAAAAATGAAAGATATTCGCTTGTGTAGTGACATGACAAACACACACAGTCAGGATCAAAAAGTGTCATCTCACTGTCAGACACACCAGCTGCTGTTTACCTGAAGTCTTTGTCAGTGGAAGTCATTTTCTCCAGCAGGTTGGAGATGTGGTAAGAAACGCTCGACATCTTGGTTTCTTTGGCAGTTGTCACTCTGAAACTTAACAGAAACGGTAAAATCTGAAGACTGGGCCAAGAGCTTTAACCCAGCAACATGGCGAGGCAGGAGGGCACAGAGAGAGAGAGCTGCCCGGGGGGGAACTTGACACTTGGAGGGTTCAGATAAAAATAGATGTCAGGTGAAAGTTTTTCTGCTTTATAGCGACACCGTGTGGACATATGGAGTCCTGCCGCTGTGCATAACCGCCACCGTCTGGGATCGTGTCTAGAAGGTAACCTTATATTTGCGAAACTCTCGCGAGATTTGTTTCAAGTGATCATTTTAACCCAAACTATGATCTTTTAACCCTAACCAAGTGTTTTTGCTCGTAAATCTAACTACATTTACAAACATAACTATTTTGTATAATGACAAACAACTCGTACAATGAAGAAACAACGCGTATGAATCTCGCGAGATTTAGGCTTGCCATCTAGACACGTCCGCTGGTACGGAGGGTGGAGAGGGAATCTAAACTAAATAAATACATATATCTCTCAATCAAATTCCTTTTCTTAAGGTAATTAAACAAAAATAGATAACACTGATTTCTTGAAAAATTCTGCTAAATATCTCTTAATTCTACTGTTCAAATTGGACCCATTCTAACATTCAAGAGCAGTAAAAACACTCTAAACATCTTTCTTTTAGGCTGAAATTGACCCAGAATATGCAAAAAAAAAAAAAAATTTTATACATAGAGGGTGTTCTGGGTTAAATTTGAAACGTATTTATTAAAAAAATGAAAAAAGAAATGTTGATGCATTCTTTATATTCAATGACATTTATTTAAATCATGATGGCTGTTATTTACATATTCATAGGTTCTGGACTTTTAATGAGGGAGAAGGAGGATATGTCATTTTAAGGATTTTAATGAGATATTTGAACTTTTAGTGAAGGACACATATCAGACAGAAATTATTATTCAAACCAGGGTATTTTATATACATATTAAAACCTGTCTGGAGTTGATCTTTAACATTTAGCTAACGATAGTTATCAGATGCAAAGTATCGTTTTGTATGAGGAACCTTTGCTTCGTACTTGTTGTTTCCGCCGGTGGAAAGTGTCAGCGGACTTAGTGGGAAGCGGCTTCTGGACTTGTTGCCACGTCGGATCAGTTTTTGAACCCGGTTAATTCATTAAACTAAATATACAATCAAGGATAATTTTGTGGATCCGCCGCAGTCATGGTGAGTCTGATAACGTTAATTTTAAGCTGCAGGTGAACCTGCCGGTTAACGTTTGTTGTTTAACGGTTACCGGCAGCTGATGACGTGTTAGCTGTTAGCAGAGTGGCTAACGGCCGAGAGCTAACAGAGCAATATGTTTGTTTCTGTGTCATTTTAACTCTAATTTATGTGTTTGTGAACTTCAGGTTTCCGTTATCAACACGGTGGACACCTCTCATGAGGACATGATCGTAAGTTGTTTTTTGACGTTTAGCATCATTTGTTTGTTTGAAGCTACAGTTAGCGTTCATTACAGAGACAGTTATTAACTTAGAATATAAAGGTTAGTTTGTTGTTGCAGCTAAACACAAAATACACAAATATCTTTACAACTGAGCGTTAATCTGGATTTTCTAGTTTCATGTCTCATGTTTGTCAGTCAGTGTTGTTACATTTACTCAAGCACTGTACATAAGTATAATTTTGAGGTATTTGTATTGTAGTATTTCAATTTAATGTTACTTTATACTTCCACTCCACTACATTTCAGAGGGAATATTGTACTTTCTACTCCACTACATTTATTTGATAGCTGAAATTACTTTTCAGATGAAGATTTGACACAATCGATAATATAACAAGCTTTTAAAATACAACACATTGTTAAAAAGGAAACCAGCGGTTTCCATCTTTTTTTGGCTTTTGACATCTTACAGAAAGCAGTGTGTAGTCGGGGTCACATTTCAGATGTCTATGAGTTGTTAACAGCTCCACCAAATAGTGATTTTTCCCTCTAAACTTCTCACATGGCTTCATTTCTCTGGTTAATACATCATCGGAGGTCATATGTGAATTCAGGGTAACACACTGTTTATTCTGTAAGTCCCTCATGTTTGTGGGAAACCTCACCAGAAACATTTGTACAATCACACATTGTTCTTCCAGTGTTGTTGTGATTTACAGACGCATAGTAATTACAGTTTGTTCACACATTTGCCATTTGATGGATATAGATTTAGAAAACTGTCTTTCAAACCTGCATTGCAACACTGTTCATTAGTGGCATTTTTTAAATTACATAAAAATTGTGTATAGGAACCATTCAACAGATTATTGTGTTAGAAGTTTGATCCTAGTTTTGATATTGTCAGTGTTACTGAAAATATAAAGATGAGGAAATGGAGATTGTTTTGTCACTTCAGGTCTTGATGTTTTGTTGTGTCTTGTTTCAGCACGATGCTCAGATGGACTACTACGGTACTCGACTGGCCACCTGTTCCTCTGACCGCACCGTGAAGATCTTTGATGTCAGAAACGGAGGGCAGATACTGGTAGCAGACCTCAGAGGGTAAGAAAATAAGGTTTCCTCAGCTAAAGCTGAAAAAATAGGGTCAGTCGCTTCACATCGACAAATAAATAAATCACTTAAAATTCTTTGAAATCAGTAAAAAAGCAACCATAATACAACCTAAAATTGCAGTAATACGTAAAAAACCCCATAATTTTCTGAGGTTTGTAATCTGAGCTGTAACACTACTATCACATGCAAGGTCACCATTCCATTATTGGCATATTTGTGTTACATAATTTGATTCATGTCCAGGAGTTTGAACTAAATCTGGGTTTCTTGTTTTGTGCAGGCATGAGGGTCCCGTGTGGCAGGTAGCGTGGGCTCACCCGATGTTTGGCAACATCCTGGCTTCCTGTTCCTACGACCGTAAAGTCATCATCTGGAAGGAGGAGAACGGAGCCTGGGACAAGATGTATGAATACACGGGACACGAGTCGTCAGGTCGGTGGTTCTCTGGCTGCGTCCGGCTGTAGTAACATTGTACTCAAAATTCTTTTCTTGGTTCCTCACATTTGTGTCTCCACATGTGCATTTGTGACTTCATCCCTCAGTTAAACCAGTGTTGTTTATTTCGATCCCCATTAGCTACTTTGTTGTAACAGTAGCTGTTTTTTTGAACTTGTTGGAGTCTCTTTCTCTTGAGACTTTGGTCTTGTTCTGAACTCTACTTTTGTGTGTCTGCAGTGAACTCAGTCTGCTGGGGTCCCTATGACTTCGGTCTGATCCTGGCCTGCGGCAGCTCAGACGGAGCCATTTCCCTTCTCACGTTTACTGGGGATCAGCAGTGGGACGTCAAGAAGATCAGCAATGCACATACTGTGAGTTTCTCAAACAGTTCTGTGTAATTTAGTCACTCAAAGACATGAAATAATTTAATTTTTCTGTTTCATTTCCATCACTGTGTGAGATGAAATGCTGTCTTGAATGTTTGAGATGTCTGTTTCACTGTCTATCAGCATTCTTTACTCTGTCATGCAGTTTGTCTACATTTGCTTTGAGAGCATAATGAGGATCAGATACAGTGAGCTGGACTCATGCTGTTCTTCTCAGATCGTGTTTATTCATCCAGTTGTAATTTTCCTGCAGATTGGCTGTAATGCAGTGAGTTGGGCTCCTGCTGTGGTTCCTGGCAGCCTGATCGACCAGCCGTCAGGACAGAAACCAAACTACGTCAAGCGCTTCGTCTCCGGAGGCTGCGACAACCTGGTCAAACTCTGGAAGTAAGTTATTGTTCAGTAGACTTCCTGTGGAGTGTTTTACTAGTGTAAGATGGAGAAAACTGTGTGTCCCTTTACATCATACAGCCTTCCAAAACATTCACAGTTTTTAGAAAAGGTAGCATTACTTACATGATGAATGTAAGGAACAAATCTAAAGATGTTACCTTGATGAAATTATAAACCTGAAGGAAAATCAGGGAATTTTAGAAGTACATTTACAGGCATTATATGAGTAAGAATATGAAAAATCTTTCTTAACACACTGGGAAAACTACTAAGGTGGACTGACACTGACTGAGTTTGTCGTTCAGGAAAGTCTAATTGTTTATGGCTTCACTGTCACTGATTATCACTTCCCATCTCCAGAGAGGAAGACGGTCAGTGGAAGGAGGATCAGAAGCTGGAGGCTCACAGTGATTGGGTGAGAGACGTCGGCTGGGCTCCTTCGATCGGTCTTCCCACCAGCACCATCGCCAGCTGCTCTCAGGTGAGATTTAATGGAACTGAAGGGATGAGAAATGTGACTTTTACACTGAGACACTTTTTTCAGCTCCTTAACATGCCAGATTCCTCTCCTCTTTGTCAGCAGTTGTTTTTTTTAAATAACTGAACGAAGTCTTGATTAGTCTGGTAATCTCTTAAGTACCCTGAAGTAATTATGTTAAATTGAGCTTCTGTAGAGGAGGTTTTGTCTACTGTCATATGATTTTTATTTTTTTTTCCCTGATGATGAATGTCAACAAAATCAAAATATAGTAACGAGTTTCTTCTCCACGTTCTTCCAGGACGGACGCGTGTTTATCTGGACGTGTGACGACCCTGCAGGCAACACCTGGACGGCCAAACTGCTCCATAAGTTCAACGACGTTGTTTGGCACGTCAGCTGGTCCATCACTGGAAATATACTGGCTGTTTCTGGAGGAGACAACAAGGTAAAGTGTATATAAAATAATACATTAAACTGTTGTGTCGCCCCCTAAATGTAAGTATGAGTCCAAATTGCTTATTTGATTTATTGCCAGGAAACATGATGATGATTTTTTTTCCTCTTTGGGATGAACCTGTGTTTGTGTTTCCTGCAACGGAGCAAATAACAACGAAGAAGAGAAAATGTAACGAAGCAGAAAGTGGTCAAATATTATGAAATATGAAATAGAAATTCTAAGTAATTGTAAGGCAAGGCAGAGAAGGAAATTTAAAGTATATTTGGGGGGCAACTTTTGCCCTGACTGTCTAAAAAATTGAGGCATTTACACAATTTTGGCGCAGTTTTTAATGTAAAATGAGCCGAGATCAAAATGCATACAGTAATCAGCACCTCAGTAAACACTGTCATCTGTAATAATTATTTACATTTTCTAACTACAATAATAATAAAACAACTAAGACTTTATTAAGGAAGGGCCTTCAGTATAAACCACTAGATGGCAGCATAAGATAGTGATTATGAGATCATAACAGTATTTAATGGGTTTGATATAATTAGATTTAGCAAAAGTTCTGCTTGGAGGATAATGTTACATTCAGATCTCCTACAAGTTAAAACCAGTCAAACTTAAATGATTCATCAGTGTAGATCTGATGGGTTGAATGTCACAGCCTCAGGTGTTACACATAATTACAGACTAGTATCTACAAGTATTGTCCAACGAGCCTAAATGAGTTTAATATTCCTTCTTTATTGATGCAGTTCTGGAACAAACTTCAGCTGAAGTTTTATTTCATCTCCAAATTTATCTGAGCTGAGGTTTTAAGCATAAATGAAATAATATTATAGACTCAACTATCCAGCACTGCATCATTGGTTAGTAGACATATCAATATCAATAAACATATCCTCTAGATTTGGGACTAAAAAGCTTATTTTACTTGGTGCATTAAGCTCAGTAATGGTCAGGACACACAGCCTGTCAGCAGCGTGTGTGCATCGTAGAACCTCTTGCTTTTCAGTAGGTTGCAATTTGCAGCTCCACCACTAGATGCTGCTAAATCTTACAAACTGGTCCTTTAACAGGCATCATTTTGTGGGTGTATTCACAAAATTCCGATTTTGTAAAACTTTGAATTTTTACTTGTTGTTCATCATTTGGTTTTCAGGCAGATGTCACGTTATAAACAGACTGTAGTGATTGTGTCTGTGATGTCTGACTTGCTGTAAACGAGCCTCTCGAACGCTCCTCTTCACGTGTGTGTGTGTGTTTCCTCTGCAGGTGACGCTGTGGAAGGAGTCGATGGACGGTCAGTGGTCGTGTATCAGTGATGTCAGCAAGGGCCAAGGAGCCGTCTCCACCATTACAGACACACAGCAGACCGAGCAGTGACACACACACATCAACACACAACAATGACCTTAATCTTAAAAGTTGAATGAAGCGTTAATAAACATGCCGAACATTTCAGCTGACGACAAAACGCTGTCCGCACCGATTGAGCTACTTTTGTAATGTTTTCATTTGAACTTCAACTCGGCTGTTTGATAATAACATCATGAGTTAAGCGAGAGTTTGTTTGGTCTTCTGTACAGTTTATCCGGCGTAGATTATTCCTAAATTTTATCACAAAGGGAAATAGAGAAACTCCACACAATGTTTGGGTTATTTTCCTTTTCTGATAACATTTAGAAATACAAACATGATTGACAGTTACCTTCATTTTTTTTTTTTTGTCAGACGCACTCCACTCCTGTTTCTTGTAATTTATTTCCAGTTTAATTGTCACATGTACATTAATGCTCATCCAAACACGACCCAACTATACGCCGGCCCATGATGCTCTTCTCCTGAAACATTCCACCTCCATCACCGGAGAACCAAACCACCGTCGCCCAGGACGATCCCAGCGTCCTCTGAACCCCCTCCCTCCCCCGGCATTCGACTTTCAACACGTTTTGTCTTCGCTGTTTAACCTGAAATTGCTGAACAAGCTTTGTTTTGGGCAGAAAAGCTCCTATAAAGTATAAAACACTTTTTTTCTCTTCCCTGCTCAGGCTGTAAATCCTCACGTTGTCACAGTGAGACAAATCAACAAAACATGACTCGACCGCCTGATTCCCTGGTGTGAAATGCTCCCTCTCTGCTTCAGATAGTAAATTGAATGAATGAATTTATTTAGTAAACTATTAACGAGTACACATACAGGAGGTTTAAAAGTCAACAGTAACTTCAGATCAACCTGTACATTACTATTGAATCAATATGTTGCCAAGACAACCATGAACGGAGCTCAAATGTAAACAGTCTTTGATTGTGTTCTTCCAGTTGTAAAATCAGAAACCATGGATGTGTTTTTCATATTTGATGTAATTAAAAAAAAAAAACCTATAATATTGAAAAAGAAATGTCCTGTTTTTCTTTTTTCGCTCCTGCAGTCGTAACATACAGTTAACAGAAAACACGGTGGAATGTGCCTAAAGTTGTGTGATTGTTCTTCTGGAAGGTCAAAGTTCATGTTAAATGATTCATTGACTCATCATCAGGTGCTGCAGCAGCTATCAGGCTGTCGTCATGGATCTAACTCTCACCTAGCCTGACTTTATCTGACAACTAGCTGTTGTACAAGGTTTTATGTGTTGGACTATTTCTGATTATTCTTCATTTTTACTCCTTTTTGTACAGATTAAACAAACAATATGTAATTATTGAGCTTTAGAGGTGATGGCAGGTGGATTTTCTGCTGGCTGTAGCTTCATATTTACATCCAGACATGAGAGAGCGATGTCCTCATCGAACCTGTTCAGACAGGGAATAAACATATCTCCAAAAGTATTTCTTTAACTTGTTTTTCCTGATAAAGGTTTCAGGACTCTGTTTTGTTACAACTTTATTATTAGTACATGAATTTTGTTAAAACTCCAACCTGAGAAGGTACAATCAGTCACAATAAGTTAAAACAACAGTGTTGCAAGGCAAGGTCTTTGCGTATGTTTTGTATGTAAAATCAACTACAGCTTTCTGATAAATACAGCAGAGCAGAAAGTACATTAAACTCCTCATAAATGTGGTGGAGTAAAAGTATAAAGTAGCGAGTACTTCATAACTGAGCTCATGTACAGCTCAAGTAAATGTACTCAGTTACTGTTCACTATTGGTAATCAAAGAGCACACAGATTAGTGATCGGCTCCTTCATAGATCTGTGAAAAGAGAAAAATGTTTTGGCCTTTATTGTTATTGGATGATGCCAAAAAAAAAAAGGAAAGTGACGTCTTGAATTTTGAAGTGATTGGATAAGAGAGCGAAGCGGGAACATTTGTGGGAGGAGATGAAACAAGAGGCTGAACTTTAGAGGAAGTGAATCAGAAAGATTTATTTAGATCAAATGTTTAGTTTAAACTCCACGTTATCTACCTGTCATCTGTTTATGTTAATAATACGCTGTGAGTGTTGTGAGCTCTTCTATTAGAGGAGGAGACAGAAGTGAAAACAATGTATGTAATTATTTAAGAGCATAATTCAGATTCCTCCTGTTTGATATCCAGCCGGTCACAGTCTGAGTGATCTGAATGTGCAGAATAATGTCTGGTAATTAATTTAAAAATAATATAAAACTGAGGATTCCTGAAGTTCAATCTGTGAAAAAAGAGAGACGGAAACTTTCAATTGTTTCTCACATCTGGGGAGGAGCTTCCTTTCTTCCTGCAATCATGGAAAAATAAACATAATAAATGCGCATGTGTGTGTGTGTGTGAAATGCTGACCATGCTGGACACTTTCCACCCGCCACTTTCTTCCCGCCACTTTCTTCCCGCCTTTTTTCATATGAGTCACTTTTAATCTGACAATGAGTCGTTCATCATTAAGACGTCCAGTTATGTTTCCAGGCTGTAAAATCTCCTGATCGATTTAATTCAATCAGCTCATGTTTTATCATTAACAGACTGTAAATGTTCTCACATTCAGTTGATTCAACGTCCAAATTTTAAGTTTAGAAACAATCGGGAGCCTTTGTTTTTCTAATTTAAAGATAGTTTATTTAAAGTTATAGGATGAAGGTTATGTGTCTTCCTCAGTGGTGAAAAGTTATTACTTATTTATTGTACTTAAGTGCAAATTTGAAATGCTTCTATTGAGTTTTTCCATTTCCTGCTACTTTATATTATTTTTTACTCCACTACATTTAGTAGCCAAAGTTGTTAGTTACTCAAGATATTTAGATTTTACACACAAAACAAATGATAAGCTTATAAAACTGATTGTCAAAGATTAAACCATTTTGTCTTGTGAGCTCTTATATAAAAACAGTATCCAGTTGGGGCTCCTTGTTACATTTAGATATCTATGAGTTGTTAATTATGTTTTTTAAAATAAAGATTCAGTGTTTGTTGAAAGTAAACATTACCGACACTTATAAGACTTTAAAAAAATCTCCTGAATTCATATGTTACTTAAGTAAAAGTGCCAACATAGGGGTCGGGCCCCTCCAAAGGGTCACCAGATAAATCTGAGGGGTCATGAGGTGATTAATGGGGTAGGGAAGAAAAGTTCTGCTACACAGAATATAAATTAACTTTTTGGACATTAATATGTTGTTAATGTGTGCACACAGTGGGCGGATATTTTTTAAGCATTAATATTCTACTAATAATAGGCTTAAACATAAATTAATAGGCTACATGCGTACACATAACCGTTGATGTTCACTCTTCTATTTTGCAGAACCTTTATAGTCAAGTAATCTAACATTAACAATGACAAATAAACAGCTCATTTACAAAAAAATAAAGCTATTAAGTAGTCAAATGCTCTAAATAAACCACCAAACTAACTACATTATGCAAACCCTCGGTTCTATCTTCCTGTAAATTAACTCAAAATGACTAATCTGAATTATACAGTGTATCATACATTATAGCGTATACTAATATAATAAGACAATTAACCTGGATGCTTTTGGATAAAGAATAAAAAAAATTGAGAGAAGTTTTCTTTGAAAAAATAAATCATATATATCCTGAATTTATCCACCTCCCTGATCTTCAGAAACTGTCCTATCTATGTGGGGAGAAAAGTCAATGTGCAGTAATAGCTGCAAAATATATTAAGTCTTGTCATAATCTGAGAGAAATAAGCTCTGTAGTAAATGTTTCTGTGTGATTACATCTGTAAAAATGCCTTTTATTATATTGTATTAAATATTATTGTTTATATTTACATGTTATTGTATAATTATTAATCATCTGTCAATGTTTATAATTTTCTGTACTGCTTTGGCAATGTGGATTTCTGATCTGTCAATAAAGCTTATTTGAATTTGAATTTGAATGAAAAACAGGTTCTGACCATATTAAAGTCCGTTAAAGTCACGGACTTTGTTCTGCAGAACAAACTGCAGATCGTTGCCATGGTTACCAACATAACACCAATTAACTGTCAATTTTATTGACAGCAGAAAAACAAATGTAATAATCTTTCTTATTACATGCCCCCTCACGCCTCTGTCAATCATACAGGTGCAGGGTTTTGGTACAAACAAATGTGCTGCCAAACACCCGCCCCACAGCACCAATGAGGTGGCCAATCAGATTGTAGGGATGGCACTGGCCAAACCTACAAGGGTAGGTAAGTAAGGGTGGGTAAGTAAAGGGAGACAAAAGCCAAAAAGGTTGGTAAAAAACTGGTTTAATCTCTAACGTTGTGTTTTATAAACTTATCATTTGTTTTTATTGTAAATATTAAAAGTAAAAAGTACAATAATCATGTGTTGCTTCACCAACACTTCTTTAATTTACCGTTTATCACCTCGAGCACCAAATGTTTTGGTTGGCAGACAGACTACCTGTCTCTCTGATTTTAAACGGACTGTTTTCTGCAGAAACTCTCAGACACAGTTTGTCTGCTGACAGAGTATCAACCTTTGCTGCTCTCTGCTGAATATTTAACTTTGCTCTTCTCAGCCAGATTGGTGAGTTGTTATTTTTTCAGTTTAGTTTAGTTTTGTGTCTATTACAACTAGTTTCCTGTATTTCAGTGCTAAAATACTTGCAGCAATTTAAGTGTTAATTTAGCAGCAATGTGTTATTTCCCAGCATGTGATGTGAGGTCAGTTTTAGCAGAAAACCTGATGGATATTTATAAAGCTGTCAAACTGTTATGTTGGTGCAACAACATAACACCAGTTAACAGGCTTGTTTTAATCTGAGGAGACTAACATGAAGTGACTGGATACGTAGCATGCATCATTACAGAGTTAGTGTGAATATGATTTTTGGACAAAGTAACAATGTGTTTTATCATCATTTTATGATTATTTTGATAAGCCAATGTATGTTATGGTTTTATTTATGTATGTCTTTATTGGGATAAATGTTAACATTTGATGTACTGCACCAGAGTTAGCTTTAAAGCTAATTTTCATCTGCAGTCTCTTACAATTAAAACATATAACAGCACAATTACTAACAGGACAAAGCAAAAAACACACAGGACACGTAATACAAAGCTACACACGCTAGCACATCACATACACCCACAATGTCAACAAGAAATTTAGGGATGATATGAAGGCCGATGACTGACGCAGTAAGCAAACGATACCTTGTTGATGTGCAGTCAGAAATAACAGAAACATAGATGAGAGAACAGTGCAGTGTCAACAACAGCACAATCAGCACTTCTATGTGGAAATAACAGGCATCTGATTATCTGGATTAAACACCTCTAATAACCTCTAATAATCATAACCCAGAAGTTACAGACAGTGAGAGGAGGGATGTGGGCCTGAAGCAGCTCTAGAGTCTGACGGGGCCCCTCTGAACAACTTTCATTGCCATTATGTTCCCAAGAAAATGATTTATATTATTCTATCATTTGCTTTTTTAAAAATTTATTCCACTTGATTTACTTAACTTTAATCAGTTTCACAGGCTGGTTTCACAAACCTTACCAAACAATTTATTTAGTTTACATTCATATAAAAGTCAAAGTGAATAGCTATCAATCATCATTTATCATCATTCATCATTATCTGCTCCTCTTACCACTGTCCTGCTTTCTTTTCTCTTCCTCTTCTTTCTTTCTCTTTCGTTTCTCCCGTACAGATAACTTTCTATTTTGCTTAAACGTTAGTAAGTTAAACAGTTACTATAAACATTAGTCGCCGTGGTAGCAGAGACACTAATGAGATGGGACCCCTTAGGGGGGGGTTTCCTCGTCCTGGTTGTCCCTGCATTGGTACCACATTTAAGGGGGAGTCCCACTTTTTTTTCTTTCAATTCAGTCAAAGCATGGACATGGAGAACAAGAGGGGCTATGGAAGGTGGGTAAGAGTAACATAAGATATAAAACATACAACAAATGATTTATTAATGAATAAACATTAATTATTAGTCATGTGGGACAGGGGTTTCATGGCAGGATGCTACATACACACATGCTGAGACAGCATGAGTCAGCCCTCAGGGCTTCTGTCAACCATACAGGTGCAGCATCTCGGTATGAACAAATATGCTGGCCAAACACCCGCCCCACAGCAAGGTGGAAGCCAATAAGGTGGCAGAAGTTTTGGGGTGGCATCTGGGGTAGCCAATCAGATTGTAGGGCCCCCGAGGGCTGACACACACTGTTTCAGTATGATGGAATCCCCCTTAGCTGCGGTAAACTGCTTTTTCTGTGACTCAAAAGCCAAAAAGGTTGGTATTTTATAAACTTATCATATGTTTTTAATGTAAAATATTAAACTTGAGATGTAACTGTCAGATAAATGCAGAGTAAAAAGTACAATAATCATGTGTTGCCTCACCAACAGCAGCTTTTGGGAAGCTTTTTTCTTTAATGTACCGTTTATCACCAGACTGTGTATTTGCGCGCCAAATTTTTGGGTTGGCAGATAGACTTCCTGTCTCTCTAATTTTAAACTGACTCCTCTCTGTAGAAACTCTCAGACACATTTTGTCTGCTGACAGAGTATCAACCTCTGCTGTTTGCTGTTTTTCGCTCATCTCAGGCAGATTGGTGAGTTGTTATTTTTTTTAGTTTATTTAGTTTTGTGTCTATTACAACTAGTTTCCTATATTTCGGTGCTAAAACACGTGCAGCAATTTAATTGTTAATTTAGCAGCACTTTATTATTTTATTTTAGTGGGAAACCTGCTCGATTTTTATAAAGCTGCCAAACTGAAAAAAATATTTTTGTGGGCTGCAATAATGAAAACATCATGTTCAGGTTTCATATTTATATGTTAAATATCTCTTTTAAATAATTTCTTTATATTTGAACCAGGGCACCGCTTCTCTTTTCTTCTTCTTCTTCTTCTTGTATATAATATGTATTTATTTTCTGTTTTCCTCTCTTGCTTCTTTTTTTCTTCAAGCGTTCAGGTGTCGATGTGATAAAACAGAAAATCCACTTATAGAAGTAATGTAAACCATAAGAATTTATATCAATTCATACACACGAACATGTTACTGTATGTATTACAGACACACAAATTAAATATGCACATGTAGACAATTTTCAATGAAACCTTGTGATAAAAATATGCTTTCAGAAGCAATTTAAAAGAGGATACTGATTTTGCAAATCTGAGTTCTCCAGTTAGTTGCTCCGGAGTCGTGGTGTCTTAAAGTCTTACACAACAGTTTCCTGCATGATGAACTCAGACTGTGAGCAGGTCAGTGTCAGTAACTCAGAGATGTATTTTAACTCAGTGATTTTTAGTGTGTATTTATGAGAAATTAGAAAATCCTTTACTTGAAAAATGTTTAAGACGTTGCAAATCTCTCTCTAAAGATGATTAATGAGGAAATTAAGTCACGGTTTGGAACTAGAAGTAATTCCACATCATGAGTGGCCGTTTCCTTTCCACTGAATATTTCCTGATATGATAACACGGTGCAAACATAACATTGTCCACTTGATTCCTGTTTTGTCTTTTAACAGCTTAAATTAAATTAGGTCAATCAGATCTAAATGCTTCGCTCATAGACACTGAGGACAATCTCCCAGCTTTTGTTTCTGGGTGGAAACAAACAGAACCAATTCAAAGTCTTTAGGGCAGCCCTTCATACCGGGGCGGTGACATGCAGTTCATTACAGAGGAGATGGGGGGGGGTATCATTTCCAGTAAAGCGTGACCTTGACAGAATGTAAGGGGCGTGGGTTTGTTAGTAGCTGTTTTCCACTGTTCTAGCAACTTCTGAGCATTTAGAAATACCCAGACTTTGGTAGGCAGAGATCTCCGATGTCTGGTATCCTGAGACGAGGTATAAATGAACTCACTTCTCTGCTATATGCATTACATGAATCCGCAAGTAACAATCAATAAAATGACAGTAAGCTAAAAACTCTTGTCTCATGTTTTCTGGTGCAGACAAAATTATTAGGTGATTAGCTGGAGCTTTTCTGCTTTCTCTTCCTTCTTTTTAATCCCTCTTCTTCTTTCTTCTATCCCACGTTCTCCTGCTCATATAATGTTTTTTTCAAACTCTGAACTTATGTGAACTTTGTTCTTGTAGTAAAAATGAAGATTGCAGCCTTCAATGTCAAGAAACTGGGATGGACAAAGGTCAACAAAGAGGATGTGCAGACAAATCTCATCAGGGTAACTTACTATGCTGGACCAGAATACATTCATTATGTTTGCATTTTCAAATTTTCACTATAATGTTTTAGTTTTATTTCATTTATTTTTTTTATTTTTTTAACCACATTCGTTTTCAAAGTGTGTTTTTGTTTTCCACTTACAGCTGGAGTTTGGGACTTTTGTCTCCCCCCTCTGGTAGTGACAATAATCACAAAAACACTGTCACCATGCAGTAGACTACTCCGTTGCTACTGTTGCAGATCTAAAATGGCCACACAACCTCTGTGAAATTATTCAATTTGGTCCGATGACATTTAGAAAGTCTTGAAGCTGCAATGATTAGTTGATTAATCGACTAATCATTTTTAAACTTTTAAATTAATTGCCAACTATTTAGATAATTGATTAATCATTTAGACATTTTTTAAGGGAAAAAGGATTCCAGCTTCTTAAATGTGAATAATGTGAATATTTTCTGGTTTCTTTAGTCCTCTATGACAGTAAACACAATATTTTGTCTACTTTTTTCTTACTGTAATAATTATCGTGTCAGAATATCGGCTGTGAAAAAGGTCAATTGTGTTTCTGGTTTGTTGCTGTTCTCTATCCCAATATATTAGATTGTATTCTATTCTATATTTGTTCTGCTTTATTTTCATTATATCACTGGCCTACTGTCATGTGTTGGCTGTGTATCTTGCAGATTATGTCTCGGTACAGCGTGGTGGTGATACTGGAGGTGGTGGATTCCACAGGCAGGGCCATGAAGCTGTTGCTCAGAGAACTCAACAACACCAGGTGAGCTCTTTGCACATGGACAAATACACAGTTTCCCCGAGGACGTCTTTGGACAGGCCCGTAAAAGCAAACTCAGAAAACTGAAAACAAAACAAAAAATCAAATACCTCTACACTGAAACAAAAAGCCCATAATTACTTTGCTGGTAGTTACAATGGTGTAACAGTGTGTGTATATTTTTATTATGTAAAGCCCAACTAGCGACAAGAGTTGAAAATTAGCAACAGCTATAAACTCTGTGCAGCACATCAGTTTCATGCTCTGTATTTGAATTATATTAAATTACACCGTCCCTAACAAATAAAATAAAACAGTAATAATAGTGTAACAGTTATTTCTGTTTCTGTTCCTGACAGGGAGAACAGAGATAATCCGTTTGCCATGATGAAGAGTATACAACTGGGACGAAGCTCCTACAAGGAGCAGTTTGTCTTCTTCTACAGGTGGGAGATACTCTCTTATTTTTCCAGTGAATAACTCGTTCAGAGAGTATTTGTCATTTTCAACATCTCATCCTCTGTGTGTGTGTGTGTGTGTGTGTGTGTCTCTCAGAGAAGATGAGGTGGAGGTGGTTGACACCTACCAGTACAAAGACGATCAAGAAGGGGATGAGGACGCTTTCGCCAGAGAGCCTTTCATCCTTCGGCTCAAGTGTCTAAACACAGGTACTTGTGTGTGCGTGCGTGCGTGTGTGTCTGTTTGTGTGTGTGTGTTCGAGCACATCTACCATATCTTAACTGGGTGTGTTTGTGTTTCTAGTTGTGGAGGACCTGGTACTGATCCCAGTCCACACCACACCAATGGATGTGGTGAGAGAGCTGAACGCTCTGGATGATGTGGTCAAAGATGTGAATAGAAGATGGAGCACTGATGTGGGTTTGATATGAATCAAATAGATATAAAGAACAGTAAAAAAATAATCAAAAGAATATTATTATTTGATAAAAAATATTTATGAAATGGTTGCTTTCCTAACTAAAAATCTACTTGCCCTTACAGATGTTTTACGCTCACATCCCTTAAAGCATTTCACAGAGGCAATGTGCAAGAGGCGGCCAAGTGCACAGTTAACAATAACATTTTTTTATTGTACAGCGTTATGGAATATAAAATAACAGATTTACAAATTAATATTAAATGATTCCGCAAATACTGTTGGGATGTTATTTTTCCTTTAAGTTGATTGTTTTTGGTCTTTTTTGCCTTTAATTGAGTTAGGAAACTATTCACTGTATATAAATATAGACGACATGAAGCCAAAACAATCTCAAGATGATTATTACCTTGTGCGCATATACTCTTTAGTAGAGGGGGTAAGACGTCATTGATATATATATATATATATATATATATATATATATATATATATATATATTAAATGAAGTTCTTTATTTAATGAATTTTACATTTTGTGTACATTTTATTAATATTTATTGTTGTCTAGAAATCCTGAGTCACCACAAAAGCGTATCTTATATGGTATAGAATGAATTCTTGCTTCCATTATGATCATTGGCAGTGTATTGAGGCTATGAGTAAACAGGGGAAAGAGCTCCTCAATGAAACAGTACAAAAGAGTTGTTCATTCATTCTTGCTGAAAAGAGAACACTAGATATATGTTTATATTGACTACAGTTTTTCTTGGTTGTTATATTTGATGGGTTGTTACTAATGATGATGTCTGTGATGATAAATTATGTTTATATATATATTTTTCTGCAGAACATTATGTTATTGGGAGACTTCAATGCAGATGGACGTTACCTCTCAAGGAAAAAGAAGAAAGGAATTCGCATCAGCTGTTATCGCTACAAATGGCTGATAGACGAAGATGCAGACACAACGACTAGTGACTCAAATGACCACACCTATGACAGGTTTATCTTTACATCTTGTTGTGTAGTTTTACGTTAACTGAAGAAAGGTAGGGCTTTCCACTGAATTGCAGCTTTCAAAGAGAAAGCTGACTGCCCAAATGCAGTGGGATGAAATGGTATGGTACAATCTTGTATAGAGGATATCCTGGAGGATCTAATAGAACTTACTGAGCGAGTGTACACAAAGTCACACCATCAAACCATTTAATATTTATAAACTAGGCACAAATTTGAGAATAATCTAAAATTCTCAAAGCTCAGTAAATTGTATTTCTCCAGTACCCTACAGTGATGGAAACGCATTGGCTTTTTGTCCAGAGTTTTTAGAGTTTGTTTGTATAAGGACTCAAGAGGCTTTATGGCTGTTTTTTCAGCCTGCCCCCAACATGTGATGCAATAAGACATATGGGAAAGAATCATAGCGTGCATAAATATCTTGGCTGCGTCCAAAGAATGACAGTTTCTAATATGTCTAAAATTTGCTACGTTGTACTTTATGTTTTTAAACATTTTTTTAAAAATGTTTCTTAAAGTTCAAATTACTAAGATATTCAGTGACTATGTCAATCCTTTCACTTTTGATAAGAATATTAGCGTTAGGAAGTTGTACCATTTTTTTAGAGAAAAACATATCTTTTGTCTTTTTTACATTTAGACTCAGACATGATTGATCAAGCCAATGTGTGATCATTTCCAATGCAATTGTTAGCTTAGCAGCAGCTAATTCAGCTGTTTTTACATGTGTGTACACAACAGTGTCATCTGCATACGTTTGTAGTTCTACATCATGACACTGTTGAGGGAGATCATTAATATATAGGCTAAATAATAGGGGACCTAACACGGACCCTTGTTGAACACCCATTGTGTACTTCATGTTCCTGGACAGTGTGTCACCAACTTTAACACATTTTATCCTATTAGATCAATATGAAGACATACATGCCAGTGCTCTAGATGAGAAGTTAAATTTAGAAAGTTTCGATATGAAAACATCATGATTGACTGTGTCGAATGCTTTATGCAGATCTAAAAATACAGCACCAACTACTCCTCATTTGTCAAGTCTTGGTTTTGATGATTTGCTCTAAAGCCAAATTGCATACAATGTAGACCAAAATTGTTTGTATTAAGAAATGTTGAAGATGGTGTACATGGTTATTATTATACCTGCTAAACATTAGAATGTTAAAATTGTCATTATGAGGATGTTAACATTTATCTTAAACACACACAACTGGGTATAAGTCCAGCCTCACAGAGCTGTTAGTATGGCTGTAGACTCTTAGGGTGGTTTATACCAGCACTGCTCAGTCCAGTTGAATGGGATGCTGGTTGGTTTTCCTCCTTGGTACCTTGATATCTTTTAGAGGAAGTGGTCTCGGTCCAGTCCCAAACAAACTCTGGAGCAGTTTGTATGTGGTGGGAATGTAATCCAAACCTCCATCTGACCGACTACAAGGTGTGCTCTGCAAGTTTGAGCTGAATGGCTCCTGTAGCCAGGAGAGCGTTGCATGCTGGGATGTGGATGAGCAAATTTACTGAGTTAACTTATTGAGGTCCGACCTGGACTAACAACAAAGAACATTGTATTCTTGATATTTTTTGAAAACACCTTAGTCTTGTTTCAGAAACTTATTCAGGTTACCCACAGATCACACTGTGACCAGTTGAAGTGGAAATCAGGAATCACTTCTCTGATTCAAATCTCTTTATTCAGTTCAGTTCAAAGATTTTTAGCATTGAATTTGTACTTTATTTACTTTTTTCCTAAGCTAGACATGACAGTTCAAATGTACTTCAGTATGTAGTTAATGAACACATCACTGCTCATTTGATCCAACATCCAACACTGATTCTGACTGTTGCTAGTCCAAGATGTCACATCCAGTTTAGTACAAAACTATCCTTCTACAAACACTACACACACGTTTAATAGTTCAGCAGCCTGTTATGTATGACAAAGTCGCTAGATTATGGTTAATTGCTTCACAGTCTTTCAATGTGCTTTAACGAGAAGATAACGTACTGTGAATTCCGACTGAGCTGACAATGTTGCTCTCATGTTTCCATCCAAATTTAGCACAAATTTTAATTTCCAAAATATCTGTGAAAGAATTCAAATTAATGCTAATTTCCATCCACTGCCATTTTTTGAATATTTGGAGTTGATTCATCAAGATAAACAGCAGTTGGAGCTAGATGGAAATATGACATTTCTGTTTGTTTCATGTATTAATTTGAGGAATGTTACAGTCTCTTCATTTCTCTGCACAGATAAGATGTTTTCATCTATTGTTATTTTTCATATTTTCAGTGGAGTCTAAGTCGCTTGTTTGATGTACATCATGATTTATTCGCTATTTCTATTTCACTTTCTCGCATTTAGCTCTTATTCATACGCCAACTTTTCCACCTCAGCCAAGTGTAAAATCTTTTGGAGATATTTCAAGACTTTTTCAAAAGTTTCCATGTTTTTTAAGTTTCCGCTCAGGTTACATTTATGTGCAAATTAAAAATGCAGATGAAAACAGGTGGATGGAAACGCACCTTCTGTCACCAGTGAGGAGCTCCACTGCTAAAAGCTACTGCTTCAGTCACTGACAATGGTGATCCAGTCTAATCAGATCACTTCGAAGATTTGTTGATAAGGATTTGTTCAGACATGTACTGAACAACTCTAGTGAACTGTTTTTATGGGGACTGTTTCTTTGGTAGAAAGCAGTACACTAAAAGTATGTCTCTTTTGGGTGAATTGACATAGCCAAATAAATCTCTGACTGAGTCTGCACTTTCTGCCGACAGGATCGTGGTGACTGGAGATGACCTGTATGAGGCCATTGTGCCCGGTTCAGCTCAGCCTTTCAACTTCCAGAAAGCCTACCGCCTGTCTACTGCCACTGTAAGACTGTTTAGTATTTTACATGGAAATGTTGGACTAAGTTCAGCTAGAAAACTTTCATACAATAAAGTTTACAAATGCATTTCTCCTCCATGCTTCAAAAATCTTTATGAATTGTTTTCTTCCAGACCAGAGCCATCAGTGACCACTATCCAGTGGAGGTAGAGCTCATAGAGAAGGTATGTAGTGGAGGTAGAATAGGAAAGGTAAACATCTTGTTTTACTGGCACTGTATCAGTAATTTATAGGAATCTTTCACTTGCACTATATGGGATGAACAAAAAGAACTGAATACGTATCATGACTATGATATTTTGATATGATTTATTTTGTATATATTGTATATATATTTTTAAAAAATGAGGTCCTTGTACTTTACATGAGTATTTCCATGTGATGCTACTTTATACTTCCACTCCACTACGTTTCAGAGGGAAATATTGTAATTTCTACTCCACTACATTTCTTTGACAGTTTTAGTTACTTTTCAGATGAAGATCTGACACAATGGATAATATAACAAGCTTTTAAATTACAACACAATGTTAAAGATGAAACCAGTGGTTTCCAACCTTTTTGGCTTTTGACATCTTACAAAAAGCAGAGTGTGGTCAGGGTCACATTTCACATGTCAAAGATTAGAGACAAAAAAACACAAACTGAAAACAGATTTGTGTATCAGAACTTTGTTTTTTTCTTCTTCCTCTCCCATTAATAATCTCACGACCCCTCAGAACGAAATAGTTGATACTATTAGTACTAAGTACTAAGTGGCATGAAATGTAAATACTCAAGTTAACTATTGCATATTTTTATTTATTCATGTGCTTAATTGTACTTAATTACATTCTATGACTGCCTGTGAACGTAATCCAGGCAACAATTACATTTCCTGTCACAAAGTAATTAGAAATTATTGGTATTATGTAAACATAGATTCTAGCAAACAAGTTTGCTATGTATTGCCCTAACCCTTTCATCCTTAGTTTTCTGTGGTCACATTTGTTGGGGCATTAGCATTTCAGAAACCTTTAAATCATTACAATAGGGGCTCTAATGATGGATGCTGAGTTAATGCCGATGATGTTTGTGTCTTTCAGTAAAATGACCTCTAACAGGACCAGAGAGCAACAGCTGGTGACTCTGACATGACCTGATGAAATTGGAGGGGTGGGGGGCAGTTTTATATGCCAATAAAACTACTTTCTCTCCCTGAGTAGTGAAAAGGTTGCTTATTTAAAGACATTTAGTATATACATATTGTTTCTAAACAAAGAAGTGCTCATTTTAGCCGTGGAGTGGTTCAGAATGTGTCATTTTACCAACAAAGTGAAATTCAAATTTATAGTATTGTTCTATTGTGACAACAGATTTATGTTCTCATCAAAAACAGACAACATATCACATGATTTACACGTGTTTCCTATGTATTTTCTTAGTATACAGAAATATATGAAGTATCACAAAGTTTATAATCTGATACAGGTACAGATCAGTGCTGAATACCAGAAAGACTGAACACTTAAAACATTCACAGATCTAAAAGTGTAGGTTCACAAAAACTACTAATGCATGTATCAAATACATGACTTACACACTCTTATCTATATGCACGGCATACAAAATATAGTCTACAAAGCTGACATGTTAACACTTGTTATTCTAGTTACTTTAAGCTTATTACTCAATATACAGATCAGCTTAAAAACCAACTGAAGAAAATGTCACCAGCAAGCAGCTAGACCTCCTGCACACTCATTCACAAACACACAACATCAACAGGTGACTGAACAACCACTCAATTTAAAACGGGATCAATTCCAAATGAATGAGTGAGTCCAGACAGCTCACTGTAACTTCAACAAGCAAACTACCTACGGCATATTATATGATCTCTGCTGCATTCTTGTTAAGGAGATAATTCACACAACAGCCACAGAGACATTTAACCATCAGAGATGAAAATAGTGACCAAAGAGACAGAGAGAGAAGCTGTATCTGACTCACATTATCTGATGTCTTCTTTCTTTCATGGAGATGAAGTATTCATGTCATAACGTCCATTTGTGGCTATTGATCATCGTGTTTGTTAGTTAACAGAACTTTGTGGTTAACAAAGTTTTTGCTGATTAACCAGTCTAATATCATTGGCAACAAAGACAAACAAGCTAACTCTCTTGGTTGTTTCTCTGGTTGCTTCTCTCTCCAGCCTACCCGGTGGCGCCCTGCCACTGCTGCGCCGCACAGTCCACATCCATTCTCCCGTTAGCTTAACTAACAGTCCTTCCATGGATGTATAAAGAGTCCTTCAGGGCTGCTACAACAAACTAACTGTTGCGTTGGCTAACACAAGCAGCTATCTACTGCTGCTAGTCTACCGTAAAGTGGAGAGAATTGAAGGTGAAATTTGGAGACTATCTTTAGACCAACTTGACGTCAATATTGCATTCTGGATGTTGATTGGTTAGGGAGGATGTCCTCCCTTGGAGCGTCATTTTACGTGTCTTGGCCAATCATAGATTAGCATGAAAAAAAAAAGAAGTACATTGAATTAATGTAAGAGATCCCGCTCTGAGGAGGACAGCAGGTGCCCGTCCTCCTCTGTCCCCCACCACCACTTCACACAGACTGCTCTTTCTCCTCCTGCCCTGCAGGTGTCGCTGTTGAAGCATTTTAACCAGAATTTCAATAATGGATTTTTTCCAAAGAGGAGAGAAAAAATATTTTATAAATAATACTGAGATTTGGTAATGGTTTATTTCAACCAAATATTCTTTTTTATATTTTGATCTCCCTCTTGCCTCTCAAAAATAGAGGAGGAACAACCTCCTCTGCCTCTATGGACCTACCCCCACTGATGCAGACGCATGGCAGAACGCATCTCATATTATCTCACTGCTTTCTTATTGGGCATTCACACTAAAAGTCTGATGAGCAACAGCTCTGGTCGCTGGCTGCTCACTGCCTCTAGCAGTTGACGGCAGTGTCGCAGACATCACACTCAGTTGTAGCCAATATCAAGTTTGTAGTAGAGCTAGTTGGCAAGCCAGCCATGAATGAACTTGACAAGGATGATAAAATATACAATTTTTCATGTTTCACTGTGTATTATTTAGTAAGAAAAATGTACTTAGTCTAATTTCTATCATTTAAAAAATAAAAATGCTGTTTTACTTTCAAAACCACGTTGTCGGCTGAGTAGCTTATGGAATAAAGCATTATAGGCTAGTTTTGTTTATGTCACGGTAAACAAATGACGATGAATCGCACAGCTCTGGGAAACCAGAGACCACAATGATCAATTTCTCTTCCATTGTCAATATGGAGGGGAACAGATGTTTGATAGGAACTTTAGTACAGTGGTTTCTGTGGGAAGAAAATCAAACTCTGATCTGAAATTGGTTGCTGCTTCAGTGGCGTTGCTGCTAATTTGCATAAAGTTAAACTCTGCTCAACTTCAACTCTTGGCACTGGCATCCGTCTGCTCAAGCCCTTCATCGCTAACTTTAATTTAAAATGAACGACTGCTCTTGTCACTTATTAATCTTTGGGTGTGAGTGCACAGTTACTCATCATGCTTGTTGCTTAGGCTTTTCTGAAATGAACCAATCATGAAAACATGATTTTGTGCTCTCTTTGTCATTCAAATTGTTTTTACCTGACATGATGCTCAAGTGATGAGAGACAATATATCAAATTCATACATCAACATCAAAACACATTCAGTTGAATGCTAAATAACATATTTCATCAAGTAGAAAAGAGATTGAAAGAGAATGAAATGTAAAGTTTCAAAGCAACATGAGACAAATAACAAGGTATATAACGAGTAAGTAAGTAATACGTTAAGGGGAGTAGTCTTCAAATTACTGAAGAACTGTATATGACAGTCACAGTCTACCTTATGTTAGGATATGTTACGAAAACAAGTTTAAATAAATATGTCCATGCAAAAATTATAATCTTTTGCTAACAGTGATGATTGTTTGATGAAAATTGTAGATCAGTTTACTCACCATTTGCTTTAGTATTACAAATTTTTAACATAGCAATGTATTAGATATTATTCTCAGATTAAACTGAAAACAGTTTTATGTAAAAAGTAAAAACACCGCTAGCATCAGCATACTAACATGTTCACAGTGACAATGCTAATGTAAGATGAGATTTTTTTTTCTGAGGGTTTCTTTTGTAGATTATCGTATTTTGGTGTTGTTGTTGAGATGGTTTCCATGATTTGATTGGTGGTTCAAGATTTGTCAGTTACATATATCCTTTATCTACATTATGCATCTTGTCTGTGGTTTTTATGATAGTTTAGTTAAGTGATGTATCAAGTTTGTTGTTGGTGTTCTAGGGTCCTGTGCTGTTTTTGGACGGACATTAAAGTTCACACGTTCCTCTGATGACGTTGTCCCTGTGCATTAACTTACTCATGACTGCTAACTTACACCAGCATTACACTAACAGGTATGTTCACCATCTTAGGCTGTGTCCAAAATCACTCCCTATTTACTACAAAGTCCATTAATATTCACCCTCTGCCCGAGAGCTCTTGATAACATGTCTTCATTTTGAGCATTTTATTCATTTGTTTTATTCATTCAACACCGTTCGAAACCTGCTCCTCTTGGTCCGAGTTTCCCAGCCGGAGCTCCGACTTCGAGAGCCGCCCCATCAGACTTTTTCAAGTAGGAAGTTGTCTGAAGAAGTGAAGAACAGTCTCACAGAGCCAATAGCAAGGCTGTAGACTGTTTCTATATATGTATGGGCTGAGCTAATGAGATTTAATGTGTTAATTAGTGAGCTTTAGAAGTAATTGTAGGGACTTGGTACTAGGTAGGAACCATTTACTGTATATAAATATGGATATTGTGTCTCCACTTCCTACCGCTATTCAAAAGTGAAGCCAAAATATCTCTTTTCTGGGAGCTGCCATCTTGCTTGTGTTACATCATTGGGAGCCAGAGTCCCAGCCCAGATCGCAAAATTGCTGTGGCCCAGATCCAACCCATACCTAACACTTTCTGAACTTTCATCCGGCTCTCATACCATGTGGAATGATGGCACTTGGGTGGTCCACTCCTGTTCCCCAGATCTGGGCCACAAACAAGCCGTATATCAACCAAGAACAAACTAGATAAACCAGAACTGGCCCACATCCAGAATACACATACCTGAAATCACCATATCTTTACTAAAAAAGGCCCACATTTGATTTGGGATATTTGTGCCATATTTGCTATTTTAAATGTGGGCCATTTCAGGCTCACATCCATTTTGTCCGGGTCAGAAGAAGGCCAGCAGTGCCACATCATTGCAGTCACCCACTTCCGTATACTATCTGTAACAGCTGTCGATCATGACATCACACCCCCTTTTTATATCATCAAAAACAAACTTATCAGAAAAATTAGCACCTGAACAAGCATCAGCGTGATGAGAATGACCTAAAATGACAGAAACCATCTTTGGGAAATATTTACTTAAGGTGTACTTTGGCGTTTTAGTTTAGCTGATGTCTGCTAACATTAAGGAGGATTTATGACCTATACTGCAGCTAGCCACCAGGGGGCGATGAAGATGTTTTGGCTTCACTTTTGGGGAGCCGTCATGATGTCCATATCATCCATATTATATATCCATATTTATATACAATCAATGGTAGTAACAAAGTTTGGAGGTATTTTTAATCTTTGGACAGAGCCAGGCTAGCTGTTAACCTCTGCTTCCAGTCTTCATGCTACGCTAGGCTAAAAACATTCTGACTGCAGCTCATGAGTCTGATATCGATCTTCTCAGCTCACTCCCAGAAAGAAAGCAAATTAGTATATTTTACAAAATGTTGGGAAATGTCTTTATTTTTCATGAAGGATTACATTTTTTATTTTGATGATACTTGTCAAATAATATCTTTTCTTTTAGCAGACAGGTGACAGAGCAGCATAGTGTGTGCGATGAAAGCAGAACATACTTACAGAAAGGAAGTGCTTACTGGCTCAGATAAAAGATAGTGAGTGTGGGATCTGTAATGGTTTGCATGCATCGACAGAATATACATGTCGTGTGAGTATGTGTGTCTGTGTCTGTGTCTATGTGTGTGTCTGCACTAGGTTTGTGGCCGACAGACACTTCCTGTTTCTTGGAGGTTAGATAGATAAAGCAGCCACTTACTGTTTAACTCTATCATTCTGCTTAAGTCAACCAGACCGGTGAGTCATTCTTTTGTTTGCTTTACTTTCCTACATTTATTAACTGCAAACTTCTCTCCAGCACTGAAACTAATTAATTGCTTTTTTGCTCTTTTTTTGTGCAATTTTACACTTTATGACACCTGATTAAAGGAAACATCTACTAACTGTGACAGTATTCAAGTAAATCCCTCTTGCAGAAAACTGAATACTTTGGCAAACATATACATTTTCATGATAACGGCTGCAAAATGAAAATTGCTGTTTGTGTGACACTGCAGCAGCATTATTGTGGATGCAGAATGATGTGAAGCAAACTTCCAAAACTCAATTTTATAATGTAATGTTGCTTTTAAATGTACATTGTTAGTGACAGAAGCAGGTGCTGACCATTTTAAGTGTGATATATGAAGCATTAAGGTTTTGGGAGTCATAACAGTTCAGCCTGCTGTATTATCATCATCATTATAGTGTGTAAAAAAGTGAAAAACTCAAAGGTTTGATTTGAAAAAGTATTGTAAGCAACATATTCCAAAGTGCAAAGTGATGTTTCTAAAGCATCATAAAGGTTTCAGAAACTCTTTATAGACAGTGACAGTGACAGTGAAAGAAAATACAGAGAAATGTCACATCATTCATATAACCTCTCAATTTGGTTTGTGTTAATTATTCATCAGATATCAAACTAACTGTTAAGTTTATTACCTCCCCTCCCTATTATCTCCTCTATTACCTCTGTGCTGTTTGCTGTATCTGATATCGCAAGTCCATAAAAATAAACTGTACAAGTGGAGCAAGACAGCTGACTGCAAGCTGACATGTTTGTTTTCAACAAAATGATCAACCACAGTGTTTCCTTTATTTTAACTTGTCACACTTCATCAACCTCAGTTTCTTCTTTTTCTGCTGCAGCTCTCCCTTTTCTTCCTCTATCGGCTTTGTTTTTATCCACAGTATGAGCTGCATGTCCTTCATATTCATCCTCTAAAACAGTGGTTCACAACCTGGGGGTTTGGTTGGATATTCAGAGGGGTTGTGAGATGACGGGACAGGATAGGATACAGAAAAAAAACCCATACAAAAATGTTGTTACAAAATTCTGTCACAGGCCAAAAAGGTTGGGAAATACTTATCTAAAACATCTTTCATCATCTTTTTTCAAAAAAAAAAAAGTCAAAATGAAGATAGCAGCCTTCAATTGCAAGAACCTGGGGACGAAGAAGGTCACAGACAAGACTGTCGTCCACTATCTCACCAAGGTAACGCCTTGATAATCATTTTATCAATATGTGATGTGTCCTGTCTAAATTAATCTCCCACAGCTACATTTTATCTTCTAAATGCCCTCCTGGTTTGTTGCCTTTACTAATACCGTATGTTCATAAACAACATGTTCCAGATCATGTCCCAGTACAGTGTGGTGGTGATACTGGAGGTGATGGATAAGAGCGGTGAGGCCATGGAGAAGTTACTTCAAGAACTCAACAACACCGGGTGAGTTTTCTGCACTGCAAAGTGTGTTTTAAAGACACATTTGAAAAAAATGTCAAACTTGATCTCATTTTCTATTTTCCACAATATGATTTTTAACAGCATCTGAACTTACAGTTATCTGTACACTCCTCACACTTGTAGTATTTGCAAGTAGTCAAGTGTTTACTTGTGTGACATATTTGTGGTAACTACCACAGTGACTGTTAAGACTACAGGAGTGTGGAAGTCTATCAGATATGGAAGTTTTAAAATGCCTAAGCTATGAAATAAAGTTAAATTTAATACAAATGGTTATTTGCATTGTTATTTGTATATGTATGCAGTTACTTTGTCATAATTAAATGAAAAATGTATATTAAATGACAATTACGTAAATGGCCTGAATGTAAGACAACTGTGATTATGAGACGACGACCCCTTTCCAACACCTCTTATTGAAAAAAGACTTTTTGAAGATACAACACACTTTCACACTCATCCTGTTGGGGAAGTTTCCCTTAGATACTATTAATCCAAGAGGAAGACAGTCCTCATCCTGGAGGCCTTTCCTTTCTTAAAGCACAACATAAACCTCACATTTGTGCATAATTTCTTTCCTCTGTGGCAGAGAAACGTGTTACAAGAGCCTTCGGAAACTCCTGCAGGTTAAACTGAGCTAATGAAACACTTGTAGTGACTCTAACAGACTCACTATAAACACACTGGCAGGAACTACCCTGCCTACGAGTGTGACTGGCCCGTGGCGTAGGCCACATAGGCAGTTGCCTAGGGCACCAATTGAGGGAAGAGGCGCCAAATGAGTGAGAAGTGGGATTTTTGTGTTTTTTTCTTACCAACAGGTGTACTTTTATACCACTTTTGGAAATACATATATTTTCTCCTTTCTTAATGTTTTTCATGTCTTTTTTCCCCTTTAATTTACATGAGTTTTCATCTGGTTTAATTTTCCAAAGCCATACTGTTCAGTCAGTTTTTGCACAACGACCACCAAACACTCACTGAATGACACCTTGACCCCCACTTTCCTTTTTGTCACAGTCTAATTTGAAAGAAAAATTTTCTCTGTCTTTTGAAACAACTGACTTGACCTTTTGTTCTTTATAATCATATTGAGTATATGTATGCAACACAGAGCATGACCTGGATTAGGTCTATAACACTTGATTTGGAAATGGTTGTTAGAGACTCCGTCTGTGTCACTACAAGGCTAATACCCAATTGCCCATGTTGGTATTAAAGCTAAGGGTAGGTGGGTGTGGATGAGGGGCCCAAAACTTTGTCCCCCAGTCCATAATTCCTAACAGCTGGCCTGGACTGGGAGGACTTTGTCTGTGCTTGAAGTACCATTGTGATTGATTTTAGTGTGAATTCATATCTGAAGTTCTTGAACTGGAGGATGCACCTTTTTGGGGGGCTCTGATCTAAATATTTTGAGGCTGCAGTCTAAAATCTCGCTTAAGGCACCAACATATTCAGGGCTGGCCCTGCCTACGACCTGATATATATTACAACTATAGTTTGTTTCATGGTTTGTTGACGTAGCCTCTGGAGCTTCCTGAAGCTTCCTGAAGCTGACCAATCAGAACAGAGTGGGCTCATCGGGAGGGGGGCCTTAAAGAGACAGGAGCTAAAACTGCCTGTTTCAGACAGAGGCTGAACTAAGGGGCTGAAAAAAGAGCCAGTATAAGATAAATAAGGAGTGAGTTTTTTTAACTGTAAATCATGCAAAGATATTCCAGTGGAACCCCCGAATATAAATATATGGAAATGTGCAGAATATGTCTACACAGAAATGCATTTTCTGTGTAGTCAATTATAATTAACTACACAGAAAATGCATTTCAGTGTGTAAGTGAGTGTTACAGCGCAACAGTTCTGGTCTCCTGTAATGTTGTTTCTGTTTCTGTCAGCAGTGACAAAAAGAAAAAGAGTCTCTACACCATGACCGCCAGTTCCCAGCTGGGACGAGACACCTACAAGGAGCAGTTTGTTTGTTTCTACAGGTGGGAGAGTCGAGGTCCAGACAGTAGCTCACTCAGAAATTAAAACCCATCATGGAATCATTATGTTAGTCCTGATACAGGGTTTTAAGTCTGAGAAAAATCCAAGTGTTGTTTATCAAACATGTTTCTGTAAGTTCTTATAGATTTCACATACAGTCGTCCATACAAACACATCAATGTCTTATCACATCTGTGTGTGTTTGTATGTGTGTCTCAGAGAGGATGAGGTGACGCTGACGGCCACTTACCAGTATGAAGATAATCAACTTGGAGATGAAGATGCCTTCGCCAGAGAGCCGTTTATCCTGCGCCTCAGCTGTCCAACTACAGGTACGCGTGTGTTTCAATGTGTTTATTTAGCTGTGGTTTTTAGGGTGTATCAGTGTTCTGTATCTGTGTATCGTTCCAGTTGTGAAAGACCTGGTGCTGATCCCAGTCCACACCAAGCCAGACGACTCGATGAAGGAGCTCGACGAGCTGCACGACGTGGTCAACGTCATCAGGGAGAAGTGGAAAACTGATGTAGGTTGGATAGTTTGTGTCATATAAATTAATAATTGGATTTGTTGCATGTCTGACTCAGAATTTACTGCCTGAAGCTGAGGAGATGCTTTTCCAGCTGTTACACTGAATGTTTATTTTTACGACGATTTGGTTTGGCGAGTTATGTTTGTTGGGATTTAATCAACAGCAATTATATAAGTCTTTATTTTTGGGAACTACATAACAGTGTACATCTTTCCTGTAGTGTTAGTAATTGTTTAGATTAGTGGGATGATACACCGTAACAGTACTTTTGATGCAGTAACTATCAAGTTAACAGTTAATGCTAAGAGTAACCAGCCTTACAGTTTTATAGCATGTAAAACAAATCTAAAGCAGTTTGGAAACCAGTTTTAGCTGATAACAGAAAGATTTTGAACTCCTGGTGTCATAAAGTGTTGCAGGTACGACAACACAACAAACACTGTTTAAAAGAAAAAGTTCAACATTTTGGGAAATATGCTTATTAGCTTTCTGGTGGAGCATCAGATGAGAAGAAAGCTCAGCACAGAGACTGGAGACAGGGGGAAACCCCGTGCCAAGCTCTGTCAAAAATAGTGGCACCTGTAACAGTTTGTCTGCACGAGAAGTGTCTCAGCTGTGTTTTTCAGTCGTCCGTCCCGCACGCGATGTGGTTTCTGTTTCAATCAATACAGCCGACTACAGCTCGTGTTTCCTTTGAACTTTATGCTGCTATGAGACAGATGTGGTTTCACTTCAACATTGCAAACTGTTCTGCTCTCTGACAGTTTGTTGCTGTTTTACATTTCCATGATTAGGTGCACAGTATGTAAATGTTACTGTGAGTGTGATAAAAAAAAGACCAAGACTGTGAACTTTATTGGTCTCTGGTTAGTTTCATTTTCATTCCTCACTTCTCTCCCCACTTTGGGACTGAAGGAGGAGGAACAATCAAATAAGGGAACTGACATGATGTGTTCTTTGACACACACTGCTTATTTATTATTATTATTATTTACTATGTATTTAAATTGATTATGTTGTTACTGGGATGTAAGCCGACTTTAGTAATTTATAGAATAATTTCATGTTTACATCTTTGATTACTTTATAATTAAAGTAAAAAGTGCCTAAACAGATATGTACATATAGGTTTTTCTTTGTCATAACTGCTAATGATATTAATTTTATTTCTTTTCCAGAATATCATGATTTTGGGGGACTTTAATGCAGATGGACGCTATCTCTCCAAGAGGAAGTTGGAAACTATCCGCATCCGCCCTGCTCCTTATCATTGGCTGATAGCTGATGATGTCGACACCACGAGTAGTAACTATAATGACAACACCTACGACAGGTAAAACACACATTTTTCTCTTTATTTTAAAACATTTTTTTTAAGTTGCACAGTAAAAACAAAGCAGCATAAACACAACAACAACAACAACAAAAACCCCTAGAGGCTTATGGTAGTAATCTCACCTCATTACACATTATAAGCAAATACAAAAGTCATGTGATCCACAAAAAAAACAAAAAAAAAAAAAACAAGCAACCACAGAATCAAAAGCAAACATAAAGTAGGCAGCAAAAAACCAAGCAAAGACACAAAACAGATAAAATAATGTAATGAGGGTGTGTGTGTGTGTTTTGGTGTAATGTGAGAGAAAAAGGCCAATTATAATCAGATATGATCAGTTCGAACATCAGACAGGTCCTGAGCTTGTTTTGAAATTCTTGAGAGAAGTAGACTGAAATGCAATTTGAATATAACTGTTCCACAGCTGAGCCCCCCTGTATCTAATAGAGAATTGACAGAGCCCAGTATAGAATATTGGGAGGTGTAAACATTTGGCATGTCTTGTATTATTAGTCGTGGCTTTACAAGGGAAGTGAAGCAGGCTGATACAAAATTTTAAAAATAAAAACACAAGTTTGGTATTTGTTTATGTTAAAAATGGTTAGGATCTTGAGCTGATTGATATTAGCATTATCATCCAAGTAGATTTTTGTGTTGTTTAAGTACTTTGTAGTTTTTAAGAAGATTGTGATGTATTTTCTTGTAAACAGGATCGTGGTGTACGGACAGACCATGCTGGACGCCATCATCCCCGGATCAGCCAAGTCTTTCAACTACCAGCAAGAGTTCAACCTGACTGATGAAACAGTAAGACATGTTTGTGTTAATAAGTACAGCTTCAAACTTCTTAATAGAAAATAGAAATGACTGACAATTTAATGTATTTTAAAGGAAGAACACTGGTGTCATTACTCAAATTAATCTGCTTTTCTAAGACTCTCAGTATCAGCGATCACTACCCCGTGGAGGTGGAGCTGAAGATGGATCAGAAACACAAAGCACAGAGACAAAAGAGGGCAGCTCCTTCTCTTACAGAACCAAAGAAGAAGAAGGCTGAGCCAGCAGGAAGGAAGAAGAGGAGTACGACAACCAAAAAGAAGTCAACACAGTCAAAAAACACACCAGCCAAGAGACAACGTCTCTGCAAATGATATCTCGATATCTTGATATCAGTTGAGCAGATTGAATTTCAAGATCTTGCATCAATAAATCATCTAAAAGTCGCATTACTAGAGTTTTAACTCGCACTGCTTAAAATGATTTGGCTTCTTAAAGCTGAAATCTTTCCACACACTGCCTCCGTCTTCATAGGTGACTGCAACTATTCTATATACTTAAAGATGTAAAAATTGTATAAATTGTGACTTTATTGTCACTTTTAAGGTGGTCAGTGCTTGTGACAAGTCCATCAACATTTCTCTGTTTTTTATAATAATCGATAATCCAGATGAATGTATGTAGCAACGAGATTTTAATAAAAGAAAAAAACAAAACAAATGTAGTTTACAGACACCAGCTTTAAATGGAAATATCAGTCAGAATACAGCTAAAGATTAAAAGATAAAGGATGTTTATTGTATATCATAAATCTTTCTTCAATTGTCAATGACAGTCATGATATTTTTTATATCTTTATGTATGAAAAACAAAAACATTTCTATTGTATTTCATGACTGAATGTAAAGTTGAATTGATTTAGAAACTGCTAAAGCTTTGCCTATGTGTAACAGTTTTAATAAATAAAGCAGACTTTTATTTTAAACATTGTAGTTAAAGTCTCCTTCCACTCAAAAACATGTTTTTCCTCTTGTTCCTTCAGACGGATGTTGTTCTTTTCTCTGTGCAGAGTTTGTTTTCACATTCATCCGCAGTTTGAGTTTAACTTGTGTACCAATAAGCATGAGTTGTGACATCAAAACTAGTTTGGATCCAATCAACGTCTAGTATGCAACTTACACAAGTGTGATGTTGAAACTTGAAGCGAAGTGAACAAACACTGATAATGAACCTTACAGTGAACATGGAGACATCTTGTGTCCAGAAGTTAAACTTTCGAAATGTAAAATATTTCCATTTTCATATACTCTGGATTTTTTTCAACAAGGAAGAAGGAGTAGATGTAATTTTAGGAATTTTTAATGAGGTAATTGAAGCTGATTGGGAAAATAAGATTTCAGAGTCTTTAAGTTAGGATTTTTTAAAAATCTAAATATATAGTAAATGAGTGCATTCACATATCGTATCTTCAGGATGATCAAAAATACTTTGATTATTCTTTTAATAAAAATTTGTTTGAAATGTTTTGTCCACCAAAAACAGTTTACTGTAAGTCCACCTATTCAACATTTAGGAGCGGCATTGAGACATTTAATGGTTTATAACACTATAATGTAGTTTTAAGCAGATATAAAGACATTTTAAGTGTTTATTAATGTACAGTACCTGTCCGCAATCATTCAACCTCTTGTATGAAAATATATTTTATATTATTACAACTGTGTTTTACTATATCATCATTTATTATCTGTTTATACAGCAGCTTCCAGTTATGGGTAATTGTTGACAAATACATTAATAAACATTTATATCTGCTTACAACTACATTATAGTGTGTTATAAACATGTATTAAATGTTTATATACTGCTTATAAATGCTAAATATGGAGACTTGACGTAAGCTGTTCCCCTCTTTTGTAGGGGGAAAAAATTACACAAATTATTACTCAAAGTGTATTTTCATATGTCTTAAAACATATCTTGATGTTATCTGTAAAAAAAAAAAAAAAAAAAGTACCTCAAAATTGTACTTAAGTACAGTACTTAATGTAATTTCCCACCACTGCTCCACAGTATCCAGTTTGTTGTCAGGTCTCAAATAAAGTTACAACTGTTTTACTGGTTATAAATTAGAAGTTACATTTTAGGGAGCAAAAGGTGAATTTTTGTTCACCAGCACCTTTCAACTAACTTATTTCTGCCACAATTTCCCCCTAAAAACCTGAAACACATAACAAGATATTTGACACCACAGCTTCTCTCCTCCTCTTCTGACTCCCACCTTTGGGAGGTTTAAAAAACACCTGAGACGCCTCACTGTGCTCGGACATCTTGCACTCACCTGCTCACTTTCCTTCTCTGTCGTTGATTCTCTGCTCAGCCCAGCTTGTTTTTTTTGCAAGTTTTCTGTTTTTTAGAAAGTTTTATTATTTTATTCATTTATTTAATAATCTGCATTTCATTGTAAACTGCTTTTTTCTTCCTCTTGTTTCCCTAATCTCTCCTTCTTCTAGCTATATCTCAGTCTTTCCACTACCTTCTCCTCTGCTTCTTCTTCTACATCCTCTCCCTTCATCTCTGCACCTCTTCTTCTCGCTCCATCATGAGTCTGAGTCGTACCAAGCGAATCAGCTCCAGTAACTCTGTCCGGAGCAGCAGTGGGTCGAGGAGGCTGAGTGGTTTCGGTCCAGTTCAGGGGGGTTTCAGCGGCATCTCCCTGAGCAGCAGCTCTCTGTACGCGGGCACCAACGGGCATCACCACGGCCTCGGCACCCCGCTGGCGTCCCTGTCGGTCAACAAGAGCCTGCTGGCCCCCCTCAACCTGGAGATCGACCCCAGCCTGTCCATGAGCCGAGCCCATGAGAAGGAGCAGATCAAGAGCCTCAACAACCGCTTTGCATCCTTCATAGATAAGGTAAAGGGACTAGAGATAAAGATGAATCAATTACAAAAAATTATCTGCAGCTATTTTGATAATTTGATAGAAATAAATCTTTGAATTTTTCATATTCTGTGGTTCCAGACTATAAGATGTGTGAATTTGCTGCTTTTCTCTGTTTTATATCGTTGATTACCTTCAAGTGTTGGTCAGACAAAAGAAGCAATTTGAAGATGTCACATTTGTATTTGGGAAATTTTTATTATAAAAATTCCAGTTTCACACTATTTTCAGTCATTGTATAAAGTTGCATTCACTGGATTTTTAAAAAAAGGCATGAATGACCTTTCAACGTCTGCCACTTATTTGAATTGAAAAAATTAAGGATACGATTTTGATGTGGTTTATAAAACATGTTCAACATCAAAACACATATTCTACAGAAATTAAACATCTTTAAGTCTGTAGAAAACATTTGTACGATTTATAAATCAGCCTGAAAGCACTGGCTTCCCATCCAACACATGAATAACCAGCAAAATACCCTAATTTTTTGGTAAGTTTCACATCTTACAACATTGTTGTTACATTGTGGGTTGGTAATTTGTTTACCTTTCCTCATTTACCAAACGAACATTTACTGACAACATTGTCCTTTCGTTGTGGGAGCCATTACACCAAATTTAGTCATCGCCATTAAGCCGGGGTTTAGTGAGTCTAGTTACCTTCACTTTTTGTGAGAGAAAACCAAACTTGAAACGGTACCTTTACATCTTGGTTTGGTAATTTTATGACCTTGAATCCTCTGTCAAAGACATGGAATGAATGAATGTTACCAGCTGAAACAGGACGCTCTGTCAGAAACCATCAGACCCAGACAAAAACTGCAACAACAAAAAATTTCTTTGACAGGTTGTAAATAAATCATCATTGCTAATGTTGCTGTTACATTAGCAAACGCTAACCTGGCTTAACTAAACTGAATTGAACATTAGTCAGAGTTAAGAACACAAGAACACAACCACATAGCACAATCTTACAACTTTACATTCTGTTTAGATATTTAAAACAGATTTTAAAGGTGTGGGGAAGATTTCTGGCTAATAGTAAAATAAGAGCTGTTAATAATAGTCGTGTTGAGGCTCCTGAAGAACACAGGCGGCACATATTTCCCACAGAAGAAGTGACCGGCTCAGTGATAATGTAGGACATTGATACCCTACTTAGGGAACATCTCCGCTTTCTCACGGAGTAGGTAACACACTCTCACAATAGAGGCATTGTTGGCTTCTCACATCAGCAGAGACACTCTTCAGGCGCAGAGAGACGGAGATACGTTTGTCCAAATGTACAAAATTAACTTTTTTTCTTTTTAGCTTTCTGGGTGCTGATTTAAATAAAATAAAATCACAAAGAAGTCAAACATTTATACTGATGTAATCTGCAGAGATTATTACAGTATATTTATGCAAGATTACACCACTTTGGCAGTGTTGTGGCAAATTGCAGAAGAGGTTTGCAGAAGTTTTAATGACGAAATGACTTGGCAAACATATTTTTACCGTATATTTCACTGCCTTCCATCTGTACTGCCTGTAGAGACTTTGCTTTTGAGCATCTGGAAATCCTTCAATTACAGTCAAAGTGCAAAAATGGGGTTAAATTCTGATTTAGCACCCAAAGATTGGTCACAAAACGATTAATTGATCTGGATTTTATTTATTAAACATGCTCTCATGGGTTTCATTATCTATATCAGATTTTCAAAGTGTTGAAATATTTTGCTGAAAAACGCACTCACCAAATCAGTTTCAGTTCCACAAGACAAAATATTGTGAAACCTGCCAGCAAACATTTGAAAGCTTGTCCATCTGTAAAAGAGATGGTTGACGTAATTTCCCAGCTAATAGGTGACACACAAAAGAGTCCTTGTTTGCTCTTGTCAGGGTCACAGGAGCTCTTAGCTGCAGGAAAGGTAGGACAACCTGAGATCTTTTTTTAAAATCTAAGTGAGGTTTGCTTATTCAATGATATAATCTGTTTGGTGCAAGGATCAAACACAAGAAGGGAGTTTGTTCTTCATTCATACACACTATCTGGATTTTCCTGGCTGATAAATTTATTTGATCTTTGGCTTTTGTGGCAGTGTGACCACCTCTCCTACTGCAGCCATGCATAACGACATGCGAAAACCGATAAAAGCCAAAGTCAAGTCAACTGATTAATAAACCGACCCTGCAGCTACCAGCGTAATCCAACCCCACCTGGCCCCAACAGCACTGAAACATTAACGAGCTTGTTCCCTCATGCAGAGAAATAATTAGTCCAATGCAACAGGCGGGCAGGTTTTATATGGTGTAGGATGATAAACCAGTTTAAATCTGAATGAAGGTCAATGACCCAAGATTACTGGGAATGTAATAGCATTTATTGATACTGGTTGTTGCAGATAACCCACACTTAGACCTGAACTATTGATAAAAACAAGAGACTTAAAACCTTAAAAAAAAAAGAGCCAACGCGGCACTGAATGCATCTGGGATTTAAACAGCCATTTAAACTCTGTATCAGTGGTATTGGGACACTGGATATCTCAGCTATCTGTCCCATTTCCGCCCAATAGAGTTGGGTTGTAACCTGATAAATCAGGTCAGACACGGTGTGGTTGTGTCTCAGAGGGAGATTATTCTGCTCTGAACAGAACACAGGCTTTGTGTCGGGAGGTATAATGGATGGTGGATAAACCCGGCCGCAGGCAGGAAACACGAGCTGTGCAGATACAAACCTGGAGCCCAGTCAGGTGTTGATGTTGTGCTGCTTATCTGCTGGAATGGTTCAGCTTCTTCTCTTTGTTTTATCCAAGGAAGACATTATTCACTGATAAGAACAAAAAAGACCTAATGAGCAATGTTGTCACATGACAGCACAACTTGTATTCACTCTCAACATCAGATTTTGTCTTCAGAGAATACCGTTTCATGTTCTGTTTACTGAGTAAATAACACGTGATAATAGCATCAGAATCAGAAACAGGTTTATTAAGTAAGTTTGCACATACAAGAAATTTGCCCTGGTGTTATGGTGCATAACAATGAAAAAATAATAGGGAAGAGAAAATACAGCTACCACAAAAGACAGGTGATATAAATATATGAATAAAATTTTACAATTAAAAAATGAAGTATCGTTAACACATTGAGTTATGACATATAGACTGGCCAGGGGCCTGTTTTAGTTCAGTTATATTTTAGATAATATAAAGACAGATATCCAGAGACAAATATTACTAATAAACATAGTAATGAATGTTTCATATTGAAACAATGGTGTAGCAGTTATTTAATTGAACAGTTCTGGTTTTCAAAAGAGTTTGTTTTGAAAAAGTCTTTTTAAAACCTCTGAACCAAAATTCCAGTGAAACAGCATCAAGATACAACTTCTGTTAAGATTTATTTTGTGTTTTGTTATGTTGTCACATGTTGGTTAGGCAAACACTCAGCTGGATAATAATAAACCAACCAATGTCAATGTTTACTGGTGTCCATTAGCCAAGTTTTCAACACTAGCAGCTACTGTATATACATTGGTTGTTTTACAAATAAGATAACTGTGTTATAAGATTAATTTAGCAATATTTTTATGCTAAATAAGAAGCTGAGCCAACAAAAAGTCTGGCATATTCCCCCCGTAAAACCACAGCATGTTATTTACACTTCAGTTTTTTTTACAGATTAAACAAACAAGATATAAAATGTTAGTTATTAAGCATTACAGGTGCTGGTAAGTGGATTTTGTTACCCTTGGACAGAGCCAGGCTAGCTGTTTGCCTCTGTTTGTAGTCTTTACTAAGCTAACCATGCTAATGGAAGCTTCATATGTCATTTCTTTCAGTTCCTGCTGGACTCTTTCTGAAATCCAGTGTTCAAATTATGCTAATTTAAGTTTTAACGAGACAAAAATGGTTATTTGGTCAGAAACCATGGTTAACAAGCCAAAATTAAACACAAAATTGATCATATGTATAGTGTCAAAACCTCTAATATGGCTGCTACAGGATGCGTTATAGTATATGAAAACCCTCTAAATGCAGTGTCTTTCTTATTCTTTCCCACTTCCCTCCACAGGTGCGTTTCCTGGAGCAGCAGAATAAGATGCTTGAGACTAAACTGGAGCTGCTGCAGGTTCAGGGGGTGGGCCGATCCAACGTGGAGCCCCTGTTCGAGGCCTACATGGCGGGTCTGAGGCGCCAGATGGACCTGGTCAACAACGACAAGACCAAACTGGACGGGGAGCTGAGGAACATGCAAGGCCTGGTGGAGGACTATAAACACAAGTAAATAATGTCACTGTGGCAGTGAGCCGACATCTTAATAAGTATTATTGTGTACTGAAACACACGGCCTCCATCTCACTGTCTTGTCTCTGCTCCAGATACGAGGAGGAGATTAACAAGAGAAACAACCTGGAGAATGACTTTGTTATCCTAAAGAAGGTCAGCAGACACACAGACACATTCAGTCATATTCATTCATACGTTACAGGTGTGGTGAGTAAGATGAACCACTTCATTGTCCTTTTCCCTTGTCTCCTGTCTTTCTCGTCTTCTCTATCTCTTTTCTACATAATCACATGCATGAAAAACCCATAAATGCTTTGGTAACTTTCCCTGTCAGTGTCACATGGGAACAGGAGCTGGAGTCTTTTTTCCACATAAGATGCTCTGACAATTTACCAACTCAGAAACTTGTAAGATTTTCAGAAATCTGACTTCTTGACTGTAGTACAGAGGTTGGTCCCCACCCTTTATTGTCTCGAGATTCCAATTTTAGGTCTTAAAATTGCTAGCCAGTGATTAAAAATAAAGACATTTCTTAATGACAAGGTTTTAGATGAGGAGTTATGATATGATGATGGTCATTTAAACTCACCTTGGCTGAGTAGATGGTTTTGGTTGCATGTCATGCTACAGAGAGGAACTGATGCGTTAGCTAGCTGAATGAACCAACTGAGAAAGCTAACTTTAGTTTGCTAATATCTAAGCCGTTCAGATTGAAGTGTAAAAGAGGTAATATGGAATATGGTCGACATATCTGACTTGACACTTTACATTTCATTGAAAAAAACACACTAAATACATCAAATTACAAAACAACATGCTGATAATGTTAGACTAAATGACTAAATGTAGGAAAAACTTACCACAATTTACCTGATGTGTGTGAATGATAGAAACTACAACCTTTCCCAGATAACTGAACCCCAACATGTTGCATGTATGAAAGAGGTTTCTGTCTCTTCTCTATTGTGTCTTAACTTTTGCTTCAGCACGACACAATGAGGCTGCAACAGTAAGATTAAAGATTTTCATTCACACATGCAGGTTTGTCTCTTTGTGTGTCTCTTGTGTGTTCAGGATGTAGACTCAGCCTACCTGGTGAAAGCAGATCTGGAGGATAAAGTGGGAGCTCTGACTGATGAAATCAACTTCCTGCGTAATGTCTACGAAGAGGTAATGAAATGTCTTCATGCTTTGAACCACAGAGGTGCTGAAAACAGTGTTTACGATTTATTAAAACAGTCATCTTCCTGTATGTCTTTATTTGCACACTTGATTCATTTTCCCCATTTGGTATCCAGTTATTTCCTTGTGAAACTGTTAAAGTCGGACTGACCTTCGGTTCATTGTTGTCGCTGACGAGACTCAGTGGAGAGTCGACTTCAAACATCAGCGGCCTCTGGAAGGTTTTTTATATCAGCCAACGGAAATCATTTTTTGGTTGTTGTTGTTGTTGTCTATTGTCAGGCGTCTTTGAAGCCTTCAGTATTACAGAAAAACCTTAAAATAACTCTTAAGCATTGTTCATGTTATCCCCAAAAGAGCTAAAGGCGCTGCAGCTTCACAGAAACATGTCTGGACATGCTGGAAAATGAGCTAACAGTTTATTTTAGTCAGTAATATTGTGATTGCATGATTCTGATATTGTTGGCCATACACATAACATTTTACTAATTACTAATGTTTTTAGAGTCGCCTAGAAACATTTGTGTTGTTACTGAGTTCAGTTATGTTCAACTTTTGTGTTCAACTTTCATGTTTTTATGTTTAATTTTCTTGTGTTTTATTTGTTTGAAATGTTTTCAAAATGCAACATATGTGTTGTCAAAGTGGGGAAGAACTTTTCCTTATTGGCATTTGGTTTTTTTATTTGCATATGTTTTCTTAAGTTGCAGTGCACCTGACCACCACACCATTGCCCTACTTTTGTTAAACATGCTTCTGACAGTTTAATTATGTATTTTCTAGATTTATGTCAGCAAAATAAATGCAGATGACAGCACTGCTGGTGCTGACCATTAGGAAAATGGAAAATTATATTCCAAATATAATATTCTTATGTCAGGATTGTTCTCCCAAACAGTAGAATAGCTTGAAGCATGAACTCATGCAGCCACAATTTTATATATTTCATAATGTTAAAAGGATTTTTCTCTTGAATGAGTCACAAAATGTTTTCAGTTCTGTAACATTACTGTAGTGGACAGTTTAATGTTGCACAACCTGGATGAGATTATTTTTGTTGCTCCTTTTTGTTCAAAATTATAATGTTGCAATGCTTATGAATAGTCAAACAACTACAACTAAACTGAAAGTGTAATTTTGCATTTTAAAGTCACATATTCACATGTTGTCTTCAACAAATATTTTTAACTGCTCAAGAAAGAGAGAAAAAAAGAGACACACAAAACAACATCAAAAATTGACGTTTTCCAGCCAATAATTAGTCCTGTAGAGTCTGAAAATATCATTTATAATTGTCTCTCACACATGATGGTATATTGTGTGTCTGCTGCTGTTAACTGTCACTTGTATTTTATTTGCTGACCAGGAGCTGCGTGAGCTGCAGGCCAGCATCAAAGATACCTCAGTGGTGGTTCAGATGGACAACAGTCGCAGCCTGAACATGGAGCAGATCGTAGCTGAGGTCAAAGCTCAGTACGAGGAGATCGCTGCCCGCAGCCGAGAGGAGGCGGAGGCCTGGTACAAGAGCAAGGTAAAGACTTAAGTTTTAATCCATAAAATTGCAGTACTGGTTGATTTGGTGACACCTGTGGTTACTGGTGGTGACAGCTTGTGTTAAAGTTACAGCAAGTTCAGCTAGTTTGTCAGAAATACAGCAGCTGGTGTATCTGATTACAAGCAGTATGACAGATAATGCTTGATGTTCTTCTGTCTGTAGTTCGACCAAATGTCGGTGCAGGCCAGCCAGTATGGAGACGAGCTCCGCATTGTGAAGGCAGAAGTGGCCGAGGTCAACCGACTTATCAGCCGCCTGCAGAGCGAGATAGAGGCCGTCAAAGCGCAGGTACAGAAACACACACAGATCATGTTAGGAGATACCTGCATCTCCCTTAACATCCTGGTAACGACAAGAGACAATAGAGTTTATTTTTCTTTTACTAAAACTTTTGCTTCAGTTTGCTCCAGATGAACAGTGTCCTCCTTCTGTTTTATGCTGTAAAGCGATCCAAAGTCAAAACAAAGTAAATGTATGAAAAAATATTTTTTTAGACCATTCCTTTTTTTAAAATATACTTTATTGCAAGTTTATCACAAATTTATGGTTGTTTAAATTGCATTATTTCTGCAGGTTATAATATTTATATATATTTTTTTGCTTTAACATAAAAAAGAAAAACATAAAAAGGAGCAAAACTATCACGTACATAATTCTGATTTCCAATTTCTGTTCATTGGTAACTTCAAATATTGTAGACAAGGCAGGAGTTTTAACAAGTTTATAGTTATTTGTGTCAAAGCTGCAATTCTGATGATCATATATAGATATTTGTCTATTTCTAGAGTTATTTCAGGTGTGTTATACCCAAAGCAATACAATTTTCTTCAGTTACTATCACTCAAAACAAGTGCTTTATAGTAAAAACAAAATAATACAAAGTAAATAAAATCCTAAACATAAAAAACATGATTAAATATAGACTAGTCCAATACAGAATGGATGATTTCTTGTCCCTGTCCCCCCTCAGCGCGGCAGTCTGGAGAACCAGCTGGCTGAGGCGGAGGAGCGTGGAGAGCTGGCTGTGAAAGAAGCCAAAGCCCGGACCAGAGACCTGGAGGACGCTCTGCAGAGAGCCAAACAGGACATGGCCAGACAGCTCCGAGAGTATCAGGTGAGACCTGGAGGGAGAAACAGGCATCAGTGGGGAAGGGGATGAGGCGGGCAGAAACAGGGAGAATACAGCATAATATTCTCAATGTGCAGTAATGTGGAATCAAACTTATCTAAAACTCCTTTCTGGCATTTCCCTGTTCGCCTGTAGGACCTGATGAACCTGAAACTGGCTCTGGACATTGAGATCGCCACCTACAGGAAGCTGCTGGAGGGAGAGGAGGACAGGTGAGAGGAAGGAAGAAGAAGGTGTGATGATGTCTTGTATGTCTCTCCATTAAATGATACCAACTAACCTCGTATCTCTTCTCCTGCAGACTTGGACAGCAGTCGATCCTCAACATCCAGGCCGTCTCCAACTACAGTAAGTATTTAACTCGGCTAGAAGGCACCATGGAGGACAAACCTGAACCAGGTGTAGATGCTTGAACCACATCCTGGCTTCACACTCAGTCATATAAACATCACTCTTGCACTGGAAGCACATGTTGCTATTGAGCTTAAATTACAAATAGCAGAAGTGGAGAATTTCTTTTCAACTGTATTTTTTATTCCAGTGTTTGATATTTCTTTTCTTTGAGAGCCACAGTGGCGTACTGGTCTATATGACACATACTGGGATGTTTCAGGCTCAAATCTGGCTTTCGACTTCTATTGCATGTCATCTTTATCATCATTTCCTGTCTGCTTCTCTACTTTCAACAACAAAAATGATAAAAAGATTATCTAAAACAAGCCTTTTGTACTTTTTTGTTTTTGGAAGCCGAGGCAAACAACATTAATAGTGACCAGGACAATTAAATGATGCAGCACACAACCAGCACATCTTATTCATCTTTGAACAAGTCGGCAGCTTACGTGTTACATGTTTTCAACCTCTTAACATCCACAGGGTCACCGGAGACCCACTTAAGTCAGTTGTAAGCAGCTTAGCATCACACAGTAAAGAGTAAAAGCAACCGGCACAACTTGGCTACTTGGAGGCTTTTTGGAGAGGTCTGGGGACACCAGTGACACCATAAACTAAAAACTCCCTAGTTCCCATTAGGTTAGGCCTAGAAGTCTGGAATTTTATACAGATGTCGTTGACAAGATTTAGAAGGTATGTGGTGATTTGCATAGTTCTTGCATAGAGCATGTCCTAGTTATTGTTATTCAAATATGACTCATTATAGACAAGGACCAAAAACACTTTTTTGTGTTTTAGCCACATGCTAAACAAGCACATTTCCAGAAACTACAAGATATTATCTCTCAAATGAAGCCTAATACATGGGTTTTGGCCTCACAGTTCTTCTGTTCGTCTTTAAGATGTAAAGTATGTTCTGTCCTGATAAGAACGTTGCTTGCGCAGCTGAAGACTGTCCATACTTCAGTGGAGCATAAAGATCATTTTTGCAGATCTCCATTTTGATCATTTGACCATTTTTTAAACACATTTCAGTAGCCGTTTGCCTTTGTACTGTAGGTCCTGCATTGTTTTCAGTGATGTCAAATACTCGGCTGACATTAGAATGGCAACAATCAAAGACAAAATTAATCAGTAACTGTTTTGATAATCGAATAATCGTTGTCTCTTTCAAGCAAAAAGGCCAAATATTGTGTTGTTTTAGCTTCTCAAAATGCTTTCTTTGCTTTCTTTGTCATGTGACTGAATTAAAAACTCTGTAGGTTTTGAATTATTGGTCGGACAAAACAAGCAAACTGATGACTTCACTGCAGGCTGTGAGAAACTGTGAATGCCATTTTCTCAATTTTTTTTTAACAATTTATAGACTAAATGATTAACCTTTCTACCTGCTCCTCTCATTCACTTAACTGTTTGTTTGGCCCCTCTCTCTCTCTCTCTCTCTCTCTCTCTCTCTCTCTCTCTCTCTCTCTCTCTCTCTCTCTCTCTCTCTCTCTCTCTCTCTCTCTCTAGGCACTAAAAGTACTAATGGCTACAACCACATTAACAGCAGCTCTCCTGCTCCAAAACTGCTGATAAAGACGACCGAGACCAGAGATAACAGCAGATACAGCTCTCACTGAGAGGACACACACACACACACAACATGCATGTACCACCATGCTTCACACACACATAAACACACAAACACATATTCACACACGTCTACAGTTTCGTGTTGATTTTCTAACAGGTATCTCTAAATGTTTGAGGGTGCAGGCCTTTAATTACTAACCTTTACTTAGAATAAATGGAAAAATTAAGTTTAATTATGCATCTAAACAAGGAAAATTAAATGGTTATAGTTCTGGGAATTGTTATAAGTAAAAACTAAACACCGTAAGTGTAATTCTGTAATCGACTACTGTTTTATTTTCTATGCTCATGTAATCTGTGGTGAGATTATAAGAATCCAAAAATATTGTAGTCTTGTAAATCATTTTGGGCGTATTCTAGTTGAGATGTAGTTGTGATTTATAGTTATGAATTTTGTATCCAACACATTTTTTTTGTCTCTCAAATTAAGAATTTGGTTGTTTGTATTTTTACATTGAAGGTCTTGATACTGTTATCAGGTAAACTAGTAATCTTCATCTACAGATGTAGTCGTTAAATTTAAGTTTCTTTATCACTTTTCTGCTGTTTCTTCCACAAACACAATAAAAACAAACAAACAGACTCTGGAGTGTTTTGTCATTTGTGCTTTTTACCACCCTGTTTATAATTAACACATAAGGCAAAATCATTATATCTATTTTTGCACGTTATATAGATTCAATATGGGACCTATCACCAAAAATGCTACTCCTATTTTTATATCCTCCTTCCTCTGTATATATTGGCTTTGATCAGCATTTGCTAAAAAAAAAAACAAAACTATGCTTTTGAATGATTGAATAGTGAGATTGGAGGAATTTAATCCTATTATACAAAATTTAAATTTGGCATATTGTTGCTATACCGAAGCCTAAATGAATGAATATTTTGACAGTGCCTCTTAACTCCACTGAGTCATTTTCGTGGTAGTTGTATGAGGTATTATCTTAACTTAGAGGACTCGATGCCTCTGAAAACAAAGGCTGGCTCTCCTGACAGTTTAATTTATGTGCATTTCCTGCAGGACTACTAGATTATATTGGGCTTTATATGTGTTTTTTATACTTTGTCCACCTCACAGCTGCATCCTACTGCACAGCTGTTCTACGGTAACATCTTACCTGTGTTGTTATGGCTGAGCACTGTCCTCTAGTGGTTACTTTATGTAGTGCACAGTGGAGGAATACAGTACTTGCGTGCTTGTACATGTACCTCAAAAACAAGCAAGTTCTCCTTATGTAAACCAAACCACTAGCCACACCAGGAGATTTTGGCTAGTTCTAGTTCCAGAACCCTTTCTCCACTGCCAAGCCAATATTGCAAAAATAATCTTAGCACTTTAAGGACAATCTACATCTCTAAGTGCCTGCTTTGTTAGTAATAGTTATTCTCATAAATAAAATAATAGAAAGGGTCTTTTTACAAATATGATCACTTGAGAAACAAAAAATGGTGATTTAATCTAAGACTGAGGCCCTGAGACTGATGTTAAACAGATATAATGTTTACCATGTTCACTATATTAATTTAGCATGGTAGCATGCTAACATAATTAGCACTGAACACAAGCTGAGGCTAGTCATTAATCAATTATTGGACCAATTAAAAGTTTAAACTGATGATGGTGCTGAAGATCACCTTACAGTTCATCCTGAGGGGAACATGAATCTGTGCCAAATTTCATGGCAATCCATCAATAGTTAATACATTTAACTAAACTCAATGGCGCTATAACAAAAGTCAGGGGACATCCAAAGTCAGTGAGCTGCATCCTCTGGGGACCAAGAATATTTGTATAAGATGTATAGTCCATCGAGTACATGTTGAGATATTTCACAGGTTAAGGGACAACTTTGACCTGCTGGTGGTGCTACTGGAAAGGTCAGTCAGTAAGTAAAGTTTTTTTTAGTATAAAACCTTTCACAGTGCAAAGTCACAAAGTGCTTCACAAGAGTAAAATTGTTAAAAATAAGACTATAAAAACAGTAATAAAAAAATAAATAAATAAAAAAAGAAGAAGAAGAAGAAAAAAGAAAGAAACAAACAAAAGACCTTAAAAACGCACAAAACAGACAATAGACAGCATGAGGCGAGACAAAGGCCAGTTTGAATAAATGAGTGTTCAGCTGCTTTAGTGGGATTTATTCTCTGGGGACCATGAATGTATGTACAAAATTTAATGATAATCCGTCATTATTGAAAAACCTTGGTCTGGACCAAATGGTGAACCAATATCCAGCCGGCATTGTGCCCCAGTTTGTGCCTCTCATGTAGGCCTATCAGCAGACATGCAGGTCACAGAGGTAACCGTCGGTCTCTGTGAAAGATTAGTAACAGTTAACAGTTAGTAAATGTTTGAAAAACCCAGGTTTTGAAAAAGTGTTAGATATTGTAGCAAAAGCCTTAACGCTGTTTAAACTTTCAGTTTAAACTTTCACTTTCAGATCTGTGAAACCTTTATTTTGCTTACAAAAACATAAAAAAGGGTGATTTCACTGCTTTCCCCGTATCCAGATCACATTAGACCAGATTCAGATCAAAAACCACTATACTTAGACTTGTCCAATCTGGACTAGATTAACAAGGAGACTCCAGAGACTCATTAAAACACAGTTTCAGATTTGTGAAACCTTTACTCTATTTGTGAAAACTGAAAAAAGTGCGATTTCACTACATGTTTCCCCATCCAGAACACATCAGACCAGGTCTGGATCAAAAACTACTATATTTAGACTTGTCCAATCTGGATTATTACTATTTGACAAAACCTAGTGGTTTTTGATCTAGACCTGTTCTAATGTGATCTGGATGGTGAAATATCTGGCTTTTTGTGTTTTCACGAATAGAATAAAAGTTTCACAAATCTGAAAGTGGGTAAACAATGTTAAGGCTTTTACTATGATGTCTAACACTCTTTCATAAGTGTAAATGGTGCAAAAATGAAGAATTAGCCACTAAATGTCATTATTAATGTTTCCTTTAACTTTCCCCCCTAACCGTGATGACGGTTAATTATCTGAATAATGTCTGCTGCTCCATGAGGGGCACGAACTGCGGCTACCATGCCGCTAGCATGATGGCTAATAAAAACATTACTAAGAGTTGGAATATAGTCTTGCTGAAAGTCTTGCAATAAGTTGGGTTGAATATCATTAAGGAAGTGGATAAGTTGGGTTGAATATCATTAAGGAACTGGATAAGTTGGGTTGAATATCATTAAGGAAGTGGATAAATTGGGTTGAATATCATTAAGGAAGTGGATAAGTTGGGTTGAATATCATTAAGGAAGTGGATAAATTGGGTTTAATATCATTAAGGAAGTGGATAAGTTGGGTTGTCTTCCTGTCTGTTTCATTTTATGTGTTCGGAATTCGCCGTACATTATGAACAGTGAAGAAAAGAAAGTTTCGTGCTTCCTAACGGTCGTATCGAAGTGAGAGCGTGGATGTAACGGTTGCATGGTAACGGTTGCATGGTAACGGTTTGCTGTAAGGAGCACGAGCGCAGGAGAAAGGGGGTCGGGCGAACAGCTCTCGGCACCCGGGACCCGACGCTCCCCTCGGCTCTGATTGGTCACTGCCCTGCAGTTTTCGCGCCAACGCGCTGCATTGTGGGGATGGGTTAGCGGAAGTCCGCTGGTCGTGGAGAAACTGGGAGCTGCGGCTGTGTTTTGGTGTTTCGGATTTAACTTTGCGGGGTGCAAAACTTGACCGAAACTGTAAACTGTTGAGTTTGTACGAATGCGGGGAGAAGAGTCGTCGGATTCTGAGTCGGGGAGGATGGAGGAGAGCTCAGTCCGGAGGAGTTTGGAGACGTTGTGTCAGGAGCTGAACATGGACGAGCAGACGGCCACTGAAGCCATGGACAACTTCACTGCCATCTGGGATACTTACACACTAGAGGTAAATAATGTTCTCACCAACTGTTCACTGACTCAGCCTGCTGGTAAACTTCCAACTATAACATTTACTCAAGTATCTGTAACTTTGATCGGTCTGTAAACTGCAGCAGCGAGGGACACAAACAGCGAGTTAAAGGGCTGTTGTCTTGATGTTATCTACTTGTTTACTTTAAAACATTTAGGTAACATTACTATAAAGTATATCACTTACAATCACAGGTTCCCAGAGCCCTAAATGATGACTTGAGATTGTTTACTTCTGGCTAAAAGCCAAAAATCCCAAAATATTTACTTCCCACACATTAAACATGCGAGAACAACAAGCTCAACAGTCATGATGACCAATAATTAGACCTGCAACAATCAGTCGATGGACAGAAAATTAATCTGCAACTATTCTGAAAAATTTAAAGCAAAAATGCCAAAACAGTATCTGATATCAACTTCTCAAATGTGAGGATTTGATGCTATTCTTTGTTATAAATGATGGTAAACTGAATATTTTGGGGTTTTGGACTGTTGATCAAACAAAGAAAGATATTTGAAGATGTCACTTTGGATTGTAGGTAATTAGAGCGGGCATTTCTTAAACAGACATTAATCAGCAGACTACTCGATAATGAAAAAAATCATTAGCTGCAGCCGTAGTAGTAATAATAATAATAATAATAATAAACTTTATTTACACACCATCTTTCAAATGCTTCAAGGTGATTTACATGGGAAAATAAAGTAATTAGGGCTGCAACTATTTATTATCTTATCATCAGTTAAATACTAATTATTTTCTTGATTAATTATTTGTACTGTGGCACTTTGAAATGTCTTGTTTTGTCTGACTAACAGTTCAAAACCCAAAGTATTTAGTAAGAAAACTAGAAAATGTTTGGAACATTTGGAAGAATTTATGCCACTTTTTCTTAGAAAGCGACTTAGATGAATCATTGCAGCTCTAAAATCAAAATTAAAGCAATTCAAGACTAAAATCAAATGATGGCAGAAAATTAAAAGGACAAAAATATGAAGTAGAATAAAATACACTGCAGTAAAATAACATAGTACAGAGTGAAATAACAGATGAGACCTAGTAAAGCTGGAAAAATAAAACTAAAATGGAGATTTTTATTAATTTTCTCTTGTTCAGCTTATAATATTTGATATATCATATATTTTATTGATCCCACACAAGGAAATAGAAGTCTCACAGCAGCAAAGGAATAATATATACATTATTTACAGTATGAGCATCTACTACAAATGAAAATATAAGGTACAATACGCTAAGCTTTACTCAGTTGCACATGTAAGTGATATTAACTTAGTTTGAGGTTGACGTAACGTCTCACTGGCTCTCCCATCAGGGTTAAATATTGTTCATCAGATTCAGATTTTCTTCTCGGTTAACTGACATGCTGTCTGCCTGCACTTCCCTCTATGAGACGGGTACTTACCCAACCCTGGGCTAATGATTACATCATCATCATCATCATCAAACGCAGGGATCAAAGTGAGTTTACAGCCACAACATTAATTAGGACTTTGTTGGATGGCGGCAGGTAAGAGGAGGAAGTAGCAGCAGCAGCAGCAGCAGCCACATGCAGCTTAAATGGCACTCGCAGCCACTTAAATTATCCACTCAGTTAACAGCTGCTTTGCTCTTGTGTCACTCTACAAAGTGAAATTTACCTGTTAAAATACTCAGAACTATTCATTAGTCTCTGCGGTGGCAGAATGAAAAAATAACCTTTAATAAAAACATTAATGTGTTTTTTTTTTTTATTGTTGCTCAACTGAAACCAATAACTGATATTTTCTGTTGTAGTAGCCAATACTGATGATGTTAGCGGTTAGCACAGATACAGTACTAGAGATATGTCCATTGTATGGTAATGACGTGGTTTTAAAGACAATGACACTTTATTGTGTAGCTTGTGTAGTGTAGGGCTGCAGTTAATGATTATTTAAATTAATCTACAGATATTTTATCATGAACTGATGAATTGTTTTGTCTATATGTCAGAAATTGTGAAAATACCAATCATAATTTCCCAGAGGCCAAAGTGATGTATTGAAATAGTTTATTTTGTCAGACCAACAGTATAAAACCCAAAAGATGTTCAATTTATAGTTAAACCAAACAGAGAAATGAAGAAAATACTCACATTTAACAGACAGGTAACAGCAAATGTTTCTCAAACTATTAATATATTCTAAAAAATAATTGCCAATTAATTGTCTGTCAATTGACCAGTCGATTAATTGTTTAATCTTTTCAGCTCAAATCAAGTGACTTCTGAAAAACTCTAATATTGTCTATAAATGAATGTTGATCTGATTTAGTATCATCTTTTTAAAAAGGTGTCAGACAAATACAGATTAGAGCTGATGTTTTGCAGTCAGATCGGTCTTTTTATAATGTTTTTATTAAGATTTTCATTTATAATAATATTTTAAGCGTCGGCATTCAAGCCGTCAGTCAAATCATGACTCTCTGGGTAATTCTGTAGCCTTCATCAGCCTCATTAAAAATATCCAGTTAATTTTCTGCAGGTAAATAAAATCTAAAAATTAAGATCAAAGAAAGTATTTTTGTCATTTTTTTTTCTTTTCAAACATATTCATGCTGTTGTATGTTTAGCTGTTGCTGTCTGAAGCTTTTCATCTTCCTGTTGACGTCTATAAGTTTGTGTTTGTGTGCTTGAAGTGAAGCAGTGATTGTTGAGCGTTCTGTTAATGAAGAATAGTTATTATTGTTGTCTGTTTTGCTCAGTTTGTGTGTCTTTGGGGTTTTGTTGCACAGTTTAACCATGTATGAACGTCCTTATTGTGGTGTCTTGTTTAAATGATGCATGGCTGTGTCTCTGCAGGGAGAGGTGGTCCACTGGTTGGCCTGTTCGCTGTACGCAGCCTGCAGGAAAGGATCCACTCCCACGGTGGGTAAAGGGCTGATGGAAGGAAACTGCGTCTCCCTCACAAGGATCCTTCGCTCCTCCAAACTCAGGTCAGTCGCTGTCGGCTCTGCGGCACTCACAGCACGTTTGACAAATCAGAACATGTGCCGTACAAACCTCGTTGAGAGTTGGTAGATTTTTAAAACGACTGATTGTGTAGTTAAAACTTGAAGATAAGACTTGTGAAGTGACTGAAAACTGAGGAGGTAAACGTCTTCTGTACGAAAGTGAAACAAAAGTTGTTAAATCTTCTGAAGAACTGGGTTAAAAGTATAAAATGTTTGCCACCGGAAGCTGTATTAAAGTACCACAGTGATAACGGAAATATTGATTCAGGAAATGCACTACAGCGTGTTTCACACGTTTAACAGGAAGTCAGAATGAATACTGTATAATACTAGAGATGAAACGTTTAATCAGGTGACAGAAAATGAATCAGTAACTGTTTTCTATTTTATCGATTATTCGTTTAGTCAATAAAATTGTAAAAAATAGTGAATAAATTGCATTCACAATATCTCAGAGCCCAGTGTAATGTCTCCAGTATGTTTGTTTCATCTGACTAACAGTCTAAAGCCTGAAGATATTCACTTTACTCACATATATGAGAAAGAAAAACACCTTTGAGAAACTGGAACCTGCTTAAAAAAATGACTGAAATGATCAACAACATAGTTTTGTCTCAGTTGACTAATAGTTGCAGCTCTAAATATAACATTTTATTTAAATATGAGTAATTACAGCATATCTGGGATTTGGGATTCATAACATATATAAACAATTTCAGTCTTTTCCTGCTTGGTCACGCTGGATTCAGCTGCATGATTTCATTCTAAACTTATTTGACTCCTAAACCTGTAAACATCCAGCTTTGTTTCTTTATTGCTTTTCCATCATTAAAGAGTCTTTTGTGAAATATGCAGACACCATGTTCATATCTGTTACACTGGAGAGTTTGTGGATTTTTGTGTGTCGCTCGTAACACGTGTGTCCGTTCCCCCTCTGCGCTCCCAGTTTGATCCAGTTCTTCTCTAAGATGAGGAAGTGGGCCGACATGTCCAACCTCTCGCAGGACTTCCGGCTGCGTATGGAGCGGCTGGAGCGCAACTTTGAGGTTTCCACGGTGATATTCCGCAAGTTCGAGCCCATCTTCATGGACATGTTTCAGAACCCGCAGGGAGGCGAACCGCCACGCCAGCCACGCAGCAGGAAACACAGGCATGACACACACACACACACACACACACACACACACACACACACACACACACAGACAGACACGCTGCCAGCCCTGAAGCTGGAAACACAAGCACAAAGATTTTATTCTCTCTGTCACATTTAGTCATTGTTTCTGGAAGCACCGCTTATGGAGACACACACACACACACACACACACACACACACACACACACACACATTCACCCCAGCCCCGTCAGCCCCGTCAGCCCAGTCTAACCGAGTGTGTGTCCTCTCTCTGGCTCTGCAGGCGGCTGCCCTGTCACATCAGTGATGTGTTCAAGTTCTGCTGGACTCTGTTTGTCTACACCAAAGGTACCAAGAAACAAACCCAAACCGCTGAGCAGCTAGAAGCTCTGTAGCGTTCATGCCGGCATCGGTGTGGTTGTTTAAAGCAGCTATGATTGATATTTATTCATAAAACAATGTATGAAATGACACTGTGTAATGTGTTGGTTGTGGCTTGTAGTGATGAACATACAGAGAATTATCAGAGACTCTGCAGCTCCTCTTGGCTTTATGGAGCTTTATAACGAGTTTCAGCTCATTGTTTATCTGTCTGGCTGCAACTTTACTGTTTTGCTTCACTCTCAGCGCTCTCATAGCGTCGTTTTTCGGCTGCAGCAGGCAGAGAAAAAGCTCTAAAAAGCAGCTACAGAGCCAGATATTCCCCTCAGGAGTCGGTAGAGAGCAGAAACAGCTAAAAGAGAGTGAATACTGGACTTACAGTCACCAGGTGGACAGAAACACGACTCCAGATGAATAATAATGTTGCTGCGTAACTACTGGATGTGGAAATAAGCAACTGTTCGTTAACTTGAAAGGTGATGAAATGTCAGAGTTGTTTTTTTTACACTTATTTCTGCTGAAAACTGCTGAACAAAACATCTGTCAGTGCAGGTTTAAAGTGATGTGAAAGTCAAAATAAGAGCTTTGTGTAACAGACTTATTGGACCTGCTTACATTTCCAAATAATGTTGTTTAGTTGGGATGCAGATTATCTGTGTGTGTGTGTGTGTTATCTGACGTGTGTGTGTGTGTTTGTGAAGGTAACTTCCGTATGATTGGTGACGACCTGGTGAACTCGTACCACCTGCTGCTCTGCTGTCTGGACCTGGTGTTTGGCAACGCTCTGCTCTGTGCAAACAGGAAGGACCTCATCAACCCGACATTTAGAGGTCAGACTTACTGTGTGTGTGTGTGTGTGTGTGTGTGTTTGTGTGTAAAAATGTGATCACAATGTGGGCAGAATCAGTCAAAATAACGTGTGTGCATATTAATACCAGATGTAAATGGGTCCTAAAAGAAGAGAGAGAGAGACAGAAAAAGTATGAAAGTAGAATTCCTCTGTAAGCATGTTTGCTCACGTGTGTGTGTGTGTGTGTGTGTGTGTGTGTGTGTGTGTGTGTGTGTGTGTGTGTGTGTGTTTAGGTCTGCCTGCTCTCTACCGCGCCGACGGCCACGTTTCAGCAGACGAGCCTCCTCCATGTGTGTTGGAGAAGTTGTGTGAGCTGCATGACGGGCTGGTTGTGGAGGCGAAAGGCATCAAACAGCACTACTTCAAACCTTATATACAGAAACTGTTCCAGAAACAGGTACCTTCACAAACTCTGTTATAAATACAGACAAACTACTCTTCTACATGTTGTGAGGGTTGTAATCAGGCTTCTTTTTCCAATCAGATCCTGAAAGGAAACGAGGAGCTTTTGACAGAACTGTTGGATCCTCAGAACTTCATTGATAACAAGTAAGCTGATCGATCAATAAGAGAACAAATGTCAAGCGTCACTCTGAGGGAAGATTTGTTGTCCTACACTGTCTCTCTTTAACTCTGTTTTACTGAATTAAAGTTCTGAACGTGCTTCATATGAGATGTTGTTGTGTTTAACTGTTTAACTGTATTTGTGTGTGTGTGTGTGTGTGTGTGTGTGTCTGTGTTTTGTGTCTACAGTAAAGCCATAAACAGGGAGTATGAGGAGTACGTGTTGACGGTGGGAGATTTTGATGAGCGGGTGTTTCTTGGAGCCGACGCCGACGAGGAAATCGGAACTCCGAGGAAAATTGTTCAGGAACCTTCAGCCAGCCAGACGAGCGCTCAGAACCAGCTGCAGCAACACGTAGAGAAGGTACAAACACTGTAAATATATAGTCAAACTCCAAAAGACCTAAACTAGCAATGAAGATGTAAAGATGAAGATTCATGCTAATGAAAATGTCACCCAGTGCAGCGGTGTGCAGAGCTGCAACAGTTAGTCGATTGAAAGAAAATGAATCTACGAGCAACTATTTTGATAATTGATAATTGTTTCAGTTATTTTTCAAGCAAAAATGCCAAACATGCTTCGGTTTTAGCTTCTCAAATGAGAGGATTTGCTGTATTTCTTTGTCATGTATGACAGTAAATTTTATTTATTGATTTTTTTTTTTTTTATTATTAACATTTCATGGATTAATAGCTTTCGGACGACATCGGAGGTCTGTGGCTCAGAGGAATCAGATATATCAGGCTTTAGATACACACACAACGCTTGTTAGATCAATTCATTTGGTCTTTTCATGGGAATTACTTGATAATAACAAAAATCACCAGACTCATCCTTAAATAACAACAAGCAGAAAAACAAACACACTTTTGCTTCTCTTTGACCAAAAAGTTCCAGGAACCAAAGGAACTAAACTAAGAACTAAAAGACGCTGTTGTGCGTTTCTGTTTGTGTTTCATCATTCAAATATGATCAATGATGAATTAGAAAATGACGGCGGAGTGTGAAAATCTGTTTCAACACATAAGCAAACAACATCACAGAGTCGTCCTGTTGTTGTTTGTATTTTCTGTTGCATAAGTCTGTTAATAAAATAAAAGGAGGAAATAAAGGACTGAAAACTCAGAACTCCCTACTTTCCATAAATATTTGTTTTTTCTATAGTAAAAATGTCTAAAAATTAAAAGTAATCAAATCAAAACTAATTTTACCTATAAAAATGTGCTCTGATGTAAATATTTCCATGTATTTAATTTTTTAAGTAGAGAATCGTGTATAACAAGTTTTAGCCGAGATCATGATACTATGAAATATGTGTATTGTAACAATGACTGAAATATGCAACATTATATAAAGTAGAGACACAGTCAACATCATATGAACAAGATAAACTCTCTCTCTCTCTGTCTGCAGTCGGGCTCTCTCGCTCCCTCCACCCCCCTGACGGGACGAGTCTACCTGAAGGAGAAGGACCTGCTCGTCACGCCCGTCTCCTCGGCGACGCAGAGCGTCAGCCGGCTGCAGAGCATGGTGGCGGGTTTAAGGACCGCCCCCAGCGACCAGCTGATGCAGATTTTCAAGTCAGTTCCGTCTCTCTCTGCCTCTTTCTTTATATCCCGTGTTATAAATCGCTTCTTCCTGCTAACGGTGTTTCCTGCGCTGCTGTTAAAGATCCTGCTCCAGAGACCCAACTGAGTCCATACTGGCCAGAGTAAAGACACTGGGACAAACCTTCAAAGAACATTACACCAACGACTCGGAGGAATCATCTGGCTCTCATATCGGTAACGATGGACTAATCTCTGCTGCTCTAATGATCGTTGGGATAATCAGTCCTCAGCTTCGTATAAACAGAGATCCTCGACATTTAGATACAGAAGAATCATTTTTTCTTTTGTCTTGTTTCAGATTTTGCAGAGAACCGACTGAAGCTGGCTGAGATCCTTTACTACAAGATCCTGGAGAACGTCATGGTTCAGGAGACCAGACGGCTGCACGGCAAAGACATGAGTGTAAGACGCTGCAACGCTGTGTTCACGTGTTTTCACTGAGCTGCCGAATCTTAAAGTGTCGTCAGTGTGAAATCTTAAAAAAATGGATTTCACATTGATGACACCATCCTGAAATGGTAGAAAATCAATCACAAGCAAAAACTACAAATTAAACCGTTTTTATCTTTAGTGGCTGACGGTTGCAGGAAGGACTAACTGGGAACAGAAAATGTCAAACCAGCTGCTTGATGTTCTGGGAAGAGCTGAAAACAAATATTTGTAATTTAAATCTTAATTTGAGTGATAAAACAGTCTGAACTCAAAGGTGCAGCTTTTTATAAATTTTTTAGCACATTTGATTTTATTATTTCAATCAAATTTGACCAAAAGTCTTGTTATTAAGTTAAGAATAGAACTGAAATGATGAATCAGTTATTGGATTGAAAGAAAACTGATCAATCATTTCAGTAATTTTTCATGCAAAAATGCCAGAAATGTTGGTTAAATGTGAGAATTTGCTGCTTTTCTTTGATATGATAATAAATTAAATATATTTAAGTTTTGGACTGTTAATCAGACACAACACGATATTGAAGACTTTAACTTAGAGTCACGAAAACTACAGGAAGTAGAAAATTGCCCCAAAAAAATATATTCAACAAGGCAAAAATTTCTTACCAGTGAAAATAAAAACATTTTGTAGTTTAACACTTTTTCTTTCTGTTTCTTTCCTTCCTTCATGTCATCATGTTGTCTCCAGATGTCTCAGTGATCATTTTGTTGACATGTTGTTGTTTTTTTCTTTTAACTAAATGAAAATCTGCGTTGTGTTTGTAGGTTTTGTTAGAGCAGGATATCTTCCACTGTTCTCTGATGGCGTGTTGTCTGGAGGTGGTGTTGTTCTCCTACAGCTCCCAGAGAACCTTCCCCTGGATCATCAACGTCTTCAAACTGCCCTCGTTCTACTTCTTTAAGGTAAAACACACACACACACACACACACACACACACACATTTACATCCTTAAACATCACCAGCCGGTCTGTTTAATAAAGAGACATTTCACTGATCAGATTTCAGTTGACATGTTTGATGCTTTTGTGCTGCAAGAAGACAATTAACAGTTATCATCAGTTGCTCCAGAAATGTCTGACATAACTTTATATATCGTGTGCGTGTGTGTGTGTGTGTGTGTGTGCGTGCAGGTGATCGAGGTGTTCATCCGCTCAGAGGAAGGCCTGTCCAGAGACATGGTGAAGCATCTGAACTTGATTGAAGAGCAGGTTCTGGAGAGCAGAGCGTGGACTGCAGACTCGGCCCTGTGGAGCGCCCTGCAGGCCGCCGGGAACAAAGTCCCCACGGTGGAGGAGGTCAGCAGCACATTAACACGCATATCGTGCTCCCTACATCAGTTTACCTACTTACGTTATTATACCTGCAGCTGTGAAGACGTTGAGATAAACACACACCTACATGTACCAACAACAACATGTAAACATACTTAACATCACAATCTCTCTCAACTGCAAACATCTGTTAGCTGGGAGTCTTTCAGTCTATTTATTGAACCTTTAAGTACAACTAGACAATAATGAGATTTCTGCCAACAGAACAAGATTTCTGCTTCCGTTACAAATGAGTTTGGTTGATTCTAGTTCATCGATCTACTTTTCTCAGTCTCGTTTCAAGATAACTGTCAATACAAGGAAAAATACACTGAGAGCAAATGAATTCTCAAACCTCGTTGTCAGATCTTTTTCTAAACAAAAAGGTGAATCGCTTCAAACCTTCAAACAAGAAGAGAACAAACATTAAAAAGTTCTCGCTTTGACTGCAGCAACAATTATTTTCATTATCAATTAATCTGTTGATTATTTTTCAATTAATCAATAAGTTGTTTGGTCCCTAAAATGTCAGAAAATGGTGAAAATCACTGTTTCCCAAAGCTGAAGATGAGTTTTGTCCCAACTAACAGTCAAAGATATTCAGTTTACTGTCACTATAGAAGAAGAAACCAATAAATAATTAACATAAACAATCAGAGAATTTGGAATATTTCCTCTTTGAAAAATGACTCAAAATGATTGATTATAAGAATAGTTTGCAATTACTTTAATAGTTGGCAACAAATTGATTAATCGTCTAATCGTTGCAGCTCTTTTCATCATAATTATCATCATTTTGTTTGTCTGATCTCAGAAAATAGTGAAAAATGCACATTTTAGTCTCTTAGAACCCAAACTGACGTCTTTAAATGTGATGAGTCCAAAACCCAAAACTACTCAGTTTACTATCTCTTCTTCTTCTTCTTCTTCTTCTTCTTCTTCTTCTTCTTCTTCTTCTTCTTCTTCTTCTTCTTCTTCTTCTTCTTGCTGCGTCCTCTTTGTCTCTACTTCACTTTCTCTCTGTCGTACTTCCTGTCACCCTCCTCATCAACTCTTTTCTCTTCATCTTTTCGTCCTCAGGTGAATTTTTCCTCCAGTTTAGACACTGGTTCTGGTTCTGGTTCTGCTATGGGAGGTCAGTCCCACCTGCCTCTGGTCGCCCTCTCGCCCATCATCCACCCTCGCATCAGGGAGTTCAGATCCGGTCTGGGCAGCGCACGCAAAGGTGAGTGTTCACTCCGGTTTAAGTACATGAACGTTACACATGTGTGCTTTAATTTTGTGTAAAATCATCTTCTTCATCATCTTCATCATCTTCATCATCTTCCCCTCCAGACGTGCCTCCTTCTCCGCTGTCGGTCCACGACAGGTACAGCTCCCCGGCAGCCGGCAGCGCCAAACGCCGTCTCTTCGGCGACGACCCTCCGACCGTGACATCGGGAGTGATCGCGGGTTTGAGCCCGATATCGTCTCCGGCTAAAAGGCTGACGTTCGGCTCCAGCAGCACCCTGAAGATCGGAGCTCCGGGTACCCAGACCACCGTCCTGAGTATCCCGCTGCAAGGTAGAGACACACAAGTGAACAAATACCATGATGACGCTGTACGAGAGATTATTCCTCATCGTTTATTCAGTTATTACACGTTTAAAGAGATAAAGATAAATAAATACAGACTTCCTGTGTTGGTGCTTTTCTTTGAGCGAATGTGTGTGAATATCTGCAGGAATGAGTAACGACCGCACAATCACACTGATCCCGGTCCCGCCGTGTGAATCCTCGGGTCCCGTCACCGCTCAGTTCCTGCTGACCGCCTCCCCCAGCCGCGCCGCGCCAGCTCCTGCACCCGTGACCTCTGACCCCCAGACGGGAAGCGGCAGGCCGCGACGCACCGGATCACTGGCTCTGTTCTTCAGGAAGGTAGATTTACAATCATTAATGATTTTAAATGTGGTTTCAGAGCTCTCTGCTGGTGTGGACGATCGTTTGTTAGATGATGTTTTATTATGAAATTCAAGCAGTTATGATTTGCTGTCGATTATACTGCTGATCATCATGATGCATGAGGGATTTGTCCAGAAAACTTTATTAAATATCTTACCAGCCATCAAATAAACATCATGTAAGCTCGTTAATCGGTTGTTTTATTCATAGAGGTGTAATAAAGCTGGAAAAATGAATTATTAGATGAGTATTTCCAGCGCTGTTGTACAGACTAAAGAGCAAACTACAAACATTTGGCCTCATGCAGGAATCTGTGATCTGTGATTTCCATGATGTTTGCTTTACGTTGTTCCAAGTTAGATTCAAACTCTCTGAACTGCACACACCTTTTATTAAATCTCACATTTCAGCCTGATGAACGTCGCCTGTTCATGAGGAGTCACAGAGATTTGATCATTAGCATAATTAACGCCACTAAAAACTTAAAAATAATGTTTGTTTTCCTCCTCGGTCCATTTGAGCAGATCTGAACACAGTCATCGTTCTCAGGTGTGGACCAAAACAACCATAGCAGGATCCTGACGATGTGGTTTTGGTCCCAAACAAAATGGTGTTAACTGGTTCGTGGTGGGAATGTGATCCGACCGAACTACAAGGCGTATTCAGCGAGTTTGTGCTTTGCATTCTGGGACGTGGATGAGTGAATTTATTTAACAGTTGCTATGAACTAGCCGGTCTAGCTTGACTAGCGCAGCGGTGAATGTTGTATTTGGCCAGAGGAGCTTCTTCCTGTGTTTCTGCCGCAGACACATCTGACCAATAAGCAGACTGAACGTTGTCATGCGGCTCGTAGTGATGCATTTTGATTTGCTCGGATTTTTCGCTGTGTGAAAAGAAGCTGATTCAGACCAGAATGAACCGACTATAGGTTTGAAAAAACATCTTTCTACAGCAAAGCAGTCACATGACTGATATGAGAGGTGGTCATGTGACAGTTACAGACATATTAGAGGAGAGAATATTATATTGTATGAATTATTTTGTCTTTAAATTGTCAGAAAACGGTGAAAAATGCCTTAAACGATGATTCATTTATCAAAATAGTTGCTGATTTATTTCCTGTTGATCGACTGATTGTTGCAGCTCCAACACATCTGTTTATAGATGACGGTAGACGGGAGACCAGTGAGCAGACTGACGGTTGTTGTCCTCTCCGTCTGTGTTTGCAGGTGTATCACCTGGCCAGCGTGCGTCTGCGGGATCTGTGCGTGAAGCTGGACGTCTCCTCGGAGCTTCGAGGGAAGATCTGGACGTGTTTCGAACATTCTCTGGTTCACTCGACCGATCTGATGCGAGACAGACACCTCGACCAGCTGCTGCTGTGCAGCGTTTACATCATATGCAAAGTAAGGAAACTCATTTTGTGTTTCAAGTGCTTCACATTTAATTAAGACAGTTGACTGCAAGAGGAGGACGTGTCGCCTCACAGGAGGGAATGTTTCTGGCAGCTTAAAAGGTTTTTAATTCCTAAATCCTTTTTTTTTTTTTACTTGGAGAGAAATATGTTTCTAGCAGCTGCCTTAAACACTGCTGCTGTCACCTGTCACTTCATGAACAACATCCTTCATACTAAGTATCTTTCTTATTTAATCTTATTTTATTCACAAAATCTTTAGCAGTAGTAGTTTAAATTTTATTGTATTCATAAAATAAAGAAAGTCCTTAACACTCTTACACATTTTTAATTACTAACAGAATAAGATGATGTTTCCACCAATATTACAACATACACTGTTAATATCCAGTAAAAACAGCACATTACAGGAGAAAACTGACGGTAAACATGTATTTATACTTGAAACACATCATTTAATACCTGTATATGTGATGTCTACAGTGAGATCCAGGTTTGGAGGATTTTTTTGACTCTCTAAACATAAATAGTACTTTTCTTTACCAGGCAGCAAGTTTTTAAATCTGTCAGCAGGAGAAACAAATGTTTCAACAACAGTGAAACTCACCGTTAATGTGATTCCTGTGATTCCTTCTTGTAGATCACCAAAGAGACTCACACCTTCCAGGACATCATGAAGTGTTATCGCAGCCAACCACAAGCCAGCAGCCATGTGAGAAACACACACACACACACACACACACACACACACACACACACAGGGACACAGCACTATATGCTATGATATGATATTATACAACATATTATAGAAAACACTCCAATACATCACACAACTACCAGACTAACAGTAATAATAATATAATAATCATTTGTTTTACAAAGTTCTGAGACGATAAGATAAAACGATTAATTATTAAAGTAAAACTGAGATAAATGACAATAGTTTCAACTTGGTTTAGAAATATAAATGTTATTGAACAACGTGCAACAACATTTATGATGTGTGATTGTAAGAAGTTAGAACTTTGACTAGAATGAAAAAATACAACTTACAACCCAAAATTTTTATGTGCGTGATTGTTTGTGTAGGTCTACCGCAGCGTCCTACTGCGTCACACTCCCAGAGAGCAGGTGGCTGATGAGAACATGGAGGTGGATCCTGCATCAGGTGGCGAATGTAAGATCACACGTACACGCTGTATATCAGCTGATATTAGATAATTACAGACGTGTTTGTCGATAAGTAACAAGAAGTTGCAGAAACAGAAATACCAGATTAGGTTTGACTTAATTTATTAAAACTGAAATATGTGCCGATGCGTTTGAGTACCTGATGAACATCATGTTGAATCGAGCTTACAGCAGTAATTTTGTTAAATCGATGTGACCACTGAACACTTTAATGATTATTTCAATTATCAATTAATCTCTGGAAAGATTGTTTTGATCAATAAACTGTCTAGTGTATAAAATATCAGAAAAACTCAACCAGGTTCAGTTTACAATGTTATGAGATGGAGAATAATTTCAGTTTGCAGCAGCTGGAACCTACAAATGTTTGTCGTTTTTATTTGATAAATGACTTGAAACAATCGATCCGTTTGTCCCTTCAGCTGCGGAGAAAACCAATCAGGTCTCAGCAGAAGCGAATTCCGACCAATCAGGGGAGGAGGAGCGCGGTGACCTCATCCAGTTCTACAACAGCGTCTTCGTCCTGAAGATGAAAAGCTTCGCGCTGCGATACGCCACCCACGATAACCGGGTACGACACTCACACGCAGCAGCAGACGTCATGTGGTGAAACGAGACCCCACAGCGCAAAAATTAAGATCAGTACAATGAAATTAGTACCTCACAGTTAACGAATGGTTATATAACATGACTGTGTGTGTGTGTGTGTGTGTGTTTCGTCCCCGCAGGCGGACGCTCCTCCTCTCTCTCCGTTCCCGTCGGTTCGGGCTCAGCCTCTCTCTCCTCGTCGAGTCTCTCAGAGACACTCGCTGTACGTCTCCCCGCACAAGAACTCCGCAGGCTGCCTCACGCCGAACTCCTACACGTACAGGATCAACAGCAGCCCGTCGAAGGCAAGAACACACACACACACACACACACACACACACGCACACACACACACACCTTCACATGTAGAGGAGAGGGTTTCATTACAAGCTGCTTCGTTTTTTAATTGGAAAGATTTTGTTCCTGACATTTAATCAGCTGACATTTCAAACTCACAGCTGACTCCTCCTGACATTAAAACTAGAGCAGAATCGATTCATTTAGATTCAGTTCTTGATTCAGATAAATACTGATATAACATAAAGCACTGCTCAATTTATCCTTGAAACATCTTGAACATTTTCTTCTACGTTCAACAAGTGAGAAACACTTTTGATTCCTTTAACATTCGAGGCTTTAAACACATTTCATGGCTATAAAAGAAGGATTTTTTTTCTTGGGCAAATGCAGAAAGACTCAAACATGACACAGGAGAACAGGAAAGATAATAGAGCTGCAAGGACGCCATCATTATGCATACTTTAAAAAATAAATGCTTTCTCATACAGCTACAAATGCAAAGTGCAAAGATCGATCTCAGGATGTTAAGATTAAGCGTATTTTTAAATACAGCTCTAATTAATAAAAAGTGTCGACAAGTTCTGCAAAAGTCTGAAGTTCTGTCGTCTAAAGGCAATAAATTCAGTAGCATTTTACACAGTAAGTCGAGCTGCTGTTGTGATAAATTACAGATTCCTTACATGTATTTACCTCAGCAGAGAACCAGGCTTTCATTTCTAATTTCCCGTGTTTCCCCCGGTTACTGCAGACTCAACACTTCCTCTGTGATTACCTGTTGTCTTGATTAATTCAGTATCATTTACATTTTGTGCAGCACGAAGCAGAAAGTCCCAGAAGATTCATGAATGCTTTTTTTCTCAGGATGTTTTACAAATTAAAAAACATTTAAACCAGAATCACTGAGCTCCTCAAAGAGAGTTTAAGGTTTATAAGTTCTCTCTGAATAGAAAAGAAACAAATGTGACAACAAGACAACATCTAAACAAACAAGAAGCATAAATATAAAGCAAAAAAAGAACAAAACAGTAAATCATAAAACACTCAGTTCACTCAGCTTCATCTGCAGCCTCCCAGTTATTTTACTGGTAACACCAAATATTCAAACCAGTTCACTCTTCAGCCTGCAGTTCAGGTTCAGATGTTAAAACTGTCAATCAGGTTTTTTTTGTAAACAATTTCTGATTGTCCAACTTACTTTAAGTCTCCTCAGAAGACGCCATATTGAGTTTAAAATGATATGAAACAGAAATAATGGAGAAAGTTTTGGCATTTGAGAAGCTAGAAACAGATTTTTTTTTTGGCATATTTTGCTTTAAAAATGTCTAAAACAAATAATTAACCCTTTCATGCATGAATTAAATCACAGAGTAAAAACTGTTTACTTAAATGAAATAAATGGTTTATTTTTACTCCTAAATAAGTGAAAAATCATGTCAGTAACTTTTTTTTTTTTAATATATTGAATTTTGAAACGTGTCCACTGTAGTTGACACCATGCATCAACGGAGTAAACAGTGATTTACGGAAATCGATATAGGCAAAATATATATTTATATATATGTTTATATATAAATTATTTTATTACTAAGAGCAAATGGTATGAAAACACATAGGAACATTAGATAACAACAATAGAGAAGATATTTGAAAAACCAGACCGAGGCCCTGTAGACAGAATGTACCTTTGTTGCAGGACGTCCACTGGAGCGGAAAGATGAAAATAATGTACAAGAAAAATATTATTAAAAACTTGATAAAAGTATTTCTAACATCTTATTTAGTTGAAAAATATACTTTTTACCTGTTTTTTTTCTCTGAGAATAATAGATATTCCTGAGCTATTTGGTGCATTTCCTCCACCCTCCGCCATGTTGAATTTATGATTCAATATCACATTCATTCAGTATCACGACACTTTGAGGGTTCATCACCTGGTAGTTGGGGCATGGTACTACAACTTAAATGGTTCAAGATGGCTTCCAAATATCTGTCTGCTGTAGTGGACACCATGCATGAAAGAGTTAAAATAGTTGCTGGTTAATTTCTATTGACTAATCGTTGCAGCTCTATTTATTCTGTTGTTAGACGCCACCTTTGCTGTGTCAAATGTCTCATTGAAGTGAATGAGGGGCTGTTTGTAGTTTACAGCACCTTTACTGTATTATTATATGTGAACATACACAATAACATCATCAGCATACGTGATACTAAAAGTTTTCTCTCTCGCTGCTTCTGTCTCGTCTCCGTCGCTCCTTCCAGGAGTTATCGGACATCAACCGGATGATCCGGCAGGGCAGCGTGAGCAGGAAGAGGGCCTTCACCATGGAGGGAGACATGATGATGTCATCAGCGTGCGACTCCCCCAGCAAGAGGGCGTGTCCAGAAAACGGCAGCAGTCCGGACGTGTTGCTGAAACGCCTGCAGGACGTCGTGTCAGAACGGCAAAGTCACTGACGGACAAAAAAAAAAAACCAACATGAACATGAAAGTAATGAAAACGTTTTTCATTACAGAACTGACAGAAAGCATCTGAAGAAGCTGAGAAGACGAACGTGACCCTTTCGTACCTCAGCGAGAAAAACAACCAGTTACTTGTGGAGAAATGTTTGTGTTTTTCAGGAAACTTTTCTCATCACTGATGCCAGTTTATCTTTATATATTATGACCTGATAGTCATAGAGTCTGTGTAGCATATGATGGCAGGATTTATGCCATTTTGTTTTATCCAAAGCAGCGTCTAATTCCTCCTCCAGTGTTTCCAGAAACCACAAAATTCAGGTTTTGATACCAGTTATAATATCTAAAATTAGATATTTGAGCTACTGAGATGCTTTACGTCTGTTAACTGATTCTCTGTTGTCTTCAGCTGTTTGACTTAATTGGTTGAAATTCTTTGCTGTTAAAATTCATCTTTCAGCGCAGCAGTGATGTCACAGCGTACTCCAGTGTACGCTGTGACATCACTGCCAGTTAAACTCTTTCGAATCCGCTCCGTTACGTCCTCTGCAGGTGGCGCCGAAATGGTTTTTTCATCTGCCGATTGCATTAAAAAGTCCAAAATACACATTTTCATACAAAAATCTGATATGAAACGCAGATATTAAACGGCGGCGCAGATGAATCATCACACAAAGAAGAAGTAAACACTCGAATCTATCGGCCAATTCGTTATAAGCTTTTTATGTTTTCAGTCAGATGACCCTAATGAAGCATTTTCAAGTAAGATATTGTTCGGTTGCCATGACAACCGTGGCGTTTTCCTTTAAGCCTCTTAAATCTTTCACCGTCTAAAGTAAATTACAGTCTGAGGAAGAACTGATATCGGACTTATTTTTACCCGACGTGACAGTTTAGTGAGATTTGTGTGTAAATAGTTTCCTTCATGACAAATCAGGCTGCGTTGTACATTCTTCAGTATTAAACAAATCTGCTGAGTTTTCTACTTCCTGTAGAGATTTTATCGCGGAGGGGAAATTGTTTAATTTTAATCTTTTACTAATTAGTTTTACCGTTTCTCTTAATGTTTCCCTTTTATGGTTATAAACCATTTAATGTATAATTCTGTAACGCCAACAACAAGAGTGCTCGTTTGAAGCAGCATTTTTGTACGTGTGTGTGTGTGTGTGTGTGTGTGTGTGTGTGTGTGTGTGTAGTATCTACACTTTATTGATTCTGTGTCTTCATTCACTCAACAGTACTGATGTTAGAAATCTAACTTTACAGGTTTTAACATTTAATATCTACTGTTTTTGTTTTGCTAAAAGCAAAGTTGGGAAAAAAAGGAGACATTCAGAAACTAACTGCTTATTGTAAAAAAAAAAAAACAACTTAAAAGTGCAGATTTTGCTAAAAGTATAATAATGGATGGAGATGTGTAAGCAGGACACAGGTTTGTATCACTGTGATGCGTTTACTGAACACTCTTTAACCTCAAGGACATTTGTATTTTCTACAAACAGTCAAAGGTTTTGTACAATAAAACAGCTTTTCAACTTTATTCATTTGACTCGTTAATGTTTCAGTTTATTTTATGCGGTTTGTGACGGCTGGTTACTCATGGACCTGGTTTTAACTGCACAGATGAATCTTGTTCTGGGTCCACTTGAGTCTGTTTGTGTCCTAAATGAGAATATAAATAGAAACAAATCACTTCCTGTACACTGCATCAAATATAATGTACAAACCAGGTGAATTACTATAAGAAACACATTTCTACTAATAACATAATGATCTTTAACAGGTAAACAGCATTTCACTACTGAAAAATAAAAACACTGAACCAAAGAAAATGCTCACATGTAATCCACAATATGTTAAATCTGCATCTATTTTATATACAATTAACCCACAAAAATCCTTTAAAGAATAACAACACTGGATTTAGCTCATTCATTAGCTGCACACACACTTTACACTGAAACTAAATCTGTTAAACTTCCAAAGAACACATAAAAAATCTAAAAAGTGTGAAAATAACTACTACTCTATTGGATTGGCTGTTGCTCAATTAACCAATTAAACCAATTAACAGGGAGACCCTGGCCTCCACCTATTACTATTCAGTACATTCTTCCTCACGCAGGCACAATTTTCTTAAAATATACTTGTTAAATATTATGTTTCAAAGTCTAAATGCTGTTTCAGAGCCAGGATTCAAATTTAAGCGGAGAAATCTAAAAAAATCATTTTTTATATTTGAGGTTCAAACGTCAGTCTTGACTTTGGAGACATGTGACATGATTGAAAGCTCCAGAGTGGCCACTCAATGGACCTTTATGACGAGATTATTGTCTCAGCAGCTGTTTCCCAGATCAAAAATAAACTTTGAAGCAAACCATCAGCTTTTAAGCCAAAGTGGATGAAAAATTCTTAAAAAATGTGAAAAATTTCTGGAGATTTTACATATAAACTAATAATTTATGAGTTATTTTCTTGTGTTAAAACACAAGAATTCAGGAACCAGTTAGATTAATCTTTTGATACGGTATTTTTCTATTATATTTATGCATGAAAGAGCTTTCTGAGGGATATTAATGTACCTTTTGTTTATGTGTTTTCAACCGGAAGAGCTCAGAACTTACTTTACATTCAGTGCTTATTAAGGTGAGTTCAAGTGATCGACATCATGCAGGATTTTTCGTTTCTTTCACAGGAAAGTGGACCTAAAATGTCTAAAATGAAAAGTATTTCACTCACTTATTTACTTAATAGTTTGTTTAATTCTCGGCTCTCTGACACGTTTAAATACTTTACACCATACAAAGTGTGTTACAGACATAATACATGTTAATATTTCCTTAAATCATGAGCAGTTTTGGTGGTTTAATCCTGCATTCACAGATTTATCTGTTTTTGCCTCTTGTGCGCATTGCAGCAAGCTGTAAACACACACACACACACTGACACATTATCACCTCATAAAAATGTTGTTATGCTGAACATGTTAGCAAATTTCAATTTACACATCCAGCAGATGCAGAGCAGCATTAGCATTTTAAAGTCGTGTTTCTGGCCACCTGGCGAGAGATTTGTCAGCTGTTTGGTTCATCAGAGAGTTTTTTTTTTCTGTGATGTTGGAAACTGAACCGATGAGAGTGAATCAGAGTAGAAAGATGATGGCTGTAAAAAAAAACACCAAAACGATGAGCTGGAAGACGCTAAAACGCTTCCTGGATCTGCAGAGTCTTCCACGTAACACATTGTCGTTTCATCCATCGTGTATATAAAAATATTGATTATAGCACCAAAGATGAGTGAAAGCTCATCACATAAAAACACAGACTGACCTGTGTGCGCTCAGGGGGAAAGGTGTTCAGGAAAGAGAGAGAGGTCCCATTAATAATGCATCCTCTTGAGCCTTTATCGCCCGGTTACCATGGCAATCCCGTCAGTTTCCATTCATATCGTCTAATTTTTTTTTTTCTTACCTAAAAACTAGTTCTCAGGTTTTATTTATTTATGGTTCTGGTCAGTTTGCTGCTTGCACTGGACATCACACAGATCCTCCATAAACTTAGTTGTTTTTTATATTTGTATATATGATCATGTCTATATCTCTTCTTCAGGTATCTCATCTTGTTTTTCTACTTTATTGCCATCGTATTTCTTCATTTAGCTGTTCTGACACCTGCACCAAAACAAATGACTGCATGTATTCTGATTTTATTGAGAAAACGACTTCTTTATATTCTGCACCTTCTGTTTTTTTTTTGCTGTTTAAATTGCAAATTTTCAGCCTCTTGCGATAGAACCGTCACTTTACATTTCACTGTATATCCTGTGACGTGCATGAGATGAATAAAAATGTGCAGAAGTGTAGAAGTAAAAAAAAAAAAAAAAAAAAAGAGAGAAAGATCCAGAGAATATTGCAGCAGGCTCTTAGAAATTGAACACTTTGGGAAATAAAAGAAACCCACAATGCTTCATATCCTCATGAATACAATATCCTTTCCTGTAAGACTGAATACAATGGCCGGATCTAAAATTAGCAGCGAAGTATTGAGGCCACCTCTGGAAGGAAAAAAAAAGCCTCTCAGTGGTTTCTTTTCTCCGTGCAGCGACTCTGACACGCAACACTTCCTCTGACCTTACGTTTCCTACAAGGTGAGCGGTGATAATCTGCCCGAGGCTGGAAAAGAAACTGATCCAAGCCGCCGTGACATGAGATTATTCTACATTTCACAGGCTGCTGCTTTTTTTTTACATGGATGACTTCTCACCGACAGCGGGTGCTTCCTTCGCCAGGAGACGGAGCAGCGAGTTCAATATCTGTTAGTCTGTTACGGAGAAAATCTGCTTGTAGATACACTGTCAGTCTGTGATGTTTGAGCTGTTTTGTTTAGTTTCTTTTACGAGTCTCTGTACACATTTTTTTCCCCTGTAAACTGTAAATTTTTTGTTAAAGGCCCCTTTCAAACGCACTTGTCCAAACCTCATGTTTCTGTGTTCTTTCTTTTCTTTTTACTCAGTTCAAAAGCATAAAAAAATTGTAGAAAGTGCACTGATGTTTCGGCTTTTATGTTGATGTGCAATCGTCCTTCAGTTTTCATGGTTTGGTTCTTTTAACTTTACACCAAACATGAGTATCAATCAGTTTATTACCAACAGATGCACCGAGTGGCTCCCTGTAGTCAGTCCTCAGTCTGCCTGACTGAAAACCACATAGGGACACTTCCCAACATTAAAGATCCCCTTCAGACATGAATCAAGACAGATAAAAATACTCTGCTTTGACCAATAATGTGTGTCTGATGTGGTTTTTCCATAAAAAAAAAGTATAATTACCACATTAAAATCCTTAAAATTACATCTCCTCTTCTCTTCTCCCTCATTAAAAATCCTGAATCTATGAATATGCAAATATATTTCATTTAAGAAGTTTAACTGTCTCCTGCCTCACTGTAAAGTCCATTCTCAGTGTTTGTGCACTGGAGGAGGCTTCAAGTTTCCACATCATTCTTGTATAAGTTGAATATTGGACCAGGATTGGCTCCAAACTGGTTGTAATGTCACAAATCCTGCTTGTAGGTCCAACCCTTAAACTGAGATTTTCAATGAGCTCAGAGAAACTTTTCCTCCTTCAGCAGATGAAGGTGAAAACAAACTCTGAACATACATCATTCTGCTCACAACATCCAACTAAAGGAGTTAAGGAATTAATAAATTTACAAAACTATATCGAGATATACATTCAAACAGATATTAATGTGGGTCATACGGTGCAACACCAAAACAACTTCCAACCATAACAGACCACAAAAAACCCCAAATAACTACACATTAATAAACATATCTGTAATTTACTACACTGAGAGTATCTGGGAAACTGTCCTGAGTCATTGTAGTAGAAGATAAAACATGATTTCTTTTTTCTCACAAAAATAAGTGAAAACTTTAACCTGCTGGTGGCGCTACAAGAAAAGTCAGTGGATTCGTCTTCTGGGTGTCAAATGTCACGATAATTCATCAAAGCAACGTCGCTAAAGTGGCTAAAAATCACAAACTGAGATAATATTTTTAAATAATGTCCATAGATCCTGATACAAAGACTATTCTGTTGTGATAACTGATATATATATATATATATATATATATATATATATAGTATGTTTATGTATTGTAAAAGTTGTAAAAGGTTTGTTAACATATTAATTTATTTATATACTGTTATGTTGCAAGTCAAAAGTCAGGACGTCAACCATGGATGTATAAAGATAACTGGATACAGGAAGAGCGCCAGGTTCTGAAGCAAATTTGACATAGTGGCCAAACCGTGTAATTACAACGTCACGTGATGCACACTGGCCCAAAAAGACTTTTTCCCATAGACTTACATTGTGAAAGAGACGTTTTCTGAGCGTCACAACCCCCGCAAAATGACTTGTCTCACTATCAGAATTTGATCCACTTGGTCCGATCACATTTCAAAAGCCTCTAAGAGCCGCATGATTGAATTGTTTTATCTCCATTCAAGTTAGCCGGAGAGCTAAACCGGAAGTAGCTGACTCGACCGGAGAAAGTCACTACTGCGCTCGCTCTGTGGGCCGCACAATGCGGAAGTTGTTGAACTTTTTTGGCTTCATCCGCTACTGAGCAACTTTCATAGGAATGAATGAGGCCCTCCGACGCTTTATCGAGTTCTCTTCATACATCCATGACTTTAACCTGCTCTGAACGATTCGATTGTGACGTCAGCTCATCACACGCGTTCATAAACGGCCATCCGTTCAGTAGCCTTGGTTGCTAAGGTTGTTGCTAAGGTTTTTCCATGTGTTGTTCATGTTGTCCGCTCTCATATATCGGCTCAAACATGTACGGATGTATTTGAGAAGTTGACATTTCGAGTAAAGAACAAGAAAAAGTAGTGAATTCCTGCTACTATAGTTTGTTTCTGGGTTTGTCGACACAGCTTCCTGAAGCTGACCAATCAGAACAGAGTAGGCTCATCAGGAGGCGGGCCTTAAAGAAACAGGAGCTAAAACAGGTTTTAAACTGTAAATCATGCAAAAATATTCCAGTAGAGCCTCAGATTAAAAACACAGAGCTGGAAATGTTCACGATACGTCCTCTTTAATTAACTTAGACTGTCGGCTGTGACCATCACACTGATTGTTAAGCACCGTTGAAAAACTACTCTTGTTGTATTTATTACAGGCAAACCGCTGTTTATGTTGCTGTAAACACAGAGCTCATCACCCGCTGTGCAGCAGAGGATGTTTCCCCTCAGAAAAACCCACCAGAGTGTTCAGAGCAGCAGATGTACAAGCTGTGATCAAGCAGATGAAACAGTCGCAGAAATCAGCAACAGAAACAGAACTGACATTTACTTGTGTAAAAAAAAAAAATGTAAAAAATTGTAAATGATAGATTTGATGTTTTTATTATTACTGATTTGAAAAACAGTCAAGTCTGCACTAGATATGGGTTGCTATGGTAACAGGTATGGTTTCTCTGTGGAGATTATAATCTTTGAACAACGCCACGGAGTAAATCATCCTCCGAAACAGACAATCTTTGCAGCGAGGAGATTAAGACATTAAATCCATTTTCTATGTGGAATTTAGAGCAAATGTTGATGTTGTTGTTTATTCTAATGAGACGTTTTGTCTCTCTGTGTCTGTTCACAGGATTTTCCTTTTACATTTTTGGGCAGATGTTGTTTCTATTTACATCTAATAATAACAATAAAAAGCAACAGAAAAAA